>NC_142147.1:40607500-41232500 GCF_024610735.1 Ursus americanus | reverse complement strand
GAAGCAGCCTCCCTGCTGAGCGGGGACCCCGACGTGGGGTTCATGGGGTTCGATGTGAGGCTCAAACCCAGGATTCCAGGATCATGACCTGAGCCAAAGGCAAATTCTTAATTAACTGAGCAACCCAGGTGCCCCAAGGAGCTACTTTTAACAGAAACCTATTCTATTCTCCCTTTTTTATAAATACAGATATTAAAATAATCCTGATCATACATTCTCAACATTTTATTATGAGAAGTTTCTAATATACAGCAAAGTTGAAGACACCCGTATACCCACCACTTAGATCTTACCATTGACATTTTACTGTATCTACTTTATGTCACATTCACCTATTACTCTATTCATTCTATTTCATTAATCTTACTATTTTTTGGATATATTTCAAAATAAATAACAGACTTTGGTATACTGTCCCCTAAACACTTCAACATGCATATATTTAACTAGAGTTCAATATATGTTTTTATTTTGAGGTCAACTTTACCTACAATAAAATTCAGAATTTTCACTGAATTTTGACAAATGCATACATTGTGTAACCAAAATCCATACCCAGCAGGACAACTGGACTTTTTATATGGCAGCCCAGGGCTCCAAAGCACACAAAAGAGAGGGGATGCAGGGCCACCAGGTGGAAATTGTATCATCTCTTCTAATCTGGTTTAGAAAGTTAAAGCAGTGTCATTTCCTCTATATTCTATTTGGTCAGGCAGTCCCCAAAGTTCTACCTAGTTTCAAAGAGAAGGGACACGGACTCTACTTTTTAATGGGAAGTGTGTCAAAGAATTTACAGACAGAACAATAGGTTTTTCAATAGTCCAGACAGGTGATGTAGCCTAGACTGGGGTGAGGGCAGTGGAAGAAGAAAGGTTAAATTCTGGATAGATTTTTAAAGGAATTGCTAGTCAACTAACTGACAGTGGGGTGAGTGAGAGAGAGAAGTCAAGAAGGGCCAGGAGGATTTCGGCCTGAGGAGCTGGAGGGATGGAGCTCAGGAGAAGCAGGGAGGGGCAAGTTTAGGGAGAAGATTGAGAGCTCAGTTTAAGACCTGTGGGGTTTGAGACGTCTCTTAGGCCTTTGAATGGAAATGGTGAGCAGGTATCAGAATATAGGAGCGTAAGGTTCACAGCCAGGTCTAGGCTGAAAATAGAAATGTGGGGACCATTAGAATAGAGATGGTGTTAGAGTGGTGAAACTAGATGAGAGCACCTGGGAATGAATACAGATAGTTAAGGCTGGGGACCTGGGACATGCTTAAGTGACAGGCTGGGGCAATGACAAGATGTGACCAGAGAGGTGAGGAGAAGGGTGGGACACTGGGAGCAGGGGAAGGAAGTGTTTCAAGGAGGGAGGGATGAGCACGCTAAATGCTGCTGCTGGCTCAAGCAGGCTGTGGACTGAGGGCTGACCATTGCCCAGCACTCTGATGAACCCATTAGCTTCATGCTCAGAGAACAGCCCTTTGGTCTTAGCTGAGACAGGAGGATCCATTTTCCGAGCTGAGAGTCAACTAAGGTGAGTCCCAGTCTTGCTTGACATCTGGCCCGGAATCCCTCCCCAGTCCTAACCTCAGAAACAATTCCTCAGAGGGGAAACCAGAAGAGATTTCGTGCCAATGGTAAGGAACTAGAGTGAGGGTGGGGCAGGAGCTGGATAGGGGAGGGAGAGAGCTATTTCTCTGAATTAGCATGACCCTTAGCCTTTCCAGAACGACTTTCTCAGAGGCAATCAGTAACGTGGAAAAACATTTTTTTTATTGGGAAAACTATAATTTGTACAATTCAACGTCGTCTGGTCTCAAGTGAAGCTCCTTCCCTCTGCAGCCGCCTTCCTGGGGACCTGGGAGGTGACCTGGTTGGAGGAGACCAAGTCCCTGGGTCTTCAGTGTGCTCCAGTAAGAGTGACAGTTGGGCGTCCACTTTCCTACAAAAAAAGCCAGGGTAGTAGAGGCTGAGGTTATGTGCTCAGGATTGGGGTCTGGGGTGGTGGTGGATGGCTCTGGGAACGGGGTGTTGTAGATCCTGGTGATGGTCTACCTTTTCTGCCGTCTCAGCTCCGCCCTCTGAACTCTTAGCAACTGAAGTACCGGGTCGTCCTGGAACTCGCTGCCGTCAGAGTCTAGGAGTAAAAGGCAGAGCGCCAGGAGGTCGACTCGTGAGGTGCTGGACTGCCATCCAGATCCGGCAGCACGCACAGCAGCTCACCTTCTGCAGCCTCCAGAAGTCTGGCGGCCTGGCAGAGCAGCTCTTCTGAGGGGGCGTGCTCAGCAGCGGACGAGGGCGTAGCCACCGCCTCGAGAGACCCCGCCTCGAAGGAAGGGGGCGGGGCCTCGCCGGAAGGGGGCGGGGCCTCGACGCAAGTGGACACCTCCTCAGCTGGAGGGGGCGGGACCTTGCGCGACGGATCCCCAGCTTCAGCCAAGGGAGTGTCTTTGTCTTTCCGAGACTCCCACACCGCTAGGGGGAGCGTGGCCTTGGCTTTCCGAGACTCGGCTTTAGACCGACCTGGCGGAGTCCGTGCCTTGGGAAATCGTGATCCAGATAGAGGGGGCGTGACCTCGGAGCGAGGTGGCGCAATCTTGGTTTGGGGGTGTGCGGCCTTGACTTTCAGAGATTCAGCCTCGGGCAGAGATGGGCCCTCAAGGTGAGGGGGCGTGTCCTCCAGGCTGTCCGGGAAGAGCCGAGCGGATACTACTTGGCCCAGGGCGCCTCGGAGCTGCGGGCCAGGTCCCTCGTCGGCTGCCAAGACTGTCCCAGCGGACTCCTGGCGCGGGGCTCTGCTTCTCCGAGGCTTGGGGTCCTGCCTCTCAGGCTGGGCCGCGCTGCTTGGCGCAGGAGTGGGCGGGTCCTGGAGGGCGACTGGGGGCGGGACGGTGGAGGCTGTGGGTGCCGGGGTGGAGGCCGGGGGCATGGGGGTGGCAGCCGGAGGCGCAGGGGTAGAGGGTGTGGGAGGAATGGCCCCAAGAGATACCCAAGGTCCAGACTGTGGGGTCCAGAAGAACCCAGGGGGGCTGGGGCCCCAAAAGATGTGTGGAGAGAACCCTGGGGGAATAGGAGGCCTCTCCATATAGAAGGCCTCCAGGGGCCCAGGCCGGGCCACAGTGGCCCAACGTGGGACGCAGGTAGGCTGGGTTCCCAGGGAGCCAAGGGTCTCTGCAGGGGTAGGAAGGGCCTGTAGACAAACAGGGGCAGGGACCTGAGAGGGAGAGAAAGGGTAGAGGGTTCTTCAGTCCCCTTCTGGCTCCCCCTTCCTCCAGCTTCCCTTAGCATCCCTCCCTCCAGCCCCCTCAGGCTCCTCCCTCCCCCGGCTCACTGGAGTGGTGAGGGCAGGAGTCTGGGGTAGCACCCAGGTTCCATCACCCTGCCCTCCTCGAGCCCGTTCAAGCTTCCGCCGCTGCCGCCACTGGTATAGAATGTCATCCTCTGGATGCAGGGGTGCCTGGGAGGAGACCGGGGCTGGAGCAGGGACGGGGGCAGGTGCTGGTGCTGCTGTGGGGGTAAGTAGAAGGAGGAAGGATAAGGCCACAGCTGGGGTGAGGAGCAAACCAAGGACAGCCTGTGCACATACCCTTCAACTGTACCAGAAAGGTATTCAGACAGGCTCTCCAGACAATGTCCCAGCTCCTTTCCCAAGCAGGAAGTGAGAAAAGGGGCAGGGTCAGAGGAGAGAGCACTCATGGGCTTCTCAACCTGTCATCATTCAATTCTTTATTCATCCGCAAATATTTATTGAGTTCTTCCTATATGCCAGGCACTGTTCTGGACGTTGTGGTTACAAGAGTGAACAAGACAGATCCTCCAGAATCTGCCCACTTCTCCTCCTCGTGACTGCCCTTTCTTGGGGCCAACCCTAAAGCAACCTCTTCTCTGGTCCCTCTACTTCTGTCCTCCCAATCTGTCTACCCCGCCCCCCCGCCCCCCACACATACCTCAGCCCACCCCACCCCCGCAGCCAGAGGGAGCCTAGGAACACCTGAGTCAGATCAGGGCCCTCCTGGACTGGAACCCTCCCGTCCTGATAAAAAGCAAAAGCCTTTGCATTTGTGCTTCCCACTGCCTGGAGTGCTGTGCCTCCTGTATGCACAGGGTTCCATCCTTCCCATGCTTCAGATCTTGGCTCAGTATAACCTTCTTAGCGGGGCCTTCCCTGGCTACTCTATTTAAAACTGCAGCACCCCCCAGCCCTACCACTTCCTGTCCCCTTTCCTGTTCCAGGTTTCTCCTTAGCTCTCTTCACCTTTTAACATATTCGGTGTGGTACTTGTTTGCTTACTTCTCTCTCCCTTCACAATGCCAGCTACACAATGGCAGTGGTTTTCGTCTGTCTGACCATTGCTATATCCACAGTGTCAAGAACAAGGCCTGGTGCGGTCAGAATTTATGGCATAAATGCCAAATGAACTATTTATTATATTGAAATGTAGGGTCCAGACCTGTGCTAGGGATACAGCAGTGACCAAGGGCAGGGCCACGAACTGTCCTCAGTTCAGTGGGGCAAATGGACATCATTCCCATCACCCAGAGCATAACTTCATCGGTCATGATCAGTAGGGCTCCCATTGTCTCTTAGATGCCCCACCATCTGATGCTGCATAGAGAAGGGGGGTGTCATCCTGGATCGCTCTCTCCCCAACTCCCCTCTATATCCTGTGACTCTACTTTCAAACCTGGCCACTTCCCTCTACTCTGTTCCTCAGGCTCTGGACCAAGAGAAATTGCCAGCATCTCTCACTGGGGGGTCCACAGCAGCCAGAGGGAGTCTGTTAATAACCCGAGAAAGATCACATCCCTCCCTGCTCAGAACCCTCCCATGGCTCCTCAGTCCTAAGATAATGACCTCCCTAAGATAATGCCTCCCATGCCTACATGGCCCAATGTAATCTGACCCCTGCCAATCTCTTCCACCTGACCCCACACCACTCTCATTCCCTCCCACCCCCCCCCCACCCCACCATTTCTAGTCCATTATTTATACCATGCTCCCTCCCACCTCAGGTCCTCTGCAAATGCTAGAGGGCTGTTGTCCCCACCTTCATTGTTCGGGTCTCCACTTAGACAGCACCTCTTCCAGGAAGGCCTTCTCTGACTTCCCAGCATCACGATCCTCTCTTGCATGGCCCTCATTTCTGCTTACATTTCACATTTGTTTGTGGGGTTATGTAGCTATTTTCTGCCCCACATTCACTATATTGTGAAGACCATGAAGGTGGGACCACACACGGTTGGTTCACTGTGGAATCCCCAAGCCCAGGGCCTTATCCACAATAGGTATTCAATGTTTTTTAGATGAAAGAATGAATAAATTTAATCTGAAGGATAACTCATAAGGTCCTAGTTTTATCCCCATTTTGCAGATGAGAAAACTGAGGTTCAGGAAGGAGAGGTGAATAAAAGGTGAGGTGAAGCCAAAAACGAGCAAAGAATCAGACAAGCGAGAGCTCAGCCAGGATCACACACCATGCAGGAACACCTCCCTGTTTACCACGCCTGCCTGGCCCCACTCACTCAAGCCCCATGAGACACGGACAGCATCTGTTCTGTGTGCCACCGCGTCCCAGGACCTGGCCATGCAGTAATAGTAACCCAGGTCCTTAATCCCATCTCTGAAATCTGAAGACTCCAGGTGGCAGGAATTGAGAGTTCAACAGTTTGTCTGCTTCAGCAAAGTCACGTCATATGTCCAACATCGACAGAGGGCTGGCTCAGTACACCAGGCTCAAACACATTAGTATTTGGTTGAACACTATGAACTTGTCCATATCCAACCATTTTTTACTGACAAAGACAAAAGTTTCATGTGGTTCAATGTAACAGCCATAGCAAAAAGTATGTCTGTTCACCCTCAATGAGATATAGAGACATGATAAACAGCCTTCGTATTCTTTAGGTCAGATTTTGCTGTCCAGTCAGGTATGGGGTCAAATGAGCAAAAAGCCACCTGATTTTTGGAAATTTGTGTTCAGAACTGCAAACAGGATCAGAGAGAGAACCTGTCATACTAATGATAGGTATTGTTAGGACCCGTAGCAAGTGCTCCCTGTATCCCCCAACTCATTTATTACCCCTGTTTTAAAGTTGGAGAAACAGAGAGGCCCGGAGAGGCCCCAGGTCACACAGCTGGTAAGTGTCAGAGCTGGGATTCACATCCAGTCTCTTCTCAATCCTGGCCTCAGAACTTACCATGTGCTTTGAGGTCAGAGCCCTTGCTGGAGTCAGGGGGCAAGGTCACAGAGAAGGGAGAGAGGCCCTCAGAGCTGACTGGGAATGAGGAGCTGCTGGTATCGCTCCGGCTGAGTGAAGAGGAGGAGATGGAGGCCTTGCTGTAGTGAGAAAGCAGAAGGGAGGCAACGGGGGTCTCAAAGGCAGTGGGTGGTGCTTGGAGCTGTAGGAGTGGGGAGGATGGTGGGGGCAGGGAAGGCACCTGCGTTTGAGCAGCCTGGCAGCTCTGCTCTGCAAGCTCAGTGTCTCCAGGTCCAGCAGGGATGAGTTCCATGTGTTGAGGCTCTGCAAGGGAAGAGGGATTAGAGGCTAGCCCCCATCTCAAAGAACACTGGGAAAGTGGCTTTGGACAGAGGGCCTGGAGTACAGGTCTGCATTCCCCCTGGTATCCTCACATGCTGGTAAGTCATTCTATGGAATCCGCTCCTCCTCCTCAGGGTCAGGGAAGAGGGACCCAGTTCTCCTCTGTGGATCCGCACCCCTCCTTGTAGTCATTATTGTGGGAGAAGTGTTGACCCCCCACCTTCCTGACCAGGCCTAGCTAATCACAACAATCTGTCCTCTGGTTCCACAGCAACTGGCTCAAAGCTGAATGCATGAGAGTAAGGCCTGGTGCTTTGGATGGAAATACTGGAAAATCTTCCTCTTTCTGCTGAATTAACTATGTAAGTTAGAAGCCTAGATTCACTGGAGCCAACTTCACTACTTCAAAGGGAAAGCCTGTCTGAGATTGAGCCCAACAAAGAGGAACAGAGAGTCAAGAGAGTCGAGTTCCTCCTAATAGTGTTCAAACACCTGGATCCGGCCATGCCTGAAAGCATATACATTTGGGATTTCTTGATTGCATTAGCCAATAAATCCTCCTTTTTTGTTTAAGCTTCCTTGAATCGGGGATTGACTCCAATTCTATCCCAGGGCTGGTGCTATCAGTTCAGGTACATAGGGAAGGAAGTAGATGAGGATGTCACCTGCTTCATTTCCTGAAGGGGTGCCACAGCCTTAGCCTGAGATGTGCTGGCCACCTTGGCAAGAGTTGGGACTGCTGTGTTGGGTCTTCCTTCTGGTTCACTGGCTCCTGCTGAGAAGCCCCAGTTGATTTTGGGAGGCCATGACGAATCTCTGCTGGGGGCACTGATCAGGAAAGGTTTTAGGCCGGCAGTGGATGGGACTGAAGCTGTTACCTGCTGCAAGTTGAGTGCTGGTGTCCGGAGATTCAGGCCGTAGCCACCAAAAGTCAGCTGGGGTTGGGCCTGCAGGGTGGCGTTCCTCTCGGCTTGTGGGCTGAGCCTGGCGGAACCGGTTTATGTACCTGTGCGCATCAGAGAATGGGAGGTGGGTGAATGAGGAGAGCCATGTAATAATAATAATAATGACAACAACAATCACAACAGCGATGTTTATCAAGTACTTTGGCAGTACCTAGTACTTGTCCCTCAACATCTGTTCTCTCTTACAGAGTAATGCAATATTATATAAGACTGTATAATACTGGGCACATAGCCACTCTTCTACAGATAGATTTAGCAGGGGTACCTATAGTTTTATGGCCACATAACTAGGTTCTTGACCAGCAGAGTTATGAGATGAGGAGATGTGATTCTGGAAAATTGATGTGGTTGGGAGCCATTTTGGTCCATAAAGGAAAGGGCAACAGCCTAGTGATGGGAAGCAGTAAGAGAGAAGGAAACTGTGTCCCTGACACCTTAACCAGGGGCTGCCATGTCAGCCCTGGTTGCTTCTGTCTGGATTGTTGGGTGAGGGAGAAATAAATGCTATCTTGCTTTAGCCACATTTAATTTGGGCCTGTTTGTTAAAGCAGCTGAACTTGGGTCCTACAAATCAAAGGGCTCACTATGTGATAGCACTCGTTATAGATGCTTTATAGACAGTAACTCACTGAAAGCTTGAAACAGCCCTAGGGGATATGTGCTGTTAATATCCCCAATTTACAGATGAAGAAAACTGAGGCCCACATCATACAGAGGGTAAGTGACAGAGCTGGGATTTGAACCCAGGCAGCCTAGTTCCAGAGCTCTTAATAACACACATAAAGTGTGGTCCTAAAAGTGCTGCATAAACAACTCTGGCCATGGTGATTATTATGGGAAGCCTGGCCCCTCCTGATCCAAAGCCTTCTTCCCCCCTGTCCCCCCAGGGCTGCTGGTACTTACTTGGCTACCACGGACTCCCTGCTGTCAACCAGGATGGGTGGTGGGGAGGCTCCCATCTGTCCTTCTGTGGTGCTGGGTGGGGAAGGGGTCCCTAAGCTGGATGGCCAGGACTCTTCAAACAGTTCAGAGGAGTTGGGACTTGTGGCCAGAGCCTTGGGAGCTTCTGGGCTTCTGGACCTCTGGGACCTGGATGGGCTCAGGGTCTAAGATAGGGAGACGGGGAGAAGAAAGTGAGGGTTGAGGGGTCATCCCTGTAGGGAATGAAGGCACACATGAAGTGTGTCTTAGTCGAGAGGGGAGGAAACATATCTCATAATGGTAACAACTCAGAGTGACTGGAGGCTACGATAGGAGATCCAGGTGACAGAGGACTGGGTGAGGGCAGAGCCACGAGGAAGGACTGTCTCTTAATCCCCCAACCCCCAATCTCTCATCATATGTCCTCCTTCCCTCTAGTTGTCACTCCCTCACCACTGGGCTCACACACAGCACTCTCTATGGAGTGTCCTCACCTTGGGGTGCCAGGTCTGGCTTTGGGATGGCCAGTAGTGGCTTTGATCCAGGGGAGTATCCTCAAAGGGGCTGTCTTGGATGGAGAAAACTGGCAGACTGCAAGGGCAGAGTGAAGGTTGGCAGGCAGAGCCCCCCTGTTGGGAGGCTATGGGGTGGAGTCAGGTTTCAGGGTTGGGAAGAGGAGGGCAGAGCCAGATTACAATTCCCATAGATTCCAGGAAGAAATGGACTATAATTCCCACGAAGCAGCACTGCACATTCAAGATAATGATACTAGAAGCTCGATTCCCACCAGCCCTTGGGGCAGTCTCAGAAAACCAAGTAACTGCCAACTGGTGGTTCTTAACCCTGAATCCAATCTAGGAGACGTTTAAAAATACAGATATACTGTACTCACCCCAAGCCAAAAGAATCATAATATCTGGAAGGGGGCTGGTCATCTGCATCTCTTTCGCACCGTCCCAGGTGATTTTGAAGTGGAGCTCGGGTTAAGAACCATGGCTAAACCCGAATACTGTACATTTCCCTTAAGTACTGGGGACACTAAGGAGGAAATGGTAAATGGACTACAATCCCCATCAGTAACTGGGCTCCGCCTAAGCAAGAAAGGTCAAAACCAACATTCACAGGAGTCTGGGGCAGTTTCAAAATTCAGAAATTTAATTCCCAAGATGACACTGGACACCCTTAAAGGAAAAAGAAAAGCCCTTTGAGCCATTTGGGAAGCGGAACGTAAGACGCTAGGGGACCCAGATGTTGTGAAGTCCAGGCAGGAGCTGCCAAAGGATTTGGAGCATCTTGGGAGTTGTAGTTCCAGTGCGGTTGAAAAAGCGAAGACTCCGGACCCTAGCAAACCTGACCCAACGCTGTGTTAATCTCACCCTAGGACCTCCCCAAGCCTCCTGTGGTCCCCGGGAGAAGGATCGGTCTCACCTGCGGTCCATTCCGCAGCCACCTGGGCGCTTCCGCCAGCTCCGCTCCCTCACTGGGTTGACCCCGCGCGCATCTTTGTCGCTTAGCAATGCTCTGTCAGGCCCGCCCCTCTCCGGGAGTGCCCGCGCGGGAAGAGAGCGGCCTCCAAGGCGACCAATGATGGAGAGGAAAATAAAAGTAATTGGAAAGTGGCCAAAGAGAGATGTCGCACAACCAGCTGTAACTTCGGCCTGACTGAGAGAGCATGTTTGATTGGAGAACCGTAGCGCGCAGCAGTAATTGGCAAGCCTGTGAACCAATGGAAAGGACCTGAAGGCGAGCTCGCGGTTAGGAGGGGTCATAAAGTACTCTCGCTTTCCTGCAGTGACTTATAGCCACTCCCCCTTTTGCTGCAGAAATCTTGTCGGGACTCCAATGTCACGGCCGCTTTTCGCGTTGCAGGGCAATCGGGGAGTCCGTCCCCTCTCTAACCGCCGCCCCCTCCATCAGTCGGGCCAGCCAACGGGTCCCGCGGAGTCATTAACCACTTCCGTCTTGCTGCAGGAGCAGCTGGTTGCGCTAAGTGCCAGGCCTGGGCTCCCAGCCGAGGTGGTGGGATCAAAACGAGCTATTTCGGGTCCGACGCGCGGCCCCTGGGGGGCCAGCCTGGACTGTTCGTGCCCGCGCCCTCTGGCTGCTGCTCACCTGGCAGACCGCGCTACCCTGCGCACCCGAGGCTGAGTCAGAGGCCCAGAATTAGGCCCGGCTTGCCGGGGGGCTGGGCTCAGGGCCCTGCTGAGATGGAAGTAGGGTCTGTTCTGTGTCCTCCTGACAGCCTGGCCGGCTACCACATTCCCTGTACCCAAGACTCTGCTCCTAAGACCGCCATCTGCGTCATCCCCAGAGCTGCCTGCGGGGCGGGGGTGGATTAAGGGACTGCGAACTCTGCGGTGGGGTTTTCGGGCCCTGGGTCCCAAATGCTGCGTCGTCCTACCCACTCGGCAAGGCTTCGCCTCCTCAGCCTTAGTTTCCCCTTTGGGAAATCGGGGCATCACCTCTCCGGCATCCAGCAGGCGCTTAGTAAATGGCCAAGTCATTGTTGGGCTTTCTAAATAAGGCTCTATTAATGGCCGGGGCTGGCCGTGGTCCCAATGTCCCCGGGCGGCCCGCCGAGGGGCGGACACAAGGCGTACTATAAGAGCGGCTGCGGCGCACGCAGGGGCACTGCGGAGCCTAGGGGAGGCGGCGGCGGCGGCGAAGCAGGATGGAGATCCCCGTGCCCGTGCAGCCGTCTTGGCTGCGCCGCGCCTCGGCCCCGTTGCCCGGGCTTTCGGCGCCCGGGCGCCTCTTCGACCAGCGCTTCGGCGAGGGGCTGCTGGAGGCCGAGCTGGCTGCGCTCTGCCCCGCCACACTGGCCCCCTACTACCTGCGCGCACCCAGCGTGGCGCTGCCTACCGCCCAGGTGCCAGGCCTGGGGGAGGGCGGTAACTCGACCACTTGCAAGGCTTGGGGCCCCGGTCATCCCGGGGTGGGGGGCGGTGGTGAGGAATGTCCCCCGACTTTGAGCGGGGGGAGAGTCCGGCCACTCAGAGGGGGTTCCAGAGTTCGCTGAGTATGGAATCTCAAGGCTGGATTACCGAAGGGGCTGGGAGGTCCCTGCCGGTCTGAGGAGGGTCTCGGCTCTGAAATGGCTGAGTCACGGATAGGGTGGGGCCGTCACTCTGAGGCGAGCGTTGGGGAGTCTGAAGGAGGCTGGTGACCCAGGAAATCTGGGGGAAAGAGGGCGCTCAGTTATTCTGAAGGGCATGGGGTTCCCAGGGACTCCTGAGGGAAGGGAACGTTTTGTCATTCTCGGGGAAGAGTTTGGAGACGAAATGTGGCGACCCTATGTCTTCTGGAGAAACAGAGGGGAGGAAGGGTCCTGTGACTTGAGAAAGGGGGGCCTGGACACTCTGAGAAGTAGGGGGAGAATACTGGTAACTGTTGAGGGCATAAGCGGCCCCGTGACTCCAGTGGGAGGGTAAAAAGACGACTCTGGAAGCTGGGGGAAGAGGCATCTTGGCAATTTCGGGGGGGGGGGGGACGGTGTGCAGTAAGGGCACCAGGGGTTCTGAGGGATAGGGGGCTGGGGACTCAGTGTCCAAAGGACGCTCTGACACTGGGGGAGGGGCCAGGCCTGTGAGAGTGGAGGTCACTGACCTTGCAGGGGAAGGGGGTCTCATCACTCTGGATGAGAGAATCTCAGTGATTACAGAGGGAGGGGTGAGCCCAGTTATTCTGGGTGAAGAGATCCTCTGGATCTACGAGTAGGAAAGGGGACTGCCCAGTTCCGGAGGCCTGGGACGGGGGCAGCGCCGGAACCGACGGGGAAGGGGCCTTGCTGGGTCCTGGGAGCCTCGCCCCTCTGATGACGATCGGGCTGTGCTTAGGTCCCGACAGAACCCGGGCATTTCTCGGTGCTGCTGGACGTGAAGCACTTTTCCCCAGAGGAAATCGCCGTCAAGGTGGTTGGCGACCACGTGGAGGTGCATGCGCGCCACGAGGAGCGCCCGGTGAGCCCGCTGGCAGGGGTGGGGCCAGAACGCGTAGGCGGGACCCGCAGGCCGGAGGGGCGGGGCATCCATAGGGAAAGGGCGGAGCCACTCAAATCTCTTTCTCTCCAGGATGAGCACGGATACATCGCGCGCGAGTTCCACCGCCGCTACCGCTTGCCGTCTGGCGTGGACCCTGCTGCCGTGACGTCCGCGCTGTCCCCTGAGGGCGTCCTGTCCATCCAGGCCGCACCCGCAACGCCCCAGGCTCCACTGCCGCAGCCGCAGGCTGCTGCCAAGTAGGCGTCATGCCTGAACCCCGGGAGCCGCCTCAGGCCCCCTCTTTTAAAGCCGACCTGACTCCGCCCAGCCAGATGTCCCGAGCGCGCCAAAACCACCCACCCAATCTGGGATCCTACCCTGACCTTTCCCACGTAGACTGCCCTGGTAACATAGACCATTCCACTGACACTCTCGTTCTCACACCCCCTCCAGCTTTCAAACTCCTGACACCTTCCTAGCTTCTAGGCCCTCCGCGGACAATTCAGCCTACAGTCTCCCGGCCCCACTGACCCCTTTCTTGGCATATAAACCCACTCAAAACTCCCTCCTCTGCTTCCTTCTGACTCATCTATTAAAACATGCCCACATCCCATTTTAATCTTCTTCCCCCTCTAACACTAGATTATGGTGTGGACAGCCCTGCCTCCACCCTAGGCCAGTCAAGCATAATCCCTCTCCACCCCTCAAACATCCCAGACCATCCAAGGCCTGGTTCTCAAGATTCTGGATCCTTCCCCTCATCCCAACTGACAATCTACTCCCCCCCCATCTTGTGACTTGAAACCCCGGCACCCCTCTCCCTGACTCCTAAACCCCTTTTCTGACCCCCCACCCTCGGACATCTATTCCGGGCCTAGCAGGACCCTCAACCTCAGACTGCACAGATACCCATCGCATCTCCCCAGACTCTGCACGGATATCCTAAGCCCCACCCCCAACTCTAACCAGAACCCCCCCCATTCTGTCTTAATCCCCAAATCTCCAACCACATATCCCACGTAACCCACCTTTCACATACCTCCCCTCATTCTCCAAGATTCAACCAAGCAGCCACTTTTGCTTTGGTACCCCACAGTCCTCCTCCCTCCTTGAATTTCCTGCCACCCATCCCCTCATCCATTCCCCCAATAAATGTGCTAAAGCTGTGCCAACTGCTTTATGTCTGGGCCAGGAAATATGGGCTGGAGCAAGCAGAGGCTGGTGTGAAGGAGGGGAATGTTTATTGGGGGGATGTGGGGGGGCAGGGGAACATCACTGTCGCTCATACATCTCCCGTAGGATCTTCATGCTTTCTGAGTACCGAAGCTGATTCCGATGAGATGCCTCCTTCCACCTGTGGTGGGGGTAGAGAAGCAGAGGGAAGACTCAGCAGTTGGGGAAGAAGCCATAGGGGTACGAACAGGTTTGGGGACGCTCACCTCTGGCGGATGCGTTTCCAACGCTGCATGTTGCGGTAGATGAGTGTGGATGGTGAGGGCTCAGGCTCGGAGGGCTGCGTGGACAGAGAGGCCAGGCTGGGTTGGCCATGCCCAAGCCCCGTACCATATGCCCCATAGCCCTGGGCCAGCCTGCATACCCACCTCATCCTCAGGGGTACCCTGCGTCTCAGGCTGCAGGGGGGATGGAATTCGGGATCTGCAAGCATCTCCAAGTGGCCCAGGGGCTGTGGGTGGAGGCAGCTTGTACACATCACGACTCTTGCTGTTGGTGACCTCTGAACTCTGCGGACACAAGGGCCCCACACCAGGCCCAAGAGAGTTTGAGAAGAGGGCCAGCAGTACACACTTCACCCCTCCTGCCTTTCCCAGTGACAGCAGACAGGAGGGTTTCACCAGGGACTGTCTTAAGAGCCATGCCAAAGAAAGGTCTGCTCCAGGGATCCCTGCCTGTATTCTGTCCAGCCCAGGGACCCCCAATCACTCCTACCCAGCCCAGTAACCCCCATCTGCTCCCCTAGGCCAGGTGGCTGCACCTGTTTGCAGTAAGGATCTCTGTCAAGCCCCCCAGCTTTTGGGGACCTCTGATCTTGGAGTTCACATCTACCTGCCCAAGGAAACCCTGTCCCCTCTCCCTCTCAGGCCAGGTAGTCATGTCTGTCTACTTTAAGGGGTTCCATCCATACCCTTGGCCAAAGGGTTCACATCTGTGTGCCTCACCGGATCGAGAAATCACTGTGGGACACGGAGACCTGTGCGCATCTATCCCACCAGCTTTGGGAGAGGACACCTCTAACCATCTACCCACTGGCTGCTGGGAGGGGGGCCCACCCCACATCCAACCTCCTCATCTTCAGGCAGTGGGGGCAGTGGTGAGCTGGGTGAGCGTTCACGCTCGCGCACGGAGGGGCTGTTGCGCATCCAGGCTCGGCAGATTGGGTACAGGGGCGTGTTCTCACTGAACTGAGCCAAGTCCACACTCCGGTCAAACAGCTTGATCACATACGTGTCTAGGGTAACAGGAGGGGAAGGTGTGTGAACAACCTCACACAGCTCCCTGTCACCGCCTGCCCTCTCCGGCCACTGCCTACTCACTGGATCGCTGTGGCCCTCCCTCAGCCAGCCCGTCATCCATCTCCCTCCTCTTCTTCCTTCGCTGGTGGGGGAAACGGGCGGATGGCCTGTGTGGGGCAGGAGAACATCAGGACCAGGGTGGGGGTTGGGAACTTCTCGTCAGTCGGCTGGGGCCCCTGCCACCTTACCGTTTGCCAGTGGCTGCAACAGAACAATCCCTGTGGGGAGAGACAAGGTGTCAGCAGGCTGGCCCTCGAGGGCGCCCCTGGGGATCCTGAGATGTTCACGTGGACCCCACCAACCCCTTAGACCCTGAGTCCCGCTCACGCCTCCGGGGCTGTAGGTGGCAACCATGAGGGAACCTAAGCTTCTGCTGCCACAGAGTCTCTGTACATGCAGGGTGGAGGACTACGGTGGAGGAAGCACGGAGAAGGGTGGTCAGGGCTTGGATGAGGGAGGAAGTTGTCCATCACAAATGCTCAGATCCAGATCCCATCCACGAAACTTACTTGTTGTGGGTGTCCAAGGGGGTTTTCCCAGCTTCCTCCTCCAGACGCTCCCTGGTAGCAGAAGAGAACTATGGGCTTGGGGTTCCCAGAGCTGAGTGGGAAGGTGCTGAGTGGCTTGTCCACTGGGATCCTTGCTCCCTAATCCAGCCTCTGGGGTCCCACCCAGATCCGCCCAGGACTGGAGGGTCCAACTTGCCAGGACCCCCAACCCCCTGCGACCCGTGCCTGGCCAGGTCCTAACCTGTCCATGTGGCTCTTCTCCAGCAGACATTGCAAAACAGCATCAAGTTGGTTCCGGGCCTTGGCCATCTCCAACTCTGGGGAAGAAGATACCGAGCAGGACTCAGTTCCCAGGCCCAAGGCAGGTGGGCAGCCAACTGGGCCAGGGGCCAGGTATGCTGAGAGAATGCAGTGGGCAAGGACAACTGAGCAAGAGTGCTGGGTTCCAGGGCTGTCCCACATGCTCGTGTGTGACCACAGGCAAGCCACCTTACCTCACCTAGCCTGTTTCCTCATCTTGAAACTAGGTCTCCCAATGATACCTATCTGCAAGGACTGTTTTGAGGTTTAAGTAAACCTATGATGTATGTGAATCTCTTAGCAACATGCATTAACAGTAAGTTGTACAGAGTACTTTTATGTGCCAAGAATTGTTCCAAGCACATCACACACGTTAACCCCGTTACATTTTCACAATAACTCTGACAGGTAGATATGATTATCCCCATCTTATGTATGATGAAACGGAGGCACAGAGAAGTCAGGCTACTTGCTCAAAGTCACACAGCGAAGAAATTGCAGGGCTGAGGATTTGCACACAGGCCATCTGGCTCCACAGCTGACATTATAAGGCAGAGACTCAAACTGGGTGCAGAATCTAGCCCCCAGATGTGCTTTGTTTGGCTGAAGCAGTGGTGTTATTTTAAATCTGAACTAAATCTGAATGGAAAACATTTAATAATTCGGAGATTGCACCTAAAATATCCATTTTTGGCTCCCCCTCCCCCGTCAGGAAATGATATCTGGGCCCAGCTTCCTGTATTCCTGGCTCTGTCAGCCTGTGTGTTTACTTCCCCTCATCATAAAACTTAAGGATGTGATATTATAAATATTCTCCTCTTGCCCTTGTGGGGCGTTTGCTCTCCTCTTCCAACCAGTACCTAGCTTCACTCTGGCCCAGTGCTCAAAGCCTGGAAGGATACCTGGGGACATGCTTTACCAGCCCTTGGATGGGGAGACACAGGATTCCCAACATCACTGAGGAGAGACAGGGTGGGGGGAAGGGCTTAAGGGCAGCTAAGATTCTAGCAAAGAGCCCTGGGCAGGAGCCAAGGTATAGATCATACCCACATCTCTTTCCCTAGCTCCTGCTTCTTTCCTGAACCTTAGACCTTGGGATCCCATGGTCTCCTAGATACCTTTCCCTGGACATCCCCTAGGCCCCTACCATCTACTGGGTCCCACACTAGCCTCAGTGCCTCTCTAAACTTTACCCCTTTCCCTGGGCCCCCACCTCGGGGGTAGCCCCAATGTCCCCCAGTCCCTCTTACCCTCCCGCACCGCAGCTCACCAACCCCATGGCCTGTCCACTTGGCCTCCTGAGTGTCTCTCCACCTACCTCCTCCCTACCCCGGTCCTCTCCCTTCCTTCTCCTGGACTCCCAGACTCAATCTCCTCCTCTGATCTACCCTTCACAAGGTGGCCAGAAAACCAAACCAACGCTCTCCGGCTTAGAACACTCCACAACTCTGCAGAGCCCCAGGACTGAGCTCTTTGGCCCAATGTTCACAGGCTTCCATGACCCTGCCTACCCCTGCCCCCCAACCATCATTTGTGGCCAGGCTTTTACTCTCTGACCCAAGTTTTTTTTTGGCATTTGGGGGGCATTTTTAGTAACTCACTAAACTCATTTTAGTAACTCACTCCTCAGCTCCAAACTCGCCCTTGGCTCCCCATTTCCCTCAGAGCAAAAGCTAAAGTCCTAACTTGGGCCCACAGGATCTGTCATTCCCTCCTGCTCCCCACTGCACTCCCTCTGCTCCAGCCACACTGGCCTCCCTGCTCCTCCTTGCACAAGCCAGATGAGTCTTCCACCTCAGGGCCTCTTCAGAGCTATTTCCTTGGTCTGATTTGCTGTTCCCTCACCTATCCTCATAGCCCTTTCCCTCGTCTTGTCAGATCTTACGTTCTGCTTCATTGTATTACCACTTATACCATCTAACACCCTACACATCATTTTACTCCCCGCCCTGGTCTGGATTCCATGCCTCTCTCACCACCCTCAACGTGCCAGTCCTGGTTTCCCATCAACTTGGACCCAACTCAAAATGACTTCCTCTCTCTCAGCGTCCGTTTCCCCATCCACCACGTTTCCTACTTCCTAGGATTACTGGGCTACAGTGACTGCCAGGATTAAAAGCTTCCTTGTACTTCAGGCGCTGAGCACAATGCTTGACCACTGCTGGAAATAGGGAAACTGAGGCAGAGCCAAGAAGAGTCCTTTCAGAGTCACACGGCTGGGGATCCCCATGTCTTACCGCACCACACAGTTTGAGCCACCACCATTCAATCTCAACGCTACCTAGAGCACAAACCGGTAAGGTATGAAGATGGCAAGAATCGTTCCATGCCTGACATGGCGATAGTCAGAAGGGCGGCAGGAAGAAGTCGCGTGGTCCGTCTTATCGCGATAATCCTGTCTTTCGGGACTCCCGTACCCTGCTCCGTCGGTGCTCCCCTAAAAGCCCCCTACCTCGGGGTCCTCACCTGATTTCTCCACTTTCACCTTCACCGGGAACATGGTTTGGGTCTGAGGTGTGGCTAGCTGGGTCAGAGGAGCCCAGAAGAGCCCAGGGTCACAAATCAAGGCTGAAGGCAGACGGGAAGAGGTCAAGATAAGCTTTGTGCGCAGCCAGTCCTCCGCGCTGAGCAGTGTCCGGCGGCGACCGCTACTGCTGCTGCCACCTCCACTACTTTCCCTTCTGTGGGCGGGCCCTTTTGGCAATTGCCTATTTCCATTTGTCAGTGCAACCGTCGATCTCGTCCCTGACCAATTGACAGCTGCCTCCATCGGCTCCCAGGTCTAAGTCCCACCTCTCGATGCCCCGTTTCCGGAAACAAATCAACGACATCCCGGAGCGCTTCCTGGGAGGTGTAGTTCCAGCTCCCGAGACTCAGCCAGAGTAACGGCGCCTGCGCCGCGCGTGGCACGGTGGGTGATGTAGGATGAGGGCTTCGCAAGGCTTCTTGGAACTTGTAGTGTTAGAAGCTTTGAGTAACACCAACTTAGCTATTGACAGGGTTTATTTAACTGTGGGAGACCTTCTTGTCCCTGAGGAAGAGAAGTCTGGAGGTAGGCCTGTTCAATCTTACTGAGCACTCGCTAGGTGCCAGCTACCTCTTAATCTCTCTTCAGGCACAACCTCATTTATTTAGGAAATATTTAGTAGTGTGCCCGGCACTCTTCTAGGCACTGGGGATGCTGCACTGAACAAAACAAAAACTCTTGCCGTAATAGAGCGTATATTTTAGAGGATGTAAGATTACAAGAAACAGTGGAATATTTTAAATGAAATAAAATGAGAAAGGATACAACCTGAAGGCACATAGGGAGTACCAAGGTAGGGATTGAAATTTTAAATAAGATGGTCAAGAAAGCCTTCTCTGATAAAGCTCTTGGCTATGTCTATTGCTGCGGACATCTTCAGAAAATGGGAAACTTCCATTTACCACATATGGTTTGGCTTAGACAAATTCTAGGAGGTAGCATTGATATCCACATTTCTGATGAGAATACTGAGAACAAGTGGGAAAGTACAGTTTTCAAATTCACACACCAGCAGAGGATAAAAGCCCCTAGCAGTGCAAGCATTATTCCTTTCCTAGTTCTGCATCTGTAAAATAGGGTTCCTGAGCAGGAAAGTTCCTATTTCAGAGGGTGCAAAGAATGAAGGATTGCACATAATGTGCGAAGCACTAAGCCTGGCACAAAATGGGCATTCAATACGTATTTCTGAATATTAAAACCATTTTATGCTTCAACCTCCAAAAGATCCATAAAGTCAATATAGAGAATTAGAGTCCTTTATTGGGGGATGTCAGCAAAGAACACAGGAAATGGGAAAAAGTCTTAGGGGTTTGAGAGCGAGCTTAGAGTAGAGGAGCCCATCCTGGGTGAATGAGAAGGTCCCAGGCCTGTGCAGAGGAAACTATCAGGGAGTACCCAGGGGTATGGTGAAGGAGAGGTAGTCACCAAGGGCGCCCCAACGGGGCCGGTAGATCTGGAAGATGGTGATCCAGGTGGTGAGCACAATCACCCAGAAGAGGAAGCCCACAGCTGAGCGCCAGACATCTATAAAAGGGAACAGGAATGGGTAAAGTTGGCCTCCACCTGCTCTCTGGTCTCTCCCCAACCCAACCGCTGGGCCTCTCTTCTCTCCCAGAGAACCAGAATTCTGGAACCTCCATCATTCCCTTCCAACACCTGATGGCTTCCCTTCATCTGTGCCCTGGACTCACAGCCTTTGATTTGGCTCTGCTCCGTGTATGCTGGGACAAGGAAGGCCTCTCGGAAGAACCAGAAGATGTTGACCAACCAGAGAAAAGGCAGGAAAGCAAATCCGCCTAAGAGAGAAAAAAAGCAAACAAACTGGAATGTAAGGCAGTGACGATCCTCCCCCCTTCCCCCGCCCCCAACTCCCACCTAGAGGACGGAAGGCCCTCTCCCATACCCAAGTTCAAATGGAAATCTCTGCTATCAGAGACTTAGAAATCCTTGCCCCTCCCTAGGGCCCCAAAATCTGACTCCTCATTCATCTCTTCCTCAGGACCCAAAGTCTGGACCAACTCTCCCCGTCTCTTGGGACCCAGAAGCTGAGGCCCCAGCTTCCTCTTCCCTCAGGTCCCAGGCCCTTCCCTCAGACCCAGGAGTCCGCAACCCCAGTCGCTTTATCCCTTAGACTCAAGAATCCAGGCCCCTGGGCTCTCTTCCCTCAGGCGCTCTAGTCCGGTCCCTTCTCTGTTGGGATCCTAGGAACCGGCTCTTACCCAGATAGTACTTCCGGCACAGATTCAACTTCTCCTCGTTAGACACCCGCTCCAAGTTCATAGTTGCGCTGAGACAGAGTTGTCCCGCGGGTATGTAGGGCAGGAGCCAAGCCTTGACCCCAAATGACAGATGCAGGGATCGCGAACAACCACGCCCCTATTACGACAAAACGCCGATAAACTGAAGGGTGGATTTGCTGAAAGAAGGGTACCCCGGCCCCCACCAGCAAGCTGACTGGGTTGAACGCTCTTCATGTTTATTCGGGTGCGCGAACGGCCCCCAACTCACCGGTGCCGTCTACTTCCTCCGCTTGGAAGCCTTTGCCACTTTCAACTCCGGACGTTTGCGCGACAGAGCGCAAGTATCTCTGGAGTTTGTAGTCTTTTTGCATGCGGCAACGCTGCACGCATGCGCTTTCGGGGAACTCCAGGCGGTGATTTTTGCCGGGAGGGCTCAAGCCTCTAACACGCAAGCGCAGTAGGCAGTTTCTGAGCGCGCGCTGTGTCGGGAGGCAGCGACGAACTACACTTCCCAATGCTCTTAAGGAACGGAAATGACGTGAGAGCAGCCAGAGTTGGAGGGTTCGGGTAAAAATGGCTGAATATTTAGCTTCGATATTCGGGACTGAGAAGGACAAGTGAGAACGGGCGCAGGGAGTGGCCCCTTGCGGGGGCCGGGACCGGAACATTTGGTTCCCTGGTGGCTGGGAGGCGTTGGGCGGTGTTTCTGGGGTGTCCAGCCTCCCCGGCCCTCGGTTCACCTCTGTCTTTGCACCTCTTCCAGGGTTAACTGCTCTTTTTACTTTAAGATCGGGGCCTGCCGGCACGGGGACCGGTGCTCCCGGCTTCACAACAAACCGACTTTCAGCCAGGTGAGACCCGGCACGGAGCCTTGAGGGTTAACGCCTCCCGGCCATTTCCCTTTCTGTTGTCCATCACCACGAGGTCCCGCCTTTTCCGGATTTCTAAGCCCCACCCCACCATCGGCTTTTTTCTTGTCGGGCCTCTGCAGGTTCCTCCCCCTCCTTCAGGCCCTTCTCCCAGGAACTTGGCCACGCCCCCGTACGTACAAATCACACCGCTGGGCTGTCCCTGACTGCTAGGTGTCTATTCTGGTTTCCTTAGGGGCAAGCATCGCTGATGCACTCAAGATG
Organism: Ursus americanus; assembly: GCF_024610735.1. Lineage (NCBI taxonomy): Eukaryota > Metazoa > Chordata > Mammalia > Carnivora > Ursidae > Ursus > Ursus americanus. The sequence continues at coordinate 41,210,870 of NC_142147.1, read as the reverse complement.
CTTAGACTTCTTCTCTGTTGCCAAGTCTCACCCCCAACCTTCATACCTCACCTCACCCCTTTGCATGCGCTCAGGCCCCGCCCCCTTTAAATTCTGTTCAGACCATAGTGCTGCTCAACCTGTACCGGAATCCACAGAACACTGCCCAAACCGCAGATGGATCGCACTGTGAGTGAGGGACCGGTCTTGGGGGCAGGGCGGACAGCCGCCAGCAGGCCACCCCCTGATTTCACCCTGCCCCCTCCTCCAGGTCACGTGAGCGACGTGGAGGTTCAAGAACACTATGATAACTTCTTCGAGGTGAGGATTGGCAAGGGATGGGTTGAGTTTCCTGTGGAGCAGGAGTTCAGCTGAGCTCCTACTGGTCTTCCGCAGGAGGTGTTCACGGAGCTGCAGGAGAAGTACGGGGAGATTGAAGAGATGAACGTGTGCGACAACCTGGGGGACCACCTCGTGGGCAATGTCTATGTCAAGGTGCCTGCTGTCCCCACATTAGAGCCTAGATGTGGAGGCATTTCAGTGCCTGATGGCCACCACGGAAACCTCACAGCTTGAAGTCCATCACTAAATCCAGCCCAGCCCAGAGCTGCTAACCGATCCCCTAAGACTTCTGAGTTTGATTGCTGACCCTGATCGACTTTCCCCTCAGTTTCGGCGTGAGGAGGATGCAGAGCGGGCGGTGGCTGAACTCAATAACCGCTGGTTCAACGGGCAGGCTGTGCATGCTGAGCTGTCTCCTGTCACCGACTTCCGGGAGTCATGCTGCCGGCAGTATGAGATGGGGTATGGTAGTACGGGCGTGGGGTGGGCACCTGGAGTCCCAGACTCCTGTGTGTTGGGGTGCTGTCATTGACAACAGCCTCGTCCATCCATCCATCCTCCACCCAGGGAATGTACCCGCGGTGGCTTCTGCAACTTCATGCACCTGCGGCCCATCTCCCGGAACCTCCGACGTCAGCTGTATGGGCGGGGACCCAGACGCAGGTACCTCAGGACTAGCTTGTCAAGACATCTCATACCCTAAGGCCTTTATACCCTGAGATGGACCTGATCCAATGCCCCAATAACAGTGTCTCTCTTTTGTATCCCAAGACTGGCTCTGAGCACCATCCAAAGACCAGCGCCTGAGTCTCAACCCCCAAACCAGCTGGAACTCCAAAGCCCCAAACACAAGACCAGTCTGGATCTCCAATCTGGAGATCAGTCCCTGAGAACCTGTCCTGATACCACTCAGGAACTCTGGTTACCTGCCCCATCCCAGAGCAGAGAGGCAGACCTGGGGAACTGTGCAGCACTCCTTACAGCTCTAATCCTCATCTCTCCACTCCTGTCCCCAGGTCACCCCCGAGGTCCCATACTGGCCACCGTCCCCGAGAAAGAAACCGACGACGTTCCCCAGACCACCGGCATGGCCGCTTCTGAGACCCTGGCTCCCTTGACCTCCACCCTTGACAGGCATAAATGTTCCTGGCCAGGACCCCTCCTGAAAGCTCCCTTAACCCCCCAGCTCCATCTTCCCCAGGCTCCGGGGCTCCATGCTGTAATCTGTTCAAAACAGGGACCTTCTCTTACCACCCCTCCCCTAATAAAGTTCTGTATTAAGGGTTTAGAACCTGTTAGCTTGAGCCTAGCTGTGGGCTGGAGTTTCCTTCCACCCCCACATCTCCTGACGAAAAGGGGAAGCGGGCTGGGCTCTGGCCACAACTTCTGCTGAAGAACTTCCAACAACAGGTGGGAGAGCAGCAGGCTCAGGGCCCAGGGCTGTAGAAACCCCTCAGTGGGACCGGTTGGGGTGGGGAAGCCTCTGTGCTGGGAACCTCAGCACTCTCAGGCTTCTCAAGGGGGCGGTACCTGGTTGTGGCAGGTTGGAGGATTCCCAGCCCGCAGGAGATTGGGGTTAGGGAGCTGAAGTAAGGTTACTGGGAGTTGAGTGGGAGTCTCCAGAGGCTGAGGGCTGGGTCCTCCATGCCAGCTGCCCTGAGGTGGGAGTTGGAAATAGCTAATACTTAAGCTTACCATATGCCAGGTGCTGTTCTAAGTACTTTACTTCAAGTAATGATTTTAATTCTTCACAATAAACCTGTGAGACAGGTGCTGTTACCCCGTTTTAGGGATGAGAAAAGAGGTAAGGAAGATGGCAGAGGTGGGATACAAATCCACTCATTGTGGTTCCAGACTCCTCATTCTAGCCATCTTGAGGCCTTGGTGGCCCTTCTGATAATGAGCCAGGAGCTGGACTAGGGGCTGGGGATAGATTCCCGTCTTCCAAAGGGGTCTGGGGATCTCATACCCCCACATCACTGCTTCCTTCTTCTGCCCTGGTTTTCTGGAAAGTGTGACAGCGGCGCTGTGGTCGGAAGTCCTGCGGTCACGGCCCCCCAGGCTGCAGACCCGCCCGGATGGGGCCCCTATGCCTCCTCTTGACTGCCGCGCTGCTCCTGGCCCAGGCGGCGCCTCTGGGGGCCTCCCAGCACTGCGGGCGCCTCGAGTACTTGAACCCTGATTACCGGTGCTGCGGCAGCTGCCTGCAGCGCTTTGGGCCGCCCCCCTGCCCGGGTGAGGAGCGGGGACAGGGGTATGCATATGTTGGGGCGGAGCCAGGGGGTGATAAGGAGCAGGGGAAGGGACGAAGTCTGTGGGTTATTGCCTGTGAGGCTTGCTTCGGGATAGGGGCAGCGGGCCTTACGCAGATAACACGATGTGGGGCTCAGCTTGTGATGGAAGGGCTAGTACAGGTTACTTCAGGGTCACGGCGAAGGGGTGTTGCCTGTTAGGCGGGATCGCGGCAGTGTCCGAAGGGTGGGCGGGGCTTGGTGCCGGAGCTGGATGGGGTTAGTGGGGGGGCGGGGCCTGTGGAGAGAGGGTCTCGAGACTGGCAGGGCTAGTGCGGGGAGGGTGGGCACGTCGGTGATAGGTTGGGTTAGTAGAGTACAAGGGGTGGGGCCTGCTGGGATAGGACAAAGGGGAGAGGGTGTCGCTAGTGCAGGAGAGGAGGGGCTGGGCGGCGGCACGTGAGACCCTGTTTCCCACCAGACTTCGAGTTTTCGGAAACTGCGGGCTCAATGACTCTGGCTATCACGTGTCGCGCCCCTTCAAAGAGTGTCCTATTGGGCAGTGCAACCCCGACAGTGCGGAGCAATGTAGCCCCTGTGGCAGCGGAGCCACGGCCCCTGCCCCCGCGGGGAGCCGGAGCGGCGAAACACAGTGGCGCTGCAGAGGTGCTGGTCGGGCCCCGGAGGGCCTGGGATAGGGTGCAGCTTGTTGGAGACGGAGCGGGGGCTGGAGGGCGTGGTTTGGATTAGATGGGCGGGGTCTGGAGCAAGGGAGGGGGTGTAGCCCCGCTGAAGAGAATAGGGTGGGGGCATGATAGGATCGGAAGACCTACCTGGGTTAAAGTGTGTGTGTGGCGGGGGGTAGCTGGATCAGGCGGGGGTTGGATCCCACTGAGGGAGAGAAGGATGGGAGGTTCAGGCTGAGGGGGCAGGAGTGGGGCATGCCTCCCGCTTTACTCCAACCTATTTGCAGAGGTCGGTTCCTCCCAAGGAGCCCTGCCCTCTGAACACTGGGAAACCAAGCGTCCTTAGCTCCCAGGAGCCCAGCCCATCAGCGATTTCCAGTGTCCGGTGGACATCTGAGCACAACGTCACTCAGCAGGCCTTGCTGAATTTTGCCCTGCCGGTGGTGCTGGTTCTCTTGGTGCTGGTTCTGCTGGTGACCTCAGCAGTCATCCTTCTGCTCGCCCAGCGGTGCCACCGCCAGGCAAAAGGTCTCCACCCCTATCCTGGCTTGGTCTGTGGCGACACCAACACCCATACCCTCTTCTCCTTGCACTCGTCCTCTCCAGGCTCCCTGGAGGCATCAGAGGCAGGGGTCTCACGGAAGGTCGCTCTGGTTCCACTCCTGGGCAGAGGTTAGTCGGGGACATGCCAGGGAGGGAGAAGGCGGGCTGGAAGATTGCCCTCACCCCTCCATTTGTCTCCCAGAACGGCCGCACCTGGCATCGCAGCCCCTGTCTCGCCTCCTGGATGAGCTGGAGGTGCTGGAGGAGCTGACTGTACTACTGGATCCTGAGCCTGGGCCGGGTGGGGGGGTGGCCTGTGGCACCACTAGACACCTGGCGGCGAGATACGGAGTGCCTGCTGCCTGGTCCACCTTTGCCTACTCACTGCGGCCCAGTCGCTCACCACTGCGGGCCTTGATCGAGATGGTGGCGAGGGAGCCCTCGGCTTCTCTGGGCCAGCTTGGCACACACCTGGCCCAGCTGGGGCGGGCAGACGCGCTGCAGGTGCTGTCCAAACTTGGCTGAGCTGGGGCTTGCCCAGCCTAGTCCTCAATAAAGTCTCCTGTGAAATAAGCGCCTGCCGTCTCTGGGCCTCATTAAGGCACGCTTTTGAAATAGTCTTAAGTGGGCCAAGACCGAACAGGAATCCTCTCATTCCACCACACACACGAGACCAGATATGGCGTGACGTGCCCCTGGGGGCTGGCCTCAGGTGCCTCTGGGCAACCAAGGTCCTCTCTGAGGACCCCGACTGGGTTCTCACTGGGAGTGTGTAGAGCACGTGTTGCTGTGAAGGTGTCACAGACCCCCCACAATTTACCTGTAATTCTGAAGGATGGCCTCTCACCCCTCTGTGGAGGCTGACAGGCTTCCCCGGCTCAGGATTGCTGTGGAGAAATGGGAGCTCCTACCTGCCCCCAACACCGTACAAACGGGCAGACCACCTCTCCAAACATTGACAGACTTTATTATGGGAGGTTCCCACCTGGGAACCCACCCTCTTAAATAAAAAAGTGCATAGAAAAGAAGGGATTTAGAAACCTTTGTACAGTATCTACATCCTGGGCCCCCAGGACAGGAAGGGGGCGACTGCTGGGTGGGCTGGAGGGGTGGAGGCAGGGCCTTTGCCACCTGCATGCCCACATCCACCCTGAGCAGGAGGGTGGGCGTGAGATGCTCTGGGAGGGACTCGGGAGCCCCCAGACTAGGGGCCAGACGGCAGCAGGGGGCGTGGCAGGCAGCCGTGGCTTCAGTTAAGGAAGCGACGGCAGCGCTTGGCGCCGCAGTTGCACGGCAGCTTGTTGCTGGCATCCTCGATGGGGAACTTGTAGTCGTAGGTGAGCTCCTCACCACGCAGGATGCGGCGCAGCGCGAAGATGACGATGTGCTTCTGGCCCTCCACGTGGATGACGCGGGAGAAGCAGTTGGGCTCACACGAGTGGTTGATGAAGCGGGCGGCGTTGCCGTGCATCGTGGCGTCCACCACGTCAAAGTCATCCATGCGGAACATGTAGCACCCGATACCCTGCAGGGATTGCGAGGGGCCGTCGGGCGCCCTGTCCCCAACGGAGCAGCCCCGCTTCACCCGCCTCATTCCCACGGCCCCGGGGAGCCCACCTTCCCATCGTAGAACTTCTCCCGCTTGTCAGTCAGCACGGAGCGAATGACGATGCCAGAGTACTCGATGACCATCTCGCCGGCATCGATGTTCCGCTTACAGAATAGGCCCCGCCCGTGGATGGCAGATCTGCAGGGTAGGACGGGCCAGGGGGAGCTCAGGGGGCAGGGGTACAGAACCAAGGCGGCCCCGCACCAGGGCACCTGTCCATCCACCCAAGGGGCATCCTCCCCCCAACCCCACTAACCTGTAGACACCCACAGCCTCTTTGGATGTCTTCTTGAGGTGACGAAAGCGCATGGCCATGGGCAGCTCCAGGCTGGTGGCACGTCTGGTAGGGTCAGCAGTGTCACAGGCTGGTACCCAGGAATGACCTCTCTTGCCCCTGGTCACCCTTTTTAGGACCCTTCCAGAACACCCCCAACACCATGGCCTGCCCTCCATACCTGGTTGACCTGAGCTGCACCTCATCCTCTTCCTCATCACAGGTGGCTCCCTCAGGGAGCACCCGGTGCTGGGAGGCCAGGAAGTTGAACATGTCAAAGGTGCACTTCCTGCAGCAGGGAGGGAGGAAAGAAGGGAGGATAACAGCCATTCCTTCAAAGAGGTGCCATCTACCTATTCCTTTGGCTTGGGCCTGCTGCTAGCAAAGAAGAAATACTGCTACCCCTGAAGACACAGGCAAAGGGGAATGGATGGGGCTCATTCTTCTGACGTGAATGCTAGGAATAGTTCCTGGAGTGCCCTGGCATCTTCTCCCGGGCCTCAGTTTCCAACCTCTAAAGACCTAACTCCCACGCCTGAGAACCCCCACAGGGCTCCCCAGACCTCTCACCGGAGATAGACCTCGGCACGGGCCGCCCCGTGGGGATTCAGGGGTGGTTCCTCCTGGCCCTCTCCCTGCTGGTGGTAGCGGAACTTATAGTGCTGGCAGCGCTGGGCCCCGGGCAGCTGCTCTGCCAGGAAGATGACAGCGTCGTGGTGGATGCCCAGGAGCCTTGCCCCGCTCATTCCTGGGGACAGTCAAAGGTGAGGACACATGCATCATGTCAGAGGCCCATCTTGTCCTCTGGGAGTCCTCCCAGCTCTCAGCATCCCTGCGGCCTCTCCATTTACCACTGAAGGAGAGATGCCGGAGCCGGGCGTGCCCTCGGGCCTCTTGCACCTTCTCAATCAGAGTTCTCCATGCCCCTGAGGAGAGAGCAGGGCCAGAATGGTCAGGATGGGGCTCGACTGGACACCTTCCCCCGTCACCCCCACTCCCGACTCACCCTCCAAGCTCTCCGCTTCCACGCTGAACCCATCCTCACTGCTGATCTCAAAGCGCAGATGCGGGCCAGCCCGTTTGGGGGCCTGGTTCTCTTTGTCCTCTGGGGATGGAGGCTCTTCCTCAGAGCTTGAAGCCTCACCTGGTCCCAAGCAGCAGGTCAGAGCAGGTGAGGATCACCCCTCCTGGAGTCCAAAGTCCCGGGTTCCCCACCCTCTCCCATGGCCTCCCTGCATAAGCAGATACTTGGTCTGAGGGCTCTCTTCCTGCTCTAATTGCCCCGTGAGCCCTACAGGATGGACATTATTTTTTTCCTAAAGAGCCTGCGGTCCCTTTTCTGTAAGCGTTCTTGGAGAGATGAGCATCTCCGTAGAGGCCTGGACTGCCCTGGCTCTGCAGGAGACACTTCTGGCTCACTCAAACCCAGTTTACCAAAAATGCTCATCCACCCCTCATTCTTCTCTCACAGAAAATTAAAAATACCAGAAGTATATTTTACACATGTATTTTTTTTATATGCAGCACATCTCTGTAAATATTACAAATTTATTATATAGGCCCCTACCTACAGACTCAAGTACATGTACGTTATGGGCTATTTAAAGGATTTCTCAGGGGCTGAATATCTTAGAACAGAGAGGACTTGCTGCTGTAGGAGCTGGGGATGTGAGAGCCAGTGGAGGGTCAAGGACAACTCTGAGGTCTGGGGCCTGAATAACTGGAATGATAAAACTGCTGATGACTGAGATGGTGAGGGAGAGGGAGGAACAAGTTTGGGGTGAAGGTAGAGGGCTTAGTTTGGGACATGCTGAGTCTGAAATTCCTCTTAGAAAACCAGCCCTTGCAACCTGCAAGGAGATGGGGAGGGAGCCGGTAGCAGGATCCAGGAGCCCAACTACCCATCTTCTGGCTCTCAGAGTAAGAGGTGGGATTTAGAGCCACGAAGTAGATGAGAACACCTGAGAGTAAGTGCAGACAGAGGGCCGGGGCACTGGGACACACCAAAGTGACAGGCTGGGGCAATGACAAGACCTGACCAGAAAGGTGAGGAGAGGAGTGGGGTTTTGGAAGCTAGGGAAGAAAGTGCTACAAGGAAGGGGCGATCATCCCAGATGCAGTGGCTCACTCAAGCACGCTGTGGACTGAGGACTGACCGTCATGTCTGGAGGGGGAGGGCGGGGAGTACCTAAGTTTGAGTGGAGCGTGCTTTAGGAGAGGCAGGACCCACGTGGCCACACTTGCTCCCCACACCACTCCTCTGGGCCAGCCCGACTGCATGCCCTCCCAGCACTAGGCAACTCTCCAAAGCTGATTTGCTGTGTGACCCACATCATCTCCAGGCCTCAGTGCCCCTGGGTTCACCTCTGACAACTTCTTCCGCCTTCGCTTTGCCCTTACCCCAGCCTCACCTCCATTCTGCTCCCTGAACCCGACAGGCTGACTACAGGGGCCTCACCCGGGTGCTCTCATTGCCTTCTTTCTCACGGCGCTCGTTCTCAGCTGCAGTACACTTGCTAATGTACGTGTCTGTTTCCTCTACCAAAATATGGCGTGGTCCCTAAGGGTGGGGACCTGTTCGTCATGGTCACTGCCATATCCTCACACCACCTCTGACCCCCATACGCAGTCTTTCAGTTAAGCGGTCTCTCGTGTACCTCGCTCCGCTTCCACGCTCAGTAAGTCAGCGCTACGTAACGAGACAATCCACACATCCGGACAGGGCTGGGGCCAGGAGAAATTCCGAGCCTCAGGCTGTTCAGTTACCAGCTCGCTTGGCTGTAGCCTACCCGCTCTCCCATTGCCCTCTATAACCAACAGAGCACTCACTGCCCTCCCAGCTTCACCGAGGCTGTCAGCCCAATCCACTCCACATGCCCCGGATCATGTGTCCTGATGGCTCTGCAAGTGCACTGACCTTCCCTTTGCTCCACCTCAGTGGTCTCCTATTCAAATCCAACCGCCACGCCTCCTCCCACCCCTGCTTCCATCCACAGGCCCCCTTCACCCTCCTTCATGGTTTTGCTGTCTCAGCCCTCATACAAACCCCTCTGGGCTGCTGCCCACCCTCTCCTCTCAGACCCTTAGCCAAGCTTGCCGGCAAGATGCCTGGGTCTTGTTTTGGCTTCCTCATCAACCACTGTCTTCAATTCTCACCTCCAGTGTAGCAGCCACCTCTGCCCTCTCCCACCCCCCCAAAAGCCCCTGCTTCCTGGACTCTGCTCCCAGGACCGCTGCTGGGTGTGTTGCCAGTGGTAGGGGTGGTCCGCCCTGCCCCCCCCCACCCCCTCCTCCACCAATCCTAGGACCCATGTCTGGTGTCCTCCGGGGCAACGCTTCTTCCTACTCCTGCCCCTCTCGATCCTAGGTGAGCTCCATCCTCACTGGCTGACCCCCAGGTGCTCTTGTCTACCTGCACGCTCTAAATCCCATCTCTAATTCTGACAGCCCCCACACTGCTCAGTTTTACTAGGGACCTAACCCTCTGACCCTGGCAGATTAGGCTCTGAAGCCAACCCCCAGGCTCTTGGGCACTTTCGAAGGGCCTCTCACGTGGAGCTGAAACTTCATCTGTTTCTGCCATGGGCCACAAGCTCCGAGGGCATCTTTCTAACTCTGAATACCTAGTCTCAGGCTCCGAGCCAGGTCGGTGCACAAGGTCTATCTTTTGAAGTGGACCAATTCTGCATCTGACCATCACCCAGCTGAGGCAAGCATAAGGAAGGAGGCATTGAGAGCGAAAGGCTGGTTCTTACCTGAGTAGTGGTGCCACTGGGACTCAAGCAGCAGGTCAGGGGGACCGTCAGGGGCCCTGGGAGGACCACCTTCAGGGAGTGGCAGCAGAGGGGACCGGTCCTGGAGGGGCCTGTGAGGAGACACCTGTCAGAAAGAGGAAGGGACGGAGATCCCAGAGCCTCTAGGGAAAGGGCACTGGCTACTCACCTCGGGCTTTCCTCCCCAGTGGGCTCCCCAGGCTCATCCAAGTCAAGAACTCCACGCACTGTGGGCGTTTTCATCCTCACTCGGCTAAACCTGGGGGAGGAACCCCAAGAAGGCTGAGCTGCCTTCTCCTGCCCACCTCTCTTGCCCTCCTCCTTAGACTAGGCACATTCACTCACCCGCTGCCACTAAGCCCTGGACCCTGGGGAGCATCCTCCAAGGACTCTCCGTCTTCCTCCAGCCGGGGGGTCTTGTTTGGGGGCGGCGCTGGTGGGGAACGGCCAGAGAAGGTGGACACCCTCTTGATGCGGATGGGCTGATGGGGTGGGCTGGGGGGCCCACTGCTCAACACCAGTGTCAGTGGAGGAGGGGGTGGTGGTGGGGCAGGGCGGACCACCCCTACCACTGGCAACACACCCAGCAGAGGTCCTGGGGGCAGAGTCCAGGAAGCAGGGGCTGTGGGGGGGATGGGAGGGGGCAGAGGTGGCTGCTTCACTGGGGGTGAGACGGGTTCACCCTCCCCAGCCATCTTCACAAACACTTGCCCCAGCTTGTTGACAAGGATGATTTTGGATGTGGCGGGTTTGGGGGGCTCGGGGGCAGGGCCCAGGCTCAATACCCGGACCCCTGGGGCCCCAGGGAGCCAGGCAAACGTCCGAGTGGGGTCAGCTGGGCTAGAGGGCAGGCCCTGGGGAGGCTGGCTGCCATTGGCCAGGGGAGGCGCTGGGGGGAGTGGCTCCTCTCTGGGCCCAGCACCTCCCTCCCCGGGCCCCCCTAGGTTCTTCAACACAAAATCCACAATTTCTGACGGCAAGTCCTCAGGAGGTCGGGTTCTGTCCCCTGCAGCCCCGATGACCCCAGCCCGGCCCACTCCTGGCCCTGAAGGAGTCCCCTGGCCCCGAGGCTGCTGGATGGCCTCTGCCTCGCTGTCCGTGCCGTCATCCACTCCATCCAGCTGTTCGATGCGGGGGGCTCCAGGAAGGGCACCAGGGGCCAGGGCAGGGCCAGACACCACAGTCACAGGGAAGTGGACATAGCGGGGGGTTGGGCTGGCCTCTTCCTCTGAGCTGTCCCCTGGGCCCCCATGGCTGCTCCCCACTGCCCCTGCAGCCACAATCTCTTCCTGGAAGGGCTCAGTCCCCAGCAGGCTGGCCGCAAAGTCCAGGTCAGCAGCACTCAGTCCTGACACCACCTCCATGTCCTCAAAGTCTGGGCCCAGGTCTTCAGGGGGTGGTGGAGGAGATGGGGCTGGGCCAGGGGGAGCCAGCTCCCCTGAGGTAGGTGTGAGGGCTCTAACGACTGAGGTAGGAGGGGGCACCCTGAGCTGTGGGGAGGTTCTGAGAGGGGGAGAGGCCCGCCGTGATGCCGGCAGCCTTGGGGCCAGGGGGCTGGGACGACGGGAACGTCTGGGGGGAGCTGGGAAGTCCAGGTCTCCCACCGTGGGGATGTGGTGGGTCAGAGAAGATGGACTTCCTGTGGGGGGAAGGGTCAGTGTCAGCCATGAGCTCCTGCCTCACCCACCCACCCCTCTCCCCGACACTCCCAGGTACTCACCAGGGGAGGGCAGGGGTCCAAAGGAGACACCCCCCAAGGGCCTCCGGGATGGTGAGTAGTTGGGCACTTTGATTCGAGCCCCCGAGAAGGAGCGGGGGGCCAGAGGAGGGGCACTGCTTGGATCTGGCCGAAGTGGGGGGTCCAGGTTCTGAACAGGTGAGTGGTGCTCAGGAGCTCCAGGGATAAGGGCATCTGTATCTGGTGGGGGGTCCACATGATCCGGGGGCTCTGAGGAGGCAGGAGAATGGCCTCAGGAATGGCAGGGGCTCTTTGTCAAAGCCTCTCCTCACACACCCTCCCTTCTTTTGAGCCAACTGAGCCTTCCCCACCCCTGCCGATGGTCCGGTCACAATGTGCACTCGTTCCCAGTCATCACCGAGGTTCCACACCCCTCTGTGGCTTCTTCAGAACCTCCACACATGCCCGGATCAGGGGCCCTTTGTAACCCCTCCTCACCCATCTCTGCCACCTTCCCCGTTCCCGGCTGCCTACTGTTCTGACTCAGGCCCCGCATGCCGCAAGGGGCACTGCCCTCTCTCCAGCAGGGCCAGTCCTACCACTTTCTCACCTGTGCCGCGCATCCCTGCCACATCAAACACATCTGCCCCATCCTGGTCCTGGCGCTTGGGGCTCCCCATTACCTGGCTCCACCCAATCTGTGAGAACAAATCTCTGCCGCCTCCTTCCAACACTCCCCTGCTAACAGCCAGGATGGCTGCACCCTCCTCCCTTCTCTACTTCATGTCATGCTCCAACCTGGCACAAACCCCTTCCCTGCAAACACAATTGAATCTCTTCCTCCTCCCATTCAGCCCACAACCTCTCCTTTTACCAGTCTCCCAGCCCCATCTTTGCTGTGTGCCACCCGGCTCTCAGCTACATCCCTCAGCACTGGCTCGGCTATGAGGGGACCAAATTGCCCTGAACCCTGATGTCACCGTGCAGAGCGACTGCCCTTGTTGACCTGCAGCACAGCAGAGCTTGTGCCTTCCTCAGAGGGCTGCGGGAGCATCACAGGAGCACATGCCCTAAGTCTGTTTGTCCAGAAGCTGCCACTCCCCACAGGCAGGTAGCTCTCCCTTTACTTCCTGTGAAATGCTGAGCACGGTCCCTGGTGCGTAACTTATAGCTATTAAGTGATCACTTATTGCCATGATGACAAAAGGAAGAATGGCAAATATCCTGGGGTTTCTTTAGAGAAGAGAGGAATTGGGTTGGTGGGTAACCATTTGGGGAGGGCAGCGTTCAGGGAAGGAAATGAGGGCATTCCAAGGCCCTTACCTGAGGAAGGGGCGGGGCTGTGCACAATGGTCTGATTCTCCTCTGCTGCCTCCAGGTGAACTGGCTCTTCCCTGGGACCCCATGGCCGATACTCCAGAATCCGACACCGATACCAGCAGCGCCGCCGAGCATCCACTGTGCTCCAGTACAGACGGGAGCACCTGTCAGGTGGGCGTGTGGGTAAGAGGGTCAGGACAACTTGGGAAATGGGATCCTGTCCTGGAGTCCTTCCATCCCACCTAGGCCCTCTGGGCTGCTCACTGGTAGCCAATGGGGAAGAGCCGTCCCTCGCAGTCCGAGAGATCAGACAGGGTACCCAAGGAGTCAATTCGGATGGAGCCTGTGATACAGAGAAGAGATCAGGAGGGTGGGCCAGGCAGGGTCAGGAAGACCAGGGTAGAGGGCAAAAGGCTTACCAATGAGAACATTGATGGCATCAGGTTCGAGCCCCGTCAAGAACTTTCGCTTAAAGTTGATGCCCTCGAAGTCCACATAGACTCGGCGGAGAACATCAAACCCATCAGGGGTCACGATCTCCTGGAAGGTGGGTGGCAAATGGGGCTGCTGGATTGGTGAGGGGCAAGGGGGATGTGAGGGAAGGCTTCGAGGCAGCGAATGGACATCTGGGGGCTTGGCTCAAGGACTCAGGAAAACAAGGAAGACACCAAGAGGCAGCTGGGGACAGGGCTAAGGGGCTGCAGGGAACTATGAGTGGGACGGGAAGAGAGAGCAGTAGGGTGTGTTTCCCCCATGGTTCTGGCTCACCTTGCCATCCAGCAGGTCTGTGTGTTTCTGGCAGAAAACTTTCTTGTCATCCTGGAAGATGCAATAGCTGGCCCGGGCGCACATGAAATGGAAGTTGCTGAGGCAGGAGGACAGGCAGCAGCCCACTGTGGCTCCAGGCTTCAGGCAGAGTTCACAGCGCTACGGTTGGAAGGGGATGCTGAGGGGAGAAGCCAGTGACCGAGACCAGGGTCTGATGCTCAGCATCACTGTCCTGGAGACTCTGTTTGGGCCTGTCTAGCCCAGAACCTCGCAAAGCAAAGGCACTCATCAAACATACCCTCTTCCCTAGCTGCATCCAGGGCCAGGTACACATCAAAACTATTTCAGATTTTCTGAAGCAGAGTGTTGCAATAGCAAGAAAAATAACAACATCTAACACTTACCAAGCAATATTTACCATCTTTCTCACACCATTAAAAAAAAAATATTTATTTAAGTAATCACTACATTCTACATGTGGGGCTTGAACTCATGACCCCAAGACCAAGAGTCGTATACTCTTCCAAATGAGCCAGCCAGGTGCTCTCTCACACCATTTTAATGTAAAACCTGTATCATTTCATTTAATCTTCACGTTTGTAACCCCCCCCCCCGTATATATCACCCCAAGTCTCACTTCCTGAGCCAGAGACATTATACAGCACCCCAACACTGGTGAGGAGGGGTTCTAACCCAGGAAATACCTCACCTCAAGGGACACAGTAGGAGCTAAGTGTCTTACTGTATAGAAAGCATCCAGCACAGGTTCAATCAACAAAAGATCTAACTTTTAATCTCCCAGGCTTCAGGCCCAAATTCACGGGGTGGGGGTGGAGGGAGCCACTATCACTGAAGTACCAGAGTCCTGGGACAACCAAAAAAGGTACCCAGGACCGGCAGTGAAAGGATGTGCTGGGGTAGAAATTGTGAAACAAGAGCGGTTTCCCCTGTGGCGGGTGGGGGTGGGGGGCCCTACCCCGAGACCCTGGGGCTGCCCACCTCTCTAGGCCCGGGCTCTCACCATCTGCCTCCCTCGAGCCACAGCAGCATGCACGTTTTTGAGGGAGCCATCATTTTCCTCAAACACTTCAGCTGACCAAATGGCACAGTTGACGTGTGTCCACTCATTCTGCCCAATGTATAGGAGCCGTCCTGCCTCCTGGGGGCAGAGGAGAAATGGTGTGAGGAAAGGCCCCAGTGACTAGGCCCCACAATCTGGGCTTCATATGGTAGCCCTCACCTTAGAATCCGCATCCCCATATTTGAGGCAGAGCGCACACTGACGAGGGTCCTCCAGGTGTGAGAAAGCAGCTGGATCCTTGCCCTGAAAAGCTGGAAGAGGTGTGGGAAGGCAAGTCCCAGAATCAAGACCTAGAGCTTGCCCCACCAACTCAGAGTCCCTGGCGTCAGTCCCCAATTCCCAATACCTGCTGAGGGGTCCCCTGGAGGCTGCCCTGATTCTGGGGTCTCTGGTTCCTGCTGCCTCCACTGAGCGTAGACATGGTCCAAAGATGGGGGCAACACAGCATTGGGAAGAACTCCGCTGTGGACAGGCAGGGTCAGCATCTGACACGTCTAACAAGGGTGGCCACCCACAATCTTAGCCCAAACATGCCATGACACACTTGGTCCTCTCTCCATGTGGCATTTCTCCCAGTCTCCCAAATAAGCCAGGGCCCCTCATGCCACCTATAACACATGAAATGCTGTTCCTCATGCCTGGAATACTCTTTTTCCACATCTCAGCTTGGATGTCATCTCTTCCGAGAAGCCTTAGCCCTAAACACCTTCGCTGGGCTCCCACAGCCCCCTGAACTTTCCCATCACCACTCTCACCATCTGGATCATCAGGCACTAATGTGCCTGCTCAAACCCCCAAACATGGCTTACTCACTGCTATTCCCCAACATTACCTTGCCCAAAGTAGAAACAAAGTGAGCTAACTGCACAATCTGAGTCTTTGCTGGCCTAGAACCACTGAGAATTCTCATGCTGACGCTAACTCTGTTCCTCGTCTATTCTCAGCCCAGGATCGAGACCCTGGATTCCCAGGTGCCCTTGCTTTTGCCCTTATTCCCTGGTTCCCCTCCTGTTACCCAGCCTCACTCACTTCGGCAGCCGGGTACTCCGTCGCCAGTACTTGGGGTCGTGGGCGTCGAACCAGCCGAACGCAGACTCTAGTAGCTGGGGAGCGGGTTAACAGGATGAGAACTGGCTTCCCCGGGAAAGTTGGTAGGGGCAGGGTCTGAAGGACCCACACTCTCCTCCCCACTACCACTCAAGCCACTCTAGAGACATCCTCCACAGTTCTCACCTTCAGTAGGAGCCCCTTCATCTGGCCTCCAGCCCGGCGCTCTGGGGTCTCTCCTTCTTCCGAGTGCCTCATCAGGATGCCCACCATGTCCTCCATAAAGCTGTGCTGTAAGGGGGCTTGTCAGGATCAGAGCCCCCACCCTACCCACAGGCCCCTCCTCCTGGCACCCACCTATTCTTCTCAATGTCCCACTCACCACAGACTTGTAGTGGCCTTCCTCGAAGCGCCGACTCACTGCCTGCAGATCGCAGGGGCCTGGGTGCAGCTGCTTTCCAGCCTGCCCACACTGTAGAGAGAGAAAGTCAGCAGGACTGGTGCTGGGCGTGGCCCCACCCCTTCCTACCTCCTGAGCCCCGCAGACCTGAGTGCACAGCAGCAGTGGGCCCGCCACCTTGGAGCTCAGTAGACCCTGGAGCACCTGGCGCAGGCCCCCCTGCAGGGCCCCACTGAGGGCCTCTCGCCAGCGGGGGTGCGTGGCCCCTGCACACGGTCCGCAGGTATACAGCACTGAGTCTGGCAGCCCAGAAAGGATCTCATAGTCTTCATCTGAAACAGCCAAGGTGGGACAAGAGAGAATGGTTCAGGAGAACGTGAGGGCTCTCAGCAGCCCAGAGGAGCTGCCAAAGACATACATCTATGACACCTGTCCCATGAGGGCCTATGGGGGTAGGACAGGACACCCCGCCCCCTCACCCCGGGGCAGAGGTGGCAGCCCAGGCACTCTGCCTACTCACCTGAGAGCCCCTCGCACTTGGCGTGCACCCAGTGGTCACACTGCGCACACTGCATCATCTTGCTCTCGTAGTCATTGTCTTCATAGCAGCGTGTGCAGATTGGGCAGAAGTTTCCTGCAGAAGAGGGAGGAAAAGGGCAAGTCAGAGGGGCTGGGGCCACCACCTACCCCTTGCAGGTCCTGTCTGGAGCCAGCCCCCATTTGGCTGCTGTGAGGGCTGCCTCTGCTATGCCTTATCTTGGGTCCCTACCATCCTCAAAACACTGGCTGAGGATACAGCCTCTTCAGCCTGGCAGCCCCAATGCCTCACAACCTTGCTAACATGCTGCCTGAACAAATGGGGAAAGCCCAGGTTTTCAAGGTCATCAGTGGAGACTCAAGGTTCCAAGAAGAGGTTGTACAATGGTGGGATCCAGGCTGACTCCCGCTGCCCCGAGAACTGTGTCCCTCCACTTGAGGTACTGGATAGGCTTCTGTGGGAGACTACCATGAACAGAAGAAAAGGTTCTGTGGCTACAAGAGGAATACAAAGCCACTAGAAAACCACGTCTGTCCTGCCTGTCTAGGAGCCTGGCCCACTGCCCGGTGTCCCCCAGGTCCCCTGACAGGTCCCCACCTTTCTCATAGAGCTGGGTGCACCTGGGGCAGAGGCTGTAATCTCCAGACCACTCGACGTCCCAGTTCTTGCCTGGAGTCGCCCCACAGCTCTTACAGCGCACGCAGGCTGAGCAGATCTGGGTGGGGGGGGGGGGCAGGGTGATGTTAGGGGGAGCAGGCTGGAGCAGTGTGTGGGGGGTACAGTGGGAGGAGATGGGCAAAGAGGAATGGATGGTAAGCAGGAGACATACGAGGAAAGACAGATAAAAGGTGTACAAGAGAAGCAAGGAGGAGGGAGGAACAGGAATAAAATAGGGGAGACTGACAGAAGGAGACAAGGAAGAGTGGAGGTCAGGCAGGGGCAGGGGATTCTGAGCCCAGGACCATGGAATGCATGAACCCTTCTGCATTCTGCAACCATTCTGTACAAATTCTGCACACACGTCTTGTCTATGTGAAATTTGGGAAGAGAAAATGCTATTTATCAGATAAACTCTCACAAGGACCTCCAACCTTCCAGTCTGGGGGTAGTAGTGGCCTTAATTAGAACTCCAATGCAAGGTATGTGGGCCTCATTTCTCACCCAGTGGCGCCGTTTGCGTGTGGCCCGGGTTGGGTAGCTGGGCCCCAGGCAGGCTGGGTGATAAGCATGGCGGCAGCGCTCACACTCCAGGAGGTGCTGTTGGAAGTTGGGAGAAAAATAACAATGGCAGAACCTACTGGCACAAGTATACCCCTCTCCTCCATGCCTCCACCCACTCTCATGGCTCCTGTGCCCAAACCTTGGATCCCCGGCCTTTGCGCCCACAGACGTGGCAAAACTTGCAGCGGCGGCAGCACCAGGTGTCATGATGTTGGGGCAGGGGCCGCTCGGCCTCTTCCAGACAGAACGGATGGAAAGGGTCACAGCAGACTTGGCAGAACACCAGCTGGGGGTGGGGAGAGTGAACAATGGGCACAGTGTGAGGCCAGGAGGCCAAGGGATGAGACCCTGTAGAAAGGGCCCAAGCAATCAGGCAGTAAGGGCCAATGGAGACCTGGGGGGCTGTGGAAAAAGGCAGGGATCCAACCTCATGCAGGCCTTTGCTGGCACACAGCAAGCACACCATCGGTGGCCCCCCTGGCACGGACGTTAGCACGCTGAGGCCACCCATCAGCCACACGTTCTCCAGGTCACAATCCTCCTGAGGAAAGAGGATGCGGGATCAGAGAGCAGCCAGGAACACAGCCACAGCCATCTTTAAAGCCCTGGTTTCTCAGATACAACCCACAGGTTTCTTTCAAACACGGTCCTTGAAGGACCCTCTCCCTCAATGCCATACCTTAAAATCCACACGGACCCTGTGCACTCCATCAGGGGACTTCTGTTTTCCAGTCCAGCCATTGGGAAAAGATGCAAAGGGGCCAGGGGCCAAAGCATCCTAGGGAGAATGGTGGTGGTCAGAAGGCTGCCAGCCTCACCCTCTGCAGACTTCTCTCCACACTGTCCTCTACCCCAGCCTGCCCAACCCTGTCTTTTGCCCAGATCCTACTTTGCTTTCCAGAAGGACAGACCTGCCTTACCCCTCAGGGCCTGTCCTCTGGTGTGGACACAACACGGCACTCAGATGAGCCCGTTACCCTGACTTGCTAGGAAGCTCCTGAAGGGCGGGACCATGCCTTCCACAGGGCTCAGGGTTCTTGGTGTGGGGCCGTGCTGACCTTGTCCAGGCGCCTTCGGGCCTTGAGCTGCAACACAGGCTGGAGGGTGGGTTTGCGGGGCCGGCTCTGCTCCTCGGGTTCTGGCACTGGCAGCTCTAGGCAGCACACATAAGTGGTGAGGGTCCCCCTCTTCCCTGCCCCACCCCTTTCCTCCACACCCCCCTAATGTTACCTGGATCCCCACGGCCGCCTTTAACCAACAGAATAACTCCTAGACCTGGCTCGATAAGCTACTGAGAACTTTATACACCCACTCTCCCTGTCCACCCCAAACACCATCTCTGTACTCAGCTACTTTCTCTATCCCACAGATACAGGCCCCAGTCTGGAAACCGCCCCCCGCCAAGACACAGGACTGACTGAAAGGAGAAACAGCAAGCAATTCGCACCATTCTCTCGGGGGGTCCGACGCCGGGGAGCAGGGGGACCCCCAGGCTCTGAGTCATCCGAGTCCTCGAAGATATCATAGGAGGGTCGCTGTTTGACGCAGCGCCGGGCTGACTTGCGCTGCAGTAGGAGGGAGTCCTGCTCCTCGGGCCCTGGGGGGGCCACCACCTCCTCCCGGGGCCCCCCAGCTCCCGCCCCCCGGCGTGGGCCTGGAGGACCAGGGGAGGCCTCAGGAGATTCATCGGAATCCCAGGGCAACAGCGTCTTCACTATCGTCCGGCCTGTGGGAACAGGGGACTTAGTAGGATCTGAGCTCAGCCAGGGACATGGGACACTGGGATGCAAAAAGCCAAAAAGAAGTGGGGCAGAAGAGAACGAGTACAGGAGAGATATAAAAGCACATGATGGAAAGATGACAGAGGTAACAGACTGCAAAGATAAAAGGAGGAGAGCAAAGAAAACAGTTTCTTCCACGCCATGGATCTAAGTAAATTTGTATAAAGAAATACTCCTCAAACCTTGTTACCTTTTTTAGCCAGCCGTTCCATCTTCCGAGCCTCTATCTTGTCGCACTTCCGGTATCTGGGGAGGGGAGCAGCACGTCACCAGGGTAGGGGACTGGTGGTCTGGGGGAAGAGAGGAAGCTCTCCACAAGGATGCCAATCCCACTTCTCTGGTGGGGCAGGAGACCTGGGTGACTGACAACCACGAGTGGGAACAGAGGCTGTGCCCTGACTACTCACACACAGCACTGCTTCTTGGTGTTGGGGCCCCCAAACTTGGGCTTGTCCAGGCAGTTGACACAGGACCCACAGTCCTGCACACGGAGGCAGCCCCGACAGTGTCCACACCGTGCCATCCGCATCTTCTTGCCATGATGGGAGGGCAGTGAGCGCCGGGGTGTATGGGCCAGGGTCCCTCCAGACCCTGCAGGCTCTGAGTCTCCCCCAGGCCCTGCCGACTCCACCTTTCCCCGCCGAGACCGTGATGGGACACTCTCAGTCTCAGATGCTGATGATGTATCTAATGCAATGGAGAGGAAGGAATGGAGCCACAAGGCCACCAGGGCCTTTTACCTCAGTTCCCTGTTCTCCCCTAGATCTCATTCAACTGGCGCTCTGGTCCCGACTTTCCCACAGTGCTTACGTCCCAGGTGCCCCCAAATCTGCTCTAAGACCTAGTACTCCAACCTACTTGCCACCTGCCCCAAGCATCCAACTCAGCTCCCACTCTCCTAGGCTCTTGGTGCATGTGCTCGCCCCCAAACTTGACACAGCTGTCAAATCTTCCCACAACACACCCGCCCCTACCCTCCGTGGCGAGGTCCTGCCGATCCCGGAGAGGGAGAGCACTGAGGCGGGGGACGTCTTCAGGGACCATGGCCCGGGCCTGACCTAGGGCCACAGCAGCATGACGACAGACATGTTTGATACGGGGGCCTTGCACGGGGGACTCGGGGCCCTAGGGGAGGAGAAACCAGGAATACATGTGGGAAGTTGCCCCTTGTGCTCCTGCTACCAGCCTTCTTCAGAGGGCCCTCCTCCCACTCCATACCGACGGTCTCTCTCTCTTAGTTTCCATCGATTCATCTTCAGACCTGACAGAACCTCTATCTGAGATCTGCTTGACAGTCCCCACGACTTCCTCCATCTGCCCTCCAGGGCTCGGCTGGTGGGGGAATAAACAGGGTCAGAGGCTGGAAAATGAGGAAAGATAGGACCAGGGGACTAGCACGGGGGAGGGCCAGGGAAGGAACACAGGCAGCTGAGAAACAGGGAAGGACTGGCTCTGAGGGTTCCCTGAAATACTGGAGGGGGTCTGAGAAGGCAGAACGTTAATGAAAACTGAGAGAACTGAGAGAATCGAGGCTGGATGACTGGGTGCAGAAACCTGGCCAAAGCGCCACGCTCACCGGCATCAAAGACGCCACCTTCTGCTGCTGCTGCTGCTGATCGATCTTGAACAGCTGCACCTTGGCTCTCTTGAGGAGGCTGAACATTTTCTCCTCCACACCAGACAGCGGTAAGGAGCCCAAGCCTGCAGTACGGGCCTTGTCCAGTGGTGAGGGCTGCTGTGGCGGTGCCTGCGGCTGCAGTTGTAAGTGTGGCTGTAATTGTGGCTGCTGTGGTGGTAACGCCTGGGGCAGCAGCTGGGTTGGCAAGGCCTGTAGGGGCTGCTGCAGCTGAGCCTGAGACTGCTGCCCATTGCTCAGAGCTGGAGCCCCAGGAAGGGGCACCTCGGCCTTAACAGGAGTGGGGACCACAGGAGCAAATCGAGGCAGGCTGAGGTGGTTGGTGCGGCCCACTGCCCGTGGCTCAGGCTCAGCTGGAGAGTCATCGGCGGGAGGAGGCTCTGGCTCAGGGGCTTCAGGGGCCCCAAGAGGAGTAGTAAGCACCGATTCGTAGATCTTCAGGTGGGCTTCGCTTGGGGTAAACTGAGGCGCCCGAAGGAGCAGGGGCCTCCGGGATGGAGTGACAGGGACAGGAGGTGGGGGCGGGGCCGGTGGGGGGGCAGGAGGAGGAGGGGGCAGTTCCCGGGTCAGCGAGGTCCAGCGAAATGTAGGTTCCCTTAGAATGGACCGTCTCTTCTCAGGTAGTGGGACTGGGGTAGATGGGGGGGTTGGGGCACGCGGTGGAGAAGGAGCTGGTGCTGGTTCTGGGGGGGCAAGTGGGGAGGTGGCAACAGGAGGCCGCAGAGTAGGTGAGACTTCTACCTTTAGGGGTTTGGGGGGGTCTTCATCCATAAATCGCCGGGGTGTCTTGATGACTCGGGAGGAGCGGGCACTCACCACAGGCATAATAAACTGCCGGATATTCTTCAGGAAGGTGGTACTTTTGGGGGCCACAGTGGGGCTGTCTTCCGGAGGGCCTCCCATGGTGGTGCTGGGGGTTGGAGTGGGAGGAGAGGTACCCTCTGGCACTGCCCGAGCAGCTTCTCGCTCTGCCCGCTGGCTAGGAGTCAGGGGAGGCCGGCCCCTCTTCCTGGAGCATGTAGCTGGGACCACCGGAGGAGGGGATTCTTCCTGCTCCTCTGGGGCAGGAGGCGGTGGAGGCGATGGTGGGGGCAAAGGGGACACTGGGGGTGGTGGAGGGCAAAGTGGGGATGAAGGAGAAGTTGAGGGGGATGGGAGGGGTGGAGGAGGTGGAGGAGGTGGAGGAGGTGGAGATGGTGGCGGCGGGGGAGGGGGTGGAGGGGCTGGAGGAGTCGAGGGTGGGGATGGCAGCTTTGCCTCTTCCTTTTCCTCTGCTAGCATCATCTCTTCTTCAGGTCCAGCTCTCTCTACCCTTTCTTCTTTCTCTTCCTTGTTTTTCTCTTCTTCTCTCTCTTTCTCTCCCTCCTCCTCCAGCTTTAGCTCCTTTCTCCAGCAGGGGCCCTCTCCCGATCCAGATCCAACTCTTCCTTGGGGGGCATCCTGCCAGCTTTCCTCATGCTGATCTTGACCCTGACCTGATTCAAGTCCCAAGGACAATTGTCCCATCTTCACTTTTTTGGCCTTTGAAACAAACTTGATCACGAGAGGAAGCCCGCCTCGGCCTCGGCCTCTACCTCCACGGCCTCCTCGCCCAGACTGTCCTCCACGCTTGGGGGTCCCAGGTCCTGGGCCAGGCCCCTCCTTGCACTTCCAGCTGCCAGTTCGGTGTTTTACGGGAACCACAGGAGGTGGGGGCTCAGGTTTGGGGATTGTCACAGCTGCTTCTGCCACCACTACTGCTTGTTGCTTCTTCCTGCAGGGGCCTGCTGGCCGTCCTGGGGGCCGTCCCCGAGACCGACGTGGAGTGGAGGGCTCACATGCCCGGCTCCGTGGGGCTGGGGGTGCCTGGGCCCGCCGGAGAAGTTCAGTCAGTGCCTGCACCATCCGTTCTGTGCCCTCCTCACCCCGTTTCCGGGCAGGAGTCTTTGGGGGGGTAGGAGCGACATCTGCTAGGCGAGGAGGCGGAATGGGGGTCATCTTATGCTTGCGGCCCCGACCTCGGGGGGCTCGACCTAAAAGGAGAATAGGTGTGGGGAGATGGGTCAAGCTAGCCCTGTAGACTGAAGAAGGCACTCCAGGAGGGCAAGAACTAAGTCTTACTTGTCTGTTTCCCCCACAGCCCAGCCTAGCTTGGGCTCTGAACACAAAACACG
The DNA here is from genome assembly GCF_024610735.1 of Ursus americanus. Lineage (NCBI taxonomy): Eukaryota > Metazoa > Chordata > Mammalia > Carnivora > Ursidae > Ursus > Ursus americanus. The sequence continues at coordinate 41,187,810 of NC_142147.1, read as the reverse complement.
CTACGTAACTGATGGCGACTCTAGTTAAACAGGGAAGAGCTGACATGAAGAGCAACAGTAACATTCCTGTAAAGCTATAGAGGTAGAGTTTCCCCGTCACTCACCTCGCTGGGATCGGAGCGCAGAGCGCAGGGAACTGGGGGCCACATCTTCATCTGAATGAAAACCCTGAAACTCCTGATTTAGGGGACCAGGGGTGGAGGGGAGAAACAGCAGTCAGTGCCAAAGCCCTCATTCCACCTGAGATTCAGGTATGGAGATATATGCCCAGTTTCCCCCTTAACATACCCCTACCTATTTAGAGAACAACTTAAAGATTGGAAGATACGAAAAGTAGAGAAGACTCTCTCCCTAGGGATGTAGGCACAGGGTATTGTGAGCCCCCATCCCCTGCACCGGACTACACCAGCACAGCCGTCAGTGGTTCGCTGGCCCAGAAGGGAACAGAACTGGGTCTTCTCAGGCCAGGCGGTAGACACTACCCAAAGTCTCCCTCAATCTCCAACTCAGAAAAAGGTGGGACTACTGTTTACACACTCTCAGGATGCAGTTTTCTCCTGAATAAAGATGAGAATAAGGGCACTCAAGTTGGGTTTGGGTGTGTGTGTGTGTGTGTGTGTGTATGTACGTACGTTTCAAATGGTTTACCATAATAAGCTCTACTCTAAGCCCTCAGGTGACTACAAACTGTCCTAAGTAATACAACCCACACCCTCCTGACTTTTCTGAAAGGCTGGGGGTAAATCCTGAGCTGAACTCAGACCTGCTAGAGTTCCCAGTCTCAACCTTTATTTCATTTTTCTTCAACCTGTGCCCCCAAGAGGAAGCCCTCCATCATGCTACCATCTCTCCACTTTAAGTAAGAAGAGGAATCGGGGGTACTGGTGAAACCAGTGATGTGTCAGAGATTATGAGACCAAGTGGAGCAGCCTACAGGTAAGAGCCCAGAGAAACCTAGCCTGGGTCCACTAAAGCCACGCTGCTGTCAACCACCACCGGTTGGGCATGCAGTACCCATAGCCTTCTCGCTCAAACCTCTACTGCAATAGCTTTGCCAACTACCAAGATCACCAGCCCCGGACACTTCTGCAGAACGTGCCTCAGGCCCAAGTACCCAGCTGCAGCCCCGGGCTTTTCTACTTTCAGAGGCCTTTTTCACCGACAGCTCCGTGAAACCTATCTCCCCCAGGCCTATTTCCAGGGCCCCTTCCCTCCGCAGGGGCCCTAAGAACCTCGCTTCCCCACGCCACCCCTCGGGGCCACCCAGACCCTTGGAAGCCCCCGGCCTCCGCCCCGCCCGGCGTTGGGGACGCCTCCGACTGCCTCACCTCATCGTCGGATTCCTCGTCACTGCTCTCCTCCTCGGGCATGCAGCCTCGGCTCGGGCCCCAGCCCCGGCCCCGGCCCCGGCCCCTGCCCCTGTGAACGCGCGGGCCGGCCCATAGGCGGCGGAGCCGGCGCAGGCCCCGGCGGAGCCCCAGCAAACGGAGCAGGGCCGTGTCCTCCCCGGGCTCGACTCCGCCCGGCCCCGCCGCGCCGCCGCCGCGCCGCAGAGCTACTCGCACTCTCTCGGCCCCGCTGCCCCGTCCGCCGCGGCCCCCGCCCCCGCCGGAGCCCCGCGGCCGGCCCGGGAAGCGGCCCCGCGCGGAGCCAGGCCCGGGGCAACTGCCGCCGCCCGCCGCCGCCGCCATCTTGGCACCGTGAGAGGGGCCGGGGAGGCGGGGGGAGGGGCGGCCCGTGCGCAGGACCGGGGGGAGGGGAGGGAGAGGTGGGGCGGGGCGGCTGCGGCTCACGACAGTAACCAGCGCCGCCGCGGGGCCAGCGGGAGCCGGGGGCTGGGCCGGCCACGCGCGGGGCACCACGGGAGCGGGAGTCCGAGGCCAGGCGGCCGTCACCCTTAGACCGCGCCTGAAGAGCATAGACCCCGTGTTGCGGCCCGAGAGGGGTGAGGCGCAGGGACTTTCGGGAAATGTAGTCCAGGCGCCTCGCTCCTTCCGCCGGGAGCTAGGGCCGCGAGAGCTGAGACTGTAGGGTCTTAACCGGACTCAGAAAATTATCTCCGGGGCTGCCGGGAAGTGTGGTTCTTGCCCCAAACTCCTCCCATTGTTCTTGTCGAGACCAGGGCACATATGAACTACCACTCCCAGGGTGCAGTGGGCTTCAGACCATGGGTGTCCCAGAGACACTGGGAAATGAAGTTCGCGGCTGCAGGAGGCGTGGGGTAGGTAGGAAAGGGGCAGCGGCAAAGGATTAGTCTCAGTTGGAGGCGCCCCTCGGCTGCAGTTCTGCGCAGCATGGAGGGGAGATGCTCGAGAGGCCGCAGCTCTGCGGTCCTTGCGCACGGGAGGAGGAGGGTGGCTGAAAGCTCAAGGAGAGGAGGAGGGTGGAGCTCGCGTTCCTCGAGCCCCGGGCTGGGGGTCCCAGACTCAGATTCTGCGCACCATTGCTTGCTGTGGAAGGGGCGAATAACTTGGTTTCTCACAGCCTCTGCCAACAGGGCTTGCTGCTAAGTTAGCCTGGACTTCGCGGCCCTCACGGGTCCCTACCTCTGGGGGAGAAGAGGGAGACCCGGGAGATGGAGATGGCCCCCCGCGTTGAACGGTGGATGCACCGCCACCAGGGGCCGCCACAGGACAAGGGGCAAGGCTGCTCTTCCTTCCCTCTCCCCTGCTCACAGACTAAAGTCTGGACTCGGCTTCTGAGAGGAGGGCACAGGAAACTCTTTATTTGATTATGGAATCGCCAGTTCCCGCATAATTTTCACTCGTGCAAACTTCACTGCCCACACCCCACACGGGCTCGCTGACCCAGGATTCTGGGGCCCGCGGTCATCTGGGAGAAGGCTTTCAGCGCCTTTCCTGCGGTGCTTCTTGGAGCCGAATTTGCTAGGCTGCCATAGCTGCGGTGCTGGGTCAGAAACCTAGCCAGCCTGTCGGCCCGTCTTTCATTCTTTAATCGTATTGTTGGTTGAAGCCAAAGAAGCTATCAACACCCTCAGGTGGTGGAGGAAGGGGACCTACAGGGAGAGGTCGAGGCTCGGGACGGCCTCGAAGAGGAGGAGTACAGGAAGGTGGAGCGAATGGTCCATCCAGGTGGGAGCTGGCTGGGCGAGTGGCCGCGCATGTGCGCCTGCATGGAAGCCAGGCTGGGGCAGCCGGCTCGGCACAGAGGGCAGCGGTAGGGTGCGGCCCCATGCGTCCGCAGGTGCTTGGTCATGGCTGAGAAGTCCCGGGAGCGCTGGGGGCAGAGGCTACAGGAGAAGGGCTTCTCTCCTAGGGCAGTGGAGGGGGAGGCCGGTAAAGGAAAGAAGGGGGTGAAGTCTGGCATAGGGGTTGAAATGGGCAACTGGGCAAGGGAATTGTGTGGGAGCAAACCACACAGAGCCGACAGACCGGTGTTTGGAAGGGAGCAGATACTTTGCACTGGGCGGGGAGCCCATACCTGTGTGGACTCGGTAGTGCGTCTCCAACTGATGCTTGAGTGAGAACCTTTTTCCACAGACAGAACAAGAATAGGGCCGAGAGCGAGCAGGTGGGGGTGGGGGGGGTTGTTGGGGAGATGGGCCTGCTGTACTCACATGACCCACACAGGTTGCAAGTGCACCTGTGGGGACAGAGAAGGCAAAGGAGGTCAGGGCTTGGAATCCCAAATCTGACCACTGGTACTCCCAGACAAGACATCAGGAGCTACAGTGGGGCTGAGGCAAAAGCACCCTCACCCTACTCACCTGTGTGCCTCTGATCAGACTCTTCCATCTCCCCAAGACTGAGCTTTGTGGGGCCCTGGGGGAGGGAACCTGGAGGGAGCGGAGTGAAGGAGGTGCCCTACTCAGGCTGGACTCCTGGAGTCCCAGCCTTAGGAGAGAGAGACCATGTTACAGCATTTGTACAGGGCACTGATGGGCTTACCTGGGGCAGGACTGGAGTTGGCCAACTGGTTCTGGTTCCAGAGACCTTTCTCAGGGTTCAGGGACAGTGGGATCCTGGGGATGGGGTGGGGAAGAGTTAGCCTTGGCAAAACCTGGGGTCCTGGCCAGACCCTTCCTGGAGAGGGAGGTGTCATGAGTCCTCCTCAGGGGCTGGGCTTTGAATTCCCCTGTGGTGGAAGCTTCTTGTCCTATCACCAGTTCAGGAAATGTACAGTAGAGATAAGAGATGTGGTGCCCTTCTACCCATCACTGCTGCCTATCCTGAGCCACTTCCTCCCAGCCAGGGAGGTCTTCCATTAGGCTCTTCACTCACCTCTGGTCCTGACGCCAGACCTCCTGCCAGGCTCCAGTGATGGGGGTGCTGTGGGAGAAGGGAGTGCCATATCTGGGTGGCAACAGCAGGATGCTCCATAGGGCAGGCTGGCCCGTCCCCAACCAAGGGGCCTCAGCCCACCAGGGCCTAGGAATGACGCTTGTTTGGAAGGAACCTGGTGGGGGAAGGGGGCCAGAGAACTCCCGCAGACTTTCCTCAGAGCCCTCTGGACTCTCTGTCACCCACATAATCACTTCTTGCTTCCCATCTGTTCCCCCATGGCCAAAAGGGGATTGCTTGAGTTTTTCTTTTGATCTCATCTGCTCCCCTGCACCCTCCTGCATTGCCTCTGCTATCTCAGGGCTCTCTCTTGGTGGACTTTGCTCATATAGTGTCTCCTGTTCTCTCCAACCAGCTTTAACAAATTGCTCTGGTCTCTGCTCTCCATGTCCCTCCAGTCCTCTCTCAGAATCCCTTGTGGGTTTCTCTGGCTCCTCCTGATGTTCCTTAAGCCCTGGACCCAGTTCTCTAGCCCTGTCCCGTCGAGCCCTCCTGCATGCCTCTTCCAGGGACTGCACCCCCAAGGCTCTGGCCGCTTCCTCAAGGGGTCCCAGTTCTCCAGGCTGCAGTTCTACACTCTCCCCATAAACAAAGTACAGAAGCTGGGCAAAGGTAGAAGGGCTGATGCCTTTCACCAGAGCCCAGCGGCCCCTGCGGCCTAGCTGCTGGCTCACACCTGCCAGCACCAGGCTGTGGGCAGGGAATTCTTGGCTTCCCACAGTGATCAAGGTATCACATAGTGCTGGCCGGAGCCTGGCTGCTAGCCGTACCAGCCGATCAGAGCCATAGGGGCTAGGCAGTCTTGTCGTCGGGAACAGGGGCATTTTGCCTTGCCTGGATACCAATCTCAGAGGACCTGAAAGAAAGGCCACAGTGTTGAGTCCATGGTGGAAAGGGGAGGGACGAACAGCATATTCTCAAGCCTGTGGAGGTGAGGGGAGAAAGAGTGAGTTGCTGGTTCAGAACTGTCTGTGCTCTGAATGGAACAAATTAACCCAAGAGAGGACCCAAGCTTATCCAGAATCATAACGGACCAGGGGGTAGGGGTGAAGGTGGGGGTGGCAGGAGAATGGGAATTAGACCATATTCAGGACTTAAAGAGTAAGGATAAGGCACTTAACGACCTTATAAAATAGTGGGTTCAAGGCTAGTATAGATGAGTCCTGCCAATTGGCAGTCTCCGACTTAAAAGAGAGCAGATGCTGATATTTCTGCTACTCTAAGTCCTTCTGCAGGGAAAGATACCTTGGTGCAGGCCAGGCTTTCTTCTTTCCAGACAAAGAGATCACTATAAGACCCAGTCAGACCTTGCAGTTAGGGATGGAGCAAGACACAGCTTCATGGAAGAGTTTTGAAAGCTAGTGCCGCCCCACCCCCACCCCCACCCCTTCACATGGAGCTGAGTAGTACTCTGAGAGGCAGAAAGGACAGTAAGACTGAGGTCATAGCTGCAGGAGGGCATGCCCTATGGCATCAATCAATTATCTCCCTATGGCTGAAACTTCTAGAACATGTCGTCAGAGAAGGACCTAGAAGAGACCCATCCAGTGGGTTGAGAGTGTAGGTGCAGAAGCCACAGAAGAGAAGGTTTCCATCAAGGATGGAGAGAGATTTTGGAGAAAGTTTTGACCCCTGAGGAAGTGGGAGAAAGGAAAATGGGAACTATATAGGAAGAGGCTATTTTCTTTCCAGAATAGGATAAGGAAATGCTTTAATTTTGTTTTTCATAAGCCAAAAGCAAAGAATAGAAAGAGCCAACAAGGCAGCAATTTATCACACATCAAAACTACCACAGTGACTTTTAAGAAGAGAACTGGGAACCCAGATACTAAGAGACAGACCTAAGTGTCTCAGTGCCCAGTAGGCATATTCCTCAGTGTGGGCTCATCATGAGTAAGGACCCTTGTGGGGAGGATTACTACTTGGACACCTCAGGGAGAAGGCCACAAGTTGGTAGGAAGTGGACAGAAAAAGGGGTGTAATGGGAGGAAAGTCTCAGCTGGGGAGAAGCAACCACTCACCGGTTGTAGCTTCCTCCTGGACACCGCATGTTCTGAACTGCTGTTGGGGCTCTTGGGGCCCCCCTGGAGCTAGCCCCGCCCCTGACCTCACAGTCTTCCATTGGGTGTCCCAAGTATCAGTCTGCCACAGTCCCCCAAGGGGGTGTGGTTTTATACCCCTGGCTCTACTTCACCCCTCTAGGAGAGACCACCTCCTCTACTTCCAGATTCAAGACATTCTGCCTCCCTTCCTGTCTCCTTCATTTGTGAACTTCTAGAGTCAAAGAAGTTCATGTGAAGAAGGTGCCTGGCTGACTCTGTAGAGCATGCAACTCTTGATCTCGGGGTTGTAGGTTTGAACCCCATGCTAGGTGTAGCGATTACTTTAAAAAAAAATAAAAATCAAGGGGTGCCTGGGTGGCTCAGTCAGTTAAGGGTCTGCCTTCTGCTCAGGTCGTGATCTTGGGGTCCTGGGATCAAGCCTCATGCTGCATCAGGCTCCTTGCTCAGCCGGGAGTCTGCTTTTCCCTCTCCCTCTGCCCCTCCCCTCCCACTCATGCACTCTCGTGCATTTTCTCTACTCTCCCTCTCTCTCAAATAAATAAAAATCTTTAAAAAAAAGAAAAGAAAAGAAAGCAAGTAAGCTAGCTCATCTCGCAACAAGAACCTTGGAATAATCAGACCCGCATTTGAGTCTCATCTCTGCCATTTACTAGTTGAGTCACGTTGGACAAGTCACCTCTCTGAGCCTCAGTTACCTCATCCATGAAATAGGGATAACCTTTGCTTACCTCATTTGGAGGTGAGGGTGAAGATGAAATGACATGATGAATGTGAAAGTGGTTTGTCAGTACATAGCATCATTCAAATAGGATTAGTTCTTCTGAGAAGTGTCAGAGCTCTAGCAGCTGGAAGCTGTTTCTACTGCCTCAGAAGTAAAAAGGACTGAAACATCTGGATTCCAAGGAGAGAGTGAAGGAGGGCTAAAAGCATGCCTTGTCGTTCCTCTCCCTGACTTAGTACTAGGAAGCCTTAACTGCTCTGTGGAAATGACCCCTGTCATCTGGGCCACCACTGGGGACTGAATGTACGAGTGACTCAGATTCTCCCATCAAGCTCTGAAGGGGGCAACCCCAGGAAGGGCTGCGGTGGTCTTCGAAGAGAAAACTCCCTTTTCTTGGGTTGATGACAAATGACATTTCTCTGAAATCAGAACTCCGGGGTTTCTTTCACTTCCTGTCAAAAGGGTCAAGCTCTCAGGAGATTTCCCCTGTTTTCACACTTTAGCGCTCATTAACCTGGGGAAAGGATGAGGTCTGAAAGACTCAAATTTCTTTTTCCATTTTTTATTATTCCATTATCCCTCATCCTGTGGCAATTTTTTCATTCATTCAACAAGCGTAGAGAAATCACTTATGATATGTGCCTGGTATATCATATATGCTGAATAAATAACTGGAAGATAAACAAATCAGGCATTGGTAGGCTGCTCTGGTGACCTGACACGGTCTGGTTCACCCTAGGATTCTCCCTTAGATCCTGGTCCCCTCCTAGACCCAAATATTATGTGCCTAAACTCGCATTTCTCCCTTTGGCTCCAGGACCCCAAAGTATTCAGACAGCCTTCTACTTTCTCCCTCCAGACCTAACATGCCTTCCCCCTCTACCTCTCATTCTAGCTTGGGTATAGGCAGATGTTAATCCTTCCTAGATCAGACAGGGTGTGCCAATGGGTGGGGCTGGTGGAGGGGCAATAATAGGGTGGGGAGAGGGGAAGCTGAGTCAGAGTGAAAGGGAAAATGCAAATGGACAGGCTGTGTTCATGTGCTACTCTGAACGTTAAATATTTTCCATTTCTGAGCTTTCTAACTCCTCATACCACCACACCCGGGAACTCATTAGACACCCATATAAAAGACACTTGGCCTGGACATAAAAAAGCACCAATCCCTGATATGTATGTATACAGAGAAAAACATCCTTTCTTCAATACAGTAATACAGTCTCTAAACATATGGAATAAGTGGGGAAAACCATGAGAGAAACCCCAAGTATAGAAGAAAAGGTACAGGGGTCTGGAAGATTACATCATCACCCAGTGGCCTCATCTCCCAGCCCTACTTCATGTGCCTGTGACTCAGCTCCCCCACTGGTATGATTTGCTCATTGGTGATCAAGAATGTTGGAGGCTGTGCTTAAAGGGCGGCATCCTCTGTAAGCCAAGTGTAGTTGACAGGGAGTGTCAGAAGGCTTTCAGGAAACCTAATAGGGAGAAGAAGGGCAAGGGGATTCCCCATTCAGTGAACAAAAGCCCCCAAGATTGGGAAACCCCATTTTGCCTCCTACCTGGTGTCTACCCCACTTAAGGATATCCTTCTTAGAGGTATCCCCAGGGCCCTCTACACCTCAGGCCTTAGGCTGGTGACACTCTAGGCCCTTCTCCCTACATTCTTGACTACACAGTCCAAGCCATCTTGCATTGAGCAGTGACAGCAGAAGCACAAGCAAATAGCACTTTGACTTGGACGAGTAGGGACACTGATAACTCTATTCTTGAAAAGTCTCCCATCACAGTCTCAAAAACCTTGTCCATCTTCCACTTCCCAGGCTGACTCTGTAGGAATCACCTGCAGTTGTCCCCTGGGGTGGACCCAGGAAACCACTGGTTCTGAGGACACAAACCTGCAACCTGGGACAGGGTAGAGTGAGTAGGAGAGATTAGATAGGACATAACTGGAAGGAAGTATGTGGGAAAAAGAGGTATGATTTTTGCCTCTCAGTCCCAATACTCATATTACTAAATAAAGTTTAAAATCTACTATTTTTTAAATTCTAATTGATAGGCATGACCATAAGCTCCTTCATATGCCCCTGCAGGTACAACCCAGCTTGATATAAAAATATCAACACAGCAATACAAGTATGGATTCTCTTTAAATACAATTAAAACTAAACCATCAGAATAGGCCAATTAGAGGCATGATTATTTGTTTTATGAAAAATGTTCTCCCTTTATCTCACTTATTTTAAATACTGAGTATTCCAAAGCCGAGTTAAACAAGATTCAATTTAGAAAAATTATATGAACTTTCCACTTTTTCCAGGAACACATCTTTTTCTTCAAATTAAGGTAGTTAAATTCCCCCACAGCATTTTATGCAGATGAAGGCCAATTATCCAAATCTTACATAAACTTTCAAATGCCCACTCTTTCTAGTTAAGTACATCCAACACATACCAGAGAAGAGACACCACGGAGTAAATTAGTTTCTTTCTTCCCCTAAATCTATGTTTCATATAACTGAAGAACCAGTATAATCATAGCCAGGTGAGCTGCATCTAGGTCATAGAGACCCTATCCTAGCATATCTTTTGTGGATCAAGTGAAAAAGAACTAGACTAGAAGTAAAAAAATTTAGGTTCCACTGCATCTTCTCTGTGGGTGGCCTTTTTCTTCAGCCCTACTATGGGGCTAACTCTCCTGAGATCCTCAATTTGCTCACAGGGGCTGTTCTCAAGACCAGTACTGAATGCCAATATTGTTAAACCCATTCTGACTCCCTCTGGCTGTGTCACCCCCTCCCCCTTGGGCCACAGATCCCAAGGGCATCTAGGAAGTGCCCACCTAGAACATGTATCCCTCAGTTCTAGGCTGTGCTCTGGGAACTTGGAACCCTGGACTTCCTTGCCTAAATGGCCCACTTCCAGGACCTACACAGCCCTCAATCCCAGGTCTATACTCAGGAGGATGAACTGTGTGACTGATGTACCCACCCCAGACCCTGGTCGTGTGTGAGGGGCAGGTAGACTGAGCTCAGACATACAGACTAATATGCCTTGAAATATGGGCCAACACCAGGTATGGGGAAAAAGGGAAAATCTTCATTTCTAGTCTGGCCTAGGCCCCATAAATAATACAGGACCCTGCTTAATTCCAATGGTTCTTAATGTCATAGGTTAAGGGAATTACCATCCTTTTTAAAATTGTAAGCCACGGAATCAACACTTTACATCAGAAAATTATAGATACGCATACCATTGTGCATGTGAATTACAAGGAATTCATGGACTGAAGCCAGTCCTTGGGCAGGTTAAATATTCCTTGTTTATACTTGTGGCTGCTTTGCATGCCCCCGCCAACAACATGCACACAGTTTTCCTTATGAATTCCAGGAGCTCAAAAATCCTTGAAATCTATTCATAGACCACTCCCTTGCATCCCCCACCCAAGGTTTAAGAACTCTGGGTATACATGAAAGCATTCTGAAAGCTTTAATACCATGTAGAACTTGAACTGCTGAATGAAATTCGATATCAACACCCTGCCCCATAAGAATAAAAAATCTTCTGTAAAGACAACCTGGGTGATTTCCTAAGGAGCAGGATATCTCACACACATCTTCCTGTGCTGCAGTACAACATCCATCTTCCCTATGCATCTGGCCCTATTCTTACTGTCTGATATCTTCTGGGAATGAACAGGGTTTGGAAAAGAGTGGACCAAAAGGCCCTAACATGACCCAATCCTGGTTTTTTCTGGAGTCACATGGCAATAATATTTCATGGAGGGCAAACAACCTCTGAGATTCAGAAACTCCCTCCTCAAGAACCTCCAGAAGACCTTGGGCCTAACCTCCTGCCCAGGTTATCTAACCTGGACTGATACGGGAAAATCTGTACCTCAACCTGGAGTCCAGCGACCCCCCCCCAAACCTTGCAGCCACATGTTCTCAGCACAGCCTGGATGCAATGGCCATTGACAACTTCCCATTGGGCTTTTAACCTTGGCAACTCTCACTCTCAGCCCAGGCTGGATCCTAAGACCCCAGGAAATCTCTAAAGTACACACTAGTTTCATCTTTTGGCCAGTGACTCCCAATAAGCTCTGGAGAGTCACAGTCCTCTCCTTCCAGTCACCAGATCCAGACTCAGTCCAGAGCCCTCAGACAACCTTTCACGGTTCAAAGGCCATACGTCATGGCCAATGACGCCACGCAGAGCTCCAGGGGCCTCCAACTGCCCCACAATACACTTCCAAATCAAGTTAGCCTCAGGGACCATGGACCAGCTCAGGGCATGTTGGCCTGGCCTCTACCAGCCTCGGTCCAAAGGTGCCTAGGAAGCCCCATTGCCAGCCTTGCCAGGGCAAAGGGAGTCCCCAGGGACTCAAGCCCTCATAGCCCAGTTTGGCCTGGGCCAGTCCCAAGCCTGAAGAAGTGTAAGAAAAACCATGGCACTCACCGACTTGGATCCTGGTCCTCTTCCCACAGCCTCACATACACTGAGGGTGGCGCAAGCTCGAGTGGCCGTTAGAAAGTGGTGAGCCTTGCGAGGCCAAGAGCTCGAGGCCGCGGCGCGTGCACAGCTTGCCTGGCGCGCCTGGATTCCGAGGCGGACGCTGATTGGCTGCGGCGGTGGCCGCGTCCTGCTGAGCATGCTCAACGTTCTAAGAGGCACCTAGGACAGCTCCACTTGCTCTCTCCCACCTCGCGCCCCGCCCATTGGCTGCCGAGCTCCCAGCCACCCAGCTGGCTCTGTGGAGTGGCAGGGCCTTGGGGGCTGATCGGTCCGCGGACTTGGGGTTCAGGTCTCTAACGCTGAGATGTTACCCTCCAGCTCACCCCCCTCCCCTGCTGAGTGGCTGTAGACTTTGCCCTCCCTCCCGCCCTCTCTGTGAAAAGACTGGGCCCTGAACTTCCTTCGCCTCAATAGCCTTGGAAACTCCCCTCCGCAAGGGCTCAGGATACCACCGCTTTCTTGCTTCTGTCTTGCCACCCTAAAAGGGTTACCCTTTCACCTCTCTCTCAACCCCTGACAGTCTATGAAGTGTGTGTCTGTGGTTGGTTGGGAGGCCCTAAAGAGCCAGCCAGGCTTCGGGTGCCTGTGGGCAGCTTCCCTTTCCCGCCTCTTGCCCTACCCACCATTGATTAGTTACAGAACGCACCCTGCCTCACCCGGAAGTATGCGGGGAGAAGGAAAGCACAAGAGGCGGCAGTGCCTTGACCCGTGATTTGTCTAGATGCTCGCGCTTCAAATGCTCATTGCCTGTCAGCTGAGCCAGGGTTTTAACTGCGTACTTCGTGTACTAGCCATCTCCCCCCTCATACACACACACCGCACTGTAGAGAGAATGGCCCGTTGCTCTGCCCCGCCATTAACTGGCCAGGGCTAAGAGCTCAGCCAGCTGGCGTTCTATCCCTGCAGGGTTTTGGTGCTGACAGGCGGCGAGCTCGCACCGCGCCAGTCTGGGAGCTGATACTGCCTCTCCAGTCCCACTAGCCCGGCTGCGGTTGCACTGCTGATTGGTTGGCCCCACTCTCTTCTAAGTGGCTTAGCTTTGGGTCCGCGCTCGGACACATCCAATGAAGAGTTAGGGCGCCTTAAGGAGGCGGGCATTGCCGACCGCTTCCACTTCTGATTGGTCTAGGGGATTGCTTCTTCTCTTTTGATTGAGCAGAGGGCCAGGAGGCGGGAGCCAAGTCCAACGGTTTCAGGCGGCAGTTGGACCTCTGTCCCTGTGCTTCAAGCTCAGCTCCGGGGCTTGGTGGGGTGTTGTCTGGCGCCCACCTCCGGGCAGCTAGCTGAGGAGCTGGGGACGAAGGACTGGCGCAGGGGGACCCTCCTGAGGAGGGCCTGGGACAGTAGCTGCAGCCGAAAGTCGGACGGAGACCGACTAAGGCTAGTGGCCGGCTGGTGGGAGTAAACCCCTCAAAAAGCTGGAGAAGACAGGTGCTGTAGCAATAGTAACAGCTCCCGCTCACCGAACCCTTTTGGGGTGCCGCGTTGTGTGCGTCATCTTGTTGACTCCTCAATAACTCTGTGAGGGAGCTGATTACTCTGCTGGTTAACCTCTGAGGCTCATTTGGCTCACGTCCCACGGCTAGAATGGGCATTGCTGGGACTCTGACCTTGTTCTGGTGAGAGTCCAGCATTTGAGCTACACTATGATTACATAGGGTTGATCATGTAGACGTGGGGTGGGGTCTGATGTGATCACGTGGCCCTGGTTTACCTCATCTACAAATTAGGGTTTTTTTAATTTTTGTTTTGGACTTGAATTTGATCCTGAAGCCTTCACTCCATGCATATTTTCAAGTCCTCAAACTTTTGGGCAAATGCATTTGCATTCTAGGAAAGGATATTTTAAAAATCGTCCTCATAATATCTTTGCCACTTACACTGAACCAAGCCAGTTTTAAGTGCTTTACATGTATCATCTAGTGGAATTCTTATAACAAGCTCTATCAGACATTTACTGCTATTATTCTCACTTCACAGATAAATGAATTGAGGTTGGGAGAAGAAATAGTTTTCCCTAAGATCTCACCAGGAGTAATTTTCAGAGCTGGAATTTGAACTAGGCCTGTTGCAGTCTGACTCCAGAGCCTAAACTCCTAATTCTTGGTATATACTGCCTCCCATCCTAACAGCTACAGGGTCCAGAGTGTGGGCACATGTGGTCCTGAAAAATCCTCACAGACACCCCAGAAATAGGAATAGTGACAACACCCATTGGAGCAGACAACCAAGGCTCATAGAGCTGAAGACACTCATCTCAGCTCACATAGCTGGTCTGTGGCTAAGCAAGGAGTAGAATGAATATCACATAACCTTCTGAAGCTGAACTCACATTCTTAATGACTCTTAACACTAGTCTCTTCCCATTTGACAGATGAAGAAACTGAGGTCCTGAGGAGAAATCAGAGCTAGAATTCAGACCCAGGTCTATCAGACCCAAGAGAATACCGCCCCTGAACCACATTGCCTCTCCTCTAGGAAGTAACTATCTGGTACATCCTGGGTTGGATCAGGTGAGGAGTCCTCTCACCCAGCCATCCTTGTCTACAAACAATGAGTTAATCTGGTCCCAACTTTGGCTCTAACGGTGGTTTGGCGTGTATTTCACAGCCCCAGAACTCTGGGGCAGGGGGGCTTCTCACTGAGAGGCTCTAATCATAAATGTTACAATTTGTTGAGCCATTTTTATGAGCCACACAAAGTGGAAAGCATTCTGCATGCCTCATCTCACTGAATCCCTATAGTAATTCTAGAACATAGGGATTGTTACTGTCCCCATTTTACAGGGGAGGAAACTGAGACCAAGGGAGGGATGTAACATTCCTACGTTTACCAAACTAGTGATAGGTGAAGCCTAGATGGGAACCCAGAGAACCTGACTGTAGAGCCCTCAAATCTAGCTACCTAGCATGTGCAGGCATAAGAAGGTGGAGTGAGGGACTCTGGGTTCTGGCAAGATTGACTAGGAAGAGTTATCAGCTTGGTTCTGGGGTTTGGACTATAAGATTAAGAGAGTCAAATGAGGGGAGTAGAGAAATAACTATTGCTTGTTGAGCAATGCCCGCATGCCAGACCCCGTGTTAACTAAGCTGCAATATATGTTGAGAAGCAGGGAGCTTTGTGGTTAAGAAACTTGACACTGGATCCAAATGCCTGGATTCCTATCCTGGCCCTGTTTCTTTCTAGTTGTGAGACTTTTAGCAAGTTACTTAACCTCTCTTGGCCTCAATTTCTTCATCTGTAAAATGGGGATAATGATAGTAAACACCTTTCAGGACTGTTGAGAGGATTCAATGAACTAATAGAACAGTGGTGTCTCTTTTTGTCTCCAGTGCCCTGAAACTGAGCTGCTTTCTTGCAATCACCATCACCCATCCTTGACTTTGGCATAAACACTGAAAATTAAGGCCCTTCTTTGCAATGGAAAATTCTGGGGGAATTGTGTTTCCAGAAGAGTTAGCGAGTGCAAAGGCCCTGAGACAGGAGTGTACTTAGTATGTTTGAGATACAGCAAGAAGTCTGGCTAGAGCTAGGCAGTTCAACTGCACAGGTGTTAGACCTAAAAATGACCCTGTACTTTATGCTTGTTAGAGCATAAAAGACATTTCCCCAAGCTTTGATCTCCGGAGAAATGCAAGGCCATGATTACTTTTGAGGTTTCAGGATTCAAGGTTGCTCAGGAATTTAAAGATGAAACTTAGAACTCAAGCCTTCTTGCTCTCCATCCAGGGCTTGTGTGTGGGGATCAGGAGACTTGCATTCACTCAAATATTTACTAAACCAACAGCGTATACCATCTGTGCTGAGCCCTGGAGAAGACTCAGCCTCTTTGAAATCTTTAGATTCAAAGATGTAACCTTCTAGAAAGGAATAATTAGACCTCAAAACATATCCTTCCAGAACCAAGTGAAAACTGTAGCAACTAAAGCCCAGAAGGGGCGCTTAAGCCAGGTGTGGGAGAGGGAGAAGGGCGAACAAAGACTTTCCAGAGAAGGTAGTAACACCTGAGTATATATTTTTGGAGTACCTCTTATGTGCTGGGCATGGTTCTTGGTACAAAGTGTATAATGGCAAACAAGAAGAGACCAAATGTATGTGTACTTGGGCTGCCATAACACAATTTTCATAGATCGGGTGGTTTAAGCAGCAGAAATTGATTTCTCACAGTTATGGAGGCTGGAAGTCCAAGATCAAATCGCCAGCAGGGTTGGTTTCTCCTGAGGCCTCTCTCCTTGGCTTGCAGATGGCTGCCTTCTCACTGGGCCCTCACGTGGCATTTCCCCTGTGCATGCACACTCCTTGATCTTTTCCTCTTCTTATAAGGTGCCATAGGCTTCATATATTCATATATTGAAACATAATCTCCACTGCGCTGAAATTTGGAGATGGGGCCTTCAGGGGCAGGGGGGCAGGGATGATTAGATCACGAGTGGAGCTTTTATGAATAGCATTAGCGCCCTTATAAAAAGGCCCCAGAGAACTCCCTTGCCCCTTTCACCATGTGATGTTACAGTAAGAAGACAGCTATCTATGAACCAGAAAGTATCTCACCAGATACCAAATCTGCCAGTGCCTTCATCTGGGATATCCCAGCCTCCAGAACCGCGAGCTCGAGAACAGTAGATTTCTGTTGCTTATAAGCTGCCTGGTCTACTATAGCAGCCTGAGCGGACTAAGACATGACACCAGTTCTATTGGAGGAGGGGCCTCCCTACTCTTATGACCTCATTAATTCCCTCCTTAAAGGCCCTATATCCAAATACAGCCACGTGGTAGGTTTTGGAGGGGACACAATTCAGTCTGTCACACAGAATATCTACCATTGAACAGCTCCCAGTCTGGTAGGGTGATGCATATTATTTACTTCAGAGTGAGGGAACAGAGCAGAATGGTTAAGGTGTTAGCTCTGGAACAAGACTGACAGGTTTGGGTCCTGCATGTACCACTTCTCAACCGTGTGAACTGGAGCAAGTTTCTTCTCCTTTCTGTGCCTCAAGAGAATCGAATAAACAGACACCCATGAAGTTCTTAGAACAGCCCCGAGCGGAGAGCAAGGGCTGATTAAATGTTGGCTATTGTTATTAGTTGCAAGTAAACTTAAAACTATGCAACGTGCTCTGAAGAAAAATCATGAGATAGATACTTTAAGAAAGGAAAACAGAACTCTAACCTGGCCAGGGTTTTCCGGAAAGGCTTCCTGGAGGAAGTGATGCTTGCACTCAGATTTTACGAATAATTACTCACTAACCTGACTAGGAGAGGGGTGAGTCCTCCAGGCAATAGGAAAATAGGTTCCAGAGCTCTGGGGTGGGAGCAAGCATAGCCCTGAAGTCCATTGTTGTTGGAGTGTAGACAGCAAAGTGAGGGGGGGCTGGGGGCAGCAGGGGAGAGTGAGGCTGGATGTGGTAGGCAGGGCCTGGCCTAGTAGGCCGTGCTCAGAAGTGCTGGCATTTCCTAAGAACCATGCAAAGTCACAGGAAGAGGTATTTTTTTTTACAGAGAATAGTTTAACAAACCCTTCCTGGGAAACCTACGAGCACGCCATGTGAAGAAGCTTGGGCTGGCCTGTTGTAGGCACATGGCCCAGTGAGACCCATTACCCCAGCCACCTACACCAACTGCCAGCCAGCCATACATGTGAGGGGAACCACCCCAGACCAAACAGCCCCCAGTCACCCCACTAGCTGCCTGCAGCTGCAAGAGTCAGCCCAGGTGAGACCCGCAGAAGAACTGCCTGGCTGGGCTCAGCCCAAATGGTCCCAAAGAATCGGGAGCTAAAAAATCATCATTTTCAGTCACTGTGTTTGGGATGGTTAAAAAAGGTAACTGACATGGACCAGAGTAGGTTCTAGGCAACAAATATCACTTGCCTTGATTCTGGATCTTGAAGGTTGAAAAATTCCAGGGCGCCTGGGTGGCTCAGTCTGTTAAAGGTCTGCCTTTGGCTCAGGTCATGACCTCAGGGTCCTGGGAACAGAGACCCTCATTGGAGCTCCCTGCTTAGCGGGAAGCCTGCTTCTCCCTCTGCCCCTCCTCCTCCTGCTCGGGCTCACTCTCTCAAATAAAATCTTTTTTTTTTTTTTAAAGATTTTATTTATTTAACAGAGATAGAGACAGCCAGCGAGAGAGGGAACACAAGCAGGGGGAGTGGGAGAGGAAGAAGCAGGCTCATAGCAGAGGAGCCTGATGTGGGGCTCGATCCCACAACGCCGGGATCACGCCCTGAGCCGAAGGCAGACGCTTAACCGCTGTGCCACCCAGGCGCCCCTCTCAAATAAAATCTTAAAAGAAAAGAAGAGAAAGAGAGAAAGAGAGAAAGAAAGAAAGAGGAAGAAAGAAAGAAAGAAAGAAAGAAAAAGAAAGAAAGAAAGAAAAAGAAAGTTGAAAAATTCCTTCCATTAACAGACTTGTTTCTTCAATTTTCTGAATGAATTTTTATGAGATGAACTTTAATGCCCAGGGATCTTTTGATCATTCCCCCCCCCCCCCAGTAGGACTGGAAGTAGCTCTTCAGAAAACAAAACAAAACAAAACAAAACAAAAAAACCCCAAAAAACAAAAGAACAAAAACCACTGGCCTGTTTTGCATCTTTCTATTTCCATTTGCGGAGCGTCTGAAAAGGCAGTCAATTAAGGGAGAAATGATTCTATTTCATATTTTCAATAAATCTCTTACTTGGGTTAAATGGTGTGTTCCTTGCTGGGCTCAAGAAGGTGCTGGAGGTGGCCAACTACAATGTGGAGAAGAGTAACAGCCACCTGCTGGTCACAGCCCAGGGGAAACAGAAACAAAGCACTGGGATCTGGAGAGAAGCCACTAACTTGCAGTGTCCCTCTAGCGCCCCCTACTGACAAGGCCTAACTTTGCGCCAGCTGATAAATACTGGAATTAAGACGCAATAAATGGATAATTGGCCCAGTGAGTGATGAGGTCCCCAAATACTAATAAAAATGACAGCCATGATAATGGCTACCATTGAATGCTTTTTGTGTCATTTATCTCTGAATCATCAGGAGTAGGGTTATGGGGAGAGAGAATAGTGGTCCTTTCTGCTCCCAGGATCTGTTCATCCTTCCCTAGACTCAGAGCCTGAGTCCACTCTGGGTAGCCAACTTTTCCCTCTGGCAGGCCAGGCCCATTGGGTGGTGCTGAGTCCATCTCTGCTCCAAAGCAGGCATGTGCCCCAGGGATGGTCAGTCCGAGCTCTCTCCAACCCCCGCACATGGTGATGGGACAGTGGGCAATGGGAAATAATCCAGAGGAGGGGCCTTGAACTTGCAGAGGGGGGCAAGACCACTTCTGGAGGTTCAGACATCCAGACAGGATGTGGATGTGGTGCTGAACCTGCTTGCCTCTCTTCCCTGCTGGTTTTTAAATTTTATTTTCACATTTTATTTTTCTCCCTAGCACTTATTTCCTCCAACATGTATATTTCCCTCTTTGGTTTTCTTGATCTCCTCTTCCAAAAAGTAAGCTTTTATAAAGGGAGAGATTGAGGTCTGATTTGTTCCCTGCTGCGTGCCCAGATCTAGACCAGTGCCTGGTGCGTGCCCATGTTAGGCAAGCAATAAATATTTGAATGTTTGAGTCATTATGTTACTGGCAAGACATTCACAATTTTACCATCTAGGACAGGGGCAGATGCAACTTGTCTCATCAACATAGCTTCCTGGGCCCCTAGTCCCTGGGGCTTAAGGGATCAGTGACATTGTCTGCGTAAGGTTGGGTCTCACCAGAGTGGCTCAGTGGGTTAAGCGCCTACCTTCAGCTCAGGTTGTGATCCCATGGTCCTGAGATGGAGCCCCATGTTGGGCTCCCTGCTCAGTGGGGAGCCTGCTTCTCCATCTGCCCCTTCTCCCACTCGTGCTCTCCCTCTCTCTCTCAAATAAATAAAAATCTTAAAAGAAAAAAAAAGATTGGTTCTCGCTGGATCTGGAAAATTTGGTTCTTACAATTCTACAGCGTCTTGAATACTCAGGACATTACATCACCATTCTGGAAGAATTTACACAACAATGTAAGTTTTTCCATTTAAGAGCGATTAACCCACACTGGACTCTTGGCACTCACCCCTAACTCAGGATAAGCAAGGCCCAAACTGGGGAGCCAGCAACTTCAGTGGCCAGATTTTCCCGAAGACTGTTACTGCCTTCAGATCCCCGCCCTTCTGGGAAGCCTGTTTCCTGCTGTCTGCTCTGTCTCTGAGGCAGGACTCTGAGCTCAATTCTGAGGGGACGACAACTAAAAATTCATTTCTATACAATGAGTTAAACCATTTGGGCTAATACCAGTAAAAGATTTTTTGATAAATTCAGTGAGTTGGCCATTTGATAACATGAACATTTTGTGAGTTGGTTTCTAATGAGTTGCTCTGTGTCCTTATTTCACTCCAGTCCTCAGCCATGTGTAATTTCTTTCTACAATCCAAACTGAAGACATTTTGAAACTATGCCATCAGATAAAAAAATTCAAATAATGACATTGGCCAGGTAGGTACTCTGAAAAAATCATGATGTGAGTGTTAATATTTTTTAAATATTTTAAAATAGTCATCAGTTATCAAAGTGGATAAATCATTTCTGAATTAAGGAAAATCACTCCTTAATAATAAAAAATTTCAAATAATGACATTGGCCAGGTAGGTACTCTGAAAAAATCATGATGTGGGTGTGAATATTTTTAAACTATTTTTAAATATTCATCAGTTATCAAAGTGGATAAATCATTCCTGAATTAAGGAAAATCACTCCTAAATAAAGGACATTTCTCGTGCATACACAACCTTTTCTTTTTTTTCTCCTTTTTTGAGTTCTACAAATATAGAAACATACAGTTTTTTCATATAACCTTTCAAAAAAATTTTTTTATTTATTTGAGAGAGAGTGAGCATGAGGAGGGGAGGAGTAGGCTCCCCACTGAGCAGGGAACCCAATGTAGGGCTCGATTTCAGGACCCCAGGATCGTGACCGGAGCCAAAGACAGACACTTAACTGATTGCACCACCCAGGTGCCCCCAAACTTTTTATTTTGGAAGAATTTTAGATTTGCAGAAAACTTACAAAGACAGTACAGAGAATTCTTGAATACCCTTCACCCGGTTTCCCCCAATGTTAACCTATTACATAGCCTTGGTACAATAATCAAAACCAAGAAATTAGTGTCAGCACACAACCATTAACTAAACTCCAGACTTTATTTGGATCATGCTAGTTTTTCCACTAATATATTTTGTCTTCCAGGTTCCAATCTAGGATACCACGTTGCATTTAGCATACGTTCAATTTGAGCACGTTGCGTTTTTCTCAATGAACAATTTATCTTGGAGATGGTTTCATAACAGCAAATGTAAACATGGCTTCCTTTAAACCCAGCTGCATGGTATTCCATGGTGTGCAAATGAATTATAGAACTCCTTCTCTTCTGACATGATTTAGGCTGTTTCCCAGGTATTGCTTTTTAGTTATTCTTGTACCTAGGTCTTTGTACACACTTGTGAGTGCATTTGCAGAATAGATTCCCAGAGGGAGAATCAGGTGGTCAAAGGGGTGAGAGTTTTACATTTTAGTGACTAAGCCAACCTGCCCTCATGTAAGGAGCGTAAACACCAGTGGATGTAGTCAGAGGTGTGCCTGCTTGATTGCCAGTACAGTTTATTCTTTCCATTCTATCATCTCAGATGGTGAAAGAGAGACTGCCCCTTGGGGCAGGAGAGGGAGATGAGCCTGGGCAGGTGGCAAGGAGACAGGCCATAAGGGCCCCTTGGTGCCAGGCAGAGGTGCTGGACGTTGTCCTGAGGGCACTGGAGAGCCATGGAGGGTTAGAGGCTGGATCAAGCCATGGACAGATGTGGTCATGTAGAGATGTGGTAGGAAGAGCCATCACATGGCTACCTCTCCCTTGGATGGTCCTGAGAGCCTCACCGGGCCCTCACCTCTCTGTTTCCCTCTCACCCACAGGAGCGGGCATCCAAGTGTAGGGGCTGGGGTAGACATACCTGTCCTGCTGGCTGAGGCTTGCCTTGGCCAGGCCACACTGCTGCCAGTCCGGCCGAGTGAGCCACATTCTGCAGGCATGAGACCAGGTGGAGCCAAGGAAAGCAGTGACAGATCTGGGACAGAGGTGGAAGCCTGCCTCCCTGCCTTCCCAGAGGCCAGCTCAACCCCCCAGTCCCCAGCATTTGGCAAGGCCTGACCTGTTTTAACGGCTCGAGTAAAATTTGAAAATGTTTAGCAGAATCATTCTTTCCTCAATGCACATCTCACATCCCACAGTGACATTTTGACTAACATTTATTTATTGGTTTTGGAGGACAGCAATAATCATCATAGAATATTTGGAAAATACCAAAATGCCCAAGGAATGAAATAAAAAAATCCCCTGCAAGTATATCCTCTTCCTTCATAACCAATGATAAACTTTGGGGGACTTTGTTTTACAATTTTAATGCTAACGTGCACATATTTATATTTTTTATCAGAAAAGCAATCATAGGGGCACCTGGGTAGCTCAGTTGGTTAAGCATCTGCTTTCGGCTTGGGTCATGATCCCAGGGTCCTGGGATCAAGTCCCACATCGGGCTCCCTTGCTCAGTGGGGAGCCTGCTTCTCCCTCTCCCTCTGCCCCTCCCCCTGCTTGTGCTCTCACTCTCTCTGTCAAATAAGTAAATCTAAAAAAAGAGAGAAAGCAAGCATACTTAGCATGCTCTTTTTGCGTTGAATAACTTCCCAAGTATTCTCCCATGACAAATATGCTTTTGCACTGTGATTTTTAAGGGAAAACCTAATTTTATGCATACCAATCTCCATTAATTCCACAAACACTCTTTAAAGACCCTCAGATATAAAGTACCATATTCACTCTAATGTACGCTGAGCCCTTGGGTTGAACATCCCTCAGCGAAAGCACGAAGCATTTTCAAGTGCGACTTTGCTGTTTAAAGTATGAGTATGGGAGTCACCCTGGTGAATCAGCCTCTGTACACTGGGCATGGTGGAGTCCGCACATTTGAAATCGGGACTCGCGCAGCCTCAGCGGATGGTGTATTTCTGCACTTGATTCTCATTACACAGGATTGAGAAAATTCCTGATTCACAATAAAAAGGTCTGTTAGTTCCTGAGCTTAGAATGACTGGAGCTCTCTGCCCCGAGGCCAGGACTGTTAGAACCCCCCTTTCACAGAGGGGCACACTAAGGCTCAGATCATGTAGTGAGGCTTGTGACAAGCTGTTGAGGCCGCTTTGCTTTCCTCAGAGAATCTGAGTCACAGACGAGGTCACTATGAACTTGCTCATGAGGACATGCCTGAATTTAAAAGCAGATGAGGCCGAATCCCCCCTTTCCTTGACACACGTTTACAGGGCAGTGAAATATGTGCACAGGATCAGGGAGATTTTCATTGCGGAGCCTGCGGGAAAGCCAGTTAGGCCAGTTAACCCGGAGCAGCTCTTGTGTGTTGAAGTATGGTGTGTAGGGGCGCCCGGCTGGCGCGGTCGGTCAAGAGTCTGACGCTTGATTTCGGCTCAAGTCATGATCTCAGGGTGGTGGGATCAAGCCCTGTGTCGGGCTCCTCCCTTACTCCCCACAAAGTGTGCTTGTCCCTCTCCCTCTGCTCCTCCCCTGCTCACTTGTGCTCTCTCTCTCAAATAAACAAATAAAACCGTTTAAAAAATAAAAATAAATAGATAAAAATGCTGTGTATCACATCTACATGGTGTTTTAAAATTCTGGCTTGCAAATAACGCTATACGTTGTTCAGTATCTTAGAAACCACTTTCCTTGGTTTTGAAAAATGATAATCTTTACACAAAGATTTTCAACATTATAAAGATATGCATGGAGTCCTTCGTGGGGAATATATATATATATATATAATTTTTATAAAAATGGGGGGGCGCCTGGGTGGCTCAGTCGTTAAGCGTCTGCCTTCGGCTCAGGGCGTGATCCCGGCGTTATGGGATCAAGCCCCACATCAGGCTCCTCCTCTGGGAGCCTGCTTCTTCCTCCCCCACTCCCCCTGCTTGTGCTCCTTCTCTCGCTGGCTGTCTCTCTCTCTGTCAAATAAATAAATAAAATCTTTAAACAAAAATGAGATCAGTTATGTATCCTGTTCTGCTCCTTGCCTTGTTTACTTAACAACAGATCAAGATGATCTCTGATGCATCTATACCCTGGAATGCATTGCAACAGTTAAAAAAAAAAAAAGAGGTGAATTCATAAACACTGACATGGAAAGTGACCATAACATATAGTTAAGTGAAGAAAGCAAGTTACAAAGCAATATTTTAAAGCATGATTCTATTAAGCATGTGTGCGTGCTAACGTAAATATCTATAGATGTGTCAGTATAAACTTCTGAAAAGCCGAAAAGGACTTTCATCATGTGTTAATAGCAATTATCTAGGGGGGTTGAACCAGATTTGGGGAGGGGTGGTGATTTACTGGGGGTGAAATATGGGACGCTTCCCTTTCTAAATTTTTATAATCTTTAAGCAGAAGGGTTACAAATGATCTTGGGTTTTTTTAAAAAAGTATTTTTTCCATTCTTTTAAACATTATTCTAAAAATATTGACCCATTTCTTTAAAAAGAAAAGACCAGCCCTGAAAATGTATCTATGGGAATAAAAGTACTGTACGTGGTTTGCAAATTTTTCTACTCTGCATTTCTTGGAGATTTCTCCATTAAAACATTATTTTTTACTACGGTGTGGTGTTCTAGACTACAGACATGGCATGGTTAACTTAACCAGTTCCCTACAGAGGCCCATTTAGGTCACTGCAATGAACATCCTTATACATACTTTCCAATTATTCATGCCATTATGACATCTTTTTGTATTGGCTCACATAGCTCGATCTTCTTAAACAGCCCGAGGGAATCCAGTCCAAGGATAGAATATGAGTCGTACAACCCACTCCCTGCTGAGGGATGTTTCCAGTTCTTCACCCTAACAAAAAACCTCTTTGACCATTACAGATTTTGAAAAGCATATTTTAGGGGGCCCCTGGGTGGCTCGGTTGACTAATCATCTGCCTTCAGCTCAGGTCGTGATCCCAGGGTCCTGGGATCAAGCCCCGTGTCAGACTCCCTGCTCAGCGAGGAGCCTGCTTCTCCTTCTCCCAACTCGTGCTCTCTCTCGCTATCTCTGTCGTTATCTCTGTATCTCTCTCTCAAATAAATAAATAAAGTCTTAAAAAAATAAAAGCTGATATCTGAATTCATCTGCAGACCAGTGGAGTAAATGAGGACCCTGGGAAATGTCACTTGGTGGGGAAGGAAGCCAGGCCCTCTTAGCAGGACCGAATTACTATAAAATGAACAGAGTTTGGCTTGCTTGAGAGAGGACAACAGTGAGGATGAGATTCCTAGAGTGTTTGCTGTCATGCATCCATTAGAGAACTTGCTGGAAGCTACAGCCCCTAGGAGGAGGCTGTCTGCCACCTGTACCAGCACAACAGCCCTGCACTCTAATTTTCCCATGATAAATCCCCCCACTTCCCAACACCATCCTTAGCAGCAGTATTAATTTATGTACCCTCCCTTCCCCAACCAAAGGATGGGTCTAGACTCTAAACTAAGACGGTAAGACTGAATCCCCAACCTTGGCTCAAGCTGTTGGGAGAGAGGCCTCGCTTGCTGCTGCGTGGCTTGGCTATAAAGATGTAAGTCTGGTGTGGCCAGAGAAATCCTGCGTGAGAATGAAGCAGGTTTCCTGGAAACTTAGATTGAACTCCTGGATCTAGACATGTCTGAAGCCAGCAATGCTGATTCAGTAACATGAGCCAAGAAATTCCATATTATGCTTCAGTCAGTGCTGGTTGGGTTTCTGCCACTTCCATTGGAAGAGCTCTTGTTCATTTGTCTTTGCCCCAGAAGGAAACAAATTAATTCATTCAACCAGTATTTATTGGATATCGATGCTCCTCTCTCTGCTGGGGGATGCTGGGGACAATCAAGTGACCATGACAGAGCTTGTCCCTCCCCTCATGGCAATCCCTGTCTACCAGAGAATAAACAATCACAAACTATTTAGCAGAAACGGCAACACTTGCCATGAAGCCTCGAGGAGCTCAGGGAGCTACAGCAGAGGCTTTGGTGATAGGGGTGGTGGGATCCGGGAAGGGTCGATGCTGAAAGATGGGCCAGGAATCAGCGGAGTGAAATGAGCTCAAGGGCTAAGGGTCCCTGTACACATGTCTGAGGGTTTCAGGGCACCACCCAGGTCCCAGCAGGGCTCAGGAAGGTGGTAAAATGTCTTTGGAAGAGAGGAAGGAGGGAAGGTTGAGGGAGGTGGGAAGGGGAGAGGTGAGGCAGCCATCCAGCCCTCAGCCGGAGGAAACAGGAACAGGAGGGGGAGGAGGCCGAGGCGTGCACGTGGCCTTCCCTTCTTGCTCCTCACAACGTGGTGTAGAAATACATGGCTGTCAGCATCACAGGGAGCTGGATGAGGAGGTGGTCAGGTGAGGGGCGCTCCAGCCCCACACCCACATCCCCCCTCGCCCATAGGCTCCCCGCCTCTCACCGTCCACATCAAGATGGCAAACCCAAACCACGAGATACCCCATGTGTAGCTGTCGATGGCATGGCCGATGTGCTCGAAGCAGCCCTGGGCAGGAGGGAAAACATGGGGTTTGTCACTGCGTGGCCTTCGGAAGTTCCCTTCCTTCCTCAAGCCTTGGTTTTCTCAGCCGTGCAATGGGGATCGTGGCAGTGTCTACCTCCCAGAATGGTTTTGGAGAGTCAGGGGTGTGATGTCGAACCCAGGCCCCAGACAAGTAGGTACTACTCTGGCGGTGGCTGAGCAGTCTGAGGGCAATTTTGTGCAGAGCTGCTTTCCATGCTGCCCACAAGTTCCAAGCGTTTGAAATCTGCCTTTAGGATCAGTGCAGTTTTGATACGTCCCCATTTAGGAAGGAGGCCAGGTGGGTCCTGCGCCTCACAACAGAGTCACCTTCAGGTAGACCCCTGCCTCGACTTGGAAGCAGCCAAGAACAAAGGTTCAGGGTGTACATCCTGGAGTCAGGCAGGACTGAGTTGGAGGCCAGCTCTGCCATTTGTTAGCTGTTGGGGCCTGGGAATGATTCTGGCTCTCTGAGCCTCGGTTTGCCCAACTGTGAAGTGACAATCTTGACAGCAGGGGCCTCTGAAAGTAGTCGTGGGGAGTCCATGAAATGACGCATGTGCGCGCTCTGCGCAGAGTGGGCCTTCAGAAACGGCTGTCTGGCTCTGAGAGCGAGGTGGCTGGCGCAGGCTCCCCTCTCCGTGACACCTGATCTGAGATGTGTAACTGAAGGGCCCCAGGCAGCCGAAAGCAGCCAGAGGGACCGTTGGAACTGGTTCCTCTCCTAGTCTAGCCTCTGGTTTCTCTCTCTGCCTCTGCACTCACCTTGCTCTGGGTTAAAGCAGCTGGTTGGGGCCTGACTGCCTGAAACCCCGTCCCAGCTCCATCCCTCACTAGCTAATGAACTCAGTTTCATCATCCTTAAAATGGGATCATTATAGTCTTGTGCCTCACGGGCTGTGGTGGGAATTCAATAAGATAAAGACTTAAAGCACTTAGAAGAATGCCGGGTACAACGTAAAGGCTCAGCGGACATCGTTACTATGGCTCTTGTGTTATTGATATGATTCCTGTTGCTCTTACTCCCAGACAACCTGAGAAAAGTGGCAGGTGCCAGCTCAAGACCAGACAGACCCCGTGCCTCCCACTGACTTGCAGAGGGAGGAGGGACACATGGGGAGAGAGGTGAGAGAGCCAGAGAGAAGGAAGAGAAAGAAAGAAGCCAGAGAGGGGAGGAGGAGAAGAAAGTGGGAGGGAGGAAGAGATAGAAGGACCAGAGGGGGTCAGACAGACGCACAAACAGGGGAGCGGCAGGACAGGGACACACCTTGGTGAACAGGTAGTCCGTGTGGCCCAGGCGGCAGCCTTCCTCATGGAGGGGGATAAAGTTGCCAGTCCGCCGACAGCACAGAGGGGGCCAGGGGAACACCACCTCTGGGGTGGCTGCCCGGAAGGCTGAGGTGAAGTTCACCCAATCCATGGGACCGGATGTGCCACAGCACTCTTGCTGGAGGGAAAGGCAAGAGTCAGACAGGCCCTGGCTCCGAGAGGACAGCCACTCGCCTGAGGTCACAGAGTGAGGAAGGGCAAGGTTGGTTGCAGCCGGTCCGACTTCCCCATGTCCCAGGCCTCGAAGTGGCGGGGGAGGGAGGGGGGCAGGCAGTGTGTGCGTGTGAACGAAGAGCAGAAGATATTTGTCCCTGCACCAAGAGGCTGATGGGGGGTTTGAGTCAAACCCACACTTGTGACTCATTTTAAAATTCTTTTGAATTAGCTGGCAACAAAATCTGAGGTAAATGACACCAATAAAAGGATTTCTGGCTTCTTCTGGCCCCTGTGGGTGTTTAATTAGTGACCCTGAATGACGAAAACATAGCTCTTTACATCTGAGTTCCAGTCTTGGCTAGCAGTATGACCTGAACCAAATTGGGACTTCACTTTCCCTTGGGTCCTCAATATTCTTCTCTTGTGCCATATCACGTTGGCTTTAATTAAGAATGTGGCTTCTGGGGCTCCCGGGTGGTGCAGTCAGTTGGGTGTCTGACTCCTGGTTTTGGCTCGGGGCGTGACGGGTCATGATCGCAGGGTCATGGGATTGGGCCCCGCGTTGGGCTCTGCACTTGGCACGGAGTCTGCTTGAGACTCTCTCTTCCTCCCCCTCTGCCCTTCCCCACCCCCACACAGGTGCATGTTCTCTCTCTCTCACTCAAATAAATAAGTGAATCTTAAAAAAAAAAAAAGAATGTGGCTTCTTCTAGAAGCTGGTGGCTTGGGTTTGAATCCTTCTGATTCTGTGACCTATCAGCTGTGTGACCTTGTGTAAGCCACTCAACCTCTTACCTTGGTTTCTTCATGGCTAAAAAGCTGATCTCCCTTATGGGGTGGTTGTGAGAATTAAATCAGCTTTAAAAGTGCTTTGAACAGTACTAAACAAAAGTTAGTGCTCATTAAATGTTCGTTATTCTGATTATCCTCATTATTAAGAAGGTATCTGTAATGGTCAAGATCACAGGCTATGGATCCAAGCTATCAGATTTTGATCCCAGCTTACCAACCATGTGACACTGGGCAAGTGACGTTTCCTTTTCTGGGCCTGTCTACTCATCTGGAAAGTGGCCACGACCAGCCCTGCCCCCCAGAAGAACCATCGGAGTGGGTATCATCTACCAGTGGGCATAATGGGAGGCACCATCCACCTCTGTAGTCAGAGCCCCAGGTCCTCCAGCCCTCCCTACCCCCGCATGCCCTCACCCCGCCTCCCCGCCTTGTCTACCTCGATCATGACACGGTCCCAGAGGCGAGTCAGTTCCCGGCCCTGGTCCGTGTCTGCGCCGTAGAAGGTCAGCATCTGCTTGGTAATCAGGGAGGGGTGGGACACCATCTGCGGAGGGCCAGGAAGGACAGGGTCCAGTGGGGCTAGGCGGGGAGGGAGGTCAGCCTCCACTCCACCCCCAGACCCAGGCCCAGACCCTCGCCACTCTTGCCTCAAGTCATGCCCCTCCCCTGGCCTCTGCCCAGCTCACATAGTCACGGTGAGTGTAGGACGTGATGCAGGAGGCGCACTCAAAGACGTAGACGATGAGCATAAGCACCAGGTACTGCGGAGAGATGGAGGGAGAGACAGAGGGACCACCCGTTTGGGCAAAGCCTGCGAAGCCACACCCCCTCGAGGGATTTTAAAAAGATGCGTAGGACAATGTGAATGGTAGCATCTATGTGGCGGACGTACAGGTGTTCCCTATTCAAGTCTTTCATCTTTTCTGTATGTTTGAAAATTTTTTATAATAAAGTGTTAGGAAAAAAATGAAATAAACAAAAATATGTAAAGTATCTCCTGAAATTAACTATTAGTCTGGACACAGTAAAATAAATGTCTACTATAGGGAAAAAATAAAGACATTCTTCAGACAACCAGAGACATTTGAACACAGACTAGGTATCGCAAGATGGACATGAAGGAACTTGGGTGAATTTTGTAGGGCATACAGGTGGCACGGTTGTTGTGCATAAAAAGAAAAAAAGCTCTTTCCTCACCCCTTACCCTCTCCCTTAAAGCAACAGGGGGTGGAATGTGGATATGCCAACACTTGTGCCAAGAGATGATGCGGCATAACACGCCCGACTGCTCTCAACAACGTCCTTATCACTCAGAGAAATGTGCACTCAAGTATTTACAGGTAAATGACTTGGTGTCTGGAATGCACTTCAAAATGCCCCAGAAAGAAGCATGTGGGCAGGCAGAGGGTGGAGCCGAGGGGACCAAGTGGTCCAGGCTGTGGTCGATATTGCTGAAACCAGGTGAGGGGTATGCAGGGTTCATGCCATGCACTCCACTCTATGTTTGAAATTTCCCATAATAATTTTTAAAAATTCCGTATCTTAGTTAATGACAAACTAATAGGGGAGGCAAACACAAACTTTTTTTTTTTTAAACTAGTTGGCTGAGTTTTAGGGTTTTGGTTAAATTGTTAATGTCAGAGAATTACATGCAGAAAAGAAAGAAGAAGAGAGGGAAAAGAGCCTTTCTAAGGCTCCATCTTACAATAAAGCCAAAGTCCTTACCAAGACTGGCAAGACTCACCTGATGGGCCCACTTTCCCTTTCTCGCCCTCATTCTCCATGCCCACTGCCCATGGTACCGCCTTCCCTGCGCCCTCATTGCCTCTCCCTCACCCCCACCCCCTCTTGGCTCTGGCTGCACTGGACTCCTGGCCCCCTCTTGCTGTTCCCTACCCCGGGAACACTCTTCCTGCAGACACAGGACTCACTCCCTCACCTCCCCAGGCCTTCCGTTTCTCTGGCTGCAGGCCTCCCCTCCCCCTTCCCCAGCTCCAGATTTCCCTTCCCTCCTCACTGTCCACTGTCGCTCCCATTGGGACATCCTCCCCCAAGGGCAAGGGCTTTTCTGTTTTCTCTCTAGATAGCCCCAGTGCCTAGGGCAGGACTTGGCCCACGGTTCTTCCTCCGTCAACATCTGTTGATTTAATAAGCAGCTGCTCCTGGGAATCTAAGAGGCCCTCAACCGTAGAGGAAGCACAATGTTGGCTCTGTGTCGGGGGGGCAGAATTAGAATGCCTGCCTTCCCTATCACCTGGGCTGTTGGCCTCTTTGAGCCCCAGTTTTCCTGTCTGGTAAATGGGTAGAGAAGCACTAACTCCTGAGGGCTTCTGGGTGTTGACACTGAGAGAGCTCATTTTCTAAACTGTTTAGCCTTGTGCCAGGCACACGAGAGGTCCTTGGGAAGTGTGGGTTCTTGTGGTGGTGGCTATTACTGGCAGAAATGAAGAGCAAGGCTCAAGCTGAGCTGCTCATGTTTAAATCCTGGCTCTGTCACCCACTTGCTGTGCAACCTCAGATAAGTGTCTTCACTTCTCTGAGCCTCAGTTTGAACTCTGTCAAATGGACTCACCATGATGACCGTATCTCCTGGTGGGTTGTGAGGAGTAAATGCACCAATCTATGGAAAGCATTTAGAATGTAACGAGCACTCCTGAAATGGCAGCTGTGCTATTATTACTGTTGTTGTTTTGACAGAGCTCATGTGCACAGAACTCGGGGGACCAACTAGCTGAGCTTCGCATCTCAGTCCTGCTACTCAAGAGCTGTCCTCCTGGGCAGAGCTCCCTTCCCTTCCTCTCTGTGCCCCAGTTTTCTCTGTAGATTGAGGGTAACAGCTGAGCCCACGTTAGTGGGTTATGGGAAGATTAAATCAAATGATTGCCACGAGGCCCGAGCGTGGCACATGCTGGACACACCTCGCGGCTACGGTGGTGGTGGTTACGTGACTCTGTGGTGACGATCTCCATGCCCGCACGGCCCCATGCCCTCCCCATGGGGCCTCACCGTGAGGATCATGGACCGGTGGCGGCAGAGCGCTGCGCCCACCCCAAAGCTGGCCACCACGAAGAAGGAGAAGCCGCAGAAGATGGCGATCCAGGCGCCAGCGAAGACGTCGTCCTTGCCCGAGACGCCCATCAGTGGGTACACGCGGTACTGGTCGGCTGTCACCCACACCGTCTCAGCAAACAGGGCCAGGCCTGACAGCTGGACAGGGCAGCCGGTTAGACAGGGAACGACAGCCGGGGCCGCGGGACTGTCCCTGAACAAGTTCCCCTTCTGAGCCTCCACCACCCTCGGTAAGGGGGGCACATAAGCCTGGCCAGGACATAGCCTTCCATGAGCGGGGGTGGGGCTGGGCAGAGGGTGGGGCTGCCCAGCTAGATCCCTGGCCCCCACCCTCACCCCAGCTGCCCGTTGCTTCAAGGATACAAGGAGATGCCACATGCGAAGCCCAGAGTGCATGACTGCAACAGAGGCGAGACTCGGTCACCCCGGCCTCCCTCCAACAGTGTTGGTATTCCTGAGCGGGGTTATCTGGCCAGGCCAGAGCAACTACAAATGCATCAATCCTTTGATCCAGCGATTCTGCTTGCAGAAGTCAATCCTGCCCGTGCGGGAAAATCGTAAGCCCACAAGGTTATTCCCTGCACCTCCGTGTCAAAGGCACCAGCATGCCACGTGAGGCCGTGCTCCACGGTGGTGGGAAGGGCTGGGGGAGGGGGCTCGCTGCGGACTCCCGTGGAGTGGCTTACAGGCTATGTGAGCAGGAGAAACGGGGAAGCACCGAACAGGATGTGGAATGAGCTAGATTTTGGACAGAAAGGGAAGAAAATAGGTATATACGTTCCTCTTTGTATGTGCTTAAAGAAATGTTGGAGAAACTAAAAATCTAGGTACCTATAGGGATGAGAGATGGGGCACGAGGAGAGGGGAAGGCTTCTCAGTGGATACCTTTGACCCCAGTCAAGCTAACACTCAGCGAGCACGTAGTGTGTGTGCGCCCCGCGTTAGTTCTAGTAACAGCTTTGTGTGTGATGATCCTTGTTAGCGGCTGCCGGGCTCTGTTGTTGCCTTGGCCGATCCAGACAGTAACCACACGGCCAGACTCTGGGCACAAGAATCCAAACCTCATCCTCTGGGCATTCCTATTTTCTCTCCAGCTACAGATGAAGAAACTAAGGCCCAGAGAGTTTCCGTTGCTGGCCCCAGGTCCCACAGTAGAGAGAGGCAGCAGTGGGGTTTGAACCCAGGCTGTCTGGCTCCAGAGCCATGTACAGGTATCACATTTTTGAAAATTAACTACTAAATGAAAAGGCATCGCTATGGTTAGTGTTCATCACTATGGGCCTCCTGGGCCCCAAGCTGGCACTTTATGTTTATAATCACGTTAAGGAGGATAGCATTTGTCAAGCACTTTTTCTGAGCTGAGGGCCACACGTGGATTAAGCCACACAACAACCCTCACTAGAGGACATAATCTGTATAGACGGGGAAGGAGCGCAGAGTAGAGTGGCTGGCTCACGCATACAAAGCTGGGAAGCAGCGGAGCTGGGATAGGAATCCAGGCTGCTCTGATTCGACAGCCTGCAGCATTGGCCGTGTAGGCGGGGGTTGGGGAGTGGAGGGGGGTCCTGGGCCCTCAGTACCCCCCCCCCAGGCCTGGGCTGTCCCCTCCTCCCCACCCACCCACTGGGCTCCCAGCACTGGGGGAGGTCTCACCAGAATAATGAAGTTGCCCACCACCAGCAGGCCCACCACAACCGGAGACCCCTTCTCCGCCTCTGTTGCTGCGGAAGCCATAGTCCTGTCTGGCACACATGAGCCCAAATGAGGTGATATAGGGGCCGGGAAGGGGGGGCAGCCCCAGCCGGACCCACCACCCTCCCTCCACACCCCAGCCACTAGGGGATGCTCCTGGCTCTCTGCTGAGCCCAGATTGGTCCTGAATGAATCCTCCCACATCCCTGATGGTGGGCCATCTTAAAGAAGAGGGGACCAAGGCTCAGACAGGGCAGTCCCTGGCCAGAGCTCAATGCTGGCCTCCCTGCACCTCAGAGCTTCCCAGTTTCCCCTGCTCATCCAGACCCCAGAGCCCCCTCCTCACCTTCTCTCTCCGAAGCCTCTGTGGCCAGCTCCTCCCACAGTGGCTCCCTATATATGCCCAGGCCTCTCACTGGGCCAGTCTCCAGGAAGGGGGAAGGGTGTCTGGAGGAGGGGACAGAGGTCAGCAGGCCAACCAGCATGGAAGAACAGTTTTATGAGCACCTCCCCCCACCCCAAGTGATTTATAGACCTGAAATTCAAGACTGTGCTCATGTCGGGCTGCATGAGCAGGGTGACGTGCCCAAGGCCTCTGGCCCCCAGGTTGCTGTGGTGGTGGAGGGGCTGGGGTTGGGAGGGTGAATCCACCACTTGATGTCTCTCCTTAGCACATGGGCCTTCCTGGGAGCAGGGCAGAGATCCAGGTCGGATCCACATGTGAATCCTGAATCCCAGAACTGCCTCCTGTTCTGGTGCTCCACCTCTCTGAGGCTGGGAGGGCAGGGGAGGCCCAGACAGGGACCCCAGCAGGCTAGGACAGAGCTGGACCAAGACAAGGAGGTGGGGAGGAGATGAAGGGGCAGGAGGGAGGGCAGCTCAGAAGGCTGATTATATGGGCCGCTTTTCTTCCGATGGTGCCCCCTAGTGTCACAAGGCTGATTCCTCAGGTGAAAATGGCCTGGGGCACCAAGTCCTCCCCCAGAACTTCTCAAGAACCAAGGCACTGACTGTGTTTTCTCTCTGAACTGTAGCTCCCTCAGTGTGTGTGATATGGGCAAACAAATGGAACTTAAAATTTCAGTGTTAAGACACTAGCTTGGTAATAAAACACATGAGATGTGTTCTCATTAAAATTAAAATGAGTACTTTGGTTTTTAGTCAATTCACTTTACATTTAAAATAGTTTTTCTCTGTTGATTTACATTTATATTAAGGATTAATAAGAAAATTTAAATAATAATGTGCATGATCTGTCAAGTACATTTTATGAGCTTTAGCTAAAATAACTTGGTAATAATAGGGCCATGCTGACAATACGAAATATTTTTATTTTCAAATAGTTGTAACTGTTAGTAGTTGGAACTTATGTCTCAGCCTTTTGGCTAAGATCAAGTGTAAAATGTCTGGTAAAAGCAAAAAGTTATCATCAATGGAGCATTACTGTCGCCAGTCATAAAAGGGATCCATTTTGTTCCAGTGTGATGTCAAAGCCTTCTTTTTGAAAAATTTTTTATAGATTTTACTTATTTGAGAGAAACAAAGAGAGAGAGGGAGAGCACTGAGGGAGAAGGAGAAGCAGACTCCCTGTTGGGCAGAGAGCCCGATGTGAGACTCAAACCCACGACCCTGAGATCATGACCTAAGCTGAAGGAAGACACTTAACTGACTGAGCCACCCAGGCACGCTGTTTTAGTGTGATGGCAAACTTGAATTTTCACGATTCCTTCTTCTCACTATATAAGCCAGTCTTCAAACGATACATTTTGAAGTGCTAATTACTTCCTTTAAAAAATCACAATGCTGGGGCGCCTGGGTGGCTCAGTCAGTTAGACATCCAACTCTTGATTTTGGCTCAGGTCATGATCTTGGGGTCGTGGGAATGAGCCCCTCACCCACTTGCGTGTGCACTCTCTCTCTCTAAAAACAATTAAAAATCACAACGCCAAGATCTCCTAAAGAGGACTTTTGCCTATCGTACGACTATCCATGATCCAGTCATTTGTCCCTGGGAATCCCCCCATTTTTGTCTACCAAATGCTCTGAATGTATTCATCTTAGTCCCGAGCTGGAAACCACCCAAATGCTCCTTATCAGTAGGATGGGTAAGTTTATTATGGTACATGCATACAAGGGATACTATTCAGCACTAAAAGGCAATGAGCTATTGGTGCTTGCAACTACAGGGATGAATTTCAAAAGCATTACACTAAATGAAAAAAGCCACACCCGAAAGACTGTAAATGTAGGATTCTAGATATGAAGTTCGAAAACAGGCAAAACCAATCTAGGGGGTAAGAGTCAGGGAAGTGGTTGCCCTTGGGGGCATTGTGACTAGAAGGGATAGGGAGGGGATTCCTCTTTCTTGGTTTGGACACTGCTTACGTGGGGTGATCAGATTGTGAAAATTTGTCCAGCCGTACAGTCACCATAACTGTACTTTTCTGTGTAATGTATATATTCTCAATTGCAATGTGTTCTAAAGAGGGTAAAACCTTTTCAAAGAAACATACTCGATGTGTCAAAGGGGTGTTTTCTAAATGGTGCACAAAAGCTGATTTTAGGCTGTCTATGGACTTGAAAGGAAATGGTATGAACCCACATAACTGATTTCTAATGGGAAAATGATCTAGTTCTAACCCTCTAATCTCAATGGTGCCATCGAGAAAGGCTCAGCAGTCTGATGCTGTGTCCTGAACACGTCTCTCACCTTGCTTAGAGCAGGTCTCAACAGGCCCCGGTGTCTGATGAGAATTGAATAATATATTTTCATTGTGTTTATTTTTAAGGCAAGACGTTTTGTTTCCCGTGGTCAGTGATGACAGGAAAGTCTTCTAAAATTTTTGATATAAAATATTTCAAGTATACAAGACAATGTAGAGAATACCTGTAACAAACACCAACATCCTCCCTAGCAGCTTTGTCAGATCTATGTATTTTTCTATATCTACCGAAGATTGTTTTTTTTTTTTTTAAGATTTTATTTATTTAAGGGAGAGAGAGAGAGAGTGTGTGAGCAAGAGAGAGCACAAGCCAGGGGAAAGGCAGAGGGAGAAGTAGACTCCCCGCTGAGCAGGGAGCCCGACATGGGGCTTGATCCCAGGACCCCAGGACCATGACCTGAGCCGAAGGCAGACGCTTAACCATCTGAGCCACCCAAGCGCCCCAGATTGTTTTTTTTTAAAGTGGCATATATTGCAGATGGCATTTGGAGCCACCTCATCTCACCCCCTAGATAACTTCATTACTACATTTGGGGCTCATCACCCTCCACAACCGTTGCACTGTCTTCTTTTTCAGATCCCAGATGTCATGGGTTGAGTTAATTCCATACCCTCAGCTCATTATTCCCCACAAGATCCCTCTTGTTTTAAATTTAACTTATTCCCTTATATCCCCATCTCTCAGTCGCTTTCGGTGCCCTCTACTGGCAAACACTAATATGTCCGCATGTATCTTTTTAGTTGGGTGTGCTCTTGTAAAATGGAGACCATTGTTTTCTGTGCGTGTATTCTCTTTTTTGTTATTAAGATTCACCAATGAATTTAGAATTATTCACCAATGAATTTAGAATTATTCACCAATGAATATAAAGAATTATTAAAAAAGATATTGCAGGTGCTATTTATGTTCTTATTTTTCTTTTCTTACATTTTCCAATTTTTCTGTGATGGTGTGCATCAATATTGTAATAACATAAATTAAGTGAAAATAATAAGAACAATAAAATCAATGAATCCAGAACTTTGGGGATTTGGAGATTTTTAAAAATTATTATTTCTAAGTAATTATCAGTCAATTGTATGCCTTACTTGGAAACGGTTTAATAAATTTTTAAAAAATTAACATGCCGTTCCTTACCTTGCTTTTTTAGCCCACAGTGTCTCGGACATCTTTCCATGCTGATAAAAATAAGTTTACCTTTTTTTGTTTGTTTAACATACTTTAATAAACTATTTTTAAAAAAAGATTTATTTATTTATTCTTGTGGGGGGGCGGAGAGGGAGAGAATCTCAAGCAGAAGTGGGGCTTGATCTCACGACCCTGAGATCAGGACCTGAGAGGAAACCAAGAGTGGAACGGTTAACCGGTTAACTGACTGCGCCACCCAGGCACCCCACATGCGTATTTGATGATTTACATAGCCGTGATTGTGTTCATTCTTTTCTTGCTCGGCACAGATTTTAGGATCCACCCATGCTAATCTGGACACACTGAGTCTGCAGCTTCTCATGGTTGCTCGGAGTACCCTTGGTATGCCCCCTTCACAGTTTACTGTCTCCTCCCCAGTGAGGACACTCAGTCTCCTTCCGACCCCTTCCCTCACCACTACTACTGTAAATAGTGCTGTTGGGAGAGTATCCCGCATGCACGACCCTCAGGCACTTATAGGTCTCTTTCCAGGCAGAATTGCTGGGTCATGAATATGCCAGGTTGCATTCCACAATGCTTGTTGCATGACCAAGAGTTCATGAGGGTTCCTGTACGCTTCCGTTACCACTTGCACTGGGCATTATCCAGCTTCTAGACTAGTCAGAGTAATTCTGTGTAAAGTGATGCCTACCATTACTTCAATTCTCACTTACTACTAATGATTTTGAGCATCTTTTCAAATGTGTGTGAGCCTTTTGGGTTCCACTCTCATGCACACTTTCATATTTTTAATATAATACGCATATATTCATCAATATATAGAATAGCTCGATTTTCAGGTAAATTCTATATAAAGTGTATCTTATATATCCTCGTGCAATTTACTTTTTTCACCTCAACACTATGCTTTTGAAATTTATTCATCACCTATATGGCTCTAGCTCATCTGTTTTTTGCAAGAATACTTCATAGGTTAAGTTTCCTTTCCAAATTCTTTTTTGGCAAAGACCCTGGGGAACAATGGCAGCACAGAGTACGCAGACCTAGCGACAGTCTGAAGCCCCAAGTTTGGGCATTAAGGTAATGAGCAAATTTAAATCTCAGGTGCTCCTTGGCTCAGCTGAGGAGTGGAGGGCCTGAAAAGCATGGGTGGGCATGGGAGAGCTTCCAAGAAAGGGCGACTTTACTTATTTATTTATTTATTTATTTATTTATTTATTTATTTATTTATTTATTTATTTATTTTTAAAGATTTAATTTATTTATTTGACAGAGAGAGACAGCCAGCGAAAGAGGGAACACAGGCAGGGGGAGTGGGAGAGGAAGAAGCAGGCTCCCAGCGGAGGAGCCTGATGTGGGGCTTGATCCCAGAACTCCAGGATCACGCCCTGAGCCGAAGGCAGACGCTTAACGACTGAGCCACCCAGGCGCCCCAGAAACGGCGACTTTAGAGCTGGGTGGGGCCAGCGTGAAGTGTGGGATGAGGAGGAGAGAGGACAGACAGAAGGCATGGAGACACTAGGACGCATTGTGAGGTGGTGAAGCAAGGAGGAAGGCGCTAAAGTGGAGTAGTCAAAAGGGCTTCCTCGTTTTTTCTCAAATTCATTGAGCACCAAATACGTGATGGGGCCGAAACTAGGCCTCAAAGCCACAGTGCACATGATGAGTTTCTCAGGCCCAGCCCTGCGTGGGGCCATGCTGGAAAAACAGCGGTGATCAGGACAGCTCAGTTCCTGCCCTCACAGGCTCACAGGAGAACGGGAAGACAGACATTCAGTAGAGAAAGACAGCCCAGCATGGTCAGGGAGATGCCGAAGGGACCTGGGCACTGAGAGAGGAAGCCGCAGGCCAGAGTTCAGGGCCACAGCGGGGAAAACAAAGGGACATGTGTGAGCCCCAAGGAGGCATCTGACCCAGCCTGGGGTGTAGAGGAAGGCTTCCTGAAGGAAGGGGTGTTGGATAAAGGAGACTGAGGCCAGCTGGTAAAAGGCAGGAAAGAACATTCTTGACAGAAGGAGCACGGTATATACATACAATGGAATATAATTCAGCCTTAGAAAAGGAGATCCTGTGATATATGACAACATGGAGAAAACTTGAAGACTTGATGCTAAGTGAAAATAAGCCAGTCTCAGAAGGATAAATAGGTCACAATTCCACATTTATGGGGTATCTACAATAGTCAAACCCATTAGAGCCGAGGGCAGAATGGTGGCTGCCCGTGCTGGGGGGAAGAGGAAATGGGGAGTACAAAGTTTCAGTTATGCAGGACGCAGAAGTTCTAGAGATCTGCCGTACATGTGTCTGTAGTGAACAATACTGTACGATGGGCTAAAAGTCTGTTAAGAGAGTAGATCTCCTGTTAGGTGCTCCTATCACAATAATAAAAAAAGATATTTAGAAGGAATACTTTCTCATTATGTCCACGCTCTAGAAAGGACACCAATGTGCTGATAGCAGCTAGTGTTTAGAGAGCATTTCCAACACACCAGGCACTGTTCTGAGTACCCCGCATGTCTCCTAGTCTACGCACCTAACATGCAGCATCTCATTCAATCTGTACAACTGTCCTATGAAGGCGTCATTAACTTCATTTTATAGCTGAGAAAACTGAGACACAGAGAGGTCAAGTGACTTGCTCAGAGTCTCACAGCTGGAGGTAGAGTCTGAACTTGAACCCAGGCAGTCTGGCTGCAGTGCCTGGCCCTTTAACCACTACACCGTACTGCTTCTCTGTGTGTATATTGCCTTTGCTGGATTATTTTCCTTTTTTTGGTTTTTAATCAGAAGAATATATTCATGTATTAATTGTACAATTTGGAAAGCTTCAGAATACCAGATTGACAAGGCACAATCTTTAAGTACTATTACTAATGGAGAAAAGCAAGGCTCGGAAGATCAGGAACAGCAGGCTACGATGGTGGAGAGGCAGGTCTCCTTGCAAATGTATAAACTATCTTCAGAAGACGTAAGAAACCAGTAATGGCAGTCCCTTCTCATGGCTGGAAGAGCTGAGGAAGAAATATATTTTTCCCGCATAGTTTTTGCACCTTTGAAAAGGCTGAAAGTGATGTATCCAATGGTGAAATAGTTCTTCTATCCTCTTTTCCCCAACGAACATTGATTTGGAAAACAACCCATGACAAGAGCACCTCTGTGGGAATCTGGGAGTCCAGCAGAGAAGTTTCCTCACACCACTGGCGCAAAACCCCCAAGACTGAATGCACTGAAGAGAAATTCTACACAACTAGGAGTCAGGAAGCAGCTGGAAGAATGGCAGCTAGGGTCTCAGAAAGCACCAAAGGCACTTGGATCCTAATTGCATTGCGGACATCGGGGAGAGTGCCCATTGCCTTGCCTGTGGATCCCCTCAACTGATCCATGGGCATCCCAGTGCCCTGCATGCCTCACCCACACACCCAGGCCCATTTTGTGGCTAGCTCCCTTTGGATACCTCTGAGGGCTGTGAGAGTGAGTTTTTGAAGGTGGCTAGTAAGCATGCGCAGAAAGTCAGCTGACTCAGTGGGCCTGGAAGAAGGCACGCAAACTCGAGCAAGCAGCACAACCCAAGGGAAAGCAAATGGGAGGCAGTCAGCACTTGGTCTGGCTTTGCAGGATCAAGAGGAGGCATATCATCTTAAAAAACATCTCCCCCCACAAGGGAACAAGAAGTGTGGAGCAGGTGTATCCACAGAAAAGGTCTGAGAAAGCCTCAGAACCCCTAACAAAGCTGATGGAAGGTATTTCTCACCTGAAGCCAGTCAGTAAGCCTGGGTAAGGTGGCTGCTTCTACAAATGAGAACACAATGTGGACTTCAAGGAATGTGAAATATCAAGGGAACAGACTACCGAAGGCACACAATAATTTCCAGTAACTGACCCCAAAGAAAGGATATCTGTGATTTGCTTGATAAAGAATTCAAGGGCTCCTGGGTGGCTCAGTTGGTTAAGCATCTGCCTTTAGAAGCTCAGGTCATGATCTCAGGGTCCTGGGACTGAGCCGCACGTTGGGCTCCCTGCTCAGCGGGGAGTCTGCTTCTCTCTCTCCCTCTGCTCCTCCCTGCCTCGCTCATTCTCTCTCTCTCTCTCTCTCAAATAAACAAAACAGTTGCTTAAAGGAAGCTCAGTGAGCTACAAGAAAACACAGAAGGACAATTCAATAAATCAGGGAAAAATATACACAAACAAAACCAGAAATTTAACAGAGAGGTCATTAAAAAGTACCCCCAAAAAATTTTGGAGCTGAAGAATACAAAGAATGAAATGAAAAAATGCAACACAGATCATCAACAACAGACTGGATCAAGTGGAATAAAGAATGAAAAAGAGTGGGGCGCCTGGGTGGCACAGCGGTTAAGCGTCTGCCTTCGGCTCAGGGTGTGATCCCAGCGTTACGGGATCGAGCCCCACATCAGGCTCCTCTGCTAGGAGCCTGCTTCTTCCTCTCCCACTCCCCCTGCTTGTGTTCCCTCTCTCACTGGCTCTCTCTATCTCTGTCAAATAAATAAATAAAATCTTAAAAAAAAAAAAAAGAATGAAAAAGAGTGAAAAAAGCCCGAGTGAATGATGGGATACCATAAAGATAAACTACGCATTAGTAGAGTCCCTGAGAAGGGAGAGAGGGAGAAAGGGGGATAAGCTATATTTACATTAGACAAAATAGCCTTTAGGTAAAAAACTAATGAGATGAAGAAGGTCATTATATAACGATAAAGGGGCCAATTCACCAATAAAATATAAAATTTGTAAATATACATGCACCCAATATTGCAGCACCTAAATATATTAAGCATGTACTAACAGATCTGAAAGGAGAAATGGACAATACAATAATAGTAGGGGACTTCAGTACCCCACCTTCAACAATGGATAGACTGTCCCGATAGAAAATCAATAAGGAAGCACTGGACATGAACTATATACTTTAGACCAAACGGAACTAGAAGACATATACAGAACATACCATCCAATAGCAGCAGAATACATATTCTTCTCAGGTGCACAAAGAACATTCTCCAGGATAGATTCTTTGTTAGACCACAAAACAAGTCTCAGAAAATTTAAGACTGAAATCATAACAAGCATCTTTTCTGATCACAATGGTATAAAAGTAGAAATTGATTACCAAAAAAAACCCTGGAAAATTACCAAAAAAACCCTGGAAAATCACAAATATGTGGATATTAAACAACATGTTCCTGAACAACCAATGGGTCAAAGAAGAAATCACAAGAAAAATTAAAAAAATAACTTTAGACAAAAGAAAATGGAAACACAACATACCAAAACTTATGGGAGGCAGCAGAAACATCTAAGAGGGAATTTTATAGAGATAAATGCCTACATTAAGAAAAAAGAGGGGCGCCTGGGTGGCTCAGTCGTTAAGTGTCAGCCTTCGGCTCAGGGCGTGATCCCAGTGTTATGGGATCGAGCCCCACATCAGGCTCCTCCGCTGGAAGCCTGCTTC
Organism: Ursus americanus; assembly: GCF_024610735.1. Taxonomy (NCBI): domain Eukaryota; kingdom Metazoa; phylum Chordata; class Mammalia; order Carnivora; family Ursidae; genus Ursus; species Ursus americanus. The sequence continues at coordinate 41,145,213 of NC_142147.1, read as the reverse complement.
TTCCTCTCCCACTCCCCGACTGTGTTCCCTCTCTCACTGGCTGTCTCTGTCAAATAAATAAATAAAATCTTTTTAAAAAAAGAAAAAAGAAAAATCTTGGGGCATCTGCCTTTGGCTCAGGTCATGATCCCAGGATCCTGGGATTAAGTTCCGCATTGGGCTCCTTGCTCAGTGGGGAGCCTGCTTCTTCCTCTGCCTGCCTGCTACTCCCCCTGCTTGTGTGCTTGTTCTTGCTCTCTCAAATAAATTAAAAAAATCTTAAAAAAACCCCAGAACTACAGAGGATGGCAGAAGCAGCTGACACCATGAGAAAGAAATCAGGCAGATCCGGAATAGGGGACACTCTACAAGACAACTGGCCTGGCCTCTTAAAAAATCCCATCTTATAAAAACAGGTGGGGTGGAGTAGGACTACTGTAGAATTTTAAAAAAAAACTAGCAACCTAAAAAACCGATGCGGGGGCGCCTGGGTGGCTCAGTTGTTAAACATCTGCCTTCGGCTCAGGGCGTGATCCCAGGGTCCTGGGATCAAGCCCCCCATTTGGCTCCCTGCTCCCCTGGGAGCCTGCTTCTTCCTCTCCCATTCCCCCTGCTTGTGTTCCCTCTCTTGCTGGCTGTCTCTCTGTCAAATAAATAAATAAAATCTTTAAAAAATAAATAAATAAAAATTAAAATAAAATAAAAAACCAAAGCAAAACTTGAACCTTGATTGGATCCTGGTACAAAACGTGGCCAACAGTACAGAAGACTTTTTGGGTACAATTTGGGAAATCTGAATATCAGAGATTAGGAAATTAATGTTAGTTTTTCTTAGAAGTGGTAGTGGTATGAAGGGACATGTCCTTTTTCAGAGATACGGACTTCAGTATGTAGAAGTGTAATGTCAAGATGTTTGGAGACTACAGTTGACTCTCGAACAAGACATGTTTGAATTCCACAGGTCCACTTACCCACAGATGTTTTCCAGTACACACATGTGCAGTATACTGTAAACGTATTTTCTCTTATGATTTTCTTAATAACATTTTTTCTCTAGCTTATTATAAGAATAGTATATAATACATATAACATAGAAAATAATCAAGTGTTCATCAACTGTTTGTGTTCTCAGTAAGGCTTCCACTCAGCAGTAAGCTACTAGCAGTTAAGTTTGTGGGGAGCCAAGTTACATGCAGATTTTTAAAAATATGTGGATGGCTGGTGCCCCTAACCCTTGCCTTGCTCGAGGGCCAACTGTACTTTTAAATGGTTTAGTAAAAAAAACCCGTGTACACGCAAAGTAAATATGACACAATATTAACAATTGTTAAACCGAGGGATGCCTGGGTGGCTCAGTCGTTAAGCGTCTGCCTTCGGCTCAGGTCATGATCCCAGGGTCCTGGGATGGAGCCCCATGTTGGGCTCTCTGAGGAGCCTGCTTCTCCCTCTCCTCCTGCCTGCTGCTCCATCTACTTGTGCTCTGTCAAATAAATCTTTAAAAAAAAAAAAAAAGATACTTAAAAAAACCCCTGCTCATTAGACGATATTTATCATTAATTTCTTAAGACGTAATAATGGTAGTATAATTATGTGTAAAATAAACCTGCAACTCTAAGAGAATACATATACTTACTTATTTCTGGATAACATATGATCCCCAGATTGGCTTTAAAATCACCTAGACGGGGAGGGGAATAATTAGAGATGAAAGTGATTGGTCATTTGTTGGTAACTGTTCAAGCTAGGCGATGGGTACACAGGAGTTTTTATTAGGCTATTTTCACGTGGTTCAAAAATTATGTAAGAAAAGTTTTTTTCAAACTGTATGGATAATAAAGGGGAATATACAGATAAATTTTAGCACACCCAGGGGCTTGAGGCTATTTTGTATAATCACTCACTCTATTGTCTGGTATAGAGAAGGTGGTCAGTTTAATAACATAAAACAAAACAGAAAAAAACAATCACCCTGAAGGCCCTCTTACTGGTCAAGGTATTAATTCCCACCACAGCTTCTTGCCCGACTGTCTGGCTCTTTTACACAGACGCAGTCTTAACACTTTTCCAATGAATATTTATTATTAGTTAAGCCATGATTCAGAATCCCAGGGTAGGGATCCCCATGCACCCAGGTTCCCCTTCACCACCCTGGGAGAAGGATGGAGGACAGAGGAGAGGTGGGCGGAGCCAGTTCAGATCTTCCCAGGAAATGTGCCTTCTGCCCGGCGGTCGTCCCAGGCTGATACCTGTGGAAAGACAGCCAGCGTTACTCCCTTCCTCCGTGGGGAAGCCAGATGGGTGAACGCTTGTCTTCCTCACTCTGTCCACCTGTTCGGTCAGTCAACAAGGAAGCCCCGTACTGCCACTGTTCCAGGAGTGGGAGAATCAGCAGTGACCCAGAAAGACAAAAATCACCGTCCAAAATGAACTGAGCTACTGAGGGGTAGGGGATTGGCGGGGGTGGGTGGATGAGAAACATCCCACATTTGCTGCGGGGCTGTCCTTGGGGAGATGCAGGACTGTACAGAGATTCAAGAGTGTGGCTGTCCCTGTTTCAGGAACCCCAGAGTCAACACTCAATGATGTTTGGCAGAATAGAGGAAAGAAGACATACTAGGCAGCAGTGAGGGGGGAATAAAAAAAAAAAGAGGCTGATCTATGCTCTGGCACGAATGGATCTCCAAGATACATACTCAAGTGCAACAAGATGCAAAACTGCATAGAGAGTATGACGATCCTACCGTTGACCACAGAGGTATGCACGCATATGAGCAACGACAGAAAGGCCCACATCCAACCGTTAACACTCCCCAAAGTAAAAACTAACATTCTGCAACTTGCGGTAGACCTTCCTACAGGCAGCCAGAAGCATATCCATTTAGACACAGAGACTCACATTTATATGCCATACATTAGAGGCAGTGGACAAAAGCATGGATACAGAAGAATGACTCTGAACCCCTGCCCCATCACTTCCTAGCTGTGTGACCTCAGGCAAATTCCTCAACCCTTCAGGGCCTGAGTTTTTAATGATGTAAAATGAGGATAGTGACAACAGTCTCCATCTCATCCCGTTTTTTAGCATGTTTGCCCTCACAGAATATAAAGTGCTTACAAAGCAGCTGGCCCACGGTTAAGTGCCTATTTATACACACACACACATACACACCCCCTGTATCACGAATTCTCTCTACTTTGAAAAACATACATACAAACTGGGCGATACCATGTAGATTGTCCTACAACTTACCTTTTCCACAACTCTTAGAGCTCTTTCTGTATTCTGTCACATAAATCAAGATAAACGTACCATCGTTTATCTAACTCGGGCTGTTTCTGAATGCTCCTCATTACAAACAGCTCTGCGGTGGACATCCTTGTAGACGAGCATCTTTGTAGGATGTCTACATGTAAAACTGCCACATCTGGAGAGGTTTTTCCCCATTTTGTAAGCTTCTGCCAAAATGACCTCATTTATAGAACCACGAACATTTAGCATTGTCAACCTGTATAATTCTCGCACCAGACCGCAAGGTAAAAATGAGCATCTCTCTGTTGTTTTAAGCGGTGTTGTCCTGACTGAGTGGGGATAGACACTTTTTCATGTCTGGATTCCCCTGGATTCCCTTGCACTGGACTTGTACTGTCTATAGTCCACCGTTTTCTATGTGTGAATTTCTCATTCACTGGGTTTACCTCTCTGTCTCTCTTTTAAAGAATCAGGCTGGTCTGATCCAAATTTCTCTTTGCCCAATGATCCTACTTCATGGAATAGAAACTCAGGAAACCATTAAATAGAGGGGAAAACATTTCTTGCCACGGAATTGTACACTGAAGTGCCATTTTATAAAGTAAAAAAAGGGGCGCCTGCGTGGCTAAGTTGGTTAAGCGTCCAACTCTTTTTTTTTTTTTTTTTTTAAGATTTTATTTATTAGGGGCGCCTGGGTGGCACAGTGGTTAAGCGTCTGCCTTTGGCTCAGGGCGTGATCTCGGCGTTATGGGATCGAGCCCCACATCAGGCTCCTCTGCTATGAGCCTGCTTCTTCCTATCCCACTCCCCCTGCTTGTGTTCCCTCTCTCGCTGGCTGTCTCTCGCTCTGTCAAATAAATAAATAAAATCTTTAAAAAAAAAAATAAAAAAAATAAAAAAAAAGATTTTATTTATTTATTTGACAGACAGAAAAACAGCCAGCGAGAGAGGGAACACAGTCAGGGGGAGTGGGAGAGGAAGAAGCAGGCCCCAGTGGAGGAGCCTGATGTGGGGCTCGATCCCAGAACGCCGGGATCACGCCCTGAGCCGAAGGCAGACGCTTAACGACTGAGCCACCCAGGCACCCCAAGCGTCCAACTCTTGGTTTTGGCTCAGGTCATGATCCCAGGGTCCTGGGGTCAAGCCCCACATCAGGCTCCCATTCTGGGAGCTCAGCAGGGAGTCTGCTTCTCCCTCAGCCCCTCCCCCTGCTCATGATCCCTCTCAAATAAGTAAATAAGTAAGTAAATAAATAAAATCTTAAAAAAAAAAAAAACCCAAAAACAAAAAACAGAAACAACCATTTATTCTTACTTCACCAAGTTTTTGAAATAAAGAAACCAGGGTAGCCGTATAAAGGGGGCTTTGCAGAATACATTTATAAGCCCTAACAAAGGGGACACTGCCAGCACCTGAGGGTAGGAACCACACAATCTGATGCTCTCAAGGCGAGGGCAGGCCCAGGTCCCGAGAATGGGGTGTAGGGCACCACCGGGCCTAGAAGCATGCTTCCTGGCACCCTGTCCAGCATGCACCCGATGCAGGCTCTGAGGGTGGAGGTGGGATGCTACATACTTGTAACATCAGGTTACTCAATCCCCCAGGGACAAGGGGAAATCCTGGAAGGGCACGGGGCACTCGAAGACACTTGACAATGTGGCCGGAGAGGGGGAAGGAAAACCAGGCAAGCTGAAGCAGACTGCATTAAGGCAATTTGTTCTCAAGAAATAAGCCCCAAAGGCATACATCAAGGATGCTTCAAATATACTGAAAAAATGAGAATATCACCTCCATCAAAAGGGAATCAGTTAAATAAAAGCATATGTAAGTTACTAAAACAAGTAAGGCAGACCTATATGCATTATTATAAGAAAGGCTCCAAGACACACTGTAAATCAAATGTGCATAATAAAAAGGCACAGAACTGCACAAGATGGTGAGCCCCACAGGGACGGGGAGCCAGCACTGTGTATGTATTTGTGGAGTCCATGGGCGAGATGGATGTAGCAAGGACGAGGAGAGGGCCCTGGTCGCTCTGGCCAAGAGCCCTGACTGTTTGAGTACTGGCGAAAAGAGGGAAGGGAGACAATTCCAGAAAGAAGACAAGGCTCAGTCCCATGGACGGCGCAATGCCCTGTCCTCCCTCTGCTTCTCCCAGATGAGCCGCCACTGAGCTACCATACTTCTCTCTGCTAAGACCCCACCCCAGCGTTCCAAGGGCCCCAGGAGGTGGCACGTACCCAGGATATGGGGCAGAGGGACTTGTACACACGCCGGTACCATTCACACACGGAGACATCACCCCCTTTAGCAGTCATTGCCTTCTCACAACGGTGGAAGTCTGTGGAGAGAGCAGTTCAGGGTCAGCCCAGGCAAGGACTGGAACACATTATTCATCAAAACTGTCAGAAATCATCTTTACTTCACAACAGTTATATATACACACACCCACAAAACAAGTGTCACAAGGAATGTCTATTCCTACAGAAGTACTGATAAGGGCTAGATAGGGCTCGCTAAGTTGATTTTACTAGACAAGTACTGTTTGACTTGAAAATTCTGGGGTCTGGAATGAGGGGGCAACGTGAGGGGCACATGTGGGGATTATGGAAGTCCAAAACCAGGGCAAGGGAAGGGGAAGATGATCTTGGGGCTAAGATGCTGGCATCCTACAGAGGAAGACAGGAGGGAGATAATTTGGTTTTTTAAAGTAGGCAATTACTTAAAAGAAAAAAAAGAAAAGAAAATTACTCCAGGTATTCCACACCTGGGCACATTCCCTACATAGCAGCATTCGCACGGATGTCAAATTACATTTAAGAGGGGCGCCTGGGTGGCTCAGTCGTTAATTGTCTGCCTTCGGCTCAGGGCGTGATCCCAGCGTTCTGGGATCGAGTCCCGCCATCAGGCTCCTCTCCTGGGAGCCTGCTTCTCCCTCTCCCACTTCCCCTGCCTGTGTTCCCTCTCACTGTCTCTCTCTCTCTGTGTCAAATAAATAAAATCTTTTAAAAAAAATTATATTTAAGAGAACGTTTATAGCACCGTCATTCGTAAAAGCCTGAAACTGGACAGCACGCAAGTGTCTGGAAATAAATTATGGAAAACTGTACGCAATCAAAATGAGCAAACTACATGCCACGGCAAGGAAGAATCTTCAAAACTGCTGGATGAAGAAGCCCAAACAAAAGAGAATATCTCCAATATTTGTCAAGTTCATCAAGAGGCAAACCTAAGAGCAGTGATAAAACCAAAATGTGACTGCCTTAAGTTGGCAGTGCAGCAGCTCTAGTTGAGGGAGTAGGATGCTGTGTGTAAGACAGGGCGTGCAGTAGGCAAGCAAGCTCAGACTGCTGACAGGATCTCATTTTCTCTCCAGGTTATAGTTACACGGGGGATTCACTTAACTATTATTCATTTAACTGTACATTATGTTTTATGTATTTCCTCTATGTATGTTAATATCCGTCTCATACACACACAAATAAATCTTTAAAAAAAAAAATCATTGTAGGAACCAAAGTTTGTGACCCTGGCCCAGATCTTGGATTTAAACAGAGCTGTGATGAGGGGCATGGGCCCTGCAAGGTAGGATGTCCAGGCAAAAAAGAGGCCTGGGATGTATAGATCCCTGAGGAGCAGGCAACAGGTAAGCAAGCACCTTGAAGTGTGGGACCAGGAAAAGGTTCTGCATCCCTTCCCATCCCCGTGCCCTGCTTACCCAGGTAGTTCTGCCAGCAGTTCCTAGTCTGGTTCTGGTTGGGGAAGCGGCTGTCAAAAGGGGCGGTCTGGTAGTTCTTGATTTTGGTCTTGATTTCTTCTGCCATGGTGCTGACTCTTGGAGACAAAGAGAGTGGATGTTGGCAAAAGTTCTAGGGGGTGTAGGCAGGGGGATGTCGCCCACCCAGGCACAGGAGAATGGAATAGGTGAACAAGCCACCACTTTCTCCCTCTCAACATATACACACAGAGGTGAAGGGTGGGGCAAATCCATACATCTAAGTGTGGCAGTTACAGCAGGGCTTGGTGGAGGGCGGTAACTACTTAGCAAAATCAGGCCTTATTCATCCCAAAATAACACTAACTAACACTCACTGAGTGCTTAGTTTAGGCCAAGCACTGTTCTACACTTTACTTCTGCAGCCACCCTAAAAGGTAGGAACTATTACTATCACTGTTTCACAGACAAGGCACAGGGTGTCTAAGTGACTTCCCAAGGTCATACAAGTGCAGGAGCTGCACCCAATCATTGACAGAACCTACCCTCCAGAGGTTCTTCATCTCTTTGGTGCCATGAACTCAAGGGTCTAATGACCCTCTCTCAGAGTATTTTTAAATGCATTAAAAAACTGCAGAGCATCACAAAGAACACCAGTTGTATGTAGCTGAAGTAATCGTAAGTGGAAATGTATTCTGTGACATCTGCAACCATAATTTGATATAAGATGACCTGTGATTTTGATTGTGGACAAAGTCATGTATGATGCAAATATTACTAAAGCTGTTGCCTCCATTCCTAACTGAAGGAAATGCTACATTTCAATTACAGATTAGGAAAAATACAGATGTAATTTTTCCCCCATTCAAGTCCTAGCACACCTTGCATTCTACCGATTTTGCAGACCCAGAGTTAAAAACCCGTTATAAAGTCTTTTAAGAGGTGACACGCAGTTTTTGCCAGGTAATGTGAAACTGCCTCTATCCCAGAGAATTCGAAGAGTAATGGGGTTACAAAGAAGTGAGCAGGCCAGTGTTAAAGTCAAGGGACCCAAGGTAGTGGTGCGGAGTCTCGGGGAAAAGGGTAGAGGGGCGTGGGGAGGAGGACGTAGAATACCAGCGCTGGGACCTGTTCAGAGCAGTTGTTTTGGGGGCCGGGCGGGGGGGCTGGGAGGAAGGGAGGTTCAGGGATGACTCTGAGGCCTCTCCAACGTCCAAGCGGGAGGGAGGACCTGAAACCAGGGAGCCAGGCTGCGGCCCGGGAAAGCCAGGGGGGCCACGCCTGCGGCCTGAGATTGAGGACACTACAGTCCAAACTACGGGATCCAAACCCTGGACACTGGCTAAGTAGCTTAATATCGCTGAGTTTCAGTTGCTCCACTGTCAAAAAGGGATCATTACAGGCCCTACCTCATAGCGCTGGAGGGAAGACGAAATGAATTAATAAAGTCACTTGAAACGTTACCTGGCATTAAAGAAGAGCTACATACTCGTTAGCTAGAGGACTACTAACAGAACAGAACCCCAGGGACCAGGGAAGCCGGACGCCGCTGCCCAGAAACTCACTTCGTTCTCGGAGAAACTAGGTCCGGCTCCTCAGATCCCCAGGATAGGTCCCAGCTTCCCAAGCCCTCGACACTCACCTAAACACACCACAGCAGCAACTCGCAGCTCAATGTGACCCTCAGCAAAGACGCCAGAATCGGACCGGAAGCGGAATTAAGACCGGCCGGAAGTGGGGGAGGTGGAGTAAATGGGAGTCTTCCGCATGGCTAGAGCGCCCTCGGGGAGGCCGTCAGCGAAAACCACTAAGGCCACGCCCATCCGGGAGAACTCCTAACTCCTATTGGGCTGAATACCTGTTCATCATCTCTTGGTACTCTTGGTCCAATCGTGAGCTTGCGTGGCACTTCGAAGGTCCGAGCTGGGGCTTGACACTTCTGGTTACAGGTTCTCATCACCTTACTGTTTTTACCGACGGAAAGGAGTTTTGGTTCCTTGGGGCTAGCTGTGGAGTCGGCCTGAGAGAAATATCCCAGCAGAAGTATCCTTATTCATGCAAGAATTTCTTATTGAACGCTTACCCTGTGCCAGGTACTTCTGTAAGCCTTGGGGAAGCATCACTGAACAAAACACAAGAATCCTTACTCTCTTTGTGATTATTACTGGATCAGTTGTTAGGGGTTTGAAATCAAACCAGTCTTTCTCCCAGGGTCATTATCACATTATGAGGAATACCCAGACTCCACCTCCTGCTCATTACCTTCTTCTTCTTCTTCTTCTTCTTCTTGCTCATTACTTTCTTTCCCCAAGCCTCAGAAGGCACAAATTAACACAGATTTGAGTTCCTGAAGACTCAAACCAAAGTCTTGCATCACAGAGAGGAGGGGTTAAGAATAAAAGCTTGGGTCTGGGAGAAATCTGTCCATCTTGGAAAGTGACACATCTGTGCTTCTAGTCAGAGAGGTATCCCTGACTCTTTCATACCCCACAGCTGATCTATCAAGAAATCCTCTTGGCTCTGCCTTAGCAATATATTCAGAATTTTCTCCCACATCTGGTTCTAGCCATGGGCACCTCCAGCCTCGGCTATTGCAGTAGCCCACTCCCTGGCCTCCTGGCTTCCCTACTGCCCTCCACAATCATCCACTCAGCCAGAGGGACCCTGTTAACACCTCAGTCAGATCATTTCCCTTTGGCCCAGAACCCTCCCCTTGGGTCTTGTCCGACTCTCTCAGTCAAAAGCCAAAGTCCTTACAAATGACCTACACAGTTTGGTCCCTCTTATACCCCCATTTCTGATCCTTCTTCTCTTTACTCCCACTGTTCTAGCCACACTGGTCTCCTCCTGCTTAAACATGTGGGCTGACATCCCTTTAAGGGCCTTTGCACTTGCTGTCCCCTGGGTCTGCAGTGCTCTTCCTGAAGCTGTTTCCTTCCCTCACCTCCTTCAGGTTACCTTCTTGGTTAGTCCTCCCCAGACAAGATATTTAAAATGGGCATCTTGGGGCACCTGGGTGGCTTAGTCGTTAAGTGTCTTTCTTCGGCTCAGGTCCTGGGATCGAGACCTGCATCTGGCTCCCCGCTCAGCAGGAAGCCTGCTTCTTCTTCTTCTTTTTTTATTATTATAATATTTTAAAATTATGTTAGTCACCATACAGTACATCCCTGTTTTTTTATGTAAAGTTCCATGATTCATTAGTTGCGTATAACACCCAGTGCACCATGCAATACGTGCCCTCCTTACTACCCATCACCAGCCTATCCCATTCCCCCACCCCCCTCCCCTCTGAAGCCCTCAGTTTGTTTCTCAGAGTCCATAAGGATGCCTGCTTCTCCCTCTCCCACTTCCCCTGCTGTGTTCCCTCTCTCGCTGTGTCTTTCTCTGTCCAATAAATAAATAAAATCTTTAAAATAAAATAAAATAAAATAAAATAAAATAAAATAAAATAGGCATCTTGTCAGTCCATGGAAGGACCATTCGTTAGGGGCTCAGTGGTTCCCAGAATGGGGTAGGCTCTCCTTGGGGTCTAGATAGGAGTTCTATCACCCTCAGCTTGGAGTGGGAAGACAGTAGGTGATTTGGGGGATCAAACCCTAGCCCCAATTCCTTAATGGTCCCAGGCACTGAAAGGACACACATAAACTGTTTTGTTTTTTTTTTTTTTTTTTGACTCTTGAGTCCTCTCTTCAGGAGGGATACAGTAGGTAAACTCGAAAGTTAATGATTGGGTCTGATTCCTTTACAAGTCCCAGCACAGGCAGGCACAATGTAGGCCCTATAGGTAGTGAGATGATTCCTTTGAAAGTTACATCACACAGTGAGCACACAAGTAGGTCCCCTAAGACTCTGGGTGTAACTTGGGATCACGCGGGCGGGGAGGGGGGTGGAAGGTGAGTGTGGTGGTGCACACTTAGGGTCCCTAGCGGGTTTAGTCAGTATCCGTGGGAAGGATGCAGGCGGCACTCACGACTAGTTTGATGGGATATTTTTATTGGGTCGCTCCTCCCGGTCCACCCCCCGCGCAGTCCGGATAGGCCAGGCCAGGCACGCGGCCCCCGAAACGGTACGTGTACTTGCGCCCACCGCTCTTGCGCACGATGTCGCGGCGGTAGTAGTATCGTAGGCCTCGGCTCAGTTTCTCGTAGTTCATGCCGGGTTTCCTCTTGCGCTCACCCCACAGCCGCGCCACCTAGGACAGAGGCCGGGCTTAGTCTGAAAGCAGGAGGGAGCGGGGCTTGGCAACGGACGGGCGGGGCGGGGGGCGCGGTTTCAGGTACTTTCTGGACGCGAGTTAGTCCGGGTAACTTCTGGCGGGGTGGAGAGAAGTACGAGCTGGGGGCGGGGCCAAGTAAGGGGCAAACAGAGTGGCCCGGCCAAATTGAACGGGAGGAGGCCCGGGCGGGATGTGGCGCGTCTGGGAGGCTCCCCCACCTCTCTGGGGTCACACAGCTGGAACTCGCGGCTGTTGCCAGTCCAGCGGATGCAGTTGCTACGCTCCCCGTCTCGGAGCAGCTCCAGGAGGAACTGCCACAGCTGAATGGGACCTGTGGAGTGCAGGCAGATGAACACACTCGGCTTCCTAGACCCAGACCATGTCCCTTCGACGACCCAGCTGTCCGGGCTCCCTCGCTTCGAAGGTGCAAGGGTCCGGGTGTTCCCAACTCGGGACCCAGAAGTCCAGATCCCTCCACCTTGGGGCCCAAAGAGTCCAGATCCCTCCATATAAGGAACCCAAGAATCGTCCACAGGGACCCAGGCAGCCGGGGCCCCCGCCTCGGAAACTTAGAGCTCTGAGTTTGGATACCACACCTTGGTGACCCAGGCATCCGGACCCTCACCTTTTTCCTCTCAGTTAATCCAGGAGCCTAGGTTCTGGTCTCTTGCTCCCTATTAGACTACCACCGTTTTAGTTCTCTCCTCCCCTACGACCCACCGTCACCGCCTCTCTCTGGCTCTCAGGTGACTAAGCCTCGCACCTTCGCTGCCAGTTTCCCGGGTCCCGCCCCTACGCGCCTAGGCCCCGCCTCACTAGATTCTGGTCCTGCTGACCTCTCACCTCGGTGGTTATTTTTGGGGTAACAAGCCAAGGTTACGCCGTCCGACGGCTGGCTCGGTTCGGAGGACGTGGTGAGATCTGAAGTCTGGTACCCCTTTGAAGAGGTGGTGCAGTCCGTATGCAGCCCCGAGACCCAGGAGGTGGTACAGTCTGAGCCCGCAGGCCCACCCCACGAAATGGTAGAGTCCGCGCTCTGCTCTCCTCCGAGGCTCTGGCCCCAGTAGGCGGGGCCGTCGAGGCCCATAGAACAGTCCCAGTTAGTGGAGCTGGCGGCGGCCTGGGAGCAAGACCACGGGTTGGTCTCTCCCCCCGAGATGATACAGTTCTGGCCCGCTGCCCCCGCAGCACCAACGAAGGGGGCGGGACCCAGGCCGGGAGGGGCGGGGCCTAGGGCCTGGGAGACGCCGCTCCAAGGGTCCGAGCCGGTGCACTCCAAGTCTGTCCAGTCTCCCGACCACGGAAGAGCCTGAGGGGCGGGCTCTGTGAGGAGTAACAGACCCCAAGTGAGGGGAGCCCAGGTGTCCGGGTCCCCGGCCCCCTCAGGGGTTCTTGGAATCTAAGCTCTCAGCCCTGACGCCCTGCGCTCCCGGATCTAGGCCGTGCCATCTGGAGGACCCAGGCGTTCCCGTGCTAGCCCCGTTCCCCTCAAAGATCAAGTTTAAACCTCTAGCTACGGTGGAGGACCCCAGTCCCCTCATTACCCCGCCTCTGCGCACACACTCACCCGGCCCCCATGGAGCTTCTGGGTGCGGTAACGCGGAGTCCCAGTCCGGCTGTGGGAGCCCTGCGAGGGGTAAGAACGAGCAGAGTTTCGGGAAGGGTGTGAGCAATGACTAGAGACGCCCCCTCGACCACCCACCCAGCAGTCTTTATTTGTCCGGGCCTGAGTTATTACCCCCAGCCCCTACTCACTCACACCTAGAACTCAGGACCCTTGCCTCGTCCTCTTTCAACCTCAGCACTTCCAGCCCGAAGCCCTCTCCCCATTCAGCCTTAGGCGTCCAGGCACGCCCCCTTTCTCCCTCAGACCCCGGAGCCCAGCCTCTCACCTTCCTCAGCTCCCAGGAGTGCCAGCCCACAGCCACCTTTCCAGCGTGGCTCCCCTGTCCGCGTGTCCCCTGGGAGCGCCAGTTCGGGGAAATAGAAGCCGAGTTCAGCTCCTTCTGCAGGCAGTGAGGCGGTTAGGGCCCGGTCGGGGTCAGCGGCGGCCCCCACCTGTGCACCCTCCCCACACGTGGACTCAGTCCCCGCAGCCTACCCAGCCCTGACAGCCTGTTCCCTGGAGGCACTTCCTGTGGAGACGCTTCATCCCAGTTCCAGAAGTCCATGGATGCGCCTTGTCAATGTTCTGGGCAGGGAGAAAAAAGGGGGCAAGGGGTGAGCTGGTGACACTTAGGGACCCTGGCTGGAGTCTGGGCCCCAGCCCTTGCTTCTCTCAGACCCAGGAGTCCAGGCCTTTTGCTCCCTCCTTCCCCAGGACCCTGGAATCTTGGCCTCCAGTGTCCCTTTTCTCAGACTAGGAGTAAGGGACTTCAGCCCTCTCCTCCCTCAACCCAGAAGTCCAGGCCCCCAGACATCCAGTTCATGGCTCACCTCTGGCGGGTTTCTCTGTCCCCGGCCAGGGGTCTCAGCCCCATTTCATACTATGTACCCCCTCCCCTGGGGGCCTGGGCAGGGGGGAATTTTCCAAGACGTCAGAGCCGGGGGTCGCAGCAGGGTCGAGTTGCAGGGCCCGGGGCGGGGCCAAGCGCCCCCCGCCCCCGCCCCCCCCCCCAGGGATGGCCGCCTGCCTCCTGATAGCTACAGCTGTCCTGCTGCAGGGGTGGCTTGGACTTGGACAGGAGCTTGGGGAACGGTCGTCTCTGAGAGACCCAGAGTGCGGAGGCGTGTTTACGGGGTGATGGGGGTGGAGCAGCGGGTTTGGTGGACAGGTTTTCCATCTTGGGTACTTGATCCTGCGACATGGGGGGTAGGGGGGAGGGTCTGGGGTCAGCTGGGCCGCGCCAGGCTTATCTGCAACAGGAAGGGGGATTTCCGGCCAGACCCCAGGTCCGCCAACGTCACAATCTGTAGGGGGACTGCGGGGCGGGGTGGGGGAGGCCGACCCAGGATCCCCAACCAGGCCGAGTTCTCCCCTTCGAAGGCTTTGAGGACGTTCTGGGGCTGCTCTTGAGTAGTGTCAATCATGATAACATCAACAATGTGACCAATAACCACAGTAATTCTAATAGCTAACATTTATTGAGGGCTCATTGCATGCCACCAACTGGGCCTTGGGCCTTCATTTAATCCTTTTATGAGGTAAGTACTAGTCTTCATTTTATGAAAGGGGAAATTGAAGCCGACTTCCCTTCACTTCTCTTCATCTCCAAAATCCTATGCTATAATAGTTTGAGACAAATGGAGGAAATTTGAGTATGAACCGAATATGAGATATAGAATTATTCATTTCCTTAGATGTGATTATGGTATTATGGTATAAAAGGTCTCTATAAGGAAATGAACACAGATATTTAGGGGTGAAGTATTACTTGCTTCAAATGATTCAGAAAAGAAACAAACGAACCACCTGTATACATGTAACATATATATATACATGCAATAGTTGGGACATAATTATAAATATAAAAAATAAATTTGCTGTTTATCTGAAACTTCAAATTTAACTAGGTGTCCTATATTTTTTTAAAGATTTATTTATTTATTTGACAGAGAGAGAGAGAATGCAAGCAGGGGGAGGGGCAGAGGAAGAGGGAGAGTGAGAGAAGCAGAATCCCCGCTGAGTGCAGAGCCCAACTGGGGGCTCGATCTCACAACCCTGAGACCATGACCTGAGCTGAAATCAAGAGTCGGATACTTAACTGACTGAACCACCCAGGCGCCCCTGTCCTGTATTTTTATTTCCTAAATCTGGTGACCCTAAACCCAGGTAGCTTGGCTTCAGAGCCCGTGGTTGTACCCATCCTGCTGTATGTATTAATAAGTATTTACCATTAAAAAGAACATCTTTGATATGGGCATTTTCCAGTATTCACCCTGCTTGACCATTAACCACTTGCCATTTTGGGGGTGGGAGGACGGGAGCGTGGGTATTGCTCTTCTGTTCATGTTACATTAGGAAATTGGGCCTTCGGAGGGTGAGCCACTTAACGGGTCACAGAATGGGCAGGTGGGGGGTGCTGGGATTGGCCTCAGCATTGGGGGAAGAAAGAGCCCCCAGGTATCTAACCCAGGGGCCTGCAGGGAGGGTATCCTAACCTGCTGATCTCCACTAGGCCCCAGGCCTCCTCTCCCTGAAGCTGGCCTTTCTCCTGCGTGTGTCCGACTGTCCATGGCTCTCCGCCCTAGTTAGTGTCCCTGGCTCTGGGTCTCTGTTGCACCAGGCCTGACTCCAGTGAGGCCTTGTCACCATCTCTCCTGCTAAGTTTCAGTCCCTCCCCATCTCTCTCCCTACCTCCTTATCTCTCTGTCTCCATCTTTCTCTCTGGGTTTTCTCATGTCCCTTCCCATTGTACTGCCTTCACCTGCAGGTCTCACCTCTCCATCTTTGTCTCCCTCCCCATCTCTCCATCTCCGCTTGCTACATCCTTTCATCTCATCCATCTGCCTCTCAACCCCACCGTCGGGCTTTCTCTCCCTTTCCTCAGGAGGACTTAAACGCACTCATTTAAAAGCTTCCTTTCGGAGACAAACCATAAGAGACTCTTAATCATAGGAAACAAACTGAAGGGTTGCTGGAGGGGAGGAAGCAGGGAGGATGGGGTAACTGGGTGATGGACATTAAGGAGGGCACGTGATGTAATGAGAACTGGGTATTTTATAAGACTGATGAATCACTGACCTCCACCTCTGATACCAGTAATAGATTACATGTTAATTAATTGAATTTAAATAGTGAAAAATAAAAGCTTCCTTTCTGCAATCATTCCTTCTTCCTATCTCCTCCCTTGTTCCTTGTTCCGTGACTGAAGTGAGCAGAAGGGGGTCAGGAGCAGGAAGGGCTAGTGATGTGGGGGTAGGGATTGAGGGTCCTGGGGCTGGCTTGTCTAGCCCAGGTGGCAGGGGGCTGAAGGGCACTTCCTGTGAGGGAGGGAGGCCCTCACCCTTCTAACCAGACTGGAAAATGTGACGTCAGAGAGGGAGCAGTAAGGGAGGAAGGCCAGAACAGAGGAAATTTGACACCTCCCCTGGGGGGGGCGGCGACCAGCTTCCCAGAGAGGTCTTGGCATTGTTTCCTTCCTCCTCCCATGCCCCCTCTCAACCCAGGGTTCTGCTGGCTCTGCCCCTGGGAGACCCTCATCCCCTCCCCACGCTTGAACCACGCAGTCTCCCTCCTTCACTTGGTCCCTGCCCCTGCCTCCTTCAGACCTCCAGTCCACAGCATGGCCATGTCAGGGCTCTTTCTAAACTGCAAATCTGATGCCAATCCATTTGAACTTGGTTCCAGCTTCTCAGGGCCTGCTGCTGCCTTCAGGGCGAAGTCTAAGCTCTTAGTCTAGTGTTCAAGATCCTCCTTGGACACTTCCTCAGACAGGCAGTGTCAAGCTTGGGTCTGGGAAGAGAGAGGCAGAAGAGACCCACAGATGCAGAGAGAGAATAGAGACTCAGAGATAGATGCTCAGAGACAAGAAACAGAGGGGCACTCACAGAGACACTCACAGGGAAACAGACACAGAGAAGCTGTGTACTCGAGGGGGTCCACACAGACATAAGGCAAGAGGAGTCGGCTGGGATTTGGCAGAGTGAAGAAGCCGGAAAACAGTCTCAGAGATGCAGAGGGTGAGAACTGCAGAGACTGGGAGAGAATGACAGCAAGAGCATGAGACAGACTCAGATGTGGCCAGTTCCTTCAGGAAGCCCTCCCCAACTCCCAGGTCAGCACCCTGGGCTCCGCCATCCCAACCCTAACCACTCCATGTGGCAACGGGCCAATCTGCCGCCACTGGACCCTGAGCTCTGAGGGAACAGAGTCCAGGACTATTTCAGTCACTGTCCCCAGAACTGGCTAGGCCTTTGGTGAGTTTGCTCAATGGACGAAAGCCTGGAAGGCTGTGACCTCCAGAAGGGCAGGGCCCAGAAGAACCCCTACCTTGTACTGAGAACACAGGCTGGAGTCAGAAGACAACCGGGCTGAGTCTCGGCTTGCTCGCTATAAGCCGCTGCTTTCTCCTCTGTGGAATGGGCTGCACTCAGCATACACTTGCAAGAGGCTTAAGGAAGATGTGATGGGTGCACAGTAGGGACGGAAAAATGCCCATCTGCATGTTTGTCTAGGTAAACTTTTAAAGCTCCCCACGATTCACTATTCCCAGATCCGGGGATGCCAAGCCCTACTCCCCAAAGAGTGCTTCCAAGCTCAGCCAGGGACGGAAATAACGTAAATTTATTGAAACTGGTTTGGGGGAGGGTGGGTGGGTGGATAGTGGGGGATCTTCCAAAGAGAACTGGGAGAAGAGCCAGCGCCCGGCCAGGAGGGAGCGGGTGCCCAGCCACAGACCCTATCTCAGGCCCAGTTTCTTCTTCTCCTTCTGCTTCTTGCGCACCACATCCAGGTTCCGGTCCTTCCACATACTCTTGCGCAGCTTGATGGGGCGTGAGCCCACATACTTCCCTGTGGGAATGGAGGGTTCAAGGTCAGGCTTGGGGTCAGGCTCAGGCCAGATGCTGGTCATACCCACAGTCCCTGAGAGAGGCCTCACCCACCATTCATCTCACGCATGGCGCGCACGTAGTCGCTGGGGTCCTTAAAGCTGACGAAGCCATAGCCCTTGGTCTTGCCTGTGCGCTTGTCTCGGATCACCTTAGCCTTAAGGAAGGATGGGAAGCGGCTGAAGGCGCGTGCCAAGATGTCATCATTCACTTCATTGCCCAAATCCCCACAGAAGATCCGGAAGTCATCTGGGGTTGGGAAAGAAGAGGTCAGAAGATGCAGATGCCTGGCCCTATGTCTGCCTTATTTAAACAGCCCCCCCTTCTCTGGAGGCATCCCCCAAACCCTCTTCCTTCTGTATCCCCAGCAGTCTTGGCCTGGGGCCCTCTCCATAATAACAGCCAACATCTGTATGGTATGTACCCTGCATTAGACTCTCTGCTAAGTACTCGAGAAGTTTTAACACATCTGGAACTCCCAACGGCCCTTTTACACCAAGGCACAGAGAAGTCATGTTACCTACCCAAAGTTACTCAACCAGGTAGTGGCAGAGCTAGGACAGGAACTTAGGCACCTGGCTCCAGGGACCCCACTTTTAACTACCTGCACTGCCTTTCCCCACCCTAGGACCATCTCATCTGTTCCCATGATGAAGGCTCCAACTCTGTCCTCACCCTGGCCTCTCCTCTGAGCCCCCAGCATCCCTTGGTCTCCTGGACATCTCCCCATGGATATCCCCTAGGCCCTGACACCCATTTGCTTCCTCTGCAAAGCCCGCTCTAATTCTCTAAAACACGAACACACTGTTTGATCCTTCTCCAAGGCTGACCTCCACTGCCATTCCCGAGCATATCCCCTGGGCTGGGCCTGAGTCAGACCGAACATACTCAAGCCCAAAGCATCCCTTCCCTGACAAGGCACATACTATTATTATTATTCCCTTGTTGGAGTGAGGAAAGAAGAATAGAAAGGTTAAGTGACTTGCCCAAGGTCACAGAACTGGGGTCTACAGCCTGCACTGACCACATCTAGGCTGACACTGCCATGCCCTGGCCTGGGGCAGGTAGACGAGTCCCAAAAGAAGAGGCAGAAGTCAAGGACTCAGAATCGCTTCCTCAGCTAGCACTGTGGCTGCCCCACAGCTTCTCTGGTGATTAAGGATACTCTCTGGGAACAAGTTAGGCCGCCCTAAGAGGAAATAGTCTGATAAACTCAGAGGGAGGGGTCTTCTACAAAACAACTGGGCTGGACACTTCAAAAAACTGTTATACGCAAGACAAAATGGTAGGAGGGAGACCATTCTCATGAGAAGATAATCTAGAGACTGAAAACTGCATGCATCCTGATTCACGGGAAAAGATGGCTGTAACAGATGGTTTAGGGACAACTGGGGACATTTAAACATAAAGGGAATATGAGATACTATAGAATGACCATTCATTTTTTTAGGAACGTTAATGATATTATGATATAAAAGAGACTGTCACTTTTCTTAGGTGATGAATGCGGAGGTATTTAGGAGTGGAGTGATAACTTCATTTATAACTCGCTCCAAATGACTGAGCAAAATCCAGAAAGACATACATACACATAGAAGGATAAAGTGAATATAGCAAAATGTCAATTGCTGAATCTAGGGGGTGGATATACATGACTGTTCACTGTGCAATTCAGTGTTAAAAATTTTTTTTAAAGATATTTATCTATTTGACAGAGAGAGAGAGAGAGAGAGAGGGAACACAAGCAGGGGGAGCCGCAGGCAGAGGGAGAGGGAGAAGCAGGCTCCTAACTGAGCAGAGAGCCCGATGTGGGGCTTGATCCCAGGACTGTGGGATCATGACCTGAGCCAAAAGCAGACACTTAACTGACTGAGCCACCCAGGCACCCCCAGTGTTTAAAATTTTTCATAAGAAGTTGGCAGGAAAAAAAAATGCTCTTTTACCTTTAGCAAGCCAGGCCTCTCATGAATAAAACAGAGTTCAGAAAGTCCTAGGTACCAATTGCCTCTACCAAATTCTGTTCAGTGGCTAGGTGAGGCCTGCCCCTCAGAGCCACGGTCTAGGCCTCCCTGAGGTAAGCACGCAGCAGGGCCTGCCCTACAGAGAGGCGGCAGTTGTGGAGTGACCTGGTTTACCTTCCCTGTGTCTGCCCCAAGGAGGAGACCTCGGTGTGTCCTTGAATGAGCAATGCCTGGCCCTGCCCTTGGGCCCCCTTACCTGCATCCCACTCCAGCAGGCTGGGGTCCTCCCAGCTGCTCCCAGCTGCTGTGCGAATGCAGCGTTTCAATTTCTCTGGCTTTCCTTTCTTCTTGTCCTCACCCAAGGGCTCTGGGACCTGTACAGGAAAGGGGATGGGGTGCAAAGGGCTTGGTGTTGGGAGTCTTCTGGACCCATGCGTCCCCTTCAGGCTCCCCCACCTGCCTTTGCCCCTCACTCTCCTGCTTCCATAATTAAAGAACTGGATGTACTTCTGAATGTGAGGTACTTGTGTCTGCCTCCTCCTTCCCCATGTCCTCCCAGCCCCTCCAATTTTCTGGGTCCCCCTACCTCCATCAGTAGAGGACTACATGTGGTTTCTGGGTGTGGAAGGCCATGGGATCCTGTCTGTACTCCCCACCCTTTCTACCTGCCTCCCATCCCCAACTGCTATGCTCCCTGCTTACCTCAAGAGCCATGAGGCCAGGGGGTGGCTCAGGCCGTGGGGGCCGGGGTCGTGGACGCAGGGACAGGAGCTCAGGAATGCGTAGTGGGGGAAGTAGGCCTCGTACAACTTCCAGCGGGAGGGGCAGGGGCTCAGGCTCAGGCAAAGGCATGGCCAGGGCCAATGGCAGGCTGGGCCCGATGACCGCAGGGCCGGTGGGGGCACCTCCTGCCCCAACAGCCACTGCTGCGCTAGCCTCCTCCAGCCCAGCTGCCGCGGCCACCACTGCCTCTTCCTTCTCTTTCAGGCCCAAGCCCAGGCCCAGCCCCAGCTCTCGAGGTGTCGCTGGCTCCTCCTGTGGGCAAGGCGAGACAATGAAGAGCGCCCTTTCAGAGGCTCAGATCTTACTCCCATCCTGTACAACAAAGGAAGGGCCTGAGCCGGAGAGCAGACAAGAGACACCTAGACAGAGAAAGGAGGCTCTAGTCAGAGACAGACACAGGGACAAAGACACCAGGGCAGAAAAACAGACGGGGAAAATCAAAAGAAAAATAGAGATATAGGGACAGAAACAACCCACAGCATGTGTTTCTCTACTTTCCTCACAAAAAGAAAGAAAAACAGATTTAGCCACGAAAAGCAATAGTGAGAGACTGAGACAGAGTCAGAGAGTGAGAAGGCAGACTTAAGACATGGCCCATCAAGCCAGGATTGAGCATCTCCCCAACCTTCACACCTCTGACCATGAGCTCCCTGTCCACACTTACCAGGGGAGGTCTCAGAGCAGCCATGGAGCTCAGAGGGGGCCCTGGGGCCCGAGCCATTGGTGGGAGCATCATAGGTGGTCCGGGGGGGCCAGGCAGAGGGGGGCCCACAAGAGCCTGGTGAGGGGGCCGCAGGGCCATAGGGCGGGGACCACCTGCTGCAGAAGAAAGAGCAGAATCTGTCAGGGTGTTAGTGGGGGAGTTGGAGGGCTGAGGGGGGAAGTTATGTGGCAGGGATGATGACCCTGGCCCCCTCACCTGCTCTCTGTAGCACGTGGGGGACGAAGGCCGGACGCAGGATAGGGGCCCTCTGGGGGGCCACAGCTGTGGGAGAGAGAGATGGGGGTGTGTGTCATGGGGGACCGGGGCACTTGAGGTGAGGTGTGTGTGTGTAGGTACTCTCAGCATCCAAGAAATCCTGGAGAAGAGTCTGGGGAACCTTCTGGGAGATGCAGGAGTCTTTCCATTTGTTCATTCACAAAAATTTACCACTGGGCATCTCCTCTGGGCCTGTCCCTGTTCTGGACAATACTAGGGACACACCGAAAGACCAAAGGCTCTCAGGGAGCTCCTGGTCCAAAGCAGAAGGGAATAGACCCATCACCAGAGAGTGACATCCCAGAGTGATCAGGGCCAGGATGGGGTAAAGCCCAGGCAGGGTGAGTGGAACTAGGAGGAGGAAGCCTGGGGAGTGGTGGGAGCCCAGAGGAGCCCTTTGACCTAGCCAGCGTGGCTAGAGGCTTCCTGGAGAAAGGGACCTGTGAGCTGAAACCTAAAGGATAATAAAGACCCAACTGCCTTTGGTCAGGCAAAGGGTGACTGTAAAGACTACTGGCAAGGAGAACATTTACAAATACAATTTTTTCCCTTTTCAGTTTAGTATAATTGTAATAGCAGAAGTTGAAATTTGGAAAGCATCATAAGAGACTGGTCAAAAAGTCAGTAGGCGTCCAAGCATAGCCTTGTTGGCTGGACCATAGATGTCCTCCTGAGGGCAGCAGGGAGCCACAGCAGGGTTGGAAGCTGGGCAGGGTGACTAGGTCAGATGAGCATTTTGATCGAAACCATACTGGAGAATAAGAGATGTTGAGATTTCTCAGATATCAGATAAAAAAAGTATAACAGGAATTAAGTAACACAATCAATAAGTTTGATCTAATGGAGATCGTACCAGAACTTTATGGAACATGTATTCTTTTCATACATATAAGGAAGTAGTGTCACAAAAACTGACTGTGTATATAAAGGTCACCTTGACAACAAAAGTAAGAATGACCTGTGGAGAGGACAGATTCTAGTTAACTTGATTCTAATTTAGTTAATAGGCTTTAGAAGGTTATATTTGGGTGACAGTGAGCAGGGGAGAGAAGGGAGATCAACAAGAACGTTGTGGGCATTCTAGCAATGCTTCGGGCTCCTAGGGAGCATATGGGGATCTCTCTGTAAGGGGCTAGGTGATGTCGGGTCTTGACTGCCAGGTGAAGAGCTTGGCGCTTATTTATCCCATCAACAGATAGCACATAATGCTTACAATGTGACAGGCACCGAGACTTTTGTCCCTCATGGAGCTTGTATTTTAGAGGAAACAAAAGGTGATAACCATAATGAGTAAATCGTATAGCTTGTTACAAGGTATTAAGTGCTATGGAGAAACACAGCAAAGAGTAGGGATTAGGAGAAATGGCAAGGGGGTTGCTTTGCAATGATCAAGTGAAGCCTTACGAAGGCCAAACTGACAAGTATAGGATCAGGTTTGTGCTTTAGAAAGATGGTAATGTCAGAGCAGGGATGAAATGAAGAGGGTGAGTTAGCATAATGATGTCGGCAAGATGCTGCAGTAGTCAAAACAAGAGTGCTTGGTTAAATGTGGGGTTCTTGGCCCCAGACCTACCTGCTCGACGCAGGAACATAGCTTCTCGAGCCTCTGGACTGTCCAGGTGACTCCGATCACCAGGGCCAAAGCCAACTGTTGGAATGGAAAGAAACAAGGATGGTGGGAGGAGTGTCCCAGGCATCCCTTTTTATTACCGTACCTGATCCCTTGGCTCCCTCTCCTCCACCACTCCTTACTTACCTGGACCCACAAAAGGAGGGCCACCCACCATGGGAGGAACCACTGTGGCTGCAGCAGCTGCCCGGGCCTCCAGAGTCTGTTGGACCTGTTGGGGAGGAAATTGGGGTGAGGGGCCTGATTCAGTGCCCCCAAGCTGCCCTGGCTGGCTTACCCTTAGAGGCCAAGGGTTTCATTCTTTGCATTCCTGTGTGGTGCTGACGATCTGTCAACCTTAAGTCTAAGTTAAAATGTCACTTTTCGCGAAGGCTTTTGGGATCACACTTGTGAAAGCTGTCCTTAGCCCCTCCCAGTAGCAACTTTTCTTCTTATCCTGTTTCATCTTCCTCAATGCATTTGGCACTATTTGAAATTATGTCCAGCCTCTCCTGCTCATCTCCCATGCCACCACCCTGGTCCAAGCCATCATTGTCTCTTGCCTAGATGATTATGGTAGCCTCTTCTTCAGTCTCCTTAACTCTGCCCTAGCCCTCTATAGTCTGTTCTCCAAACACAGCCATAGTTAGTTAATATCTAAGTTAGACCATAATACCCATCTGCTCAAAATCCTTCAACAGCATGCCATCTCAGAATAAAAACCAAGGTCTTTATGGTGGCCCACAAGGCACTACCAGGTCCGGTGTCTATCACCTCTCTGTCCTCATCCCCTCTCACTCTCCCCCTTGCTCACTCTGCTCTAGCCACGCTGTTCTCTCTGCTGTTCCTTGTACATGTCAGGTATGCACCTCTGTTATGGCCCTTGCAATGGCAGTTCTCTCTGCTGGGAATGCTCTTCCCCTACGTATCCCCATGGTTCCCTCTATCATGTCCTTTATATCTTTGACTCTCACTTCCTCAGAAAGGCTTTCCCTGACCACGCTGATAAACCTCTGCCTTTCTTACTCTACTTTGACCTGTCTTTCCCCAGTAAAATATAAACCCCAAAAAGATAGCAATTGTTTTTCTGTCTTGTTTTCTGCTACATGCTTAATGCCTGGAATAGTGCCTGATGCAGAGAAGGCACCCAATAATCACTGACAGAATGAACAAGTTTCAGTTACTTGTTTTCTTTTTAGTAATCTCTATCCACTAGTCATATATAGCTTGCTACTGAGCAGGTGAACATGACTAATGAGACTGAGGAACTATTTAACTTAAACGTAAATTTTAAATAGATACAGAATATTTTTGTCATCACAGAAAGTTCTACTGGACAACATGCTCTAGAATATAAGCTCCCAAAGGGCAGAGATATTGTTTACTTAGTTGTTACTGTGTTCTCAGTGCCTGGCACATAAAACATTTGTCATGCTAATCAATAAATCGACATGTCAATAGCTCTCTGTATACAAACACTGTGTTCAAGGCACTGTGCTCTCTGATTTGTATGCCTTAGCTCAGCCGTACCTGCTGGTAAGTGTTGGTTGCGATAATTGGGCGGATCACTGGAGCTGCTGGGACCTGCATCGCTTCCACCGTGGGGACCGTGGGCACCGTAGGCACAGCAGTTGGGATGCCGGTTACCGGAGCCCCCAGAACTTCCTGCTCAAACCTGAGGAGGCAAAACCGACACCACAGCTCAGGACTTCGCATTAATTCTAAAACGTTGGGTATACCGCGATAGCGCCTTCACCCCTGCCAACCTCTTCTTACTCCCGCCCCCACAATCCCAAAAGTCCCATTTGCCCATGACAGAGCCATGTAGGGCTAATTTCGGCCTGGAGACTCCAGCGCTCGGTGGCTCTGACTCTGGGACGGCTTTTACCGCGGGCCTTACAGGGCCATCTCCGCCTCCATCTCCTTCAAGCGTTCCTCCCCGCTCTTGCCCGGCATGCCGCCGCCAGGGCCCGGGACCACAGGTCCTCCTGCACCCGGGAGTCCCGGGGCTGGCCCCGCCCCGGCCATCGCTGCTGCCGTCGCTGTCGCCACTACTACCGCCTCGGCCCAGCGGCCTCCGCCTCTTAAGCTGTCTACTCTCTGGTCTTGTCGGGGTTGGCGCCCGTGAATGACGTCTCAGCGAAAGCGACGGGCGCTGGTTCATGACATCATACGGAGCTAGGCCAATGAGAATCTGGCCACACCTGGAGGGCCCACCCCAAGGAGGAATATAGACCAATCAGAGTGTCGAAAAAAGGAACCAATGAAGAGCCTGGGTCTAAGTAAGTCCAGTTAAGTGAGGCGGCCACGCCTTCATTGGAGGAACAAGGGCTAATGAGAGCGCTGTAAAGTCTTTGGCCCCGTCCCTAAAGAGGAAACTGGACCTTTGAGAGCTCAGAAAAGTTCCGAGGCTCCGCCTGTGCCACTGAGGCTCCTTCCGGAAGTTTTAAAACACGGCGTCCACATCAGCCCAGGGTCGGGGGAAGCTAGAGATTGCTGGGTTCCGTGGCCTTCTAGTTGGGGGTAGAAACACACTACCGGACTGTGTCTTCCAGAAAGACAAGGGACATGATGTGGGAAGCTCAGGGGGCGCTTGACCCAGGCTTTCTGGGGAAGGTGACGTCTGAAGACTTGCTAGATGAAAATGGGGATGTTCTGGGTGGGAGGAATAGTTCGTGTAAAGGCCGAGAGAGTAGTAAAATGCGTCAGCTCAGAAAGTCACGTGTGTGTAGGTTTGGTCTCTGTGTCCTTTCTTGGGACACAACTCGTCCTTTTTTTTTTTTTTTTTTGTAGTCCTCAGTATGTTTTATTATGAATATTTAAAATATACACGCTAGGGGCGCCTGGGTGGCTCAGTCGGTTAAGCGTCTGCTTTCGGCTGAGGGTCCTGGGATCCAGCCCCGCATCGGGCTCCATGCTCAGCTGGGAGCCTGCTTCTCCCTCTCCCTCTGCCTGCTGCTCCCCCTACTTGTGCTCGCTTGCACTCTGTCAAATAAATAAAACCTTATAAAAAAAAAATACACAACGTCAGAGAAGAATATAACAAATGTTCAGTTACCTCTCAGCAATTACTAATTTTGTACCCTTTTTGTTTCACCTATACTTATTATTTTGCTGGACCATATTAAAACAAATTCCAGACGTTAATAAATTAACCCATAAATGCTGCATGATGTATCTCTAACAAATAAGGACTAAAATTTAAGAGAAAAGAGCATTTTCATACCCGAGAAAATTAATTTCTGGTTCGTTCCCGGGTTCAGCACCACAAAAACAAAACAACGAAAAGAATATTAATTTAATATTATCTAACATCCAGACTGTTAAATTTTCCCTGTCTCAAAATGTCTTTGTATAAAATCAGGCTATAAATAAGGCATGCACGTTGCATTTGGTTGCTGGGTGGGTCTTTTTTTTTTTTTTTTTTTTTATCCCGTCAGAACTTTTACTGGCTGTCTTGGTTTCTTGAAGTTCCAGGTCTAAGTCAGCAGTAATGAATGCTTTGTTAAAATACTGGCTTTGGGGATGCCTGGGTGGCTAAGTTGGTTAAGTGTCTGCCTTGGGCTCTGGTCATGATCCTGAGGTTTTGGAATTAGTCCCACCTCTGCTCACTGCTCAGCAGGGAGCCTGCTTCTCCCTCTCCCTCTGCCCTATCCACTGCTTGTGCTCACTTGCTCTCTCTCAAATAAATAAATAAATAAATAAATAAATAAATAAATAAATAAAACATTTTAAAAACCACTGGTTTTTATTTGCTTCTGTGCTACAGATGTGATAAGAAAATAGGTCGCTTTTTTAACAAAACATTATTATTAACTAGAGTCCATACTTTATTCAGATTTTCTTGGTGTCTAATCTCTTATGTTTGAGCATTCCATCCAGAACACATTGCATTTAGTTGTCTTGCTTCTTTAAGCTCTTCTTGCCAGTGACACTTTCTCACATTTACCTTGCTTTTCATGAGTTTGATAGTTTTCAGGAGTACTGGTCAGGTATCTTGTAGAATGTTCTTCATTTGGGATCTGATGTTTTGTGGGGGGTTTTGGGGGAGGGGGTTGGGGGGAGACCTCAGAGGTAAAGTGCAATTCTCATTATGTCATATCAAGGGTACATACTATCAACGTGACTTACCACTGTTGGTGTTAACTTTGATCTCCTGGCTAAGGTAGCCTTTGTCAGGTTTCTCCACTACAAAGTTACTTTTCTTTTTACTTCCTTTCCATGTGCTTTGGAAGGAAGTCACTATGCGCAGCCCACACTTAAGAGGTCTGGAGAGTTAAATTCCACCTCCTCGAGAATGGAGTATTTACATAAATTATATGTAATTCTTCTGCACAGAGGATATGTCTGTTCTTTTATTACATCATTTTTATCAGTATGGATTCATGGATATTTTATACTTTGGGTTATAATTCAATACTACTTTTGTTAGGCACCCTAGGCACCCAGAAAGTACTATTTTAACCTAACCTGGAATAATTCTTATCTAAATCAATGTGCTACCAACCTGATGTAATTAGGTTCATTTGTTTGTTTTCAATTTTTAAGAGTTTTTTTCTCTTTTTTAATTATGAAAAATTAGATGTTTCCACAGTGCAAAGTATGAAAGAGTGTATATTCATGGATGTTTGGCTTCCATCGCTATCCCTTTTACCTTATTCTCTTCTCAACTGTCTCAAAGTTGCAGACATTATCCTTAATACTTCAACATGCATCCTCTAAGAATAGTCTCCCACCTAAACACAATGCCATTATCCCAGCAAGACCTTTTTTTTTTTTAAAGATTTTATTTATTTGACACAGAGAGAGAGACAGCCAGTGAGAGAGGGAACACAAGCAGGGGGAGTGGGAGAGGAAGATGCAGGCTCCCAGTGGACGAGTCCGATGCAGGGCTCGATCCCAGAATGCTGGGATCATGCCTTGAGTGGAAGGCAGACGCTTAACGACTGAGCCACCCAGGCGCCCCCCCCAGCAAGACTTTTAACAAAGACACAGTAATATTCTCTAACATACAAGTTTTCCACTCCCAATTTGCAAATTTCGTTGTCCCCAAAATGTACTTTTACTTAAAAAAAATTCCATGGTTCAATCAAGACCCACCTTGCATTTGGTTGTCACATCTCTTTTAATCTAAAGTAGTCCCCACTTGAGCCCCATTGACTTTCTGAAGAATACAGTCTAGTTGTTTTGTACAAGGTCTCCCAACTTGTATTTCACCCAGTATGTTTTTGGGGTAGAATCCAAAAGTGGTATTGTTTAGGCAAACAGTAAATGCATATGTAGTTTTGCTGGAGATTATCCTATAGGTGTCCCACTTTGCATGTCCACTGATGGATTGAGTGTTGTTTTCCCACAGCCTTGTCGGCAGTGAGCTTCCAAGATTTTGGGTTTCCTTTTTTGCAGTCTGATAGGTGGAAAATGTATCAAAGTAGGGTTTTAATTTGCTTTTCTCTTATTATTTGAATTGGAGCATATTTTCTGAGAATTGTCCATTTACTTTGCCAACTTTTCTATGGACTTGGAATTTTTCTTTTCTACTTTGACATAGACACGTGTGTGCACGAACACACCCCCCTTTATGGTATAAATTGCAAATCCCCCCCAATTTATCATTTCTTTTTATTTTGCTTTTTTGCCATGCAAAAGTTCTTAAAAAATTATTTATTTATTTATTTATTCATTTATTTCTTTAGAGTGTGTGCGAGCAGGGGAAGGGGCAGAGGGAGAGGGAGAAAGAGAATCCCCAACAGACTGTGCTGAGCAGGAGCCTGACTCGGGGATCGATCCTATGACCCTGAGATTATGACCTGAGTGGAAACCAAGAGTCAGCCGCTCAACTGACTGAGCCACCCAGGCACCCTGCAAAAGTTTGTTTTTATGTTTTCATCAATCATTCCCCTATTGCATCTGGATTTTGAATCATATTTAGGAAAGTTTGCCCAACTTCTGGTTTATAGAGCACTTCACCTTCATGGAGCTCACATTCTGTTTGGAGGACAACAAAGGATAAATAAAGTAGAATACAAACTATGTTAGAAGATGTACTATGGAGAATAATTAAGCAGGGTGGGGCAAGAACCTCCATGTTCAGTCTTGGCTAGGAGCCAAGATGAAGGGAGGAGGGGAACACTACGGTGGCACATAGGAAAGGAAATATGGTAAAGACACAAAGACGTCAAATCTCCCTCATTTGTAAACTTATTGCAACCCCAGTAAAACTCCCATCTGTGTTTGTATTTTTTCTGGAACCAGGCAGGTTGAGTATAAAGTTCATTTCATTTGGGAGAAAAAATTAGCAAGAAGAGACAGGGAAACCTTGAAAAATTAGAGCAAGACAGCAACTAGCCATTTCAGATACTAAAACAAGACAAAACCTTTATTATTAGAACACTGCGGGGATGGCATATGAGAGTCAGAAAGACAAAAGACTTGGAGAGAATCCAGATACAGCCTGATTAATCATGGACATTTAGCGTATGAAGAGGAGGCATCTCAAATCACCTGAAGTTTTACTTTATATAGGTGGGTAAAGTTTTACTTTGTAAGTTGAAGAGTAATTCATGGTGAAATGCACAGACCTAAAGAGTATAGCTAGATGAGTTCTGACACCTACCCCTACTACCTTCAACATGTAATCTATTTCCAACTCTAGAAAGTTTCCCTGTCACCTCCCTTGGCTGATCTCCGCTACCCACCTCTCCTTCAGAGGCAACCACTGCTCTGAGAATTTCAAGAAGTGCTACTGTGATATATGTAAAATAAGACAAAATTGGATCCATTTGGATAAATTCCAAATGACTTCAGAGGTTTAAATGTAAAAAAGAAAACTACATAAAAATTAGAAGACAAATCACATCCCCCACCCCAAACGCCCCCACCTCCTCAACCCTCACACCAGCATTTTGAGCTCAGGGCCACTGCTCTCGGTCTTGCCTCCTTCCCACCCCAGCCTCCCACAAGCCCTCCTCAGATGCCCACGTGCATCCCTCTCATTACCTTTACAGAGTGTGTGCAGCCTTCTATCTAAAGTCGCATCTCCTACAGCCTGCTTTATTTTTTCTCCAGAGCCGTTATCTTCCAACATACTACATATTTTGCTCACTTGTCAGGGGTCTGCTTCCCCATCCTAGAACAACTTCCTGAAAGCTGGGACTTTTGTCCATTTTGTTCCGTGCCAGATCCTCAGTGTTTAGAGAAAGTGCTCAATGACTTTTTGCTGAGGGTGAGAGTGATGAGGGGAGTTTTAGAGGGACCTAGGGTGGGGTCCAGAGTACCCCATTCTCTTGTCTTTGATGGGATGAAAGGACAGGTCCAAGGCAGTTGAGAGGAACAGAAACGCCTATGAGGGGGACAGCAAGTGTGGGTAGAGACAATGGTTGACACATTCAGGCGATGCTCTCTTCCAAAGGTCTCATGGAGGGGTGAATATGAAGCTCTTGACTTCTGTTTGAGGCCCCTGTTCATCCGCACAGCTGCTGCAGGGCGCCTTGGGCCTGGACCCAGCGTAGCCGCCACTGGGGCAGGGACAGGCCCTGGCAGAACTCCTCGGACAGGGCAGCTTGGCCTGGCTGCTCCCACCTTGGGGAAGGGGATAGCATCACAGGAAGGCCTGGGCCTCTAGACACTCGACCTCCTCCCCAACACCATGGCCTGCTTGTCATGAGCCCCCCCACCCCGCCGAGTTCTGCCCGTTCCCCCAGCTCAGCACCTTACCCCACCATCATATGCCCCTCTCACCAGTCCTCCACAACCCCCTGTAGCTTGGGGATTCGCTCCAGCGCTTGTTTCAGCAGGTTCTCCAGCTGCTTCAGAGCCTGCCCCAGATTGTCTTTCTGCTCCTTTTCTTGGGATGCCCAGATCTGCAGCAGCTCTGCAGGTGAGAAACCCGGGAGGCAGTGTTGAGTCCTCTGGCTCCCTGGTGCCTCACAGTCAATGGGTTCCCAAGTCTCCAGTCACCTAGTCATGACCTCAGCATCTCTCCCAAACCTCTCCCTCCTCCCAGTCCTCATCTCAGGGGCAAGCCCACCATCCTCCAGGCCTCATCTTGGATACCGTCCTCCCTCCTCGACAGACCATCAATCTCCTTGGCCCATCCCTCACCTTCTTCCCTCCTTCCCTATTTACCCCCCAACCTCCTTCCTAGGCTCCAAGCCTCAGCCTCCCACTTTGGTTCATCCTCTATACAGCAGACAGAGTGATCTTCCTAAAGCATAAACCTGATCCTTTCCCTCTCCTGTGTGGAACTCTCCAAGGCTCGCCAGTACCCCCGAGACAGAGTCTGAGCTCCCCAGCCTAGTACTTGAAGGTTTGCACTAGGTGGCCTCTGCTTAGTACCAAAACCTCGCCTGTTCCTCTGGGTCCACTCGAGACACCACCTTTCTTCCTGGAATCCCTTCCCAGTGTTCCCCACCCCAAGGCTTCCTCCTCAGACTGCTACAGCCCTTCACTCCAGCAGTGTTTCCCCCTGGAGACGTGACTGGGTCCAGTCCCTCTCCATAGGTCCAAAAGAGGTCCATCTCAGAGCAGGTACAGATCAGCAGTGCAGTCAGGGCCCCTGGGCCTGAATCCTGGCTCCACTCCATCCTTGCCTCTGACCTCAGGCGTGACACTTGCCCTTTCTTCAGCCACTCCTGTGGTCAGGTGTAAAAGTGGGGCAAGGGGCAGACTGGGGCATGCTGGAGTGGGACTTACAAGGCTTGTTGACAGGTTGAAGGTGGGGGGGGTGGTTAGGGTGCTGGGAGGAATTAAGGATGACTCCTGGGTGGCTAGCCTCAGTAAGGAGAGTAGGATCATTTACTGAGGGAAGGAAACAAGGCAGAAGAAAAACAAAACTGCTTTTCAGCACAGAGAGAACTATGTTCTGTTACAGACATGCCAAAGCCCAAGATGTCCATGAGGCAGGATGATGCTGTGCCGTGTCTTGGGCTGTTCCCACACATAGCTCCTGCTCACTGGAGAGGGGTAGGCAGGAGCCCCAAACTCAAAGGTCTGAAAACGGTCTCTTCCTGCTTTGCTGATGGCACCCAAGTCATTTCTCATTAATACACCTCTTCTACCTATTTATCCTTTGATTCTGTGCTCTCTGCTTCTACCACTGGGATCCCTGGGAATGGGCATCTCTGGCCTCTCTCCCCATTGAGCTCTCAGGGCCAGTAGCTGGCAGGTACCTAGCAAGTGCTTCCTGAGGGAATCTAGCAATGAACAACTTTTCTGAGTTCCAGTTTCTTCATTTGTAACTTGGGTCTTAATAATCCTTACCCTCAGGACGCCTGGGTGGCACAGTCGGTTAAGCATCTGACTCTTGATTTTAGCTCAGGGTGTGATCTCAGGGTTGTTAAGATTGAGCCCCACATCAGCCTCTGTACTGGGCATGGAGCCTGCTTAAGATTCTTTCTCTCCCCTCTCTTTTTGCCCCTACCCCCTCCTCCCTGTCTCAAAAAACCTCCCCAAAACAAAACACCCTACCCTCATCATAAGGACTGAAAGAGACTGCACATGTGCAGACGAAATGATCACAATCACACCAGAGGCACATACTGCTTACTGAGTGCTGTGTATTGTTCAGTGCCCTGTTTGGATAACCGGACTGAGTCTTCCCAGCAACTTTGTAAGGTACTATCATTATGCTTACTCCACTGAGGAGGAAACTGAGGCACTGGGAGATCGCACAGCAGGGAAGAGGTAGGGCTGAGAGGAGTTTAACTCCACAGCCTAGCTTTTAACTATTCACATATCCTATCGAATGGCGATACGTGAGTACTTGGCAATTTGATGGGCAGGATCACCTAGTTAGGAGTACAGACACGTGTCAGACTGCCTGGATTTAAATTCATCTGCTGTGCAGATGAAACCAGTGAACATGCTTAAAGCACTCAGTGCACAGCAGGCACTGTGTCAGTAATGGGTGTCTGGGATTTCTTCTGGAGGCTGGCGGCCCTGGGAATGGGCAGGGATGCTGGTTGTGAAGGCAGGGCAGGCCTTACCCTGGGTGGATGGTCCTGGTGGCAGGCTGGTCTTCATGTGAAGCAGATCCCAGCACCGGAGACTCCGCTGGTCCTGGAGGAACAGAAGGTCCTGGCGAAGAGAGGCGGCCTTTGGGAGGAGCAGTTCCGGAGCCTGGAGGGAGGGGGAAGAACAGTCACTCGGGCAGGAGGATGGGAAGACAGGTCCTAGGGGACAGGCACTCACCTTCCCTGCAGGCAGCCCCAGCGTGTGGCTCAGCACTATGAGGCCGGAGCCCCTCGGGGACGCAGGATGCAGCTGGTGGATGGATGGCAGGACTGTGGGCAGGGGCTGCAATCTGGGGGGAAAGTCCAGGTTGGGTGGGGTACTCAGAGGGAAGCTTGAATTCCAGAGGTTCTGGGGACTGAGAGGTGGCTTCAGGAGGCCCAGGAACTTGGAGGTGGATCTGGGGACTAGGATTCCAGGGTGGGACTGAGACTTGAGGATGAGGTCTGGCAGCTTGGGAACACTGGAGGCCTGCCATTATATTTTTGGCGTGGAATCAGGGAGTGATAGTGACCCATGGGAGGGGACTTGGGGGGTGGCCCCAGTCTTACCCTCCAGGGCTGTGCCGAAGCAGGGTGCCCAACAGAAGGTAGGGTAGATGCCGGGCTTCCTCCTCCAGACAGTGAAGCAGCTCCTGGCTCTGTGGTGCCACCGCCTCAGATGTGGGGACCACTTTTCGCTGAACCAGAGCCAGCACCTGTGGGGAAGGAAAGGGATGGGAGAAGCAGCCTGGAGTCACTGGGCCCCATCTCTACGAGCCCCAGCCCTACCCAGACCTTTCCCCAACTCCCACCTCACCTCTGCAGGGCTCCGGCACAGA
This sequence comes from Ursus americanus, assembly GCF_024610735.1. Classification (NCBI taxonomy): domain Eukaryota; kingdom Metazoa; phylum Chordata; class Mammalia; order Carnivora; family Ursidae; genus Ursus; species Ursus americanus. Next base: position 41,111,401 of record NC_142147.1, on the reverse strand, counting down.
CGCGTCTTGCTGGCTGAGTTGCCCTTGATGAGCAGGCGGACCTGTTCCTGTGTCTCCTCCTGGGCAACCACGAGGCCACCAAGATGGGCTGCTTTCACTTTCCACCTCCCAGCCTCTGGCCCTGCCATCCCCTTTGCACAGGTCCTGCTTCCTCTTGGGACAATCACCCTGGGCCTCTCCCCACCACCAGAGGCCCAGTTTTGGATCCTAAGGCTCCCAGCCTCTCTGGCCCTCCATTGGGCACTGCCACTTCCCCCAAGGCCGGCCTCTCACCACCAGCTGGCGCCAGTGCAGGATCCGCTGCTGTTTGGCCTGAAGCTCCTGCAGCAGAAGCTGCCGCCGCCCAGCCACCTCCTCCAGCTCCTGGCTCTGGGCACGCAGGGCCTTGAGCTCTGCCCACAGGCCACGGCCCCGGAGCCCTAGCATCAGAGCCTGCCTGAGACACAGCAGAGAAGAGCCAGGGAGAGGAAGACGACTAAGACTCCTAGCGGAGGAGGGAGATCAGATCTGTAAGGATGCACAAGGAGCCACAAACACAGGGAGACAAACCAGGAGAGCAGGGAGGCAGAGCTGGGAGCCACAGGGGCAGAAAAAGTCTAGTATTCTGAGACCTCTGGGAAAGAGATGGCCTAGAGGCCTCTGCTGAGGGAGCCCCCTCACCTCTCACTGGATCCCAGGGCACATCTCTCCACCTCCTCCATCAGGCCTTGGAGGCGCCGGGTGAGGATTTGACGCTCCTTCAGAAGGGGGCCCCGCTGGGCAACCAGCACACCCACGGCCCGCCAGCCCTCCTGGGGCAGGGGTACAAAGTCAGGGTGGGCATGATCCCTGGGGGTGAAGGGACCAAGGGGGCCTTGGGATGGGAAGGGGATGGAGCCCTGGGAAGGATGCCCGGGGGTCACCTGCATGAGATGCACCATGGACGGCAGGGCCTGGCTGGAGTCTGACTGGTCTGGTGCCTGGGACCTGGGAGTGGGGTAAAACCGCTGACGGAGGAGCCCTCCCCCTTGCCTGGGCTCTTGGGGGTGGCCAATGTCAGCCCACCTGCCAGACTGGTCACTGGGTTTCAGTTCCACCCCCATCAGCAGGTGCCTGGTCCTGAGTCTGTTCCCGCTTACCCATCCACCCACCCTGCCCCGCCCTTAGGAGCACTCCTCTCCACACCTGGCGATCTCCATATCTCGGAGCCCATCCAAACTGCACAGGGACCGAATCTCTGCCTCCCGCTCTGCAGCCAGGTGCTCCAAGGAGGCCAGGATGTGGCCGGGAGGGTGGTTTGTCAGCAGTGTCTGGTGGGGGGAAGGGTGAAGTAGGGCCAGATGGGGGCAGGGCTATGAGCCGGGAACCATGGTGATGAGGTAGGATCAAGAGTTAGGTCCTGGCACCCTGAGGTTTGTTCATGGGGCAGAAAGTATGGCCCCCCCCTCACCTCCACTGAGGTAAGCCACTGCTGGTAGGAAGCTCCAAAGTGGTCATCTCGAGGGGTTCTGTGGGGTTGTGGAAGGAGACAGAGAATATTACAAGACACATCAACTCTCCCTCTACTGATCACCACTACCTTATAAGGTGGGGGGCTATCACTATCCCCATTTTAAGGATGAGGAAACCAAGTCCATCTATGCCTGCTAGACTTGAGTTCCCTGCTTATACCAACTAGCTGGCCTTAGAGCCTTTCACATGTGCTATTTATCTAGAATACTGTCTTAACCTTTCACCCTGGCTAAACCTCCTCACCAGAGAACCTGTCCTCCCTGACTCCTCAGGTGAGGAAGGAGTCTCCTCTTGGTCCCTGGAGTCTCTCAGGCTTCCCCACCCCCAACAGCCCTAACCATCCAGGTTGCCACTGTCTGTGATGGATTTGTTTCTTCCTTGTCCCAGCCTGGGAGCCCTGTCAGGGCAAGGCCTGGGGCTGACACAGTCCAGAGGCTGAGTGTCTGAGGAATTAACAGACAAGTAACTTCCCCCCAAAAGCCCAGGTTCTTGGCAGGCTCTATGGAGCCTGGATGACACTCACGGGACGTTGCCTCCCTTGGCCTGAGGAATTAGGAGTTTCTGTAAGAACTGGGTCCGGAGGGTGCAGGCTGTTCGGACATCACCCTGGGAAGAAGAGGATAGGGCATGAGGGGAACCCAGGGGTCCACCTGACCTGACTCCCCACTCCTTTCCCCAAGGCCCAGGACTCTTACCAAGACCATAGGCTCCAGGCCCAGGCCCAGGGCTGATGATGTCAAGGGTCCAAAGGTTATATCTACTTTGGCCTTCCTGGAGAGAGAAGTAGAGTTGGGATAGGAGTCCCTGGGAAAAGGGAACTAGAAGAGATGACTGTGTCTCCTCCTGCTACAAGGCTAGTCACTGAGCCTGGATCTCAGGGGCCACCTCTAAAATCAGGCCACTGACATTTCCTGGCTATATTAGTTTCCTCACTGGCCTCTGCTCTTGCCTTCTGCAGTCTGTTTTCCATCTAGTAGTCAATGATTCTGTTAAAACCTCAGACAGATCATGTCACCTTGCTGCCCAAAACCCTCGAAAACAATGTGATGTTTTCCCATCACACTCAGAACAGTAACAATGGGTATTAGAAACTCTTTTAAGCACTCTGCATGATTTAACTCACTTAGTTATCATACCTACCCCATAAAGTAGGTTTAATATTATCCGCATTCCACAGAGCTTATAAACCGAGGCACAAAGAAGCTAAGTAGTTTGTCCAAGGTCACAGAGCTGTAAGTGGCCAGGCTAAGGCATGAAGCCAGTCTCTGAGTAAAATTCCGACGTCTCCATGGCACTCTCTCCACCTCTCTGACCTCACCTCCTTGTGCCCTCCCTTTTGCCTGTGTAACTGAAGCTGAACTGGCTTCCTGGCTGTTCTTCCTATATGCCAAACTCTGCACCTCTGCTCTTGCTGTCCCTCTCCATGGAGATTCCTCCCCCAACTCAGATGTTACTTCCTCAGCAAGGCCTTCTCTGACCATCTTTCCTGGAGTAGCATCTCCCTCGCCCTTACTATCACACCACCTTTTTATCATAGCGCTTTTCTCTCCCTGCAATTATAGAGTCTGCTTCCTAGTTTATCATCTGGCTTCTCTGCATCAGAGTATAAGCTCCATGAGGGCAGAGACTTGCCCCTTATTTACTGTTCTTTCCCCAGAACATTCCCTAGATATACATTGGCACCATTTTAAGCACCAGAAATATAAGTGGCTGAGATGAGAAAACTTTCTGACCTCACGGACTTTAAATCCTAAGGAGTGGAGCTCAGAATTCTGGAACCCAAGAAGGGGTCAGGGTAGAGAACGGATGTCTCTAAGGAAAATGTCTGCCTGCCCCGCCTGGTGAAGGCTGGTCCCTGGGCACCTGAGGCCCACCTCTCTATGTCCTGCAGACGCCTCAGCTGATTCTGCAGCCGCTGCACGGGATCTTGCAGCCCACGCTGCTGTCTTCGCATGGCCCCAGCTTGGGCCCGGAGGAGGAGAGCACGACGCTGGGTGTCTTGCATGCTCTGCAGGGCTTGCTCCAGGGCCATGTCTGTAGGAGAAACACGTGGCTATCAGCATTTCCCCCACCTCCACTCTGTTGCTTATCTTTCCAGCCCCATAGGTCACCCTGAGCCTCGGTCTCTTGCTCCATCAGCTCCAGGCTCTGGTCTAACTCCTGGATCTCTGCCCGCAGGCGAGCAACAGTGGCTTCCAGCTCCAGCTTCCGACGGGCCTGGTGGGATCAGGTGCAGAGTCAGATGCATGGCCTGGCTGGGGCTTGGCCTGGCCTGACTGCTCTTTGTGGAGCATTGTTCTCCTTGTCTGCACAGGTAGGCGGCAGAGGGCTTATTGTAAGCAGTTTCTGTGTCTGATCTCTAGGTCTAGAAGAACACCAGGGTACCATCTGGCCTCCTCCTTCCTCCTGGGATTGCGTCCCCTATCCTCCTACCCTGTTTCCTGTCTCTGCACTGATGATACCACATCCCTTCCCCAGTTCTCACCTCCCCACTGAGCCCAACATTTAGGGGTCCCGAGGTCTTCTGGAAGCCTCCCCTAGACGTCACTGGGGCCCCTTGCACACAATAGGTCCTATACTGGCCTCCGTATATCTCCCAAACCAGTCCCTTCTCCCATCTCCCCTCATCAGCTTGGATGCCTCATATCCATGTTCACTAAACATTCAGCTCATGCCTCTCTCCCTTGGACTGTAAGCCCCATGAGTGTGGGGATCAGGGCTGTCTTGTGATCCAGTGTCCCTAGCATCCCATAACACAAGGCTGGGCCTAGAGCAGAAATCTACAAGTCCTCTTTTTGGATGAAAGAAAATCTTATAACACATGCTTCTCACCTCTGGACTGTCCTGGTGGCCATACCTGAGGAAATGAAGCCAGAGTTAGGGGATGACAAGGACTTCCAGGGGAGACAGGAGGTGTGAGGCTGTGGGTGAAAAACAGCTGGATGGGACTAGGGGAAATAGGAAGGAACAGCTTTTAGAACCAGTTACCAGAGTAGGTTTCCCCGGATCTTCTGGACACTCCTACAGCGGAGAGGCAGAAGGAAGAGGTGTTACTGTGGGGCTTGCCTGTGTCCCCTCCCCTGTCACAGCCTCCCTCATGAGGCCAGTCTCACCTCTGGCTGTGCACGTGCCGCAAGACATAGGCCCAGATGTCGGCCCCCTGGCCCAGACACAGTCTGTGGGGAGAGCAGGTAAAGGTATGCCTCGGGCACCACACAGGGTGGTTGTGGTGGGTAAAGTCTTTACAAGGGAATTCTCACTTCTGGGGGGAAAGAGGGTTCATACTTTTGGGATGAGATATTCCCTCCTGGGGAGTTCTCAGTCTGAGTCGTGGACTTTTCACTGGGTGTGGGATTATTCTCATTTCCTGGTGGGGCGATTACTTTCTCCTGGGAGAGGGCTATCTCTAGTCACTTCCAGAGGAGGTGGTGGGGAGTATACTGCCAGGAAGTGCTCTCATTACCAGATGTGGGTCATCACTCCTATAGATTCAGTCTCCAATGGGATGGTCTTTGGCGACTCTTCACTGGTTGGGGTGGGGGTGGGTGGTAGCGTGTTGCATGGACAGTCTCACTCCAAAGATCTTACTTGCACACAGGAAGGGGGCTTCATTAACTCTGGGAGGATCCTCACTGGTGCCTCTGCTCTCACTCTGGGTGGTCTCACGGGGTAGGCGGTGGGAGTGTGTGTGGGGGTCATGGCCAGGGGTTCTTCACTGAACCCAGGATCCTCTTCCTGAATATACTCCTGGGTGTGTGTGGGGGGGCGTCCTTAAGGGTTATTCTCACTGAGGGAGAGGAAGGCGGGTCTTCAGTAAGGGGTGGGGCTCTCATCCCCAGAGACTATCTCCAGGGTTGGGAGTGCTCACTCTCAGAGCGTCCCTCCTCACCTGCGCAGCGTCGACTCCGGGGCTCGGGCTGCGACGGGCGCCCCCATCTCTTCCGTCGCCCAGCAACCCAGTTCCCGCGCTTCCTGCATTACCTCCATGACAGCGCCGCGGTAGCGCCTTCCCGCTCCCTCTTCAAGTATGGCGCCCGCCTCTGATGTCACGAGCGCGCCGGCAGTGACGCCGTCGGTTGCCCGGCGGACTGGGGCTGAGCGGCTCCCTCAGCGCGGCGCAGCCGTCCAGTTCCTCCAGCTCCTTCGGCTTGGGTCGCTTGGAGCGAAGATGATAGGGGTGTGGAGAAACGGTGGGGCCCGTTCGCTTTCCGCGCCCTCCCACTCACCACCAAGTGTCCCCTAAAAGGCAAAAGGTCCCAAATGCCTCCCTTGATTTTCTTGACAAAGTGGGACTTTCATCCTAGGAGGCCAGGTACGGAGATGCCAGACTTACTGCTCTTTGATTTCAGAAACAGGGTGTTTCAGGTCTGAGTGAGGGATAGCGGGCCGATAGCATGACCCTGATATCTCCCCGGCATGCATTCTTCCAGGTTTCGTTCGTCTTTACGATTCCATAACATTCGCGAGCCGACCCTGCCCCGGGAACACCGCGGTGGATGAGACAGCCCCAGTCTCCATGCTACGGAGCTCAGGTTCAGTGGGGGACTTAGACGCGCATCACCGTCACCAGGTAGGGATGGTAGAAAATAAGCAGCAGGAGTGGGTCAGTTTGGGACACAGGGAATGTGAGAGGTCTGCGGGCTGCCCCAGAAAGCACTGGGTACTGGGCCTGGAGTTCTGGAGAGCCCACTCAGCCTCAGACAGGGCCCTGAGAAATAGCAACATTCTCATGGATCTTTCACTGAACATGCTTGTCTAGGTCACCACTCTGTGGTGACTCACCTAACTCTCTAAGTAGTTACTCAATAAACAAATGAGGGGAGAGGAGGTGGGATGAGAATAAAGCTGGGGACTGAGGCAAGGGGGTGGAGCAGGATGAGGTATGGGGGTCAAGGGCAATGGTGGACCATATAGGGCTGTGGAGCACAGAGGAGACAACTTAGTGGGTGGGTCAGGAGATTGATTGGCTGTAGAGGGCGGGGCATCCAGGGTGAGAGCCAGAGGTCTGGGCTGGGGATTAGATGGAGCCGACCTTGAAATGCCGGTGTGAGAGAAGGGACAACTTTGGGGGAGATGCTGATAATCCAAGGGTTGGGTGAGTCTCTGGCACAGGGACAAAGGGACCATGGGATCACCATTAAGATAGCAAATTTGGGGGAGAAGCTGAGTCCAGCTTCAAGTGTTTATAAGGGCTGAGAAGCAGCAGAGGGTGCCAGGGGCTGATGTAATCCAGGTGGGCTTCCTGGAAGAACGAGCAGCTGCTACTGTGAGTGCCTAATTCTCAAAAGGTGCTATTTCGCTCAAACATTGTCACCCTTCTGCCTTTTGTGGGGTGTTTTGCTATTAAAAAACAAAATCAATTAGACAGCATGTCTGCCATTGGTCTATGAGCCTTTCAAGGGGCTTTAAAAAGGACTGGCTGTTAAGAGAATGAAAAGACAAATCACAGACTGGCAGAAATATTTGCAAAACACATACCTGATGATTGACTTGTATCTAAAATAGACAAAGAACTCTTAAAACCCAACCATAAGAAAACAAAAAGTCTTCTTAAAAATGGACAAAAGTTATGAACAGATATCTCACTGAAGAAGATGTACAGATGGCAAATAAACATGAAAATTTGCTAACCATCATATCATTAGGTAATTGCAAATTAAAACAAAAATGGGATACCTCTACACACCTATTAGAATGTCTGAAATAAAAAAAAATGACACCAAATCCTCTTGAGGATGTGGAACAACGGTAACTCTCCTTCACTGCTGGTGGGAAAGCAAAATGATACAGCCACTTTGGAAGACAATCTGAAAAGGCAATGGACTCTATGATCACAAATATATGGCATTCTAGAAAAGGCCAAGCTATAGAGACCACTAAAAAGATCAGTGGTGGCCAGGGGATCATGGGGGGGGGGGGGTGGAAGGGATGGAAAGGTGAAACTATTTTGTGTGATACTGTAATGGTGGATACATCACATTATGAATTCATAAAAAGCCATAGAACTATACAACACAGAGTGAGCCTTAATGTAAAGTATGGATTCTAGTTAGTAATAATGTTTCACTATTGGTCATCAATTGTGACAAAGGTACCACACTCCTGCAAGACGGTAATAATAGGGGAAAATGTGGGTGGAGGGACAGGAAGTATATGGGAATTTTCTTTACTTTTTGTGTAACTTTCTGTAAGCATAAAGCTACTCACGAAAAATAAAGTCTATTAAAAAATAATTGGTTGAAAGTTGAAATATTGAATGAAACATCTATAACCATAACCTAATGATAACAGATGTACCTTGACTGAAGCTATAACATAAAAGGATTCTCTATGGAAGAAAGGCTAAAGGTTTTGGAAAAAAAGCTAAAGCCAAATAAGAGACAGCTATTACCAGTTTCACCTCCAACTCTAAAATAATTAAAAAAAAAAAAAAGCCACCCAGAGGTTATTAGACACATGCATTCCAGGTGCCTCTGCTTGAGAGCAGAACTGCTCCTGTTACCATCTCCCCAGCAGCCTCTGACAGATCTCACCACTGTCCTCCAGTCTGTGTGCTGGGGCTTTGTCATGTATCAGCCTGACCAGGCTGAACGAACTGTATCTTAGAATTACCTTCTCCGAATGCTTTCAATTAGGACGAGCCAATAGAGATTCTTGGGCAGGATTTGGAGGGCAGCAGTGAAGCAGCTGCCATTTCGTAGGTCACACAGGTTGTGGCTAGCTGGCTGCTGGCTCATCAGGCTTGCATAGGGCAGCAGCCAGGCCAGCAATTGTTTCACCTTTTCCTGGATCTTCCTCTCAACTTCTCCAGCTCCTGGGCCAGTTGTGTGTTTAGGTCCATGATGAAGGATGCCAGCTTCTGTGGACGCTCATATCACCAAAGGCAGAGGCCAGCTTGTACCAGCTTGTCTTAGCTTCTCCCCCACTTTACACCTGTCTTCCCTTCCTAACTGCCTGCCCCGTGCACTTCGAGTGCCAGCATCAGACACTAAGACCACAATATTAGGGACTGCTTCATAACTCCAACCGATAAGGTTAAACTCCAGTTTATCTATTCTATCTATCTATCTATCTATCTATCTATCTATCTATCTATCTATCTATCTATCTCCCCCAGTGGTTCAGCCTCTCAGATGGAACCCCTATGCACTCTAAGCAGAGACTCTTGGTGTCTGTGGAGTTATTGTTACCTCAAGCTGCTGTTTATGGAGGAAGTTGCGTGGCTTTCCTCTTCCTCTCCTACATAAGAAGAGGATGTTTTCTTCTCCATTCCCCAAAGGCTGATGCAAAAAGGTGAGATTGGCATCTTACAGAAAGAAGAAATAGAAGTCATATTTGTACCCCCACCATGTTCAGTCTGTTAAATATACAAATGACAAAATGATTATCATCCCCAAACTGAGATGGTTAACCTGTGTTCTTCGCCTGATCCCTCTTGGACAAAATTCAAGTTCTCACATTAATGCCTGTAATCCGCTGCTTACAAGGTGTTCAAGGACCAGCATCCTCCAGGAGCTTATTGGAAGCGCAAAATCCCTTGCCCCTCCACTCCTGGATTTACTGAATCAAAACATGCATTTTGACCAAATTGGTCAGTGATTTGTATGCATATTAAAGCTTAAGAAGTGCCATCTACAGGATAATACTTTGAGGGGGATAAAACCTTTATTAGTATTAATATCCAGAGATGGATTCTTATCATTGGCTTCTTAGATACACAGTTTTAAAATTTGTGATGACTATGTGGCACATTTTAGACCATCCTGTCTCTAATTTCCTCATAACAATTGGCCTTTTTATGACCATGTCAACTGAAACATCAACTGGGCCAGCTGAGAGACCCAGAAGGTGAGTCTTAGAAGGTGAAGAGCTGGAAAGTTTTGGCAGAAGTTATTAAGGATACCTCAACACCCAAAGCAACAACTCTGTACCAAGTGTGTCCACACATACTGAGGAAAAGTAGGCAATACACACAGGAGTGATTTACAGCAACATGAGTTTGGTGGTTTCTTTCAGGGATGGAGGGAGGGAAGGAGGAACAGAGAAGAAGGAGGAAGGGTTTAATTTGTACCTACCACATTTTATTTAGAAAAAGAAGAAATCTGGTGCATGTTTACATCTATGAAATGGGGGCATGTGGGGGTCTGTTAGACTTGTTTCTGCACAGTCTGTACATTTGAAACCTTTATCTAAATTAAGAATTTAAAAGTTAAAAAAAAGTGGGGGGAACATTCTGGGTCTTCTATGGGTGGTGGATCAGAGGAGACAGGCCAGGGCAGGGAACTGGGGCAGGTTATGACAGAGTTGAGGCTTAGCAGGGGGCTGGTGGGAGAGGTGATCATCAGGCTGAGTGGGGGACTCTTACCCCTAGGTTAAGCCCTTTCCAGAGAGGAAAGCAGTGTTCTCATTGGGACATTACCTGTCAAGGCTCCCTTCCTCCCACCTCTGAGATTTTCTTCCTGCTGTGCCCCTTCTTCATTATCTTCAACGGCTACCTCCTCCTCTTATCTCAGAACTGCCCTCCTATGCAAGCCTTCTCTAACCATCCCCTCCCCGCCCCCTGCCGAGAGCAGGCCCCTAGGTTGATTGGATTAACTTCTCTGGATTCTCACAGGTAAGCCTCTTTCTGATGACAAATGCCCCAAAACCCAAGGTAGTGTTTTTTCTCCCAAACAAGAAATATCTTGGCTCACGTGATTTAGAAAGTGTCCTGGTTTCTTCTGGTTCAGGTGAGGTATGATCCAGCAGCTCAAACACTGGAAGGCAGTTATTATGAGCAAAGGCTCTGCAGTCTGACTCACTGGGTTTGGATCCTCATTCCATCACTCAGGCTAAATGATCTAGGGCAAGTCTCTCAATCTCTGCAGCCTCAGTTTCCTCATTTATGAATTAGGGACAATAATAACGTCTGTCTTTAGTGTTGTTGTAGGGTTTAAATGGGACAACATGCATAAGCTCCTTGAACAGTGCCTGCACACAGTTGATTGCTCAGTGACTGTGATGATGGTGATGATGGTGATGTCACTGGGGACCCAGTTTCTGGCTCCCCTTTCTAGCGCTTGCTTCTTGTCGTCCCCCTCCCCCTTCCCCTCCCCCCCCTCCTCCTTCTTCTTCCTTCATCCTAGCAGTTCCAGGCTCCTCTACCTGGTTGTAGAATGACTTACTCTGCACCATTTGAAGGGGAGAAAGATGTGGTTTTAGGGGGTAACGTGGAAGAGGTGGGCTGCTTCTCTTTACCAAAAGCTCCAGAAACCATTTATCCAAGTCTCATTTGCTCAGGAAGGGTCACATGCCCACTCTGAACCAGACTGTAGCCTGAACATGCCTCCCAAACCTTAGAATGACCACTACACTGTACCTCTCCAGACTTGTTTCTCTCCCACTTCCCCAGATCACACAAGGGGGCTCTGTGATTCCAGCTCCTGAGGCCAAAATTCCCTCTTTCTCTTACACCTATATCACGCTTCAGCAATTCCTGTTTACCTTTAAAGTTCATCAAGGCTTTTCCCTTTCTTCTTTCCCACTCCAGCCTAATGTACCATCCCCTCCCATCTGGAAAATCACAGAAGTCTCCCTGCTGTCACATGTTCACCATAGTCTGCTCCCTTCCAGAGTCCCAGGGAGCCTATTAACACCTGAGTCAGCACATGTCGCTTATCTGTTCAATGTCTGTGCATGTCACTCAGAGTAAAGCATGCTCGCTTTGATCTTGCCTTTGTTACCTCCCTGATTTCATCTCTAAACATTCCCTACCTTACTTTGCTTCAGCTATACTGGCCTCCTTACTATATCGCAAAAATATCAGATGGGGGGGCTCCTGGGTAGCTCAGTCGTTGGGCGTCTGCCTTCGGCTTGGGGCGTGATCCCGGAGTCCTGGGATCGAGCCCCACATCGGGCTCCTCCACTGGAAGCCTGCTTCTTCCTCTCCCACTCCCCCTGCTTGTGTTACCTCTCTCGGTGGCTGTCTCTCTCTCTCTGTCAAATAAATAAATAAAATCTTAAAAAAAATATCAGGTGGGCTCCTCCCTCCAGGCCTTTGTACTAGCAGTTTCATCTCCCTGAGATCTCACCCCAGATACATGTCTGGTTTCCTCTCTAAAGTCCTGCAAGCCTTTGCTAAAAAGTTAGATCCTAATTGGGGCATTACCTTCCTCTCTATTTAAAACTATAGCCCCTCATCCATCCTCATTACTTCTGATCACCTTTTTCATGCCTTTTTTTCCCCACAGTACTCATTTTAATACTTTTCCTACTTAAGTTTATCATCTTTCACACACCACCAGAATGGTACTGCAGGAGATACCCAATAAAACTTGGCTGAAGGAAAGAATAAATGAAAGAACAACACACAGTCCCCTCTGGTGGTGAGCCTATCTTCTCCACTGAACTGCAGATGTCCTGAGGACAGAGATGGGATCTATGTGGGTCACTGTTGTGTCTCCAGCATCACGCAGTGCAGAGCCAGGCATGGAGGGGGTTGGAGTCCTAAAGAGGCATATGTCTGCAAAAGATTCCTGAGCAATCTGTCGGATGGAAGGTAAAGAATGAGTGTTGGATTTCCTCTTCAAGAGAGCTGGAAAGCACCTGCAAGAGTTCTTGCAGGGAGGAGGAGAGAACCCCACCTGCTTTGGAGAGTGGGAGATGTGTGACATTACTCACTGCCATGTAAGTCTCCTTTTTGTTCTTTGAATCTCCAAGCTCATTCCAGCTTTAAGTCTTTGTGACTGCCATTCCCACTCTGGGAACACTGTTCTCATAGTTCTTGGAGCTGCTCTCAGACTTGGGCTTCCATGTCTCAGCTCAAAGAACATCTTAGAAAGGCTCCTTCCTTCCTTCCTTCCTTCCTTCCTTCCTTCCTTCCTTCCTTCCTTCCTTCCTTCCTTCCTTCCTTAACTTCCTTCCTCCCTTCCTCCCTTCCTCCCTTCCTCCCTTCCTTCCTTCCTTCAAGAGAGCATGCGAGGAGGAGCAGAGGGAGAGGGAGAAGCAGGCTCCCCACTGAGCAGGGAGCCCAATGTGGGGCTCTATCCCAGGAAGCTGGGATCATGACCTGAGCTGAAGGCAGACACACTCAACAGGCTGAGCCACCCAGACACTCCTTAGAAAGGCTTTCTGTGGCAAAGCCAGCTAGGTGTCTATAGGCTACTCAGTCTGAGACTACATTTTCCAGAAGCCCCTGCAACCAGTTGAGGCCATGAGACTAGTCCATCCAATGGACTGAGAATAAGAGATGTATATCGCTTAGGACCAAAGCTTTACTTAAAAAGTTCCCCCCTGGCTTACTGAAGTATAATTGACAAAAAATGTAAGCTATTTAAAGTGTATAACATGGTTATTTGATATATGTATACATTGTGAAATTATTACCACAATCAAGTTAATTAATACATCCATTACCTCACATAGTTACCCGTTTTCCTCTTTTTTTGGTGAAAGTATGTAAGATATGCTCTCTTAGAAAATTTTAAGTATATGATACAGTATTATTTACCATAGTTACCATGTTATATATTAGATCCTAATATCTTACTCATCTTATAACTGAGTGTTTGTATCCTTTTAAAAGCCTGTTCCCATTTCCCCCAGCCCCAGGCAACCATCATTCTACTTTCTGTTTCTGTGAATTTGGCTTTTTTAGATTTCATATATAAGTGATACCACACAGTATTTGTCTCTGACTTATCTCCCTAGCATAATGGCCTCAAGGTATTGTTGCAAATGGCAGGATTTCATATTTCTCATGGTTTAATAATATTTCTTTATATATATATACCAAATCCTCTCTATCCCTTCATCCATTGGTGCACACTTGGGTTGTTTCCATATCTTGGGTATTGTGAATAATGCTGCAGTAATTATGAGAATACAGATGTCTCTGAGACAGTGATGTTTTTTTCCTTTGGATATATTCACAGAGGCAGGATTGCCAGATCATGTGGTAGTTCTGCTTTTAATTTTTTGAGGAACCCCCATATTATATTTCATAGTGGCTGTACCAATTTACATTCCCATCCAAGAGTGTATAAAGATTCACTTTTGTGCTGAGGATTTTAGGAAGCAAGTGGAGGTTCTGTAGTCTCTCATCTTCTGGAGTCCTTCAGGGGACTCCAAGCATTTTAGGAGATGGTGGAATCACCAAGTAGGAGGAGCCTGGATCCCTCACTAAGTATGTGGGCAACCAGAAATGCCCACTTTGGGAGGTTCTGTGAATGTGAAAGAAACAATTTTGTGAGCTACAGGAATGGTGGGGTTTATTTGTTACAGCCACTAGCATGACTCTAAACAGTATACTTCTAGACCTTATTGTCCGCTAGCTCAGTGTACCTCAAACTGTTTGTGATTGTGGAGTAGAACTCATTTTTTGGTATCTCCAATCTGTCATGTACTGATTCTTTTGGTCTATATCCTGTCTAACAAGACAAGTCTATTGATTATATTCTTGGATGTCATGGCCATGTCAACCTTCTGTGAACTTCGAAGTGCTTATTAGCAATTTCTGCACTTCTCTTGTTGCGGACCATTAACAGTAGTGGACCAGTAGTGGTACTGCTTTAGCTTATTACCCTGTTTTATTTCTCTCCTTATCATTTACCACTCCCTGTAATTATCTTGTTTATTCGGAGGTCTATTTGTTTATGGTATTCTTCCCAGTAGAATGTAAGCTCCTTCGGAAAGGAGTCGTACTTATCTTGCTCTGTTGAGTTTCCAGCTCCTAGTACAGTGCCTCGTACATCGTATGTGCTCAGAAATTCTGTGTTGAATAATGAATAAATGACAACCTTTGGTGGTGAGGGGGGAGAAGAGGCAACCATACCTGTAGTGGAAGTTCTCTACAATTGTTACTTGACCTGAATTCCTATCAGTTCACTGACAACTGCTTGACTCTCTGGCTTTCTGGTAGACCATAAGTACCCAAGATTAGGTCTGGCCTATTAAAACCCTCCTAAGTTTCCCCTACTAGAGATTAGACCACACTGGACTGTCACTGCCTGGTGATACATCTGTCTTCACCTGGTTTATAAGTCCTGACGGGGGTGTGATTGAATCTGAAGTGGGCACTGCTATATCCCCAGCATCATAGCACAGCCAAGACCCTTGTATGAATAGATTTATGGCATGAATGCATGATGTGAACAGGAGGGGAGACTTCCCTGAGGAAATAGGGCCTTACCCTGCCTCCACAGCCCCTATTTCCTGTCAGGGTCCCAGGGTCGATCTTGAACTCTGGTCCAGTGGACTGTCCAACTGGCCCCTTTCTTGCCCAATCAACTACCTCAAGATGCTGGCTCAGGCTGTCAACACTTAGCAGTCCAGACATTTAGAAAAGGTGTCCCATTTGGCCCAAATGGATACTTAGAGCCAAAGTAAGTAACACTGTTGTATATATTTGGTAGTTTGCTGAAAAGGAGGTTAACGAGCAAGTAAGTCCATCATGAGGAAAATCAAGATGGTGAGTATGATGAGGCTTCCCAAAACAATCCCCAGGACTGCAATGTAGTAGACTTGGTAGGAGGTCTCAGCTGCCAAGGCTCGGTTATTCCACCTGTTGCTGTGCCTTGTCTGATTAGAGGGGAGAGGCCAGGACAGGAATAGTTGGGCTTCAGTGGGTTATTGTAATGGGTGAGCTATGGGACTGTAAGGACCCAGGGTGGGGACTTGAACCCACAGGAGGGACAAAAGAAAAAATTTGAGTCAAGGTCAAGGCCAGGATGAAAAGGGAGTCAAGGAGGAGAGGACTGGCGTGACACAGATTCCCACCTGGAGAGAGAAGATCAAGGCTACAATGCCTATGGGAAAACACAGGAGGAAGGCGCAAATCGACAGGCACATGTAGTCTTTGGGGGGCTTGTCCCGCAAAATTTCGAACGCCTGTGGGCAGGGAGTGGGTCATGGCTCAGTATGGCTTTTGGACTGTGCTGTCCCCTCTGACTCCTTTTCATGATAACTTGGCTCCTATAAATTCTCTGTTGACCTCCTTTGAAACTCATACCAATTCCAGCTCCTACCATGTCCCCTCTAACCTGTCATTATTCCCTCGCATACCTCCTCTGCCCTAGATCTCCCAGCCCCTTCCACCCCCATGCTCTGTAATCCCTGCCTGTTCCCAGTTACCCTTTCCCTGTCTCCTGTAACCTCCTCTCTGTCTTCTAGATCTGCCTTGCAGGTCCCTACAGCATGTCTCACTTGGCCCCTAACACCACCCCCACAAAATCCCTTGCTGACTCTCATGACTCTCATTGGCCTCCCTGGAACCGCAACTGAACCACTATCACACTTTGTTCCTATAACACCCTCGTGGTCCCCGAATGCAGCCTTTTTGCCCCTATAGAACGCCTACTAAGAAGACCTTACTCAACCCTTGAACACTCTCGCTTTCCATCTACAAAACCTTGTTTCCTCGTAAAGCTCTCACTCTATAAAACTGTGCATGTCTACGGTACCTCTCTCCTTATCTCATTTGTAATATCCCTCAATTTGTCCCCATGAAGCTGTCATAGTCCTGTTATGAGCCTTACTGTTCAGCCATAAACTTCTCCCTTCCCCTTCCCCCCACCCGTGGCTTCTCTGTTGGCTCCTCTAAGACCTCCTTCAAACAACTGTAAATTCTAAGCCCTCTCCATGTCCCCTCGTAGCCTCTTCATTGTCCCCTTATAAAGGCCTGCCCTTTTCCCCTCTACCACCTTCTCCCTACCTCTGAACCCAGCGTCCTGACCCTCTGAACTCCTCCTTCCTGCACTCACAGCAGCCTCCCCGTTCTGCTAAATCCATGTTCTCTCTGAATATTTCTCTTCTTATAACACCCTCTCTGCCTCCTCCTGAAACCCTTCTTGCCCACTCATTCTGCCGCTACTCACGCTCTCTTCCGCCCACCCTGTGCCCCCCAAATTCCCTCCCTGCCCCTTCAAACACCCCCATTAGGGCATCTCGGTCTGGGTACAAGGAGCCTCTCCCTCATTCCAACCTGCCACGGGTTACCGTGGAAACCACGCAGGCCCCGCCTCCTATCCTGTCTTTCTATTACTATTGGCTGATTGAGGTTGCATGTGATAGGGTGGGGGAATCCAATACTCATATGGCTGCTGATTGGTCTGAAGGAGTTCAAGCTCTTCCTACTCTCTCAGGTGATTGGTCAGTTCTGGGAGTTGTTTTTATTAGTGTAGTTTCGAAGATCACTTACATGTTTTGGATACAAGTCCTTTCTCAGATATGTGATTCCCAAGTGTTTTCTCCGGGTCTGTAGGTTGTCTTTTTAATTTTCTAAAAGTGTCATATGCAGAGCAAAGTTTTTAATTTGTATTAAACCCAAATTACGATTTTTTTCTTTTATGGACGTGCTTTTGTTGTCACGTCTAAGAATTTCTCTCTGCTTAATCCAGTGTCAGGAAGATTTTCTCCTATGTTTTCTTCTAAATGTGTGATAGATTTACATTTTACATGTAAATCTATGATCCATATTGAGTTCATTATTGTATAAGAGGTGAGGTTTTCTTTTTGCTTTTTTAAAAAAGATTTTATTTACTTGAGAGCGAGAGAGCAAGCGAGAGGGAGGGGGAGAGAGAATCTGAAGCCCACTCTGCACTGAGCAGAGAGCCTGAGGTGGGGCCAAATCCCACAACTGTGAGAACATGACCTGAGCCGAAACCAAGAGTCTGATGATTAACGGACTCAGCCACTCAAGCAACTGGAGGTGAGGTTTTAGACGAGACGGTGATGATGATTTTCATTTTTTTCCCAATTAATTAAAACCATTAAAAACCCCTAGGGGTGACTGGGTAGCTCAGTCAGTGGAGCATATGACTCTTGATCTCAGGGTTGTAAGTTCGAGCCCCATGTTGGATGTAGAGATTACTTAAAAATAATTTAAAAAGGGGCGCCTGGGTGGCTCAGTCGTTAAGCGTCTGCCTTTGGCTCAGGGCGTGATCACAGAGTCCTGGGATCGAGCCCTGCATCAGGCTCCTCTGCTGGGAGCCTGCTTCTTCCTCTCCCACTCCCCCTGCTTGTGTTCCCTCTCTCGCTGGCTGTCTCTCTGTCTAATAAATAAATAAAATCTTTAAAAAAATATTAAATACTTCAGGATAAATCTGACAGAAGGCATGCAAGATTTGTACATTGAAAACTACAAAACATTGCAAAGAGATTTTAAAGAAGGCTTAAGTAAATGGAGAGAGGTACCATGTTCACAGATTGGAAGACACAAAATATTGTTAAGATGTCAATTCTCAAATTGATTTATAGAGTCAATGTAGTCCCAATACAGGCTTTTTCTTTTAAAAGAAATTTACAGGCTTATCCATAAATTCAGATGGAAATAAAAAAGAACTAGAATAGTCAAAACAACTTTGAAAAGGAAGCGATGGGAGAACTCATACTCTTTCACTTCAAGGACTGTTATAAGGCAGAAATTAAGACGGTGTGGTATTAGCTTCAAGAAGGACAAATAGATCAGTGGAAAAGGGTAGCCTATTCTTAGTTCAGAGATAGATCTTAACGTATGTGGATATTTGAGGTTTCTAAAATGTGCAAAGGCAATAAAGTGGAGAAGGCTAGTGTTTTCAACAAATGTCCTGAGAATAATCGGCTATCCATATGCAGAAGAATACACTTAGACACATACCTTGTACCCAGTAAAAATGACCTCAACATGGATCCTAAGTCTAAAGTAAACCCACAACCATAAAACTTCTAGAAGAGAACATAAGAGAAAACTTAAGTTAAGCAAAGATTTCTGAGATTCAACAACAAAAGCATGATCTATTAAAAAAAAAGGCAAAATTCGCCTCATCAAAGTTAAAACTTCTGTTCTTCAGAAGACACTGTTAAGGGGCTCCTGGGTGGTACAGTCATTAAGTGTCCAACTCTTGGTTTTGGCTCAGGTTGTGATCTCAGGGTCATGAGATTGAGCCCCATCTTGGGCTCCACACTCAGCACGGAGTCTGCTTGAGATTCTCTCTCCCTCTCCTTTTACCCCTCCCATTTGTGGTCTGTCTCTCAAATAAGTAAATAAATATTTTTAAAAAGACACTGTTAAGAGAATTAAAAGACAAGCTGTAAACTGGAAAATATGATAGAGGACTTGATTCCAAAATAGATCACGAACTCGCAAAACTCAATAATAAAACAAACCAATAAAAATGGGCAAAAGAATTGAATAAAAACTTTACCAAATAGGTATATAAATGGTAGATAAGTCCTTGAAAAGGTACTCACTGTCATTAGCCATTAGGGAAATGCATATTAAAATCACAATGAAACACCACTACATACCTACATTCTAATTATGCCTAAAATTAAAAAGTAATCATACCAGGTGTTGGCAAAGATTTGGGGCAGTTGGAACTCTCATACTTGGCTAATAGGAATGTAAAACGGTACAACCACTTTGGAAAAACACTTCGGCAGTTTCATCAAAGTTAAACATAACATCTACCATATGATTCAGCCATCCCACTCCTAGGTATTTATCTAAAAGGAATGAAAGCATACAAAAACTTGTATATGAACGTTCACAGCAGCCGTGTGTGTGTGTGTGTGTGTGTGTGTGTGTGTGTGTGTGTAACTTCCTGGAAGTGTCCTCAAAGACAGGTCCACTTTCCCTTCCTCTATCTCACTGCCTTGGATGCACATGTGATGGCTTTAGCAGCCATTTTGGGCTTTGTGGATGAGTGCCCCAGATTAAGGAACAGGAGCAGATGGATGGAAGGAGCCCTACCTTGACATTTTGAGAGGCGTTCAGGCCAGTCCTAACCACCGAACTGCAGACTTCTGTGTGAGAGGGAAATGCCCTCTACCTTGTTGGCCATGTATGTGTGGTTCCCACCTTGCCCCCTGCTCTGTTACTTGCTGCTGAACCTCACCCGAATTAATTGTTCCCCTCACTGTTCTTCTGGTGTATGAGTCTGGTCATTAGTGTTGACCTTAAAAGAAAAAAGCCACCTATTTTACCAGAAAATGAGTTTATTCAGGAAGAGAAGGGGAACTGCAATTCAGAACAAGCAAACTATGGCGAATCTTAGGCCTGTCCTGAGAACAGGGGCTTACTTTCATAAGAGAAAGGGGGAAGCTGGGAAGGGCTGTTTCCCTGAGTTCCCACTGGCTGGGCTGCTGGGCATCCTAGGAGCAAGTCTCCCTCCTGCTGGGATATGTAAAGCAAGCTTCTTCGTGTTGGGGAATGAATATTTACTTCTTACGGCAACTGGTAGTGGGTGACAGCCTTCTCTTTAGGGCTTCCCGACTCCATTTAAAATAAGGTTTCTTTTATTTATTTTTACATCAGCATCATTTTATTTTATTTTTTTAAATTTTATTTGTCAGAGAGAGAGTACACAAGCAGGGGGAGCAGCAGGCAGAGGGAGAAGCAGGCTCCCCGTGAGCAAGGAGGCTGATACGGGACTCTGGGATCAACCTGAGCCGAAGGCAGACACCTAACCAACTGAGCCACTCAGCGCCCCTTCACATCAACATCGTAAGTTGTGCGGTGGTTAACAATCAAAATCAGTCAAAAGCCCTTGCAGTTCTGAAGTCTCGGGTATTTGCTCTGAATTGTTGGGAAAGCACCGCACTGCCTGCCCTTGCTGCCACAAGAGGTGCTCCGCGTCCTGCCCAGGCATATTGGGGCAGGTGCAAAGCTGGCTGTGCTGAGGAGGTGTTGGGCATTGTAATGGAGAGGGAAGAAACGAGCAAGAGGCTTTACCACCTTTGCTCTGGGGGAGGGGGCAGCTGTGCCTGTCACATTGCAATAAAGCTTTTTAAGGACAAGCACTTTCGTGGTACTTCACTGGAGGCTCTGTGAACTCATCTCATCCTTGCAGCACTTCCTGCGGGTTCTGTCATTGCACAGGTGAGAAATCTGAGGTAAAGAAAGGTTAATTAGCTCCCGCACCAGGTCCTGGCTGGGGATTGAACTCAGGCAGCTGGCTCCAATGTTCATGTGCCTGCCCCTGTCTGCGTCCAGGAAGGTTGCCATCCTGGGAGGCCCCTGGAAGCTGGCCTAGAGCTGGGGTGCTGACCAGGCAGAGCAGCGTACATCCCTCCCTTTGCACTGTATTCTCTCACCAGTCCTCAATCTGGCAAATGCAGACAGTCCTCATTCCAGGGGCTAAGGAAATCCCTAAACTTTGTTGGATCCACATCCTGGGCTGGGGATGAAAAGGGTGCTTGAGGCCACCTTGGGAGGGCTGTCCCTTCCCTTGGGAGAGGCCCTGAGCCCCGGCCTCTTGTTTCATGCCCATAGAAGGACTGAGGGCCTCCCCACAGGGAGGTGAGTGGGAGGCCCTGGAGATCCTTGAGTCAGCTGGTTCCAGTCCATGACCACTGTGGAGAACGGTCAAGAGCAAGCTGAAAGTGGGGGGTGTGGTGGGCGGGGCAGAATGGGCTTGAAACAGAGGCTGGCTGGAGGGCTGCATCATTTGCACCTCGTGTGACCCACACGAAGTCTCCCCGGAGGCTAGTGTTGCCTCAGCGGGTGGGGTGGGCTGGGCAAATATGGAGAGAGGGGAGGCAAGCCAGAATGCCAGTGGGTGGCAGGATGAGAGAGGTGACAGAAGAGCCGAGGTCATCTTCAGCCGGAGGCTGCCCCTGCATCACCAACATCTGTGCGGCTTGCAGCTCCCTGTCTGCTGCTGGCTCTCTGCCACTCTCTACAGAATTTTGCAGTTGGGATCCCTCCCAGGGTCTGCAAAATTTCTCTGGCTCTGTCTGGGGTTTTCATACCAGAGGTCCCTAGATCCATTGGAAGCCATGGTACTAGTTCTGTCCGATAGACTGAGCAAAAGTGATACATGTTACTCTGAGGCCAAAACTTTATTTAAAATTTTTTTCTTTTACTGTTTTACTGAGGTATAATTGACAAAACTGTAATATATTTAAAGTGTACAACATGGTAATTTGATACACATATACATTGTGAAATTATTACCATAGTCAAGTTCATGAACACATCCATCACTTCAGAGTTACCTTTCTGTGAGAACACTTAAGATATACACTCTGGGGGCGCCTGGGTGGCGCAGTCGCTAAGCGTCTGCCTTCGGCTCAGGGCGTGATCCCGGCATTCTGGGATCGAGCCCCACATCAGGCTCCTCTGCTAGGAGCCTGCTTCTTCCTCTCCCACTCCCCCTGCTTGTGTTCCCTCTCTCGCTGGCTGTTTCTGTCAAATAAATAAATAACATCTTAAAAAAAAAGATATGCACTGTCATATTTTAAGTAGATAACACAGTATTGTTAACTATAGTCACCATGTTATATATTAGACTCTCAAGATATTATTCATCTTAAAAGTTTGTACTCTTTTCCCAGACTGCCCTCATATCTTCTTTATTCATTCATCCATTGTTGGACACTTGGGTTGTTTTCAATCTTGGCTATTGTGAATAATGCTGCAGTGATCATAGGTTGCAGATAACTCATTGATTTTATTTCCTTTGGATATGTACCCAGAAGTGGGATTGCTGGATCATATGGTATTTCTAGTTTTAATTTTCTGAGGAATCTTCATACTGTCTTCTATAGTAGCTGTCAAAATTTACATTCCCACCAGGAGTACAAAGGGTTCACTTTGGGTAGAGGATTTTAAGAAGGTAGTGGAGGTTCTCCAGTCTCTCATCTTCTGCCTCAGTTCAAAAACACTCTGAGTCCTTAGAAGATGGTGGAATCACCAAGTGGAAGGAGCCTGGATCCTTAACTTAGTATGTGGGCCACCAGAGATGCCCACACTGGGAGGATCTGTGAGCACGAGATAAAGTTCTGTTGTGTGAGCTATGGAAATGGAGTTTGTTATAGCTACTAGCATGACCCTCAACAATATACCCTCTAGAACTCATTGTCTGCTAGCCTAGTGCATCTCAAATTGTTTGTGGTTGTGAAATAGGAGTACTTATTTTTTGATATCTCCAGTCTGTCATGGATAGATTTTTGGTCTATACCCTGTTGAACAAGACAAGTTTATTGATCATATACTTGGATGTCTTGGCAATGCCAAATTGCTGTAAGTTTCAAAGTACCTGCTAGCAATCTTTACACTTATTTTGTTGCAGATCATTAAGAGTTGGTTATAATAGTAAGGTCAGTCAGAAAGGGGTCTTATCTTGCTGTGTTGAGATCCCAGTTCCTGGCTTCTAGTACACTGCCTGTTACATCTTAGGTGCTCAGAAAGTATTTGTTGACTTATGAATAAATCATAAGCATTACAGGTAGTGGTTGGAGGGGGGGAGGAGGCACCATACCTGGTATAAAAACTGTGTACACTCATAACCTGACCCGAATTCTAAGTGGTTCATCAACAGTTCCTTGACTCCCTGGTTTTCTGGTAGACCACAAGTACTCCAGAGCAGGTCTGCCCTTTTACATTCCCACTACTTCGTTTTCCCCTATTAGAGATTGGACTACTCTGGACTGTCACTGTCTGGTGATCTGTGTGTCTTCCACCCTAGTTTATAAATTCTGAGAAGGTGTGGCAGGATCTGAAGTTGTCACTATTAGGTCCCCAGAATCAGGCAGCACAGCCAAGGTCTTTGACAGCATAAATAGATTTAGGGCATGAATGCATGAATGTGGGCAGAGGTAGGTTACCCTGGGGAACCAGTGCCCCACCCTGTATCCCATGCCCCACATGCCTTGGCAGGGTCCCAGTGTTGGTCTTGGGCTCGGGTCCAATAGGCTCTCTTGAGTGACCATTTCCTTCCCCCAACAACCACCTCAAGTTGCTGGCTCAGGCTGTCAATACTTGGTAGTCCAGACATTGAGGTGCTGTTGTCCCATTTGGCCCAAATGGATACTTAGAGCCAAGGTGACTGACACTGTTGTATATATTTGGTGGTTTGTTCAAGAGCTGAAGAGAAGGTTACTGAGCAAACACGATCATCATGATCATTATCCAGGTGTTGAGTATACTGAGGCATCCCAAAGCAATTGCTATGACTGAGAGTACGAACGCTGTCTCAGAGGTCTCAGCTGCCAAGTCTGGTTCATTCCTATGGTTGTGGCGTCTTGTCTGGGTTTGAGGGGAGAAGGGAAATGGGAACAGATGGGCTTAAAGGGTTACTGAATGGGAGACAGGACTGTGAGGACCCAGGGTGGGAGCCTGAACCAACAGGAGGGTAGATCATGGATATAATTGGTTCAGGTTCAGGACCAGGGTGAAGAGGGAGGAGAGCGCAGGATTGATTTGACAAGATTCCCACCTGGGAAGAGTAGTACATGGCTGCACTGCCTAAGGGACAACACAGCAAGTAGGCCAGGATCGACAGCACGAGGTGGTCTTTCGGGGGCTCATCAGACATAATTTCAAATGCCTGGGGACAGGGGATAGGTTATAGCTCAGAATGACTTCTGGACTGTCCCCTCTGACCACCTCCCGTTTCATGCTAACACATCTCTCCTTGGCTCCTATAAATCTTCGTTGACCCCCTTTAAAACTCATACTGATTCCAGCTCCTACCATGTCCCCTCTAACCTGTCATTATTCCCTCGCATACCTCCTCTGCCCTAGATCTCCCAGCCCCTTCCACCCCCATGCTCTGTAATCCCTGCCTGTTGCCAGTTACCCTTTCCCTGTCTCCTGTAACCTCCTCTCTGTCTTCTAGATCTGCCTTGCAGGTCCCTACAGCATGTCTCACTTGGCCCCTAACACCACCCCCACAAAATCCCTTGCTGACTCTCATGACTCTCATTGGCCTCCCTGGAACCGCAACCGAACCACTATCACACTTTGTTCCTATAACACCCTCGTGGTCCCCGAAAGCAGCCTTTTTGCCCCTATAGAACGCCTACTAAGAAGACCTTACTCAACCCTTGAACACTCTCGCTTTCCATCTACAAAACCTTGTTTCCTCGTAAAGCTCTCACTCTATAAAACTGTGCATGTCTACGGTACCTCTCTCCTTATCTCATTTGTAATATCCCTCAATTTGTCCCCATGAAGCTGTCATAGTCCTGTTATGGGCCTTACTGTTCAGCCATAAACTTCTCCCTTCCCCTTCCCCCCACCCGTGGCTTCTCTGTTGGCTCCTCTAAGACCTCCTTCAAACAACTGTAAATTCTAAGCCCTCTCCATGTCCCCTCGTAGCCTCTTCATTGTCCCCTTATAAAGGCCTGCCCTTTTCCCCTCTACCACCTTCTCCCTATCTCTGAACCCAGCGTCCTGACCCTCTGAACTCCTCCTTCCTGCACTCACAGCAGCCTCCCCGTTCTGCTAAATCCATGTTCTCTCTGAATATTTCTCTTCTTATAACACCCTCTCTGCCTCCTCCTGAGACCCTTCTTGCCCACTCATTCTGCCGCTACTCACGCTCTCTTCCGCCCACCCTATCCCCCCATAAATTCCCTCCCTGCCGCGTCAGACATCTCATTAGAGGATGGGGATCTGGCACTACCAAGGCTACCTGGAGCCTCGCCCTCACTCCAACAGGCAGGAATTCCGCCTCCTATTCTATCTTTCTATTACTATTGGCTGATTGAGATTGCATGTAATAGGGTGGGGAATTCAGTACTCACATGGCTGCTGATTGGTCTGAAGGAGTTCAAGCTCTTCCTACTCTTTCAGGTGATTGGTCAAGACAAACCGGGGCATGACTTATGCGAGGTGCGGAGCGGGGGGGGGGGGGGGGTGGTGGTGGTTAGCGGGGAAAGCACCACTTGGGGCAAGAATGATGTAGGCCTAGGAGTCTTGGGTTGCTTCTAGCACCTTGAGAGTGGTCATTTAACCCCTTGGAGTCAGATTCTTTAGCAGTAGGGGGAAACTGCGAGAATTAACATCTTTTCATGTGCATATTTGCAACTGGTATATCCTCTTTGGTGAAGTGTCAGTTCAAATCTTCTTTTCATTAAAAAAATTGTTGTCATTACAGTAAAATAGGGGATCACTTACATATTTTGGATACAAGTCTTTGTCAGATGTGTGATATACAAATATATTCTCTGGCTCTGTAGCTTATCTTTTCATTTTTGAACAGTGTCATTTGGAGAGCAAAGGTTTTTAATTTGAATTGAGTCTTAATTTTATTTTTTTACTTTTTTGAACATGCTTTTGGTGTCATGTCTAAGAAGTCTGCTTAATCCAGGGTCAGGAAGATATTCTCTTAATGTTTGACAGATTTACATTTTACATTTAGATCTATGATCCATATTGAGTTAATATTTGTATAAGATGCGAGGTTTTAGTGGAGATTAATTATGTTTTGCACATGGTCTAATTAATCTAACACCTTTGGGAAAAAACCCTGTTCTTTCTTCTATAAATTGCACTTGGATTTCTTTTTATAATAAATTGACCATACTCATGTGGGTCTCTTTCGACACTCCTTATTCTGTTTTATTGATCTAGTGTCTATCCATTTGCAAATACCACACTGTTTTATTAATGTAGCTTTACAGTGATTCTGAAAATCAGGTAACATGAGTTCTCCAACTTTGTTGGTCTTTTTCAGAATTGTTTGACTATATTTGTGTTGACCTACAAATGTTGTTGGTCTTTTAATAGGAATTGCATTAGCATTTCAGACCAGTTTGGGAGAGACATGGAGCCTCCATTTCTCCAACATGTGAAACCTCTCCATTTAGGCCTTTTCTTTCCTTCGTCAGCAGCTGTAGTTTAAACACACAGCTGATACACGTAATAATTTAGATTTACACCCAACTACTTGCTTTGTGAGAGCTGTTGCAAATGGTATTATGATTATCATTTTTCAATAGCTGTTATTTTATTTATTTATTTTTATTTATTTATTATTTTGTATAGAAGTATAATTAACATACAGTCTTATATTAGTTTCAGGAGCACAATGTAATGATTCAGCCATTCTATGTATTACTCAATGGTCATCAAGATAAGTGTACTCTTAATCCCCTTTATCTATTTATTTAAATAAATTTGATTTTTTTAAAAGATTTTATTTATTTATTTGACAGAGAGAGACAGCCAGCCAGCGAGACAGGGAACACAAGCAGGGGGAGTGGGAGAGGAAGAAGCAGGCTCACAGCAGAGGAGCCTGATGTGGGGCTCGATCCCAGATCGCTGGGATCACGCCCTGAGCCGAAGGCAGACGCTCAACGACTGCGCCACCCAGGCGCCCCTAAATAAATTTGATTTCTGATTATTCATTGCTAGCATAAGGAAACACATTGGATTTTTGTGTGTTGATATTGCAACCTGTGATCTTGCTAAACTTGTTTTATCAACTCTAGGAGGGTTTTGTTTTTGTTTTTGTTTTCTGGGTTTTTTGGTAGATTCCTTGGGATTTTCTACATAGACAATCACGTCATCTACAATTAAGGGTCATTTTATTTCTTCCTTCAAATCCCTATGACCTTTCTTTCTTTTCCTGGCTTATTGTACAGATTAGGACTTCCATTCTGATGTGACATCGAACATGCTTGCCTTGCTGCCAATTTTAGAGAGAAAGCCTTCCCTTTTACCATTACATATGATGTTAGCTATAGGTTTTCTGTAAATGCCCTTTATCAGGATGAAGAAGTTGCCTGTTCGTCCTGGTGTGCTGAATTTTTATTGTGAATTGATGTTGAATACTCCTAAGTGCCTTTTCTGCATCAGTTGAAGATGTAGTTTTCCTTCTTGAGATGGTTAATGTAATGGATTGCATTGATTGATTTTCTAATATTGAGCCAGCTTTGCATTCCTGGGAGAAACCCCAGTTGGTGATGGTGTATATTCTATTTATGCACTTTGTAGTAGTCCCTTATTTTCCCTTTAGTGTCCCAGGGGCCTGTAGAGGTATTCTCTCCTTCTTTTCTGATATTGGTCATTGTATCTTCTGTCTTATTTTGTCAGTCTTACAAAAGGTTTATCAATTTCATCTGTTATTTTCAAGAACTGGCTTTTGGTTTCATTGACTTTCTCCACGGTTTCATTGTTCTTACCTTGTCAATTTTGTCGATCCCCCCCCCTTATCTCTTCTTTCTTCTGCTTGTTTTCCGGGGGGGGGGTGAGTATTATTTTGCTCTTATTTTTCTAGTGTCTTAAGTTGGGAGCTGAGATCATTAATTTGAGACATTTCTTATTTTCTAATATGAGCATTTGAGGTTGTACGTTTCTTTTTAAGTACTGCTTTAGCTGCACCCCACATATTTTGATATGTTATATATTTCAATTTTGATCTGTTAAAAGCATTTTCTAATTGCCCTTGACCGATGAATTACTTGCTTGCATGTTTTTCCCCCACGTGTTGGGAGATTTTCCTATTATCTTTCTGCTCTTGGTCCCTACTTTACTTTTATTATGGTCAACACGTTAGTTTTCTATTTCTGTGTAACAAATCACCATATACTCAGTGCCTTAAAGAATAGCCATTCATTGTCACACTGTTCTATAGGGGAGAAATCCAGAAACTGTATGGCCGAGTTCCCTGCTCAGGTTTTCACAAGGCTGAAGTGAATGTGTCTGCTGAAATGTGTTCTCATGTGGAGCTCTGGATGCTCTTCCAAGCTCATGTGGTTGTGGCAGAAATCAGTTCTTTGACGTTTTGGGATTGAGGCCATTGTCTTTTCCTTGCTGGCTATCAGCCAAGATCTAGTCTCAGTTCCTAAAGTCACATGCATACCTTGCTGTGTGGTGCTGTTCATCTCAAAGCCACCAAGGGAGAATCTCCGTCCATCAAAGTCTCTTTCACATGTTGAGTCTCTGACTTCCTCTGTGTCTGACCCTAGACCCAGATAAAGGCCTCATGTGTTTAGGTTGGGTCCCCTCAGATAACGTCCCTTTCTTAGAGTCAGCTGTGCCATGTAACCTAATTTCATCCCAGAAGAGATATCTCATTATATTGACAGTCAGGGATTACATAGGATTATACCCCAGGGACAGGATATTGGTGGGGGGAATATTAGAATTCTCATACCACCATCAGATAATATGACTTTGTATGCTTTGCTTTGTGTGATTTCATATGCTTTTTATAATTTTAATTCTTGGAAATTTGTTAAGGTTTGTTTAATGAGCAAGGATATGTTCTATCTTGATTAAGTTCCATGTGCACTTGAAAAGAGTATTTATCTGCTGGGGCTCCTGGGTGGCTCAGTTGGTTAAGCATCCTACTCTTGATTTCAGCTCAGTTCATGATCTCAGGGTGGTGAGATCAGCACCACATTGGGCCCCACACTGGGTGTGGAGCCTACTGAAGATTCTCTCTCTTGCTCTGCCCCTCCACCTCCCCACTTGGGTGCATGAGTGCTCTCTCTCTCTTAAAAAAAAAAAGACTATGTATCTGCCTTCTTTAGATAGAGTAGTCTATAAGTAACAGTTAGATATAGTCGGTTGATGGTGTTCAGATTTTCTATATCCTCACTAATTTTCTGTTTATTTGTCCCATTAGTTATTGAGAGAGGAATGCAGAGTCTTCAACTATAATTGTGACTGTTCGTTTCTCCTTTTGTTTTTATCATGTTTAGCAGGTATTTTGAAGTTCTGTTGTCAGTGCTCATACATTTAGGATTCTTATATCTTCCTGTTGAATTGTCTCTTTTATCATTATTTAATGTCTTTCTTTTTTTTTTAAAGATTTTTTAAAAAAATTTATTTATTTGACAGAGAGAGAGACAGCCAGCGAGAGAGGGAACACAAGCAGGGGGAGTGGGAGAGGAAGAAGCAGGCTCCCAGCGGAGCAGGGAACCCGATGCGGGGCTCAATCTCGGAACTCTGGGATCAGGCCCTGGGCCGAAGGCAGACGCTTAACGACTGAGCCACCCAGGCACCCCTATTCAATGTCTTCCTTTATCCTTGTTAATTATCCTTGCCCTGACATCTACTTTGTCTGATATTAATATAACCACCCATCTTTGTTTTGGTAGTGTTTTTATTTGGTAGTGTTTGTATGTCTTTTTCCCCCATTCTTTTTTTTTAAAAAGATTTTATTTATTTATTTGAGAGAGAGAGAGAGAACATGCACAAGTGGGGGGAGGGGCAGAGGGAGAGAGAGAAGCAGACTCCCTACGGAGCAGGGAGCCCCATGCGGGACTCAGTCCCTGGACCCTGGATCATGACCTGGGCCGAAGGCAGACGCTTAACCAACTGAGCCACCCAGGTGCCTGATAGGTATGCACTGTTAAGAAAAACAAAAACAAGTCATGGCATGTTGATACATATGGCATTTGAAACTGTTGAATTTTAACTGCATCACCATAGTTTGTAGTATAGCAGGCAGCAGCGCAGAGTGCTGAGAGTACCACATGTAATCCTTGTTGCAACTACTCAGCTCTGCTGTTGTAGCGTGAAAACAGCCATAGATAATAAGTGAGTACATACATGAATGAACATGGCTGTGTTCCAGTCAGAATATTTGCACATATTTGAGTGTACAATTTGATGAGTTTTGACCTATGTAGACACTTGTGAAACCATGACCACAGTCCAGATTACACATCCGTAACCCTAAAAGTATCTTCAAGCCTTTTTGAAATCCCCTTTTCCCTGTTCTCAACCACTACCATCCCTAGGAAACCACTGATCTGCTTTCTTTAATTATAGATTAGTTTACATTTTCTAGAATTTTACATAAATGGAATCATAATATATACTCTCTTTTCTTTGATTTTTTTTCACTCAACATAATTATGAGATTCCTCCAGGTTGTTGTGTGTATCAGTAATTCATACCTGTTTATTGCAGCTTAATGTTTATTTGTATGAATATACCAAATTTGTTTATAAATTCACATACCGATGAACATTGGATTGTTTCTAGTTTTTGTCTGTTTCAAAGAAACCTTCTGTAAACATTCATGTACAAGTTTTTGTGTGGATGTAAGTTTCATTTCTCAGAAATATCCAAAAGCGCAATTGTTGCGTTTCATTTTTTTTAAGATTATTTATTTGAGAGAGAGAGAGTGGGGGGTTGAGGGGCAGAGGGAGGGGGAGACTTCATGCTGAGTGCAGAGCCTGTCACAGGGCTCAATCTCATGATCCTGAGATCACGACCTGGGCCAAAACCAAAACCAATCTGAGTTGGACGCTTAACTGACTGCACTACCCAGGCACCCTGCATATTTAGTTTTATAAGTAACTGCTAAATTTTTTTTTCCAGACTAGATGTGCCATCTTACACTGGAACCCGCAATGTATGAGGGATCAGGTTTCTCTGTACCCTTGCTGGTATTTGATGTTACCACTACTTTCCATAAATCTGAGCCACCCTGGCAGGTTTGTAGTGATATCACATTGTGGTTTTAATTTGCATTCCCTTGATGGCTAATGATTCTTAACATCTTTTTATGTGTTTACTTGCCATCTCTATATCTTCTTTGGTAGAAGGATGGGCATGTTTTTGTCCATTTTCTAATTGGATTTTACAAAAATATTTGGTTTTGGTACATTTTTTATATTTTTAATACAATATTGTCAGAACTCTCCAAACATAGTTATATTGGGAGTTAGGGTTCCAGTATATCAATTTTTATACAACTACCTTACAATCCAGTACTCACACTGCTGGGTATTTACCCCCAAAGACAAAAACTCTAATTTAAAGGGCACCATGCACTTCTATGTTTTTTGCAGCATTATTTACAATAACCAAATTATGGAAGCAACCCAAGTGCTTATCAATAGATGAATGGATAAAGAAATAAAGAAGATATGGTATATATATACCACACGTGCGCACACACACACACATACACACACACGCTGGAATATTATTCAGCCATAAAAAAGAATGAAACTTGCCGTTTGCTACAACATGGTTGGAGCTAGAGAGTATTGTGCTAAGTGAAGTAAGTCAGTCAGAGAAAGACAAATACTATATGATTTCACTCATATGTGGAATTTAAGAAACAAAACAAATGAGCAAAGGAAAAAAGAGAAAGAGACAAACCAAGAAACAGATTCTGAAATATAGAGAACAAACTGGTGGTTACCAGAGGGGAGGTGGATGGGGGATGGGTGAAACAGGTGATGTGGATTAAGAGTACCCTTACCATGAGGATCACTGAGTCATGTATAGAATTGTTGAATCACTGTATTGGACACCTGGAACTAATATAACACTGTATGTTAACTATGCTGGAATTAAAATAAAAAACTCAATTAAAAAAAGATATCAGATTTGAGGGACACAATTCAGTCCATAGCAATGCTCAAATTCACTACTCAGGGCGCCTGGGTAGCGCAGTCGTTGAGCGTCTGCCTTCGGCTCAGGGCGTGATCCCGGCGTTCCGGGATCGAGTCCCACATCGGGCTCCTCGGCTGGGAGCCTGCTTCTTCCTCTCCTACTCCCCCTGCTTGTGTTCCCTCTCTCACTGGCTGTCTCTCTATCACATAAATAAAAAATCTTAAAAAAAAAAAATTCACTACTCATCAGAGAAATGCCAATTAAAGCAATAAGGAGCTATTACTTCTCACTCATCAAAATGACAGGAATTCATAGGATTGATGATATCATGTGCTGCCAAGAAGGCAAAGAATGATTCTTTCAAACACTAGGGCTGGCAGTGCGATTTGATGAAGGCTTTGCAGAAGTCATCGTAACTTTGCAGAAGTTAGCCATCAAAGCGTCCAAAGCCCTTTATGCTTCAACCCTGCAGTCCCACTTCTTGGACTCTATCCTAGAGAAATACTTGCTCATGTGAACAGAGAGGAATGCTCATGGATGTTCTTTGCAGAATTGTTTGTGGCAGCCAAAAGATAGGAATAATCTAAATATCCATCAGCAGGAAGGTCCCGATAGTAAATTTGGCAATCCCTGATGTAGCCCACCAGGCGGTTATTTTAAAAAGGGAGAGAAGAGGACGCCTGGGTGGCTCAGTTGGTTAAGTGCCTGCTTTTGGCTCAGGTCATGATCCCAGGACCCTGGGATCAAGTCCAGCATCAGGCTCCTTGCTCATCGGGGAGCCTGTTTCTCCCTCTGCCTCTGCCCCTTCCCCTGCTCATGCTCTCTCTCTCTCTCTCTATAAATAAATAAATAAATAAATAAATAAATAAATAAATAAATAAAATCTTTATTTAAAAAAGGGAGAGAAAGTTACGGTAGGGGTTTTCTTTTGTGGGTAAATGACTGGAAGAGGGCACAGATTTCTTCTAGTCTGTGCCTTGTTTCAGGAGCAGTTTACATAGGTGTGCGTTTTGTGAAAGTTTGTGGAAGTTCATTGGTATGCACATAAGAGTTGTACACTCTTATGCCCTTCAATAGAAACATTTTTAAAATTAGAGACCCAGTGTACTCTTGATTTAAATGAGACTCAGATTCTCAAACTCTTCATTTAAATAAGAAATCCAGTCCTATCATGGGTTATTGGAGAGTATTTCTTGAATGGGAAAGTATTGTTTTTCTCTTTTTAATTCACACATCCATGGATTTCATGCTAGTAATCTCCTTCTGATTTAACAAAGAAATTTCAAAAGCACATCTTTTTTCCAGAAAATAAGGACATCGGTTTAAGTCTCACCACAAGGGTGATACAATAAATGGGTCATCAGAATTGAAGGCTGTAAGAGGTTAAGAATCATAATCATAGGACATGGTAATAATGTCACATCCTGAGTGTCCTAAAGTTTGTTAAGTTTTCAGGGGTCAGAAATAAAATTCGCCAAACTAGTTCATGGTGCAGAACAAAATCTGCTCTCCTGCAGCTGTTTATTCTAGTGATACTCTCCCTCTTGTCCTGGTCAGGATATCCTTATCCTCCCAGACACAGAAGGGCCTACAGGTTCATTCCAGGGGCTGGAATCCCATGAGCTATCATTGAAGGAGAAATGACAGGTCTGAGAACATGGGAATGTACCCTTTGAACCAGAGGAGGACAGAGGGAGATTATTCAGAAGTGGACTACAGGGCATGAAGTGTTGAAGATCTTCAGGAAAAGATCATCAACAACTAGTAGTCAGCAGAAAAACAGTGTGATGTCAATGTGTGTAGACACAAGGCATATGGAAATGCATAGAAAGGTAACTAGAAAGAGTTACGATAAAGTATTGACAGCAATTACCTTCAAGAAGAGGAAAATGATATCTCGACCAGCCATGAGGTGAGCTCCTCCATACTCTTTGTATTACTTGATTCTTTATGAGGATGTATTTATGTGAACATTGTGTAAATTAAAAATCCCAAATAAATAAATAAACAGGTTTCAAAACCCAAGGAAAAAAGAGAATTGAAAAGTTACCTGACCTGGGGCTCCTGGGTGGCTCAGTTGGTTAAGCGTCTGCCTTCGGCTCAGGTCATGATCTCAGGGAACCCAAGTTGGGCTCCCTGCTCACAGGGAACCTGTTTCTCCCTCTCCTCCCTGCTCGTGTTCTCTCTCACTACCCCCCCCCCAAATAAATAAATAAATAAATAAAATCTTAAAGAAAAAAGTTACCTGACCTACCTCACAATGGGGAATTCTTCTGGAGAATTGGGAACAATTAGTGAAGGGCCACATAGATAACTGAGCAAATAAATAGTAGAAGAAGATGAGAAGGAGCAGGAAGAGGAGGGACAAGAGGGTCAGAAAGTAGAGGAGAAGAAGGCAGAGGAAAAGGAGGGAGAGAAAAAGAAAAGGAAGAAAAATCTGAAGGATCGCAGGCAGATGGGTTGCTTGGCTCCTGAGTTCAAACATTAGTCCAGCAAGAGTATGTAATCAACATCATGGCCCAGTCTGGGTTCCAATTTGGGTTTGTTCGTGAAATTAAGGTACCAGTAAGAACCCCTGGGTGTTTGTTGTCCATGGTGTCAGCCTAGATTTCTGTTTTCCTTCATTCTGGATGGCTCCCGTGTTATCCCTGGCTCCCCTCTGGTAGTCACTCCCACCCTGGCACTTGGCATTCCTGTAGACTCTACCTCCTTTTCACCAAGCTGGGATATGGGCTAGCCTACTTGGCTGTCTAAGGCCATTTCTTCCTAGATCTCCACACCATGCAGCATATTTTCTTTGTGATCTTGGAGCCTCTGTAGGACTTATTTGTGAAGAGGTAATACAAGTGGTATCTGGGATCTTTGACATCTCACCCCTTCCTGAGACACAGGCCTCAGGAACCTCCTTAGGGATATATTTGCATCTAATCTCTCTTTCTCTACTTCCCCTATTCTATGAATAGGGGACCATTTACCTTTGACTGGGAGAGAGGTGGTCTTCATCAGCTCTTCCACTAAATCTACTGTTTATTTCTTGAAGTCTTTCCATTTTCCCCCTAGCAGTTTGACTTTGGGATCTCAAAAGCTGGAGGAGATTTCTGTTTTTCTAGAAAAAGTAGAGATAAGAAACACATAGCCCCAGCAAAACACAGATGCTGATTCAGAAACAGACACACACATGCAAACATATGAGAAGCTGGAACATTCCCTTCATTTTTATTGGTTTAAATAAATATTTTTCTGAAAGAGCAGCCCAGTATCAAAGAGCTAAGCATATCCAGGGCATGAAAGTGAGGACCCCCAAGGTGGATGAAGATGGCTCTGGAGGCCAAGAGGATGAAGTAGTATGATGTCCCTAGGCTAGTGGGTTGCTTGGATGTTGAGTTTCTTGGCTGATAGGTTTCTTGGCTAGAAGATGTCTCAGATGTTGGTTTCTTGAGTGGTGGCTGATTTGGCTGGTTAGTGTCTTTGGGTGGGTCCTATTTGGAGTGGACCCTTGGACTACTTGGCCTGACCTTCACATAAATAGGACATAGGCATAAATGATGCCTAAACCGATGAGTATGGCGAATACATCCAGCCAACCAGTTCGGCCTGAGTTGATGTAAGCGTCTTCCCATTGGCTGCTCTTGTTGGCCTGCAAGGTCTGTAGGGACGGGAGCTTTAGATGTGGGCTCCTGAGTCCAGCCTTGTGACACCCTTGGGGAAGGGCTGGAGACCAATGGTCACTTAAGGGAAACCCCTACCCGGGTCCCAGGAGGGAAGCAGGTGCAAGGGGCTGGTAGAGGGCAGGATGGGCCATGGCACAGGTATTGCTTTACCTTGTAACTGAAGAATACAGCTATTAATCCCAGGGGAGGGAAAATAATTGCAGCCAGGATGGTCAAACATAGGTAATTCGGGGCATAAAACGCCAGTTCTTCAGGTGTCTGTGTTTCCTGTGGCGGCTTCTCAGGGGCCCCCGCAGTGGGTGGGTCCCCTGCAGCGGGTGGGGCCCCTGCAGCCGGTGGGGCCCCTGCAGCCGGTGGGGCCCCTGCAGCGGGTGGGGCCCCTGCAGCCGGTGGGGCCCCTGCAGCCGGTGGGGCCTCTGCAGCTGGTGGAGCGCCTGCATCGGGTTTTGGCGGCATGATCTTTCCACCCACACAAAGACAGATCCCGAGTGTCTTGAAAACAGAGAGCCAAACCC
The DNA here is from genome assembly GCF_024610735.1 of Ursus americanus. Classification (NCBI taxonomy): domain Eukaryota; kingdom Metazoa; phylum Chordata; class Mammalia; order Carnivora; family Ursidae; genus Ursus; species Ursus americanus. The sequence goes on along the minus strand of NC_142147.1, from coordinate 41,075,675 downwards.
ACTATACCTCCCCTTGTTCTAACCCAAGACTCCAGCATCCCAAGACTCCAATGGTAGAGGCCACTTCTTCACAATGGAGAAACCAACACCTCAAGTCCTGATTGGCTGTCTGCATAAGGGGGCGTGGTCCCACGATTTTCTTGTTCCCCAGGTGTCTGAGCTTGGAGCCAGGTTCCATCCTCTACCAGGACATTGACTCCACCCGCCCTGATAGGGATTGGTTGAGAGCCGTTGTAATATCTGATCCTGGCTCCTCCTTGCTGCAGACCCCTATCTGCAGGCCTCACAGGAGGGCAGTACCAGAATCACCTCTCAGAGAATGGTGGGAGAGAGGAAGTAGACAAGCCCAGTAAGAAAAATAGGAGATTTACAATCAGAAGGGAAGGAAAAGGAATAATGTCAATAATAGATTATAAAATGTTGAATTAGAAAAGAATTCTTCAGTCCATACTGACAGAAAGAGAGAGAAAGAAGGTGAAAAAGAGGAAGGTCTTTCTTAAAGTATGATGCCATCTAGTAAGTGTGGATGGAATGATGGAAATGGGAAATCACCATTTGGTAGGCAGAATTCTAAGATGGCCCCAAGAGTCCTGCTCCCCGGTGTACACACACCTTTTCCCTGTTATTCATTCAAGTAATAATCTATGTGCTGCTGTGGAGGGATTTGGTACTTGTAGTTAAGTTCCCCAATCAATTAGGTTTAAGACAGGAAAAATATCTTCCATGAAAAAACCGTAATCCGGTGAGTTCTCATAAGGAACCAGGTCTTACTGGCAAAAATGATTCAAGGCATGTGATGGAGTGCAGTCAAGGGAGATACTCCATTGCTAGATTGAAGATGGAGGAGGCCACATGGCAAGGAATGCAGGCAACCCCTAGCTGAAGTGGCTCCCAACTGATAGCCAGCAAGGAAACGGGACCTATTTTATATCTATAAGAGCAAGGATCTGAAATCTGTGACAACCGTATTTGTTTGGAAGAGGATCCTAGCTCCAAACGAGAACAAATACTGGCCGAAATCTACCTGGATTTTAGCCTTGTGAGATTCTGAGCATTCTAGAGAACCTAGACATTCTGATCTACAGAACTGTGAGTTAATAACCAAGTTTGAGGGCACTTGTTATGCATCATTAGAAAACCAGCAGCCATTTCAAACACCATAGTAATTAGTGACTCAGGGAAGAATTATCAGTGGATGCTAATGCCACTGGGTTTTAGCTGAGAGTTCCCTTTGCTGGTTGTTTTAGGGGGGTGGAGGGTGAGAGGAGCCAATCTGTAAAGACTTGTAAGTGGGTAGGAGATGACACAGTGAAGTCCACAAATATAGATTCCAAGATGATTTGTCAAAGACACAACTGTATTGAAGCACAGGCATGGACCTGGAAGTGCCAAGAACAGCAGGAAGGGACATACTCAGCGGTCAGCAAAGTCTTCGTGTGCATAGTCTTTCAGCCTCCGCCTTGCCACAGAAGAGTGGCCCTTGGGCCTGGAACACTTTCTGACCAAGAGCTAAAAAGCCCACACAGCCTGCAGGGTTCATCACCTCATGTGGGAATAGCTTTCCCCATTTCAGGCTCATCGTGTATTCTTTTCTTCTGCTTAAGTGTCTGTGCAGTGCTGGACTGTGTTGTATCTTTCTTGGCAGCTCTGAGACCAAGATGCAGCAGGCAGAAGTGTGTAGACTTCTATTTCTGGTGGGTTGGCATTGTGATGGTCTTTGCTACCCTCCACGTATTTGGAGTCCTCTCCTTGTATTGGTAACTAGCGCATGGTGTTCTGCTTGACTGGATGAATAATTAGCTCAAAGCATTTTAAGAGGCAAGGTGGATATTCCAGAACAAAAAATATGAGGTGAGGGGAGACAGAACCAAGGTTGGGTGGGATGAAGAATGCAGATTGCTTTCTGGAAGGTCTCGAGGATGGTGGGACCTTGGATTGGGGGTGAGGTCTTCTCGACTAGTGAATCTTTTGTCTGAGGTGGCTTTGATATGGTAACTTATCTGGGTTCTGTATTTCTGAGCTCAGGTATCCCTCATCAGGTGAATCTCTTGACTGCAGTGCTCTTTAGCTGGTGGGTCCCTTGGCTGGTGGGTCACCTAACAAACAAGAGACTGAACATAGAAGGTGTATTTATGTGCATGTAATAGCCGGTAAACTCAGGAAAAGCATTTGACCTGAATGTGTCCTTGCTGTGGAACAGTTTGCTTCCCAGTTTTCTTTCTTGATCTGTTGGGGGATGATGGTGGAAAGAATGTGTGGCTTTATAGAATGAATTGAGAGTGCTCTTCGGGATCTCCATGAAGGCAACAGAGCCAGGACGTCTTCTACCTCCAGTGCTCATTTCTGTGCAGAAACAGATACAGGGGTGGGGAATGGGTTGTATTTTCTGGAGGTTAGGTCTTGGGCAGGGGTGACAGTGCCCTGTCTTCATAGTGTAGACAACAGCTGGGATTCCCAAGGGGAAGGTTATGATGACTAAAGACAGTGGACAGATTTGATGACTATTCTCTCTCTACTGTATATCTCTTGTTTCCTGTTCTTTTTCTTCTTTCTTTCTCTCTTTTGCTTTTTTTTTTTTTTGGTTCTTCTTTCTATGTATAGAAGCTTTCTTGGCTTGGGCAGTTGGGTTTCAATTTCCAGAAAGTAAAGTATTTGGCCAGAGTCCTTAGGTAGGAAGGGACAGACTACCTCCTTCTGAGTCCTAGTCAGCTACGTCTGAAGGCATTGCTTGCTTTTCCATGATTGAGAGACTCAAGTTCTGCCCCTGTCTTTAAACTCCAGACTGGTTCATCAAACAGACATGCTGATTACTCATCTAAGTATGCCTAGATGACCTGCTTTCTAATTGGTTTTGTCTTCAGGGGCAAGTCTGGAAAGGTGTTAGTCCCCAGGAAGCTTCCTCCAGCACCCTTGGTACCAGTTTCCCAGAGTGCCCCACAGCTCTGGAGAGTGGGAGAAGAAAGGGAGACACCTGGGCCAGCATTGGGAAAGAGCCAGGAAAAGTCTCCACAAGGAGAGCATGGACAAGCTTGTCAAGACCTGAGATGTATCTTCTCGATTTAAGGGCAGAGAGGTGTTAATACCTTCAGTGAGGGCAGTTTCAAAGGATCAGTGGGGGCAGGTGCCATAATGTGGGACCCAAATGGTTTACAAGAAGAGGGGAGTGTAGGCAGAGTGTAGATAACATTTTCTGAAACTTTGGAGGTGAAGAAGAAAGGAGAGGCTGAGAAGAATGTGGGTTCCAATTTCTAGGGCACTAGAGGGCCAATGACTGATTTCAGAGTGTGAGGTGTGCAAGTGGAAATGATATACACATTTGCTTCAAGAAGTTTGTTGATGAAGGGCCAAGAGAGGCAGGACTGGGATAGGAGCAGGGGAGTGAGAGTGATTTTTTTTTTTTAAGATGGGAGAGACTTGGGCATATTCCACTGGATGGAGATGATGAAAAGATAGTACATGGTCCCATGTTCTGGCTCTCCTTTTGTCTCTGGAATTAGGGATGAACACACAAACAAACCCAGAATCATAGTTTGAGAGGGCTGGGGGGTCACAGGGAGTGAGTTTTTTTTGTTGTTGTTGTTTTTGGTGGGAAAGATGAGATAGACAATGTGCCAGTGAGAGAGAGGATGGAGATGTGGGCGAGACGATTTAGTGGGGCTGAGGACACTCATTTGTTCTCCCTGTAGCCTCAGTATCAGAACAGGACCTGACACAAAGTAATTGCCCAATAAATGTGGACCGAATCAACATGCCTGGGTCTTAGAACCAGACTACCTAGGTTTGAATCTCTGCCATGCCCCTAACTAGCTGTATTGCCATGTGCAAGTCACTTAATCTCTCTGGGCATGTTTTCTTATCTTTAAAATAGGGATAATAATGGCTTCTCCCTCATTTAATTATGACGATTAAGTAAATGAATATATGTAATGTAGGTAAAATGCCTGGTACATAGTATTATATAAGATGTTGATGATGATGATGGTGGTGGTGGTGAGGAAGGAGGAGGGGGGAGAAGAAGAAGAATGAGTAGGATTCAGAACATGTGGGAACCATCCTTCACCCTCTTCGTGTTGGGAAGGAGGGTTGGAATGTTGGGAAGGAGGGATGGAATGTGTGTGGATGCAGGCAGGATATTTATGAACCCGAAGCCTTAATCACAGATAGTTTCGTTGTAAAGAAAAAACATCCCCAAAACTAGCTTAAGAAGGGAAACTTCTTGGGGCGCCTGGGTGGCGCAGTCGTAAGCGTCTGCCTTCAGCTCAGGGCGTGATCCCGGCATTATGCGATCGAGCCCCACATCAGGCTCCCTGCTCTGCTGGGAGCCTGCTTCTTCCTCTCCCACTCCCCCTGCTTGTGTTCCCTCTCTCTGGCTGTCTCTCTGTGTCAAATAAATAAATAAAATCTTAAAAAAAAAAAAAAAAGAAGGGAAACTTCTTGTAGGGCTACAGGGCCCTCTCAGAGGTATCTAAGGAAAGAATATTTAGTATTGCAGGCATATCAAACAGAGTTCAGTCAGGACAACAGACACCATAGGTATTTGCAGCGGGGGGGGGGGGGTTGAAACAGAGGTTGCCCACGCAGGGATTGGAATCCTGTAAGAGCAAAAGGTAGACTAAGGTAACTCCATTCCTACTCCTAGAGCTGTGAGGACAAAACGAAGAGGTGGTGTTACAGGACTTAGAGAAGGCGGAGCTGCGTGGCTGATGCTCAGACCTCTGAAGATAAGGTACATCCTAATGGGGAGGTATTAGGACCACAAGCTGGTGATGCCCTGCAGTTCCTCCGATCTCCAGTGTGTGGCACTGCAGGCAGGCAAGGGCGCACAGGAGAGCCGTTACTGACCGGCGGGGGAGCAGGACCCAACGGAGCGCTGATGATGACTCTAAAACATCATCAGTTCTCAAAGTCTTTGGTTTCAGGACCCCTTTCACCCTTTAATTTTTTGAGAACCCCCCAAAAGCTTTTGCTTATGTGAGTTGTATCTGTTGGTATTTTCTATATCAGAATTAAAGCTGAAAATTAAATATTTATTAATTTTAAAATAACAATAAAAAACCTTCCCATGTTAATACAAATAACAGTGTTGTCATGAAAATAACTATATTTTCCAAAACATTTGTGAGCAGAGTGGCATTGTTTTACATTTTTGCAAATTTCTTTAGTGTCTGGATGAAGAGAAGAGAACTGGAATCTCATACCTGCTTCTGCATTCAGTCTGTCGCTGTGTATCACACATCATGGAGCCCTTGCAAAACTCTGTATACTCATGAGAAAGTGAGGATGAAAAAAGCAAATTACATCTGTGTAAGGAAAACCCCAGTATTTCCTTCTGTTTGCCTCCTTTACTACTCAAACAGAATACTCTACTTCTGGTCACCAAAGGTGTAGGGATTTTTCTGACAGCAAGCAATTCTGTGGCACTAGCTGGATGTCCTATAATTTAATTCTGACACTGTCTATCTAGACGTAGTATAAGATCTCACAGGTTAAGGGCTCAGTCCCTGAAGACTGCTGCTTCTTTTCACATGCCAACTGCAAGTAGTAGGTACCCCCCCCCCCCCAGGTTACCCACACCTTCTGCCCGACTTGGCTACAAGTTGGAGGTTCTTATGACCTCTTACCCCTTAGGACCTCTGCACATAAAACTATACAACATTAGTGAAACATATTAGAGAAGACCTAAATATAAGGAAGGATTAGACCATGTTCATGGATTGGAGACCATATGATAAAGATGTCAACTCTCCCAATTGACCTATAAAACCATTTTTATTTTTTTGGTGGACATTGTTAAGCTAATTCTAAAATGTATATGGAAATCCAAAGCCCTAAGAAGAGCCAAGGCAATCTTGAGGAAGAAAAACAAAGTTGGAAGACTTACAGTAACAAATAGCCAGCCTTGCTAGAATTTTATAGTAACTAAAACATTGTGGTATTTGTGTAAGGATAGACATGTTGGCTAATGCAACAGAGTCTAGAAACAGACCCACATATATGTGGTCGTTTGATTTATGGTAAATGTGGCACTATAGTTTAGTTGGTAGAGGATGTAATTTTCAATAAATGGTGCAGGGTGAATTGCATATCCATATGGAAATAATTTGTTTTTTATGTTTTTTAAAAAGATTTTATTTATTTGAGAGAGAGAGAGTGCAAGCAGGGGGAGGGGCAGAGGCAGAGGGAGAAGCAGGCTCCCTGGGAGCCCAATGTGGGCTCAACTGGGATCATGACCTGAGCCAAAGGCAGACGCTTAACCAACTGAGCACCCAGGTGTCCCTGGAAATGATTTAATCTAGACCCAACCTCACACTATATACAGAGATAATTTCCAGAATGATCACAGATACAAATGTGGAATATAAAACAGTTGAACTTCTAGAAGAGAGAGTAGAAGACAATTTCATGGTTTTAGACAAAGCACAGATATCCTAAATAGGACCCAAAACTAAACATGAGGAAAAGGTTGATAAATTGGACTACATTAAAATGAATAACTTCTATTCTTCCCAAAATGCCATTAAGAGAGTGAAAAAAGAAAGTCACAGCATAGGCAAATATACTTGTGCTATGTATATTAATGGCCAATGACCTATACCTAAAAAACATGTAGAGTATCTACACCTTAAAAACAAAAAGATATTTGGGGCACCTGGCTGGCTTAGTCGGTGGAGTGTGTGACTCTTGATCTCAGGGTTGTGAGTTCAAGCCCCACATTGGGCATAGACCTTACTTAAAAAAGATATTCAACAATGAGACAAATAACCCAGGTTTTTGAAGGAGCAAAGGATTTCAATAGACATTTCTCCAGAGAAGATATACAAATGACTAAAAAGCACTGAAAAGATATTCAACATCATCAGTCATTGGAGAAATGCAAATCAGAACCACAATGAGATATCACTTCACAGCCACTAGGATGGCTCTAATAATCCTTTTTTTTTTTTTTTTTTTTTTTAGGAAAAATAACAAGTGTAGGTAAGGATAAGGAAAAATGAGGACTCTTATTCATTGCTGGTGGGAATGTGAAATGGTGCAGCTTCTTCTTTTAAAATATAGGCTTTATGAGCACCTGGGCAGCTCAGTCCTTTAAGCGTCTGCCTTCAGTTCAGATCTTAATCCCAAGGTCCTGGGATGGAGTCCCACATTGGGCTCCCTGCACCACAGGGAACCTGCTTCTCCCTCTCCTTCTGCCGCTCCCCCTGCTTGTGCTCTCCCTCTGTCAAATGAATAAATAAAATCTTTTAAAAAATAAATAAAATGTAGGCTTTATTATTATTCAGGTATGGCGGGGCCAACAGATCAGGAGATGATGGCCATTGAAAAGATAGATCATTACTCATCTTTCCTAAGAGGAGGGGCCCACCACACCATGCAGGGCAGTAGGAGAAGTGCCAAGGTCAGCCAGGAGACAGAGGAGACGAGGGGAAGACATGGGCAAAAGCCTTTCTAGTGGTTTTGGCAGGAAAGGCAGGGCAAAGAGGGGTAAGCAGGCTAAACATTGACTTGTTTGAATAATTTCAGTGGGCTCTGGCTGTAGAGGCTGTCTCTAGTCGTCTGGTACCTGGCCCCAGGGTGACGGGGTGATGAGTGTAGAGGGATAATGGTCTAAGGGAGGTGATTTGGGGTGGGCTCTGGATTGGTTGGTTTGCATATGAAAGGCATGCTCACAGGGAAGTCATTTGCGGTCTCCAGGAAGTAGCTAGCTCTGGGAGAAGAAGTCTTTCCAGGGTCTGCAAGGGCCCAAGATGTCACAGCATCAAAATAAAAAGACATGCTTAATACACTGCTGCAGAGGAGCAGCTGGCAGTTCCTTAAAAAGAGTTATCAGATGGACCAGCAATTGCAGTCCTAGGAGAGATGAAATGAAAACAAACATTCACATCAGTACTATTCATAAGAGCCAAAAAGTGAAAACAACCCAAATGTCTATGAACACATTAATGGATAAACAAAATATGGTATTAGCCATATGATGGAATAGTACTCAGCCATAAAAAGGAACAAAGTATTGTTATGTGCTGTAATATGAATGAACCTTGAAAACATGCCAAGTGAAAGAAGTCAGACCTACAAGGCCACATTTTACATGATTGCATTGACATGAAATGTCCAGAACAGACAAATCCATAGAGACAGAAAGTAGATTAGTGTTTGCCAGGGGTGGAGGTGGGGGCAGAAATGGGAGTGACTACTAATAGATATGAGGCTCCTTTTTGGGGTGATGAAAATGTCCTGGAATTAGACCGTGGTGATGGCTGTACAACCTTGTGAATGTACTAAAATCCACTGAATTATCCACTTCAGAATGGTGATTTTTATGGTATGTGAATTGTATCAATGCATACATACATATCCCAGAAAGTTAGACAACATAATTACAAAATGGGCAAAAGAGTAGAACAGCTGATATACAAAGGAAATATAGGGGTGCCCAGCTGGCTTAGTTGGTAGAGCATGTGACTCTTGATCTCAGGGTTGTAAGTTTGAGCCCCATGTTGGGTATAGAGATCACTTAAAAATTAAAAATAAATCTTTTTAAAAAGCAAGAATATAGAAGCTTCAGTTCCACTAAGAGGGCGAAGCCCCCTTCCTCCCAGGTCCTCCCTCTGACGTCTAAAATCTCTGGACATAGCCCAACAAATAAGGATAGAAAGACTCTGAGAGGGGTAATAGAGGAAGAGGACAGCCTAGTGACCTCAGAACTGGAGGAACCCCACAGTGGTGAGTCTCCTGAGTTTATTTCTCCCCGTATACCTTGCACAGGATGCTTCCAACCCAGAGCTGCCAACAAGCACAGACGTAAGGAGCTCCAAAGAAAAGCTGTTTCCCGTAGCCAAAGGACAAGGAAAAGGGGGGCCTAACAACAGGAAATGTTTTTGGCAATACCTGCCCTACTGCAGCCAAACCAACAGAAGACCCCAACCCCCACCCCTACACACAATTCTCCATGGTTTTATTGGAGCTGAGTGGGGAACTCATCTTCCATCCCTCACCTAGCCCAAGCAGATGACGACACTCTGATTGTCCAGCAGGGGCAGTATCCGTGGGCCCAAGCAGGGAGATGCTATGACATCCCCCACCCAGGAGGCAATGAGAGGTAGGCTAGCAGCCCTAAGATTTACCTCCGACCTCCCTCCTCTGTCAGCAGGGCTAGTGAAGAGCTGAGCCTTCCCAGGGCACAAATTTCCAGTTAGAAGGTAAATAAATTCTGGGGATCTAATGTACAATATAGTGATTATATATTATATTTATATTACACATTATATTATCTATCTATCTATTATGTACTTGAAAGTTGCTGAAAGAGTGCATCTTAAATGTTCTCACCACAAAAAACATAGTAATTATGTGACACGATGAAGGTGTCAGCCTTTGGCTCAGATCATGATCTCGGGGTCCTGGGATCGAGCCCAGAATCGGGCTCCCTGCTTGGTGGGATCTTACTCTTAAATACCTGACCTCAACACCAAGGTCATTAAAAACAAGGGAGAAATCTCACAGACCAGAGAAGGCCTAGGAGACATGACAGTTAAGTGCAAAGTAGGGTATGATAACAGCAAATATGTACAACGTGTACAAATCACTATCTCCCCAAAACATGATTCTGCCCATATGTATCCTTCTCAGCTTATACTCTTAATTTAATATGCAAAAATGCTGCTTCAGTGAATTTAAATACAATAATCTTGTTTAGAATTGTACAAAAGATTATATACTTACTTCTGTGCTAAAAACTGCTGTAAAAACATTTATGGATACCCAGTGACCATCAAGATCAAATGAAATCAAGGCACTGCACAAAAATTAAAGACGTTTGTTAAAAGATATGAGATCAAATGACAAAATACATTATGCTGAAATCAGGAACATCTTGGTGCAAATAGATTACAAGTATTTATGCTATCTCTCTGTATGGGAAAATTTATTGAACAGGTAGAAAGGTTAGTAAAATTCCACAATTTAAAAAGCATGTCTGTATATAAAACTCTACACCTAATAGAAGGTCGAGTCCTTTGCTTACAATAAATGAAAGTTACTTTGAAAATATGTTGGATGAACGGCAAGAGACGTGAACAGATGTGCCAAATTTGAATGTAACCAAAGAAGAAAAGTAAAAAAATTGGAAATGTATTAATCACTAGAGAATATCAATTATTATAGGAAAAGTGCTCATCACGTTTATAATGTAATTATATAATCAATACAAATTAAGTAGATTATGGACATCCTAGTTTTACATTGAATTGGAGATATGAAAAATTAAACAAAGTGTCTTAATTTTTTTTAAAGATTGCATTTATTTATTTGAGAGAGAGTGTGTGTGCACAAGCAGGAGGAGGGGCAGAGGGACAAGCAGAATCCTCTCTGAGCGCAGAACCCGACCCAGGGCTCGATCCCAGGGTCCTGGGATTATGACCCGAGCTGAAGCAGATGCTTAACTGACTGAGCCACCCAGGTGCCCCAGAGTCTAAAGATTTTAAATTTTACCCACAGAAAAGTTAATCTGCTACTGATTTGGATCTTAAATATTCTGGTGTTTCAAGTACTGTGGAAATTTAATCTGAAATAGTTGGAAGCAGTATGGTATAGCAATAACTCGTCTTATCAGTGTCAGGTTTGGATCTTCTAAACCTAATGCACAAATTTTGCTTAGTACAATCTTATCCAAATTTGAAAGTGAAATTGAGAGTTGGTTTTTTGTTTTGTTTTGTTTTGTTTTGTTAACAATACCGTGATGTCCTATAAAAGTTTCAGGGGGTGCCTGGGTGGCTTAGTCTGGTAAGCGTCTGCCTTCCGCTCAGGTCATGAACTCGGGGTCCTGGGATCGAGCCCCTCATCCAGCTCTCTGCTCAGCAGGGAATCCTGCTTCTCTCTCTGCAGCACCCCCGCTTGTGCTCTCTCTCTTGCTCTGTCCCTCAAATAAGTAAAATCTTTAAAAAAATAAATAAAGATGTTTCAGTAAGCTAAAGTTATTTTAAAATTACTTAAGTTATTTATTTCAAGAGAAATTGTCAATATGACAGTTCTCTCAGTTGAAAGCAAGACAAACAAAGAAAGAAAATTTGAAAATATTGCTGATGAGTTTGCTTTCATTAAAGCTAGGAAAGTAAGATTATAACAAATTAGTTATGAGAGTATAAGTAAAATATGTAAACTTAAAAATAATTGTATTTTAATAGAACTACTTTTCTTTTTTAAAATATATTTTTTAACTACTTTCATATTCTGAGAAAAAAACTGACCAGTTAAAAACATGTATATAATAGGGTACCCATTTTTCCTTTTGCCCCTGGCTCCAATGCCTAGGCAATTGGAGCTTTAGTTTCTGGGAGCTTTAGTTTGGGGTGAAGTAAGTCAGAAGAGAGAAGGTAGGGCTGAGGTTTGTGAGGTCTGCAGAGGCCTGGTAATACAGGGTTTTATACGGTGGGGGAAGAAGTGTGTCCTATAAGGTGACTCTAAGACCCCAGGATAAGAGTTGAGAGGACTTTGCTTTTCCTGGGGAAGGCACTGGACCTACACCAAAGTTGGTTGAGCAGGTGCAGGAGAGGGACCTAGACTAACCAGAAAGCAGACAGACCATAGCCAGTCATGCCTCATCTCAAAGAATCCTCCTATGAAGGTTGGAAGTGGGGGCACCTCCCTGACACCTGCCCTGCTCACCCCTCAACCCGGCTTCTGCTTTGTGAGGGTTTGAGGTTACTGGCAAATGAAGAACCTGCCTCCCACTTTTCATTCTTTTCAGGGAAGCCAGAGCTTCTCCACAATCTATATCACATCTCATCTCTCCCAGATTTACAGCCTCTAGGAGGTTCCTGTGGTTCTTAGGACCAAATCCAAACCCTCACTCAGATGTCCAAACCCTGCTTAGTCTGCCTTCTACCCTCCTCACATCCTCCCCTCGTGACTCCCCCACTCCAACCACAGTGCTCTTGTTCCTGCTCCTGGAACACACAAACCTCACTCCCACCTCAGGACCTTTGCACTCCCCTGTTGCCTTGCCTGGAACTCTTTCATTTCCCCCAGATCTGCTCTTGGCTAGCTCATCCTGCACATCTGAACTCAAAGGGTGCCTCCCTCTTCTGTCAGGTCTCCCTCCTTCCTTCTAACTATTACGATCATAGTCACTGGTCCATTCTCAAGTCCTCTGGTTTATTTGGCTGTTTTTCTTCCCCCATGAATTTTTAACTCCAGAAGAACCATGGTCTTGTTTGCTTTGGTCACCACTGTTCCCTGGTGACTGAGCACAGGGCCTGACACACAGTAGGCTCCTAATTAAAATGTGTTTAATGAATTCATAAATCCTGTCCTCTGCATGCATGGAACCAACCAGAGGTTCAATCACGAATATACCTGACGGTGAGTGAGACCCACATATTTTACACGTTGAACCAATCAGGAGTTCAAGCTGGAGGATAAATGCAAATAACTAAAGTCTCACCCAATTCTTTCAGCAGAAGAGGTTTTCCTAGGTGACAGCCTCATTTTTAAGGGAAAGAAGCAGAAATCTGAACTAAACACTTGGGACTCCACCCTTACTATTTTAACAGCCAATCACATCGAGGAAATAAAGGGCAAAGGGAGTATTGTTGAGCAGAGACCACGCCCCGTGACGTCACTCCCCCCAAGACGACTTCCAGGCCCTGGTTCCTTAGTGAGGTTAAGTGGAGCGCTGTGGAGAAAGAGTGGGGAAGTTAAAGATCAGGGTAGGATTATGTGTGGACAGAGAGGGGGTGGGGAGGAAAGAGAGCTGGTTAGGGGATAAAGGAAGGGGGCTGGTAGGGGGTAAGACAGAGAAGGGGGTTAAGGGGGAAATGGGAGAGGGTTACAGGAGGACTGGGAGAGCTTATAGGGGACACACTGCAGGTTAAATGGGGGAGCTTATGTAGGGGGATAAAAAGTAGTGGGGATGGGGTGTTATAAGGATTCAGTGTCATCATAGTGGCAAAAGGCAAGGTCATAAGGAGACAAAAAAAATTAAGGGAAGACAGGATTTAAACGAGGACAGAAAATTCATTGGGGACAGAAACAGTGTTACGGAGGACAGGGACGGGGCCTTTGGGTGTCAAGGAGGGTTGTGGGGGACAGGAAGGATAAATCAGGAAAGGAAGGAAATCAGGCATCTCCAATTGCATTCTAGAAAGAGGACAGCATGGAAACATACTGGGGCAGTAGGGTGGTGTGGAGGGCCATGCTGCCCCACCTTGGGGTGGTGGCCCCTTTCAGAGCTCCTCTGACCTGCAGAGTTGGTTCAGCCTGGTCTCCATTCACTGAGATCTCTGCTGTCCATTCCTCTGGCCACTGTGCTGAGACCCGTTCCCTGGCCGTGGTCATCCTCAATCTGCTGTCCTCTAGGCCCTGTAGGTCATGCCGCAGAACCCTGGTGGTGAGATGTCCCTGGATCCCTGGACTTGGTACCCTTGGTACACCAATAAATTGACCATAGATGCATGGGTTTATTTCTATCTCAGTTCTCCTGCAGTGATCTATATGTCCATCCTTATGCCAATGCTGTACTCTTTGTGATTACTGTAGCTTTAATCAAAGCTTTGAAATCAGGAAATAAGAGTCCTCTGACTTTGTTGTTCCTTTTCAAGATTGTTTTGGTTATTCATGGTCCCTTTTGGTTACTATTTGTATGGAATATATTATCCCATCCTTTCACCTTGAACCTATTTATGTCTTTGGCTCTCAAGTGTAGACAGTATATAGTTAGAGCATGTTCTTTTTTTTTTTTTAAGATTTTAATTATTTATTTATTTATTCATTTATTTATTTAGAGAGCATGAGCAGGGGGAGGGGCAGAGGGAGAGAGAATCTCAAGCAGACACCCCGCCTACCCCCTAAAAAAAGATTAATAAATTAGGGAAGTTTTTTGGCCATTATTTCTTCACATATTCTTCACTCACTTTTCTTTCTCTCCTCTCCTTCTGAGACTCCTGTTATGCATGTATTGATACATTTGGTGGGCTCCCACAGGTGTCTTAAGCTATGTTCATTTTTCTTCGTAATTTTCTCTTTCTGCTCTTCAGCTAGGTAATCTCAAGTGATCTATTTCAAGCTCACTGATTATTTCTTCTGTTTGCTCAATTCTGCTTTTGCATCTTTCTACGGAATTTTTCATTTCAGATAATGTATTTTTAACTCCCAAACTTCTAATTGGTTCCTTTTTATGATTTCTCTGTATTAATACTGTGTATTTCACATTCTCATGGTTTCCTATAGTTCTTTGAGTCTATTTTAAAGAGTTGATTTAAAAATCTCTAGCTGATAAATCTAATGTCTGAATCTCCTCAGTGACGTGTCTATTAATTTCTTTCTTTTTTTTTTTTAAGTGAGTGAGAGCATGTGTGCATGCTTGCACAATGTGGGGGAGAGGGCAGAGGGAGAGGGAGAGAGAATCTTAAGCAGTCTCCATGCCCAGTGTGGAGCCCAGCACAGGGCTTGATCTTATGACCCTGAGATCATGACCTGAGCAGAAATCAAGAGTCAGATGCTTAGGGGCACCTGGGTGGCTCAGTTGATTAACCGTCTGCCTTCGGCTCAGGTCATGATCCCAGGGTCCTGGGATCGAGTCCCACATGGGGCTCCTTGCTCAGCAGGGAGCCTGCTTCTCCCTCTGCCTGCCCCCTGCTTGTGCGCTTTCTCTGACAACTAAATAAGTAAAATCTTAAAAAAAAAAAGAGAGAGAGAGATTCAGATGCTTAACCAGCTGAGCCACCCAGGCTCCCCATATTAATTAACTAAGTAATTTTTAAAATATTTATTTATTTTAGAGAGAGCACACACATGTATGTGCTCAGGGAGGGGGAGGGGCAGGAGGAGAGAGTGAAAAACCCAAGTAGAAAACCTAAGCAGAGAAAAACCCATGCAGGGCTCGATCTCAAGACCCCAAGATCATGACCTGAGCCGAAACCAAGAGTCGACCGCTTAACTGACTGAGTCACCCAGGTGCCCCTATTAATTTATATTTTGTTTGTGCTTGAGCCATACTTTCTTCGTGTGTCTCATCATTTTTTCTTGAAAACTGGATCTTTTGGATATCATGATGTGACAAATCTTGAAATCAAATTCTCCCCTTTCCCGTGGTTTATTGCTGCTGCTTATTGTAATATTGTTTGTTTAGTGACTTTTCTGCGCTAGTTTTTTAAGTGTATTTGTTGTGTGTGGCCCCTGAAGTCTCTATTCTATTAGCGTAGTAGTCAGCTAATTATTAGACAGAGATTTCTTAAATACCTGAAGGCAAAGAAATCAGAAATCTCCCAGTCTCGGCAGATGGGCTCTAGGTGCGTGTTGGTGCATGCCCTCAACACTCAGGCAGGAAGTTTACAGCTCTGCCTTCACCATCACTCATTGCTTATACAGCCCCAAAGGTCAGCCAGAGGTGAGAACTGAGGGTCTTCTCACGTCCCTTCTGAGCATGCACCCAGCCCTGGACAAACACGTGGACTTCTAGATTCCCAGGAATACATGGGAGCTTTTCTACACCTTCATTTCCCAAGCATCTCATTCCCCAGCTTTTCCTCCAAAGCTCTTTGGTTTGTCTGTGATTTGCCCCAACTGTTATCCCTTTAGTCTAGGTAGCAACAGCTAATTCACTTGCCTCTAGTAGCTGCCTCCCCCTAGGATTGTTCTCAGTTAGAGGAAATAAAGGCAAGCCTTTTGAGCTGGTCTTTAAGGGCGCCACCAAGACAGGTCAAAGCAACAACCATGATTCTTTGAGAATGAATTCTGTATCTAGGACCTAAGTACAGGTACTAAGAACTTGTACTAGGAATGTGGGCTGTTGTCCTCAAGGCTACAACTGAAGTGGGGAGTGGGAGATGGTTCCAGGATAAGTTAAAACACCACAAATCTCTCTTACTGACACTGGTGGGTTTCTTTTTTTTTTTTCCTCTTGATTAAGCATTTGACTGGTTGCTGTAAATCCTTGATGCTGATAGAGTTGGTTTTGACAGTTTTTGTTAGTTTATTCACTGTTTTCATGGAGGGATGGGATTTTGAAGTTCCTTACTCTGTGTTTTGCATGGACATTACTCTTAGTATATAACCTTTTGTGAGTGGCTTCTCTCCCTCAGCCTATTGACTTTGAGATGTATCCAAGTTGTTGAGTGTGTCACCAGTGTGTTCCACTTAATTTCTGAGTAATATTCCAATGTATTGGTCTATGCCATTTGTTTATCCACCCCCTCATTGAGGGACATTTGAGTTGTTTCCATTTTTGGAGATTAGGAATAGAGTATTTGTAAATATTCTCATAAAACTTTGTGTGAACATGTTTCCATTTATCTAGGGTAAATACCCAGAAGTGGGGTTGCTGGGTCATAGGATAAATGTGTGTTTAACTTTATAAGAAATTTCCAATCTGTTTTTACAGAACACTGTTCCATTTTTCATTCCCATTAGCAATGAATGAGGGTTCCAGTTCTCCATGTCTTCACGAACACTTGATATTGTTAGCCTTTTTTACTTGAACCATTCTAATAGGTGTGTAGTGGTATGTCGTCAAAGTTTTAATATGCATTTCTTTAATAGCTGATGATTTTGAATATTTTTTCCTTTGCTTATTTGATGTTCTTATAGTCTCTTTAGTGAAGAATCTGTTCAAATCTTTTGTCCATTTTAAAATTACATTGTTGGTTTGCTTCCTGTAATTCTGATACAAGTCCTTTTTCAGATATGTGATTTATAAACATTTTTGTCCAGGCTGTTACGTGTCTTTTCAGTTTTTTTTTTCTTTTGCAGAGCAAATATGTTCAGTTTCAACAACAACCAGTTTCAGATTTGTCCTTTTATGACTGTGTTTTTGGTGTCACATCTAAGAACTCTGTATCTAATCCCGGTCATGAGGATTTTCTTCTGTGTTTTCAGAAGTGTTATTATCATGTTTGTGTGTGTGGATTTCTTTAGATTTATCCTATTTGGGATTCATTGAGCTTTTTAAATCTATAAGTTTATGTCTTTCACCAAACGGGAAGTTTACAGCCATTATGATTTGTTTGTTTGTTTGTTTGTTTGTTTCAATAGCATTCTTTCTCCTGTCCTGAAACTGTGATGTCATGAATGTTAGACGTTTTGAAATTGTCCTACAGGTCTCTGGGGCTCTGTTAATTTTTCTTAATCTGTTTTTCTCTATTGCCCAAACTGGATAATTTCTTTCTTAAAAAAAAAAGAGACTTTATTTTATTTATTTGAGACAGAGAGAAAGAACATGAGTGGCGGGGGGTGGAGAGGGGCAGAGGGAGAGGAAGAGTGAGAAGCAGACTCCTCACGGAGCAGTGATCCTGATGTGGGGCTCAATCCCAGGACCCTAGGATCGTGATCTGAGCTGAAGGCAGACGCTTAACTGACTGAGCCACCCAGATGTCCCCAAACTGGATAATTTCTATTTAACTACCTTCAGGTTTACTGATTCTTTCCTCTGTCATCTCTATTGGCTATTGAGTTCATCTAGTGATTTAAAAAAAAAATTTCAGCTATTGGGGCACCTGGGTGGCCCAGTCAGTTAGGTGTCTACCTTCGGCTCAGGTCATGATCCCAGGTCATGGGACCAAATCCTATAATGGGCTCCCTGCTCAGCGGGGAGTCTGCTTCTCCCTCTACCCTTCCTCCCTGCTTGTGATCTCTCTTTCTCACTCAAATAAATAAATAAAATCTTTTTTTAAAATTTCAGTTTTTGCATTTTTCAGTTCTAAAATTTCTGTTTGGTTATTTTAATAGACTTTCTGTCTTTCCTTTTATTTCAAGATTGTTCACGCTTATTTTTTGGAGCATGGTAATATAGCTGTTATAAAATCTGTCTGATAATTCTAACATCTGGGTCATCTTAGGATTAATGTGTATTGATTGCCTTTTTTCTTGATAATTTGTTAGACTTTCCTAGTTTTTTCTGTGTAGAGTAATTTTGGATTGTATTCTGGACATTTTGTTTAGATTACATGGATTTTTTGTTTGTTTTAGCAGATAGTAGATCCAATTAGATTCATTCTTCAAGTTCAGATCTGGTTTTTTTGTGGGCTTTGATTCCAATGTAAGCTCAGCTTTTAGAACTTTTACAGTGCTATTTAATCTTGCCTAATGTATTCACCACTTAGGGGTGAGATTTAAATAGCACTGAGACCTGGGCAATGGGTTACCCCATAATTCAATTCTCAAGGCCTTTGGTATGCTAATACCATGTGGTGAGGGATGCACAACTCTGTGACTATAATAGCAGCCACTGAATTGTATACAGACACACCTCATTTTATTGTACTTTGTAAATATCTTTTTTTTTTTTTTTTTTACAAATTGAAGGTTTGTGGCAATCTTGCATCAAGCAAGTCTATTGACTCCATTTTTCCAACAGCATTTGCTCCCTTCATGTCTCTGTGTTGCATTTTGGTGATCTTAAAAATATTTCATATTTTTTCATTATTATTATATTTGTTACAGTAATTTGTGATCAGTGATCTTTGATGCTATTATTGTAATTGCTTTTGGTACAAACTGTGCCCATATAGGAGGGCAAACTTAATGGTACATATTGTGTGTGTCGACTGCTCTACCAGCCAGCAGCTATTCCCCCACCTCTCTCCATCTCCTCCATCCTCCCTATGCCCTGGGACACAACAGTATTGAAATTAGGCCTATTAATAACCCTACAATGGCTTCCTAGTGTTCAAGTGAAATGGCTTTTAAATCAAAAGCTAGAAATGATTAAGCTTAGTGAGGAAGGCATGTTGAAAGATGAGCTAGGCCAAAAGCTAGACCTCTTGTGCCAAACAGCCAAGTTATGAATGCAAAGGAAACATTCTGGAAGTTCCAGTGAACACACACATGATCAGAAAGTGAAAATAGCCTTATTGCTGATATGGAAAAGGTTTTAGTGGTTTGGATAGAAGATTAAACCAGCCACAACGTTCCCTTAAGCTAAAACCTAATCCAGAGCAAAGCCCTGACTTTATTCAATTCTATGAAGGCTGAGAGAGGTGGAGAAGCTGCAAAAGAGAAGTCTGAAGCTAGCAGAAGTTGGTTCATGAGGTTTAAGGAGAGAAGCCATCTTCATGACACACAAAAAAACCCTCAAAGTGAAGCAGCAAGTGCTGATGTAGAAGCTGCAGCAAGTTCTCCAGAAGATCGAGCTAAGATAATTTGTGAAGGCTTAAGCAACAGATTTTCATTGTAGGTGAAACAGCAGTTTATTGGAAGAAGATACTATCCAGGACTTTCATAGCTAGAGAAGAAAATTCAATGCCTGGCTTCAAAGCACAGGCTGACTCTCTTGCTGGGGGCTAATGCAGCTGGTGACTTTAAGTGGAAATCAACGCTGATTTACCATCCCCCCAATCCTGGGGCTCTTAAGGATGATGCTAAATCTACTCTGTCTGGACTCTCTAAATGAAACAAAAGCCTAGATGACAGCATATCTATTTGATATTTGAGGCCCACTGTTGAGACCTGCTCAGAAAAAAAAAAAAGATTCCTTTCAAAATATTACTGCTCACGGACAAGGCACCTGGTCAACCAAGAGCTCTGATGGAGATGGACAATGAGATTCATGTTGTTTTCACACCTGCGGATACAATGTCCACTCTGCAGCCCATGGATCAGGGAGTCATTGTGACTTTCAGGTCTCATTTAAGAGATATATCTTATGAGGCAATGGCTGCTATAGATAGTGGTTCCTCTGATGGATCTGGGCAAAATAAATTGAAAACCTTTTGAAAAGGATCCACTGTTCTATATGCCATTCTGAGTCATGGAAAGAAGTTAAAATATCAACATAAACAGGAAGAATCTGATTCCAACCCTCGTGGATGATGTTGAGGGGTTCAGAACTTCAGTGGAGGAAGTCACTGCAGATGTGGTGGAAACAGCAAGAGAACTCAAATTAGAAGTGGAGCCTGAGGATGGGACTGAATTGCTGTGATCTCATGATCTAACTGAAGGGATGAGGAGCTTCTTCTTATGAATGAGCAAAGAAAGCAGTTTCTTGAGATAGAATCAACTCCTGGTGAAGATGCTGTGAAGACTGTTGAAATGACAATGAAGGATTTAGACTGTGACATATACTTAGTTGATAAAGTAGCAGCAGAATTTGAGAGGACCGACTCCAATTCTTTTTTTAAAAATTTTTGAAAGATTTTATTTATTTATTTATTTATTTATTTATTTATTTATTTGTTTGTCAGAGAGAGAGAGAGAGGAAGCACACAAGCAGCGGGGAGCAGCAGGCAGAGGGAGAAACAGACTCCCCGCTAAGCAAGGGGCCCCATTCGAGACTGGATCCCAGGACCCTGGGATCATGACCTGAGCCAAAGGCACTTAACTGTCTGAGCCACCCAGGCGTCCCAAGGATTGACTCCAATTCTGAAGAAAGTTCTGCTGTGGGTAAAATGCTATCAATCAGCATCACATGCTACAGAGAAATCATTCATGAAGAGAAGAGACAATTGATGCAGCAAACTTGAGTTTATCTTATTTTAAGAAATTGCCAGTTATGGAAACCTTCAGCAGCCACCACCCTGATTAGTCAGTAGCCATGGACATGGAGACAAGATTCTCCACCAGCAAAAGGATTATGATTTGCTGAAAGCTCAAATGATGGTAGCATTCTTTAGCAATAAAGTATTTTTAAAATTTAAGCAATAAAGTATCTGAAAGTTAAGGTGTGTGCCTCATTTTTTCCAGACATAATGATATTGCACACTTAATAATCTACAGTATATTGTAAACATAACTTTCATGTGATCTGGGAAACCCAAAAATTCATTTGACTTGCTTTATTGTGATATTGACTTTATTGTAGTGGTCTGGAATCCAACCTGCAATATCTCCGAGGGTTATGACAATTATTTATGAGAATGTCTCTTAGTTTGCAAAAAGAAAATTTTCTAAGTCTCCTTTTTGTTTACCTCTGATTTTTTTTTTGGTATGATTTAAGGAACTCTACATTTTGCAATTTCTATTTGTAGCTGGGTTCTTGGTGAATTTTGTAAATATTTCTTTGATATAACTAGAGAAAGTGCAGTAACTACTTTAGGGTGTAACATTCTAATAACTCTATAATTGTACTTACTCGTTAAATTATTCAAATCCTATATGCATTTTTGCATTCTTTTTCTACTTCATTTTTACATTTTCTAAGAGGCATATTTAGATCTCACACTAAGGTTGTGGTTTTATACATTTCTCCTTGTATTTCTAGTGGCTTTATTAAAAATTTTTTGTTTCTTGCTTTCATTTTCACAATGTAGCTGATCTGTAGTTCACTACATAAATATCTGTGACCCTTATGTCTTCTTTTGTGCATAGCACACATCCCCTCTTCCTTCTCCTTTTAGTTATTTCTTGGAGCCCTTTGTTCTCCCTTAAATCGTTTATTTATTTGGATGTTTTCCCTCTTTCTCTCTCATGGGCTGTGGATTCCAGGAGAGCTGTGATCTTGTCTGCCTTAGTCACCACATGGCCCTCAGAGCCCAGTGTAGACCTCGTGTACCGTAGGCTCCTTGTAGGACTATCAGTAAATTTGCTCATTGCACTTAGATCCAGTCTAGAAGTGAGGCCCACACGCCATATGTTGAGCCAGTCAGGAGTTCAAGCTGGGGGCAACAACAAAAAGGGTAGGGGACTAACCCCGTCCCCTTATTCACTGAATTGATTAAGAGGGCAGGAAGAAATGGAAGTGGCTAGGTAATACCCCTTACGCACGCTGAACCAATCAGAAGCTGGGTCTGAGCACTTGAGACATGACTAAACTGAGCCCCTAATCTTAATGAAGTGGTGTCCAGTAGGGAAGCCCCTACCCCATGATGTAAATCGCCCGGAAAGCCTCAGGAACTAAGAAGCCAAGGGAAGTCCTAGGGCCATTAACTAGGGTTGTGATGGGATAATCAGAAAAGAGCAGTGAGTTTACGTATGTGTGGGTGGAGTGGGGTGGGGAGAGCTTAGAAGAAAAAAGTGAAGCAGTTGGAGGGAGACATGGAGGGTGTAATGGGGGTAGAGAGAGGAATTAGGATAGAGGAGGGTTGGATTTTGTCAGAGGGCCAGTAAGGCTATTATACAGGAACATGGAAGTGTCGTGGGTTCTGGCTTGGGGCAGTGTCCGTTTGCAGTGATCTTCATTTCTTGGGAATTTAGATGTTCCCTGGCCAAGACCCATTTCCTGTCTGCAGATTCTGCCCACCAGCGTCTCCTCCTCAGGCCAAGGTCCATGGCTACTATGACTGAGCCCAGGAACCTGGAGTTCAAGGTCCCACCAACGCAGCCAGTCATCCTGATGTCCTTGAATCCCCCAGAAAATGATTATTTGTTTCTCTCCATCATTTCCTTCTTCTTCTTCATTTTGCTGGCAATCCCAGCCCTCTTCTTCTCCCTCAAGGTGGGCACCATCTGGCTACCACCAACTCCCACCGTTCCCAGATATGCCTCCTCCGTCCCTCCCCATCCCCCTATTCCTCCCCAGGGATCTCTTAGTGTTCTTCCTGGAGAATTTACTCCCTCCTCCACCATCTAGTTGCCCTTGTTCCTCCCCAGAACCCCCTTCACCGTTCCTCTTCCTTTCTCCACTGGGGGACTGAACCCTGCCCTTACCTCCCTCACACCACCATTCCTGGTCTTGCATTTCCCACCTCCCCCTGGGATGTCCCTCCCCATCTCCCTCCCCCCTTGGAAACTCTCCCACCACCTTGCCTTCATCTCCACAGACCCGGCAAGCCAACTTTCATGGGAATCAGAGGAAAGCACAGATCAATTCCAGACTGGCCCTGAGCTTCAGCATCTCAAGCATCCTGGTGGGCTCCATTATGATCATTTGCTCCATTGTAGTTGGAGTTCTGAAACATAAAGTATGAGATCATACTAAAAGCTCACCTCCCTCAGAGAATCATGAACTGCACCTTCTGGAGCCTTTGAATTTGGACATCAATAACCTACCTGTACTGGAGGAAGTCTCCCCTCCATTAGCATTTGTTAAGAGCAATAAAATTTATGAGGAGCCTTCTGCTTTCTGCTCAAATGCACATGTATTCACATGCTTTTGTGTGTCCGCTTCGCTGAGTACCACAGGGCTTATCCATATTTTCTGTGAACATTTATTGGGCAACTACTATCATGTGCCAGGCACTGTTTCGGACCTTAGTGATTCAGTGCTGCTTCAGATAAATGAGGTATTTGCCTCTATAAAACTTACAGTATATTAAGAGGACACAGAAAAAAAGCAAAATGTAAAGCAACAACATAGCTGTAGGTCAGTGCTTTCTAATAGATCTTTCAGCAATGATAGACATGTTCTGTAAGCCATTCTATACAATATGGTAGTTACTAGCCGCATGTGGCTACTGAGTGAGCACTCGGAAGGAGCACAGGTGACTAGTGCACCTGAAGAACTCAATTTTTTATTTAATTATAATTAATTTAGATTAAATTTGCCACATGCGGTTAGCGGCTGCTGTCCTGGACAGCACAGTTCTAGGTGGTGGTCAACATTATGGAAAAAAAAAAACCAGGATGAAATTGGGGGAGCAAGAAGAGGGGCTTATGACAGAGTGGCTCAGGGAAAGCCCTCACTGGGGACCTAATATCTGAGCTGTGACCTGGAGTGAGGAGAGCCACAGAAACATCTGGAAGAGAGTTCTAAGCAGAGCAGTAAGTGCAAAAACTCAGGCAGGAAGGAGCCTGGCTTGTCCCAGGAAGAAAAAGATTAGTGGGACTGGAGTGAGCAAGGGGAGTACTACAAAGTAAGGTCAGAGGATGGGCAGGAGGCAAGTCACAGCTCAGAAGGCCACAGGAGGAAGGTTGGATTTTTAAGTATGAAGTGAAGTCCTTAGAGGTAGTAAACAGGGAGAACACAGGTTTGTTTTTAAAAGATTGAGTTTGATGTCTAAATTGAATGTAAAAGATCTCTAAGAGGGTTCCAGTACTAATTCCAATTACGTGTGGAATCAATTCCTGGACATCAGCTGGGTGTCTTACAATTCAGCTTACTTCTGATGCTGTCTGCCCAGAGATAGCCTCAGACTCCATAGGTTAAGGGCTTAGTCCTGCAAGGGTGCCTTCTGTCCCAGAGGCCGGATGGAAGCCTAGGTTTTAACTTGTACTTCTGACCCACTGGCTAAAAATCAGAGCCTCCTACAACATCTTTGGGTTTGATTAATTTGCTAGGGTGGCTCAAGAATTCAGAGAAACAATTTACTTACTAGTAAAAAACACAGATTGCTAGTTTATTATAAAGGGATAAAACTCAGGGGCACCCAGATGGAAGAGCTGTATAGGGCAAAGTATGGTGAAAGGTTGTGGAACTTCCACACCCTCTCTGAGCGTGCCCCGTTTCCCAAATCTCTGTGTGTTCTTCAACCCAGAAGCTCTCTGACCTTGGCCTTTTGGGGTTTTATGGAGGCTTTATGACACAGTTGTGATTTGGCATTGGCTTTTGGTGATTGGTTCAACCTCCAGCCCCTCTCCCCTCCCTGGAGGTTGGGGGGAGGTACTGAAGTTCCAACTCTCTAATCACAGAGTTGCTTCCCTTCCAACCAGCCCCCATCCTTACATCACCTAAGGGCTTTCCAAAAGTCACCTTATGAACATAACAAAAGATACCTTGATTGCTTTTATCATAGGACACTCCAAGGGTTTTAGGAGCTCAGTGCCAGGAATGGATGGAAGACGAAGATTTTTCTTATTATAAATCACAATATATTATTGCAGTCTCCTTCCATAATAGCTAGTGGGGGGGGGGAAGAGAAACAAAAAGTTCATATCTTTTAAAGACAGCAAACAGCTGTGGATGCAAAGAAGTCTAAAGGAACTGCATTCTAGAACTAAGGAACCCTTCTTAAGTGGTGTGAAAATTAATAAAAGGAAACTTCATTTAAAATGGAATCAGGGGCACCTGGGTGGCTCAGTCCATGAAGCGTCTGTCTGCGGCTCAGGTCATGATCCCAGGGATTATGTCTGGCATCGGGCTCCCTACAGGGAGCCCCCTTCTCCCTCTGCCTGGCTCTCCCGATGCTTGTGCCCTCTCTCTGTCTCTGACAAATAAATAAAATGTAAAAAAGAAAGAAAGAAAGAAAGAAGGAAAGAAAGAAAGAAAGAAAGAAAGACAACTGATAATGAATGAATGAATGAATGAATGAATGAAGTCAGGAGGCCAGAAGGGGGAGCTCTCATGCCCTACTTCTGTCAATTGTCCTTGTCAATTGCAGGCCCTACAGGAAAAGAAGTACCTTGGAAATCAATACTGCCTTAGCTACTACTTGACTATCTGGGCAGGAGGAAGAAAAGTTTCCTCCTCCCCTGCCAAGAGCCCTGCCAATGAGAGGCTCACAACTTAGCCAATGAAAAGCTACTGTACTTAGAACTCCAAAGGAGAGTTTGTTTTTAACAGCTCCCCTCCCCAGATTTCCTCTTTTCTCTGTAAAAGAGCTTTCCTCTCCTCTGTTCTCCAGACTTGCATATGGTTTTGTCCTAGCTTGCTTGTCCTCAATTACAATTCTCTGTTATTCCTGAATTAACCCATTTTTGCTGGTAAAATAACTGGCCGGTTGGCAAGAATGACTGGTTAAAAGTCACATTCCTGGGAGAGGCTGAAACTACAATCAGGTTAGGTATGGAGTCCTGATTTGCTGATGTGGGGCTTAGCACAAGTGGCTCCACCTAGAGTTTGTTGTTTATTTTTTAACAAGACAAAGGTACCAATTCAATACAGTGGAGACAGGATAGTCTTGTCCGTTAATGCTAAGGAAACTGTATATCAATATAGGAAGAAATGAATCTTGGACCCTTTCTTATTTCATATCTTATTATTTTTTTCATAATCTCAACCTAGAACTGTATTATCCAGGATGGTGGCCACAAGATTAATTCAGGATGGCTCCTAGACCTAAATAAGAAAGCTAAAACTATCAAGCTTCTATGTGAAAACGTAAGAGAGTCTATTTGTAACCTTTGGATAGGTAGACAAAAATGTCTTAAACAGGACAGAAAAAACCTAAGCATAATATTTAAAAATGATCATTGGATTTTACAGATTTTAAAACTTATGAAAAAGGCAAGTCACAAATTGAAAAAAAAATTCATATAAGACAAAAACAGGCCATCAATTTTTTTCTGATGGGAAAGATGTGAACGTGAATTTTACAAAATATAATTTCCACATGGCCATAGCATGTGCAAGGTGCTTAACATCCTAATGTTAAGCAATTGCATTTCCAAGGAAATGCATATTAAAACTACAATGGGATACAATTATATACCCAAAGAATGGCTAAAAGTAAAAAGACTGTCATCAAATGTGGGCAAGAATGTAGGAATCCCGGATGCCTGGGTCGCTCAGTTGTTTAAGCGTCTGACTTCTACTAGGGTCATTATCCTGGGGTCCTGGATCAAGTCCGCATCGAGCTCCCTACTCAGCAGGGAGCCTGCTTCTCTCTCCCTCTGCCGTTCCCCCTGCTTGTACTCTCTCTCTCTTTCTCTGTCAGATAAATAAATAAAATCTTGAAAGAAGAAAGAAAGAAAGAAAGAAAGAAAGAAAGAAAGAAAGAAAGAAAAAAGGAAAGGAAGGAAGGAAGAAAGGAAGGAAGGAAAGGAGAAAGGAAAGGAAAGGAAAGGAAAGGAAAGGAAAGGAAAGGGAAGAAAAAAAAAGAAAGAAAACCAAGGGGCTTAGCCTAGGAACTTGCCCTGGGTGGAAGCCAATGGTTCAGCCCCTTCATTTTGTTCTCTTTTTGTGATTGGCTGACAGTGAACAGGGAGGGGGTCCTGGTTAGTTTCACTCCACCCACCCTGTTCTTTACCAACTGGCTGACAGTGGATAGAGACCTTCTTTCTTTCTTGATTAGGTTGGTCCAGCCTCACCTCTTGATTCTGCCTTTGTAATTGGCTGGAAGTTGAAGAAACTTTGACCAAAGAAGTCCCATTCCCCCCAACCGCCCACCTATGAATTTTGGCTCCTGGATTGGAGGACCGGGATCAAGAGACCTATACCCCTTGTTAATCTTAAAAATAAAACATTATTTTACCAAAGCAAATGGGTTATTCAGGAATAACAGAGAATTATGGTTTGGGACATGCAAACAATGACAAAACAATAGGCAAATCTGGTAAACAAAGTAGAGGACCGTTATTTTATGGAGAAGGAGGAAGAAGTTGGGAGGGATTATGTGTTTGTTTTATTTTGAGGGAGAACCAGAGTGCCTGTGGTGGGGGGAGGGGCAGACGGGGAGGGAGAGAAAAAGTCTTAAGCAGGCTCCTCGCCCAAGGCGGAGCCCAGTGCGATCTCACAATTCTGAGATCAAGACTTGATTAGAAACCAAGAGGCCCACGCTTCAGGGACTGAGCCACTCAGGCGCCCCTGGAGGGGTTGTTTTGAACCAGAGTCCATTGGAAAAAAAGCATGAGTCCAGGATGATGTTGGCTCTCATTGGCTGAGTTGCGGGGGTCGGGGGGAGTGAGTTCTTGTAGGAGATGCAACGTACATTCTTATCCCCTTGGCGCCTGTAGTAGATGATTCTTTCCGGTTGAGGAGTCTTTCGTCCGGGTCTGTAATTGACACGTCTTTCCGTAATTAACCTGGAGCGGTACCGCAGGAAAGCTCCCCCTTCTGGCCTGCCATTCTAAATGACGTTTCCCTTGATACCTTCCACACCTTCATCCTTGGCTTTTGAGCCCCATTCTGAGCTTTTGCATACGTCTCCATCCAAGGATACCTTTTCTAACTCCACTTTTCTCAAGCTTCCCTGCCAGAGGTGGGGAGTGGGGGAGTTGGCCGCCTGCCCTAGTCATAAAATGCGGCCCTGGAGGACTCAGAGTTGGTTACCTGAGTTTTGTCTCAGCTCCCCCATGCGTGCCGTCATTCAGCAGTAAGTGAGCCAACTGCTGTGTGCCGGGCTCAGTGCTGGGCACTGGGGGTACTCAGGAATGCAAAACACTGCTGAACCCACCCAACTTCTTGAAGCCCCCTTTTCCTTTGCCTCCTGATCCTCCCCACCCCCACCCCTTCCTGGTTCTTCCTATACCTTTCAGACTGCTTTTATCTTCTTTAACAGCAATGGCTCCCCTCCTTGCTCTTCTCCCCACCCTTGCCAGAGGCTCTTACCTCCCCTAGCTCACTCTACCCTTTCTGCACTGACAAGGCCCGCCTCACTGTTCCCAATTTCAACTTCTTCTAGAAGCTCCAAGACCCATAGTTGTCCCATAGCTTCCTGGTTCTCCAGTTCCTACACAGGCTGTAGCCCTTCCTCAAACCTACCTCTTCTCCTGGGTCCCATCCCAGGGGAGGCCTCCCCCACCCCAGGCCAGATACCTCCTGCCCCAGCCCATGTCCCCATAGGAGATGTCCTGAGCCTCCCTCCCCCACCTTTCCCCTCCTCTCCCCCCACAGGCCTCACCCAGCCTCCTCCCCTGGCTTCTAATCTCAGCCTCCCCCTTGAGTGTCCTCCACATGACAGCCAGGGGCATCTTCCAGACTCAGTCCTGACCATGCCCCTCTTCTGACCCAAACTCACATGCCTTCAGCTGCTCCTAGACTAAAATCCTAACTCCTCCCCCTGGTCCACAAGGTCCCACACGAACTGACCCCCACCTTCATGTCGTGTCACCCTCCCCTCACTAATCTTATCCAGCCCCTGCACCATCCCTCCTTGCTGACCCTCACTGTCACCTGGTTCCCAGCTCAGGGCTTGTTCTCACTGTTCCTTCTGGATTATTCCTGGCTGTCTCCTCATCCTTGAAGCCTCGGCTCAAGTGTTACTTCCTCGAAGCCCCTTCTCCAATACCCTAGTCTATCAGCTTCCTCTCCTCTGCCTCTCTCCTCAAGTACCCCGTTATTGTCCTTCGTGTTCTTCTCATTTGCCAGTAAAGATTCATCTGTTTGATTACTTGGGGACGCTGGAGTGTAAGCAGGACCATGACTGTTTTCTTCCCTGCAAATCCCAGGGCTTAACAAAAAGCTTGGCACATAGCAGATGCTCAATCAACATTCTGTAAATCATGGAACGGAGTCTAGTTTTAATGGGAGGCCATTTTGTGAAATGGTGTCTGGGTGTACTCACGCAGGAGGACTTTCTAGCCAGGCTGCTTGGATTCAAGTCCTGGCTCTGCCCGTTACTAGGTGTGTGACCTTGGGCCAGTCGTATAACCTCTCTGGACGTCAGTTTCTTCACAGTAAAACTGGGATAAATACACTACCTTCCTCATAAGGTGGCTGTGAGGATGAAACGAGCCCACACAAGTAATGCGCTTATAACAGGGCTGAGGCAGCGAGTTCTCAATGAATGTCACTGCCATCATGGGCTTCCTGTCCTTGTGTCTGTCTGAGCCCGTCCTTCTGCTTTAGGTTGGGGGAGTGTGTCTTTGGGGGACCAAGAGCATCACCCCAAGGCAGGATCACACGTTCCTCTCAGTATTTGTGGCTTGGATTGCTGCTGCACGCTGTGGAGGGTCTCGGGGACCCTGAGATTTATTTTATTTCTTCCAACAAAAGTTCATTGAGTGCCTATTATTTGCAATTTGACATCAGTCCAAAACAACAACAACAAAAAAACCAACAGGCAAAAATCCCTGCCCTCGCAAAGCTCACATTCTGTCCTGAGGGATTCAGAAAACAAAGGAACCCAATAGATAAGAGCAATGACCCAGTATGGGAGAAGATCATGGGGACAGAGGTGCAGGGGGCCCACAGGTCACAGTTTTAAATCAGCCAGTCAAGGAGCTCACACTGGGAAGGCAACATTTGTGTGAAGAACTTGGAGGGAGAGAGGGAGCCATGTAGGTGTGGGGAGGAGAGCATTCCAAGAGGAGGGAAAAGGGCACAGGCAAAGGCACAGGCGGGAGGCTGTTTGCTATGGCTGAGGCACAGCAGGGAGCCAGCATGGCTGCAGTGGGAGGAGGGGAGGTCTGGGAGGCCACAGGTCAGACCATTGGCTTTGGGCACCAGCGTGCTCACTTGGCTTTCAAGAGTCAGGTGGAGCTAAGGGAGGGTTGAGTCAGGAGAGCCCAGACCCCAGGGTGGGGAGCGGACTTCAGGGGGGCAAGGACGGGAGACTGGGGAGAGGCTCCTGTGATGTCCGGGCCAGAAGGGATGGAGGTGGAACCAGGGTGGGACCTGAGGAGGGAGAGCTGGTTGGGTTCCAGGGATGATTTTAAGATCCCAGATCAGGACAGCCAGGCAAATTTCTTGAGGGTGGTTGAACTTTCCACATCTGGACGAAGCTGGGAGAGGAGCAGAGCACTGGAGACCTGGCTGCCGTCTTAGCCAGGCTGGGGCCAGACCTTGGCCCTGACTCCTTGACCCATTGCCTGCTCCTTTACCAGCTTAAGGAGGGGGAAGCAAGGTCCCTGCCTGCCCTGCCTCTCTCTTCAAGCTTCCCAGGGCCTGGTGATGGCGGGGACGGGTAACCTGCCCAGGAGGCCAAGGGCATTGCTGAATCCACTATCTTATCAGAGAATCCAAACACAAACCAAAAGTCACGCTCACAATGAGTTCTTTCACTCAGCAAACACTCCTTGGGCTGGGTGATACAGGGCACACAGCGGCGACTGAGACATCCTGGATCCTGTCCTCATGTGTCCGGGGGGGGGGGCAATGGGACATCAGCATATGGTGACTGCCCAGAGTGGCCAGGCTTGTGATGGAGGAATTATGGGTCAGAGGGGTCAGGGCTGGGATAGGGAAGCCTAGGGGCCTGTGGGAGCTCAGGGGAGGTACCTGACCCAGTTGGTCCATGGTCCAAGGAGGTTTCCTGGAGAAAGGGATGTCTGTGTGAGAGCACAAAAGATGAGGAGTAGCTGAATGTGGGGAGGACGCAGGGTGAGTGTTTCAGGCAGAGGAAGCTCCACCGGCCAAGATCTTGAAATGATAGTTTTGATAAACAGAAGGGCTGCATGAGCTTCATCCCAAAGCATGACAGGGGAGGGCACAGGAGGGCGGCACAGCCAGGAAACTGATCCCCTCAGGACTTGTAGGGCACTGAGTCCCTAAAAGTGTGTGCTCATGATTCCAGGAGACTCTTGTTTAGATTCCCCTTAAAACCCACTCAATATTCACCAGCCATTTAAGTCTGTCCTCTGCCCTCTCTTTCTCAGGAAAAAGAAAAATTCAATTCTGACCATTAATTTTTTCTTTTTAAGATTTTATTTGCTCATTTGAGAGAGAGAGAGAGAGCTCAGGGTTGGTGGGGCAGAGGGAGAGGAAGAAGGAGAGGCAGACTCCCCGCTGAGCAGGGAGCCTGATGTGGGGCTCAATCCCAGGACCCTGAGATCGTGACCTGAGCCGAAGGCAGATGCTTAACCGACTGAGCCACCCAGGAGCTTCTGTGACTGTTTTGAATAGAAAGTAAAGAGATCACGGAATAGCCCTCTGGTCATTCCTTAAGCCTCCGCATATCCTCCAAACGTCCGCCCCGTTCCAGACCATCTGAAGACTCAGAAATGGGGCCTGTCCTGCCGGGAAGCCCTGACAAGGGCGCACATCACTGCTGTGTTCCTGCCCATCGTGTGTGACCTGAATCTGACCATGAACCCTCGGTGGAGCCAAACTGAGGGGAATTCTTGCAACACAATTGACTGATACTTTCCCACAATTCCAAGGTCATGAAAGACAAGAAAAGAGTAAGGAAACGTCACAGACGGGAGGAGACCAAGGGAATATGCTGACTAAGTGCGCAGTGTGATCCCAGACCAAGAAAAGGACACGAGCCGGGAAACGGGAAGTTCAAATACATTCTCCAGATTAGTTCCTAATGTCCGATCGATGTGAATGTGCTGGATTTGACCACTGGACTGTGGTTATGTAAGAGAGTGTCCTTGTTCACGGGAGACCCATGCCTAGGTATTCATGGAGACACAAGCATCTGGTCTCCAACTCACTCACAAGTGGGTCAGCCTGAGCTTAAAAAAAAAAAAAAATCTGTTCTCTCTTTCATCTCTCAACTATCTAGAAACCACAAATTGGGAAAATCATTCAATTTAGCTGAAGGGGAGGCGGGTCTTTGTTTTATTACCCCTGTAACTGGTGGGTCTGAAATATTTAAAATAAACCATTGAAAATTAACATAATAAAACTGAGAAATGAAAAAAAGAGGGGGGAACCACAAATGGGGCAGAGAATAGAGAAGGACAGTCCCCGATTTTGACAGAGGTCTGCACATACACCTGCTGCCAGTGATGGTGCCTCAGTCTCCCCACTGTGACTTAGATTGTGGAGTTCCCGTATCTGTGCAGACACACCCCATATTTACACCAGGCTCTGGATGCTTTCAGGGGTAGAGGGCTAGGGGGCAGGGTGGAAGAGCTAGAGAGAGCTAGAGGCACCTGAGGAGCTCCCAGTGATGGAGATTTCCCGAGGGCCTGCCCTGTGCTCCAGGTTGTTAGTGAATATTCCACCTCCAACAGTGTCTAGACCATCTGTGGTGTGTCTAGGGCACTGGTCCGGGTGCTATGCATACAGCAGCAAACACAACCAACTCCCAGTCTTCCTTCTAGTGTGACAAGGTTGACACCAAACAAATGAAAATAAAATACAGTGTCAGGTTGGGAGAAGGGGTATGGGTAAAGCAGGGTGAAGGGGATGGGGCCTGATGGGGGTATAATATTAGAAGTGAGGACTCTCTGAAGAGATGACATTTGAACTGAGACCTCACAGTGAGAAAGAGCCATGCAGGTATCTAAAGAAGAGAGCGTCAGGCAGAAGGGACTGCAAGTGCAAAGGCCCTGGGGCAGGAATGACCTTGATCTCTAGGAAGCACAGCAAGAAGGCCAATGCCAGTGGAACTGTAGTAGAGATTGAGCCAGGAGAGGTGAGCCAGGCTAGATCTTGCAGGAATGATTTTGGAGTTTATTCTGAGTGGGAAGGGATGCCCCTGGACGGTTGTAAGCAGGGGAGTGAGGGGACACATGGTGTTTCACATGTACAGCTCAGAGAGATGAAGCCCCTCACGCAAGCAGACTCATTGTAAGGGCAGACTCATTGTCA
This sequence comes from Ursus americanus, assembly GCF_024610735.1. Lineage (NCBI taxonomy): Eukaryota > Metazoa > Chordata > Mammalia > Carnivora > Ursidae > Ursus > Ursus americanus. The sequence goes on along the minus strand of NC_142147.1, from coordinate 41,042,731 downwards.
GTGTGACTTCACCCCACCTGCCTCCTCTCTGGGGGTCTCTGTAGCAGGTTGGGATGACCAGCTAGGTGGCTGTGGGAAGGAGCTTGGACTGCTCAGTAGCTTAGCCTTTCCCAGGTGACCTGCTCCAGGAGAGAAGGACGTTGCCATGGCAATTATCTTATCAGACACGTCCACCCTGTGCAGTTCACACAGGAGATATCAAGAACTCAAGAACCTGCCATTCCAGCAGTCCAGCCCCTCACTGCTACCCACAGAGGTCCCTGCCTGGGGGACCTCTAACCTGGCACCAATACCAAGATTGCGCCAGGAGCCTTGGACACATCTTTCCCTTACTTTGCACCTTCGTTTCCCCATCTGGGCAGGTTGGGGTGGAGACAAGAAAGACAGAGCTGAGATGGCTACAGCTGGAAGTGTGGGGGCACCTCTGGGACCCTCCCTGAACCTCTCCAGGCCTTGGTTTCCCCCTGTGCACAACAGGAATGATAGTGCCGCCCACACAGGGGTTTGTTGCAGGGACCCCAGAGGTCATGTGTGCAGCGCCTGGAGCCTACTCGCCATGGCTGCTGTGAGGTCTGAGTTCTTTTGTCAGGGGCCCCATGGGAGAGCCAGGCTCTGGGGTCAGACCTGGGCTGGAATCCTGTCCCCAACATTTAGTCATGCAACTTTATTTATTTATTTTTTATAAAGATTTTATTTATTTGAGAGAGAATGATTGAGAGAGAATGAGAGAGAGCGAGCACAAGCAGGGGTGACGAGGGGCAGAGTAAGAGGCAGAGAAGCAGGCTCCCCACTGAGCAGGGAGCCCAACGCAGTGCTCGATCCCAGGACCCTGAGATCATGACCCCAGCCAAAGGCAGATGCTTAACCCACTGAGCCACCCATGGGTCCCAGTCATTACAACTTTAGACCAAGGCCTTGATCTCTCTGTGCCTCGGTTTCCTCATCTGTACAATGGGGGCCAATAAGAGAACACAACTTTCTAAAGGACTGTGGTGAGGAGCTAAGGAAACGTTCACACAAAGCTCCCTGGGCAGACCTGGGACATAGGAGGTCCTCCCTAAACAACAGCCGTTAGAGCCACCATTGTGAGCACCCTCCCCCTCCAGGAGTCAGACATGGGCAATGTGGCCTGGAAGAGGACACGGCAGTCCAGCTACCTGGTTCTGAGTCCTGACTCTTTCCATCCTAGCTTGGGGACAACAGGTGAGTGACTTAACCTCCCTGCACCTCAGTTTCCCCATCAGTATGGTAAGGGGAGGTAAGAATGATACTCACCTCAGAGGGTTCTTGGGAGGTTCCATTATTTAATACAGGAAAGCCCCCAGCCCAGTGCTTGGCACATAATGAGCACCATATGTTTGCTATTCTTCTTGTTGTTACTGTGGACCTACTCAGTGGTCCCCTGATCTCAGTGGTGGATGGAAATGGGTCTGGGCAGGTTGGGGCAGCCTAGTAGGTAAGCCCTGAGCTGTTTAGGCCTGGAGGTCACCCCAAGGAGCCCCGCAATCAGCTCTAATTGGGCCAGTCTTGCTCCACCTCCTCCCTCCCTGGGTATATCAGGGCTGGTCCAAACCCTAGGCTCCGTCTTGGCAAAGGAGGGTGGCTGCACCGGACACCATGGGGAAGGCAGTGAGTGGGGCCTGGAGTCAGGAGTTGGGGGGATGGAGGCTGGAGGCAGGAGTTCCAGTGGGATCTGATGCCTCCCCCTCTTCCCATCCCCAGGAGAATTACGAGATGTACTCGGTAGAGCTGGGTCCTGGCCCTGGTGGGGACATGGCCGCCAAGATGAGCAAGAAGAAGGCGGGCAAGGGAGGAGGCAAGAAGAAGGAGAAGCTGGAGAACATGAAGAAGGAGATGGAGATTGTGAGCATGGGGCTGCGGGGCTGGGTGGGGGGCAGGAGCGTGGCCGGTGAGAGCTGGACAGTGAGTGTCCTGCCCCCACCACACAGAATGACCACCAGCTGTCAGTGGAGGAGCTGGAACAGAAATACCAGACCAGTGCGACCAAGGTGAGCTGGGCGCGGAGGGAGGGGTACGTGCAGAGAAGGGGAGGGGTAGGGGAAGGGAGAAATATATTAGAGAGAAAGGGCCAGAGAGAGAGATGGAGTAGACGCAGATAGAAAGAGGCAGACAGAGACAGGTAAGAGAGAGAAACAGAGCAGAGACAACAGGGAGAGAGAGCAGGCAGAAAGATGAGAGAGACACAGTGGAGGGCAGGGGGAAGGCGCAGGACAGAGGTGAGGACGGACCCAGAAATGAAGAGGAACAAGACAGAGGGGGAGAAGAGGGGAAGGAGACAGAAGAGCTTCCCCTACGGGGGAGCATGTGGTGCGGCCACTGCTACCACCCGCCCCATCCCCAGGGCCTGTCTGCCAGCTTGGCCGCCGACCTACTGCTGCGGGATGGGCCCAACGCTCTGAGGCCGCCGCGTGGCACCCCTGAGTACGTCAAGTTCGCCCGGCAGCTGGCAGGTGGCCTGCAGTGCCTCATGTGGGTGGCTGCTGCCATCTGCCTCATTGCCTTTGCCATCCAGGCCAGCGAGGGTGACCTCACCACTGACGACAATGTGAGTGGCGGATGCTGCAGGGACACAGGGATCTGGAGGATAGAGGACATTGAGCATGGACTCAGGACGCGAGGGACACAGGATGGGGATACGGAGACATGGAAATGCAGTCAAGACATGGGTCATGGGGGATGAAGGCTACTGGGATGTGAGGCAGCCCCAATGACACAGGACACAGGGGACCTGGAGAATGTGTCTCAGATATGGAGGACAAAGGTGGGGATACAAAGACATGGAAATGGGATCCTTAAGATAGGACAATGGGAAACAGAGGACATGGGACAGACTAAGGGCACAGGGGACATGGGACTCAGATATGGGACGCAAAGGCAGAAGGACGTAGGGGACACAAGACTCAGGACACGGTACCTGGAGAGACAGAAAACAGATAAGGTAGCACAGAGACAGAGAACACTGAGATGCAGGACAAGAGGTCAGAACAAGGGACATGGGGACTTAGGGACATGTGGCACTGGACAGGGGTTTGAAAGTCCCAGGACATGTGACACAGAATGGGGACTTAGGGGCACACAGACATGGGGAGACACTGGACATAGGCACCTGGAATCTGGAACATGACTGTGGAGCCCACAGAGTATGAAGCATAGGATGGACTGCACAAGAACATGGAGATGGGGACACGGCCTAGGGCACCCAGAGGACGGCAAACAGACGATGACCGCATGGAATATGAAAACTGGAGCACAGGGGATACAGGGCGTGAGAACATGAGCCAAAGGACAGTGACATGCAGAGTGCAAGACTTGGAGGACACAGGAAAACATGCATCGTGCCACGGGGCATAAGCCACAAGATATGGGGACATGAGGGAGGTAGGGTCCGGGACCCAGAGACTATGGGACACAGGGGACAGGGACACAGGACACGGAAAATACAGGGAAGCTGAGGATGGGACATGAACACAGGAACGGGGGCCACGGGCCACAGGGACAGCGCGTGTGGCTTTCTAGCAGAGCAGGGAAAACCCCAGGGGCGAGCCCAAGAACATCGGGGACAGGGAGCAGGCGGGGGGCCTTGTGCAGGGAGCTTCCGGCCCCTTCTCATCCACCTGGCCCGCTTCCCACCTCCACGCAGCTGTACCTGGCCCTGGCCCTCATCGCCGTGGTCGTGGTCACCGGCTGCTTTGGCTACTACCAGGAGTTTAAGAGCACCAACATCATCGCCAGCTTCAAGAACCTGGTGCCCCAGGTGGGTCCTGCAGCCCGGCCACTTCAGTTCCGGGACTGAACTTGGCGGGGGGGTGGTGCATGGGGAGGCTCCTGGCATCTCCCACCAGGCCCAAGCTGCTCTGCACCGGTGGCCCCCGGCTTCCCCTGTGCCCCTCCCTACCTCCCCCTGCACTCCGTGACCTCCACCTGCACCCTGCCCACCTCAACCCCGTGCCCCTAACCCACAGCAAGCAACTGTGATCCGAGATGGGGACAAGTTCCAGATCAACGCGGACCAGCTTGTGGTGGGCGACCTGGTGGAGATGAAAGGCGGGGACCGAGTGCCGGCCGACATCAGGATCCTCCAGGCCCAGGGCTGCAAGGTGGACAACTCCTCGCTGACTGGAGAGTCTGAGCCACAGACCCGCTCGCCCGAGTGTACACACGAGAGCCCCCTGGAGACCCGCAACATCGCCTTCTTCTCCACCATGTGCCTTGAGGGTCTGTGAGGCCCCTGCCCGCCCCCCAGCCGACCACGCTGCCTCCCCTGCCCCTCTTCTGCCCCGTACTGAGCCACACCGCCTCCCAGCCTCCCATGACGCCCCCTCTTCAGGGCATGCTGCCCCCCTATCTGCCTTCAAGGCTTCTCCCATCACTGCCCCCCCCCTTCAGTTCCCATGGCGTGCACATCCCCGCTGCCGCCCGCCCAGCCCTGAGGCGCCTTCTTGGCCCCGATGCAGGCACAGCACAAGGCCTGGTGGTGAACACGGGTGACCGCACCATCATCGGGCGCATTGCGTCCCTGGCCTCGGGAGTAGAAAATGAGAAGACGCCCATCGCTATTGAAATCGAACACTTTGTGGACATCATTGCAGGCCTGGCCATCCTCTTCGGCGCCACGTTTTTCGTGGTGGCCATGTGCATTGGCTACACATTCCTGCGGGCCATGGTCTTCTTCATGGCCATCGTGGTAGCCTATGTGCCCGAAGGGCTGCTGGCCACTGTCACGGTGAGTGGGGGAGACGGAAGAGAGGTGCAGAGAGCTGTCTGTTCGTTCATCCAGGATTGCCTCCATCATCTCCGGCCATCTCCACCCACTCACCTCCCCCCCATGCACCTTCCCTCAGCCTTCGTCCCAACCCCCCATCTCTCCACCTCTCCATCCATTCAGCAACCACTCACCGAGGCCACTCTGGGCCACACCCTATACCGAAAGCTGAGGCCTCACAGGTGAAAGGCCTCGTCCTTGACCAGAGGAGGCTGAGGTCCAGTGCCGGCCGCCCTCGGCAGTCAGCCCCCAGGGCAAGACCAGCCCCAGAGACAGCTCAGACGATGTTTGTTTTCCCAGTGTGGTTGTGTTGATAAGAGGACTTACAGAACCTCAGCTTGGGCAGCTAGTGAGGGGCCTAGCTACGTTCGTCTGGGGCGATGGGGGAGGCATCCCAGGTGGCAAGCACAGGCTGGAAAAAACATTGAGGCAAGAAAAGCATGGGTTTTGCGGCGGGATGCTGTGTACGTAGCACAGTGGCTGGGGTCAAGGCTCCCTGCGCTGTGAGAGAAGGGAAGGAGGACTAGAAGCAAGGATTGGGTGCCTAACTGTGCTTCTCGCCCCTTCTGGCAGGTCTGCTTGTCCCTGACAGCCAAGCGGCTGGCCAGCAAGAACTGCGTCGTCAAGAACCTGGAAGCCGTGGAGACACTGGGCTCCACGTCAGTGATCTGCTCTGACAAGACAGGGACCCTCACTCAGAACCGCATGACTGTGTCCCATCTCTGGTTCGACAACCACATCCACACGGCGGACACAACGGAAGACCAGTCAGGTGTGGGGGTGGGGAGACGGGCTGGGGCAGGATCCGGTAGAGGGTAGATTTGGAAGGGAGCTCTGAGGTTACTGAAGGCAGCCTGGGGAGGGCTCTGCCTGAATGGAGAGGGGCTCCTTCCCGATGGGGAGACGGCCTGTGAAGCTGCAGGTCTGTGAAGCGGCTTGGTATCCAGGGGTCCTAGGAAACTCAATACTGGGTCTGGAGAGAAGGCTCCGTCCCGTCCCGGGGTATGATGAGAGGTTTGGGTCCCACCCAGGTCCTCTGGGAGAGGACCCTGTCCTGAATCTAGAGGGAGGGGCTAGGTTCTGGTATGGGAGAGAGCTGCTCCCGGGCCAGAGGCCCGCGCGGAGCTCCCGCGCGGCCCCAGCCTGCACGCCTGGCCTCCAGGGCAGACATTTGACCAGTCTTCGGAGACTTGGCGGGCGCTATGCCGCGTGCTCACCCTGTGCAACCGCGCTGCCTTCAAGTCCGGCCAGGACGCGGTGCCGGTGCCCAAGGTGAGACCCCAGGGGACTCCGGGGAAACCCAGGAGCCTGGTGCACCCAGGGTCGCTCCTGACACCGGCCCTGCTTCCAGCGCATCGTGATCGGGGACGCGTCCGAGACGGCGCTGCTCAAGTTTTCTGAGCTGACGCTGGGCAATGCCATGGGCTACCGCGAGCGCTTCCCCAAAGTCTGCGAGATCCCCTTCAACTCTACCAACAAGTTCCAGGTGTGCGCCTGCCGCGCCCCGCCGGGCTCACGGTGCGGCCCCGCCCACTTCAGGCCCCACCCACACTCAGGGCTGGCCTATCGCGGGGCTTCTCTCTCTGTTTCCTCCCTCTCCGTAGGAGGAAGCCAACCCCCCACCCTCGACAGTCGCCCCGCCCACAGCCGCTGCCCCATTATGGTCAGGCCATACCCACAGTTCTTTCGCCGGGGGCTCGCCGCCAGCTCTTAGGCTTTCCGTGGGGTAGCTCGCAATCCAAATCCCGCCCCAGCCCAAATCCGACCCTAATTCTGTCCATTCCCAAAGCCCAGGCTCCTTACTGCTCCGCCACCAAGGACTTGCTCAGCACGCCAGCCCCTCAACCCCAGCCACACAGTACCCTCCCAAGTCTCTACCAGGGGCGCTTTCGAGCCGTCAGCCCCGCCCTTCTCCCAAGGCCCGCCCCCTCAACGCAGTGGGCTTCCTCGCCCGCAGCTGTCCATCCACACCCTGGAGGACCCGCGGGACCCCCGGCACGTGCTGGTGATGAAGGGCGCCCCCGAGCGCGTGCTGGAACGCTGCAGCTCCATCCTCATCAAGGGCCAGGAGCTGCCGCTGGACGAGCAATGGCGTGAGGCCTTCCAGACTGCTTACCTGAGCCTGGGAGGCCTGGGTGAACGCGTGCTTGGTGAGACCCCCTGGGCTCGGTGATCTCCCACAGTCCGTGGTAAACCTGTGGGCGAGGAGGGGCTAGCACAGACCCTGCCTGTCCTTCCCGGCCGAGCCCGGACCATGACCTTTCCCGTCCGTGGCTGACAGCTAACCTGCCCAAGTGCACACAGTCACCTTTGACTTCCCCTGTCTCAGTCCTGGCCCCTGTCCATTCTGTTCTACCTTGACCCAGCGCCTCCCCACCTGTCCTCCCTGAGACCTTCCCTGTCCTGACCTGACATCCCTTGATTTTTCCCAGCTCTTGCCCCAGCCTTGACCTGCCATTGCTTTACTTCCACCTTTCGATGTCCTCCTCTTGAACCCTTTGACCTGCCCCAGCCCCTGCCTCAACTCGAGACTCCCCAGTCCTTGTCCTGACCTCTGACCTCCCTGAACGTTTTGTCCTGACTGCTAACTTCTCTAACCCCTGCCTCAACTCTGGAAGGCACAAACCTGTGGTTCAATTCTGAATCTTTCATCTTACTTGCTGTGGGACCGCTGGCAAGACATGTCCCTTCTCTAGACCTCAGTTTCCCCGTCTGCAACATGAGCAGGCTGATAGCCTCACAGGTTGGTTGTGAGGACAGCCTCACATCATGTGAAGGATTCAGCACAGGGTCAGGCATCTATAGGGGTTTGGTGTGAGGGGGCCTGGTTATTTTACTCGTCACCTGGCCTTGCTGGGCAAGGGTCCGCCCAGGACTCCTCACTGACTTCCCTGTTTTCTGGTCAGGCTTCTGCCAGCTCTACCTGAGTGAGAAGGACTACCCTCCTGGCTATGCCTTCGACGTGGAGGCCATGAACTTTCCAAGTAGTGGCCTGTGCTTTGCGGGACTTGTATCCATGATAGACCCGCCCCGGGCCACTGTCCCTGACGCTGTGCTCAAGTGCCGCACGGCAGGCATCCGGGTATGCAGCCAGGGAGAGCGGCGGGCAGGGGTGAGGACAGAGGGTAGCAGTATTTGGGGGCGAGGAACCCTGGGACAGAGAACTCCATGAAAGTGGTTTGGAGCAAAAAAGGAGTGTCGATTCATGAAACTGAAAAGTTCTGGGGACTGAAGTTTCAGGTATAGCTGGATCTAGGAGTTGAGTGTCATTAGGAATTTGCCTTTCTCCATGTCTCGGTTCTACTTTTCTCTCTGATGGCTTTATTCTCAAGTAGTCCCTCCATTTTGGTGGAGAAAGATGACCACCCCCAGAAGCTCCAACCTACATCCCACCTGTTTAGCCACCCCACAGAAAAACGAGTGCTCTTCTGCTGTTGTCCCAGATTGGGTCGCCTATTCCTCTCTGAACAGTCACTGTGGCAGGGGCGTGGGATGCCATGGTTGACCAGGTCTGGGCCTACTTGCCCATTCTTGGCCAGAGACCTCACTTCAACCCTGGTTCTTGAAAGACAAATCAAGAGTTGGGGAGCCAAGGCTGGGCAAAGAATACCCTTGTCCTCCCCATGGTCTCCAAGGCCTATAAGAGTTGGCCTCTAAGCTTATTCCTTAGCTCCCCACCTCTCGTTTACTGCTCTCCATTCATGCTGGCCTCCCCACTGCTCCGCCAACAGTTCAAGCACATTTGCACCTCAGGGTCGTCACATTGGCTGTTCCCGCTGCCAGGAACACTCTTCCCTCCGTTTTTCATGTGGCCAACACTCTCACCTCTTACAGACCTCCGCTCAGGTGTCACCTTCTCAATGAGGCTTTCCCCAGACACACTTAAAATCGACACCATTTTTTCCACCCAACATTTGCCATCCCCTTTACTCAGCTTGAGTAAACTCTCCTAACGTGCTGTATCATTCGTCCCCTTAGTTTGTGTCTCTTTTGTCTCCCATGCAAGAGGGTCGGTTCCACGAGAACAGAGATTTTCGTCTGTTTTGTCCCTGACATGCAGTGGTTGAACAAGTGAGTGGGTATCAGTAGGTGTCCAGCAGGGACGACGGGGAGAGTGAGCGGCACTGAAGGCATCAAGGGTCTGATGGTCCGTCCCCTCCCCGACAGGTGATCATGGTGACGGGTGACCACCCCATCACGGCCAAGGCCATTGCGGCCAGTGTGGGTATCATTTCAGAAGGCAGCGAGACTGTGGAGGACATCGCCGCCCGCCTCCGTGTGCCTGTGGACCAAGTTAATAGGAAGTAAGCCCCTGCCATCCTCCCCGTGGTTCTTCCCACACCCTGTGCAGCCTGACGCCCTGGTGATAACCTCCCCCCGCCTCCCTTCCCAGGGATGCCCGTGCCTGCGTCATCAATGGCATGCAGCTGAAGGACATGGACCCGTCAGAGCTCGTCGAGGCACTGCGTACTCACCCAGAGATGGTGTTTGCTCGAACCAGTCCCCAGCAGAAGCTGGTGATCGTGGAGAGCTGCCAGCGACTGGTACGATCTGCTGGCGGAGGTGGGACAGTGGGCTGGGCAGCCTGGGGTAGGCCCCTCCCTGACCACCCCTGTCCCCCGCCCTGCAGGGCGCCATCGTGGCTGTGACGGGGGATGGCGTGAACGACTCCCCAGCCCTGAAGAAGGCTGACATCGGCGTGGCCATGGGCATTGCCGGCTCAGATGCTGCCAAAAACGCAGCGGACATGATCCTGCTGGATGACAACTTTGCCTCCATCGTGACCGGCGTGGAGCAGGGTCCGGGCCGGGTCGGAGACGGGGTAGGGGGTGGGGGGGCCCAGGAGGACGCAGGCAGAGAGGAGGCTGAGGCGCCCGCTGTCCCCTAGGCCGGCTGATCTTTGATAACCTGAAGAAGTCCATCGCCTACACGCTGACCAAGAACATCCCTGAGCTGACGCCCTACCTCATCTACATTACCGTGAGCGTGCCGCTGCCCCTCGGGTGTATCACCATCCTCTTCATAGAGCTCTGCACCGACATCGTGAGTGCCCAGCCCCGCGCCCCGCCCGCCCTAGGCGCCGTGCGCGCAGTGCGCCGAGGCCCACAGGTGGGGACAGGCAGGCAGGTCCCAGACAGAACTACAGACATGGACGCACAGATGGACCCTCAGCTTGGCAGAGACCTGCAGACTCAGATGAGGACCCCCAGACACACACACACACACACACACACACACACATCTGGCGACACTTGGATCACAGACAGACATCCCTCAACAGACTTGGACAGATGCTGTCAGGCCCCAAGGCAGACAGACAGACAAAGAACCACAGATACAGGCATGAATGTCGCCAGGTGCGTGGCCATATCGACTTTCTTATTCAACGGCACTTACATAGTGTCTTTTCTGGGCCAGACAGGCATTAACTTACTTACTTTTGTCCTCATAAGCACTCTATGGGATGGGCTTTATTTATGTATCACCCCTGTTTTACTGATGAGCGAACTGAGGCACAGACAGGTTGAGCGGCTTGTCCCAGGTCACACAGCCAGTAAGTGGCACAGTGGGATTGGAGTCCAGGCAGTTCAGGGCCCCAGGGCCTCTGCTCTTGACCAGTCCACTCTGCGGCTGCTCTGCAGTGACGGACAGATGGGGTGGGGGAAGGAAGGACACGGGGGCACAGAGACTGAAGAAATGCAGAGAGAGTGACAGGGAGAGACAGGACACAGGGACACAAAAGCAGAAACAGTCACAGAGAAAGAGACCAGAGACAGGGACAGAAAAAACACAATAAGAGGGAGAGGAGGGGTGGGTAGTGGAGGTAAATGCAGATGTTCCAGTGGAGATGGACGGCCGGTCAGATGAGACACAGCTGTAGATGGACATGGTAACACAGCCTCATTGGAGGGCCAGCTGGGCTGTGCTGTCCGGGCCAGTGTGCCCGCACGGTCACCTGCCCACCAACCGTAGTCCTGTTCTGTCCACCCAGTGGGAGGGGGTTGCCAGGGGGAGGAGGACCCGGCACATAGGGGACAGGCCAACCCTTAACCCTGGCTCCTTCCGCTTGTGGCCAGTTCCCGTCTGTGTCCCTGGCATATGAGAAGGCAGAGAGTGACATCATGCATCTCCGTCCACGCAACCCGAAGCGTGACCGCTTGGTCAACGAGCCCCTGGCTGCCTACTCCTACTTCCAGATCGGTGAGGGCCCTTGCGGCTGGGGAGCCCTGTGCTCCCTGCAGGGCTGCTCGCCTGCCTTGGCATCTCTAACCGGGGCTCTGGCTGTTTCTGGACCCCGGGGTCAGCATTGATCCTGGATCTCTGTTGTTCTCTGCATCCGCGTCTGCTGTGATCCCCGTGTCCCTTCTCTGTCTCTCAGCGTGTCTCTGTCTCTCTCTGTCTGCCTTGTCTCTTGCGTCCCAGTTGATCTCTCTTGGGATCCTTGTCTCTGTGTCTTTCCATGTCCGTCACTCACCGTCTGTGTGCCGGTCTGTGTCCTTGACCCTCTGTCTCTGGGTATCTCTCTCTGTCCCTATCTTTCCATGTCCTTGTCTCTCTTCATGTCCCTGTCTAGGTCTCCATCTCTGTCTCCCCGTGTCACCTTGCCTGTCCCCCAGGTGCCATCCAGTCATTTGCTGGCTTCACTGACTACTTTACGGCCATGGCCCAGGAGGGCTGGTTCCCACTGCTGTGTGTGGGGCTGCGACCATATTGGGAGAACCACCACCTCCAAGATCTGCAGGACAGCTATGGCCAGGAGTGGGTGAGCCCCTGCCCCCCTCTTCCTGTGGCTCCCTCATTTCCAGTTGTCCACATGTGACAGAGCTCAACCGGAGCACCCCCGGTACCTGGACTCTCTGCCGGTTCAGGGGCTTCTCCCACCACCATCTTGAGCTCCACGCTGCGGCTGCTGATGGTCATGGCTGCAGGAGGTCCCCCTGCCCCCAGTAGCGCGTCATGTCCGGTGCGGAGCCACACCCCGATGCCGTTACTGGGCCACAGCATCACTCACACAGAGTGTCTGCCCGCGTGGCCAGCTGTCATGAGGGTCTGGGGCCCAGAGAGGCTCGATCTGGCTAGCGGGTGTCTTTAGTTTGCCCTGCAGTGAGACAGGCCGGGACGTTCCCCTTGAACAGTCACTGTCACGGTTGAGAATGCAGACCGTGGAGCCAGGCTGCCTGGACTCGTGGTCTGCCGGCATTCCTCAGCAGCTGGGTGACCCTGGGCAAGTTGCTTTGCCTCTCTGTGCCTCGGTTTTCCCATCTGTAGTGGAGATGCTGTCTCCTCAGTGACCTCACCATGTGGTCCTCAGATCTGCAGCAGCAGCGTCACTGGGAACTTATTCGAAATGCAAATCCTCAGTCCTCACCAGAGACCCCTGGGGGTGAGGCCTGGGCGTCTGTTTTAACCAGCCCGGCTGAGGGTGCTGAGGATGCTGAAGTTTGGGCACCCCCGTCTTCCTCAGAGGGTCACTGGGGGGATTCGGTGGGATAATATGTGTGCAACACTCGGGCCTGAAGCCAAGTGCGTGTTCCTCACAATGAGCTGGTATTATAAACAGTTACATTGAAGAAATGGTCTGAGTAGTGGTTGCCCCTTTGAAATGGGGGCGTGTGCCCTGTTCCCCAAAGGCCCTTCTGGGCCACGTTACTCATTTTTGTCATCTGCCCGGGCACCGGAGTCACTGGACTTTGCAAATTCTGCCCTAGGAGTCCGACTCCCTTTTCCCAGGACTTCTTGTGGGTGTGTGGGAAAGTCTGCATCCCTCCTTCCTCGCTCGAGAAGGCAACTGGCCCGACCCGCCATTTGCCCAGGCGCTGACACCTAATCTCTGCAAGGCCAAGATCTCCAGCCCCCCCACCCCCCCAGGGTCCTGCAAACCTGGCAGAGGGTGTCTCTCTCCTCTTCCCCGCTCCAGCCTCTGATGGGAGGGCTTCACGGCCCCAGGCCCTCTCCCCCCGGGCTCAGGCCGCTTCTGCTCCCCTCTGGCCCGCAGACATTCGGGCAGCGCCTGTACCAGCAGTACACCTGCTACACCGTGTTCTTCATCAGCATCGAGATGTGCCAGATCGCGGACGTCCTCATCCGCAAGACGCGCCGCCTCTCCGCCTTCCAGCAGGGCTTCTTCAGGTGTACCCAGCCAGCCCCGCCCCCCACCCCCGTCCCTCTGTCCTCCAGCCCCCAAGCCCTGCTCCAGCTCCCACCACCTGCCTCCCCCCGGCCCCTCTGTTTTCTTCCACCAAAGGGGAGATGTGACAGGACCCGCATCCACTGTTGACGCGTCTCCCTGCTGCTGATGCCATCTGGCCTCCTTTGGCCCAGCACCCTGATTTCCACCTGGTCCCCAGCTCCTCACGGCCTGTCCTTGTCCCACCCTGCCCGCCCGCAGGAACAGGATCCTGGTGATCGCCATCGTGTTCCAGGTCTGCATCGGCTGCTTCCTGTGCTACTGCCCCGGAATGCCCAACATCTTCAACTTCATGCCCATCCGGTGAGGGGCCGGGAGCTGTGAGTGCCGGGACGGGCATGGGAACACAGACTTGAGGGTAGCCTTCACCTTGTCATCTCACCTGGGTCTTCAGGTACCAGTGGTGGCTGGTCCCCATGCCCTTTGGCCTCCTCATCTTCGTCTATGATGAGCTTCGGAAACTTGGAGTTCGCTGTTGCCCAGGGAGTGAGTGTGGAGACCGAGGGCCTGGGGGGGTGGGGGGCTGGAACATCCTCAGAACAGCTGCCCTGACCTTTGACCTTTGAGCTCTTGACTCTCCACATCTAGCCTCCATTGATCCCTGCGTCTGAGCCCCTGGTGCCCATGATCCACATCCTGCAGCCCTGAGGCTCCTTTCTCTCTCTCTCAGGCTGGTGGGATCAGGAGCTCTACTATTAGAGGGACTGCCACCTTCAAGCCATCCCTGCGCCCCCCAGAGCAGAGGTGGGGGGCATGGGACCCTCTCGGAGGCCACCTCAACATCTAAGCAATCAAGCCCCAGCACCACCTGTGTCTGCTCCTGCAGCCCACGGCACCCAACCTTGGAGGGACCTCCCCCCGCCCCGCAGAGCTGTGCCTGGGCGCAGTGCTCTGAGGGCGGGCAGGGGGGCTGGGGCAGGGGGTGGGAGCTCTTGGCTCTGCCCTTCGCACTCCAGGCGGGTGGGAGGGCTGCCTGGGGCTCTTCACATACGCACTTGTGCTGCGTGACAGTAATAAACCAGCTCACACTGACGATGCTGTCATTTGGTGCCGGGTCCTGTCCTGAGTGTCCTTACTGATCCCCTTTGATCTCCCCCCGTCCTACAGCTCAGCAGCTGTTGGTTCAGGGCTGTGTCTCAGTTCCTGGAACACAGCCTCATGCATAGTAGGTACACACGAAGTCTTCCTGCGGGGACTGAATTCCCGTTTCTTTGCCTGGGGTGACAGCATTCTCAGGCACCCTCAGGTGCCATGCCTTCACCGCTCCACTCGCCTAGACACCACCTGTGGCCTCTCTCCCTGGCGCGTTCTTGTTCTCCCCTCGGCAGCCTCCTTGACAGGGGCTGTCAGAAGCTTTCCTGCCTCAAGCAGCCCCCACCGGCCTCCCTTCCCCGGGTGTCTCACTCTGGTTCCACTCGCTTGCTCCTCTGCTGCTGCAGTGGGACTGAGTCTGGAGGCTACAGTCCCAGGTCTCCTCCTCACACCCCTCGTCCCTGAAAAGTTAACTCCCCGACTGCTGGAAACTGCCTTGACACCCCCGATCTCCCCCCGCCATCCCCAGCCCCAGCCCCTTCTTCATCTCTCTTCCTTAGTATGAGCCTCCCTGGTAGGACCCCAGGCTTCTCCCTCCTCCTCACCACAGCCCCCCTCTGCTGCCCCCATGGCCTCAGTTCTGTCTCTGCAGCAGCCCCCCCCCCCGCATATCCCAGGGATCCCCAGTAGCCTCTGCATCATCCTCCAAACCCGCTCCCTTCCACTGTCCCATCAGCGTGCTTCCTTCTCCCTGGGAAACGTGGTGAGCCCTGGACTCCCTGTCCTTCCCTGGCCCAGAATCCTCTGTGGTTCATCCTGCCCCTGCCGACTGCCAATCTCACAAGCCAGATCTTATTCCAGCCAATTCTTGGGTCACTGGAAAAGCCAGGCCTGTTCTCTGACCTCAAGGCCTTTACACAGGCTTTGCCACCTGCTTTTTCCTCCCGCTCCAATAGCTCATCCTTTAGGTCTCAGCTTACATCTCCTCTCTCACAGGGAACGCATCCTGTCCCCCAGGTTGGGCCCCCCAGCCCATCCCTGATCTGGCCTGTGCTCCCTCCATGGCAGCCCCAACCGCTCTGGTCTCCCTAAGCCCCATATGTGGGATTGTTCCACACAGCTGGCCACCAGCAGGGGCCCGGATCGGAGTCCCAGCTCAGCAAATAGTTGTTGAAGTCACTTCCGCAACCTTCACTTGTCCCCATACTGGTCCGAGGCTAGGTGGGCATGGGATGGAGTTGTGGGAGAGCAATCCTATCACAGGCCCACCCCACTGGGCTGGGGGAGTGCCCATATACTCCGTGACCAATCAGTCGCTCGCCTTGTCACCCCTTCCCCAAGACACCTGCGGACCCTGTCTTGATGAGGGACAATTGAAAGGGGGCAGGGCTAGGTGGTGGGCTGCCCTACCTGAGGGTAAACGCTCCCTCTGAACACACCAAGACTCACAGTACAGCTGTGCTTCGTGTTTTCTAGCCCAGGGTTAAGCAACAGGATGATAGAACCTGACAGCACGGAGGGAAGGAGGGAAGGGGCACTTGCCCTAACCCGAGCGCCTTGGGAGGTCCACCAGCGCTGGGGAGCACCTTCCTGGGTGGGCAGGATTTGCACCAAGGTGGAGCATAAACATGACATTCAAAGCCCTGCTTCTGACAGGTGCCCCTCAGGGAGGGGGAGGGAATGGGGCAGGTGGCTGGCTCCACCAGGACAGGGAAGGGCTGGGGTGGTGTTGGGGGATATGGAGAGCCCATGAACTTGACAGGTTGACCTGTCAGCTGGGAGGCTCCTCACCTCCTCAGTCCTTGGAATGTGCATTCTCACTCGCCGCCCCCCCCCCCCCCAGATGCTGGATATAGCCTTGGGACAGTGACGTAGTATTAGATGATGTATGTGACTGAACCCAGTTAAGGCTCCAATTCTAAACTTTTAAGATTTGGCAGGTGGGTGCAGAGATCTAATTGTCTTGCAACCCAAAGAAAAGCCTTGAAGAGTTCCCTTGCTTCTTAAACCTGCCACCTACCAACCTGGAGTGGCCGCCTTTCTCCTCTCTGCCCTTTGGCTAATGGGGGTGGTTTCTGATTGCACCTGAGAAGCTCCCAAGGAGTTTGTGGAACAAGAAGTAGGGAGGGCAGCAACTAGGACAACATCCAAGTGGGTGGGCACAGCTACTGTGCTAGGGGTGTCTGCACCCCACCCTAAGACTCCGGCCAGGACTTGATGTGAGGGCTACAAAACCAAAGCACGGAGGCGCTCAGAATCCTGCCCTCAAGAGCAAAAGCCACAGTTCAGGTGGCTGGACTGTTCAGTGTGCAATGGGAAGTCTCAGATGGTTGCAGACAAGGAGGTTGCACTAATAAAACTGGCATAACAGACAGATGCCCTTGGCCCCCATATGAAGGGTAGATCAGAAGGGAGGTTGGGGCTGAGAGCCTAGGAGGTAAACAGCCAGGGAAGGGCCAGGTTAAGGCTTTGAGGAAAAGCCTCCAAGAACTGTATCCCTGGATTCTAGCTACCTTCTATCACCTGTTCCCTGAGGGCCCCGGTCTCTGCAACTGCTCAAAGATGATCTCTTCCAAGCCCTTCTATCCTGGGAAAATGAGGAGCCGGGGAACTGCTGCAGAACACAGAACAAACCAGTGCTGGCCAGGTTCCCAGCCTATCTACCTGGCTTCAAAGCCAGAACCAGAACCTCTAGAACCCAGTGAGCGTGGTATTGGTGGACAGTTCCAGAGAGAGATGGAGGCAGAAACAACGTTCCAAATACTGTTTACTTCACTGAAACCTGGAGGCAGGGAACGGGTACGTGAATGTCTGGGGCACCAAGCCTAGGAGTGCACGTTGACAACGGCGACATAGAGGGCCAGGGTGCTGAGGGCCAGCAGCCCTGTCACCACTGCCCGGGCCAGCAGTGCTGTCCAGCTGCCCAGGGAACAGAGGTGGACGAAGGTCCTGTGGGGAAACATCACCATGAGAGAAGGAGAACAGATAATCCACCCCCATCTGGACCCAACCTCAAACCCCACCCAGCTCACTCCATGACAAACGCCTTGTAGACGCTAAGGAACATCAGTAGGAGTACCGCTGGCCGAAAAGTATGGTACAGATCGTAGCGTGTTATCATCCAGACCTGAGCAGATGCGACGATGTAATGGACCTGCAGGGAGGCAGGCAGTCAGGCCCAGGCCTCAGGGGAGAGCACAGACAAGGGCAAAAAGGTGTGTGGGAGAGCAGGACTGCATACCAGACTGATGTTGGAGTCAATGCTCATCTGGATGTACTTCCAGTCAAACTCAATGCCCCGGGCTCCAACCCAGAGGGGGATGCAGCTGAGGAAGGCAAAGGGAGGGATTCTCCAGCACCCAAACACCCTCAGCACTCAGAATCTGAGCCCCCCCTCCCCTAGCACCTCCCTAGAACCCACGTGTCCTTTCTCAGGATTCTGGGCTCTGGGCTGCTGCACACACCGGGACATAATGAGCTCGGCGGTGGCCCAGCCCAGGGCAGCAACCATGATCTTGTACTCCCCCTTGCCTGCATTCCGGGACATGACAAGGTTTAGGCCTATCAGGTCTGCCACATCCACGCTGGCCTTCATGAACTCCTGTGGGTCAGGTTGAAGCTTGAGTGAGCACAGGTGGCAGGGGGCCCCACTCCTGCACTCCCTCCCCCTCCCTTGCCCCACTCACCCCAATGAAGTCATAGATGCCGCCTTCCCAGGTGGGAAAAAAAGTGGCCAGGAACAGCATCTGAGAACAGAAAACAGATCATTGCAAGGGGAGGGAATAAACCAAGTGGAGTATGTAGGAAGTCAGTGTGGATGTGGAGAATAAGGTTCTGGGGTTCAGGGGACCCTTGGGGAGAGGGACCACCAGAAGGGGGACGAGATTATAGGATCAGGGTAGATAGAGGGTAGGGATCTGAAGTCTGGGTTCTGTGGTGATCCCAGGCTATCGGGTCAGGCATGAGAGCTGGGGCTAGCTACCCCAGCAGTGTTAGCAGCACCGTGTGGACCCTGGGGTTACTTCGCGCCTCCTAAAAGTACAAAACGCTCCACCACACAACTGAGTTTTCTCAATTTTACTCAAGTGCTATACAAAAGTTGCTTGGAGACCTTTCCCCAGGTTCCACCCCTTCCGGAGCACGTCTTCCAGGGTATTCTCGGGGGTACCCAGGCGCCCTCACCTTGCACAGCTGCACGAAGAGGTAGGTGACCCCGGCCTGCACGCACTTCCAGAAGGCGTTGTACTCAGACCTGCAGGAGCGGGCGGTGAGGCTTAGCCCGGGCCCGCGCCCTCCCGCCCGCGGGCGCCCCGCACTCACAGGCCGCTGCACTTGTAGGTGATGAAGTAGGGGAAGTAGGCCAGGGCGAAGCAGTTCCCGAAGTGGAACAGGGTCATGGCGCCGGCCGCCGGGGCCCGCCGGAGCGCGGGGCCCTGCCTCGGCTTGCCTAGCGCCCCAACCCGGGCCTGGCGCCCACCTGCCTCCGCCGCGACCCGCGCGGCCTTCTGGGAGCGGGGGGCCGGCCGGCGCCGGCGCGCTGACGCCACGGCCCGCGGCCGGTCCCCGGAGCCTGCGCGGCCCCAGTGCGCCGGCGCGGAGCCGGGCTCGGAGGCGGGGCGCGGTGTCCCGCGGGCGCAGGTGGGGTGCTTTTCAGTGCGGGGCGCGCCGTGACCCCGTGTGACCGGCGCAGAGACACGGGCGCGGCTGTGAGCACTCTGTGTTTTTATTTCACAGCGGGGCGCCCTCCTTCCCCGGGGGAGGCGAGAGCGGGAACGGGAGGTGCGGGTTCCGGTCCCGGAGCCTGGGGGAGCAGAGGAGGGGCCATCCTGCTTCACTTGTCGCGGCTGAACATGTAGCGGAGGAGGTCCACCACCCGGTGACTGTAGCCGTATTCGTTGTCGTACCTGGCGAGGGAGGAGGCGGGTCAGGGGATCCCTCCCGACCGCTCCTGGTCCGCCCCCCACGCTCCCGGACCCGTCCCCCCTCACCAGGAAATGAGCTTCACGAAGGTGTCGTTGAGCGCAATGCCGGCGTTAGCATCGAAGATGGACGAGTGGGTGTCGCCCACAAAGTCCGTGGAGACGACCTGGGCGTCCGAATTTCAGAGATAAGTGTGGGTCGCGGATCAAGGTCCTCCAGGAGCCCAGGCTCTGACTCAGGCACATGGGCCAGCCCTTCATCTACACTATCTGGTGGAGCCTTGCTGTGTTCAGGTTCTGGGGACGGTTTGAGGAAGGCACGCGGGGGCTTTGCCTGCGGCCAAGGGACGAAGACCGCAGACACTCTGCTGCTGCACCAACACACGTCACTTGCTGGCAGTGATGCAGGCCTCCATCGTGATGGCAGGCCAGCAGAGAGGCCCTTTGAGGGCGCAGGGCGAGATGGGTCTGGATGTCTAGGAGGATCTGGTCACCGCGGGCCCTCCGCAGTGCCTGAGGTGGAAGGAGCCTCAGCACAGAGGCCCTGAGGGTTTGGCCCTAGCGGTGTGGTGTAAGCCCACAGAGGAAGGTTTTCAGCAGTGGGAGGATGTGATCTGCTTTCCTTACAACAGGAGAGCCCGGTGGCTGTGTGACAGCGGAGCCATAGGAGTTAAGCAGAGACAGCACCAGAGGGGGAGGTGCAGAGATGGCACGATGGGGAGCAAATGCACGCTGATGTCCTTTCTCTGCAGGGAAGGCCCCTGGCCATGGCCTGCCCTGAACAAGTGTTGAAAAATGGGAGCCATTGTCTTACTCACTAAGCTCCTATTGAGCACCTGCGTGGGTGCCAGGCCCTGGGACAATGGCTGGAGCCACGGATTCCCAGAGTTCCCACTTTCTTGTGGTGCACATGCTAGCAGGGCCAACAGTGACTATGAAATGAAATTTTAGGTAAGGGAAAGGGCCAGAAAGAGTATCTTAGGACAGAAATTGAAGTAGAGACTTGGAGGAGGTGAGGGCAGACTTTGTGGCCACCGGGAAGAAAAGCTACTCAGGCCAAAGGAACAGCAAGTGCAAAGACCCTGAGGCAGGAAGAGCAGACCTTCGCAGCCCTGCAGTCCCTGTCATGATACATTGTGAGCAGCTCTTTGGCAAGAGGAAAATCACGTTTCCTCTCCAGAGGGCTCCTCCCAGGGTCCCCCCCAGCCCCTACCTCATCCTCGGTGTAGGCAAGGATGCCAGCCATAGGCCCCTTGGCTGCTGCTTTTATGGCATCTTTGATGGCCTCGAATGAGGTAGGCTGCGCCAGGCGGCAGGTCAGGTCCACAACAGATACGTCTGGGGTTGGCACCCGGAACGCCATTCCTGTCAGCTTCCTGGAGAATCCCACATTAGGGGTGGGAGTCAGAACCCAGGACCTTTCCATCCATCCCACATTATCTCTGCTTTCCCCTCGATACACTTAAGGGATTGGGGCCAGTCCAGTCCTCCTGGGGTGTACCCCCAACCCTGGTTGCAGCTTCTGCCCTCATACCCTTTGAGGTCTGGAATGACCTTGCCAACGGCCTTGGCAGCCCCTGTGGAGGCTGGGATGATGTTCTGGTGGGCACCCCGCCCGTCTCGCCAGGCCTTCTTCGATGGCCCGTCCACCGTCTTCTGGGTGGCAGTGTAGGAATGAACTGTGGTCTTGGGGAAGAAGAAGGCCGAGGTGAGCCCTTCCTCCTCCTAAGCTCCGCTGCCTCTTTTTCCCAGGCCTGAAGTGGTGACCCAGGTGTGGAGGCTGGTGGGACCACCACCACAGACCACAGGAGGTCATGGGCAGGCCAGGGTCCAGCCTTTCTGCAAGTTGCCTGGTGTTTTAAGAAACTTCAGCACTTGGCTCTTCCTCCCGAAACCCTCTCTCCCTGTTCACCCCACACACTAAGTAAGTCCTGGGAAGAAGAAGTAGAGTTTCCCTGCCACCCTCCTGCCTCAGCCCCTCTCTCCAACTCACCATCAACCCTTCCACGATCCCAAATTGCTCGTGGATGACCTTGGCAAGGGGGGCCAGGCAGTTGGTGGTGCAAGATGCGTTGCTGAAATGGCACAGGTGTGAAAGGGCGCTGTGCGGTGAGTCGCAGAGGCAGCCCTGCACCCTCCCCTCCCTCTCGGGTCATGCACGCAGGCCTGGTTTTGTGGATGTCAGGATAGGGATGAGGGGGATCACTGGCGGTGCCCTTCAGGCTGAAGGAGGCGCTGTAGTTAGGGCTGGGGGAGCTCGCCAAGCATGTTTTCCAGGAATCCTGCTGTTCTAACAGGTAGTTTCAGGGAAACGTTAACACGATGGTGTGAAGGCTTTGGGAAGGGCGGTGCGAAGCAAAGAGGGTGAGGCTGGCATGTCCTCTGGGTGCCACTCACACACTTGAGAATGTTGCTGACCATTACCTGACAACTTTCATGGAGCCAGGATCATAGTTCTTCTCATTTACCCCCATGACAAATATGGGTGCATCGGGTGACGGTGCGGAAATGACCACACGCGTGGCACCTGCCTCGATGTGGTACTGGAGGAGAAGCACAGGTGTCAGGGGGCCCTCGGGGGCTACCTCCACACCCCCTCCCCCCGCCCAGCCCCGGGCACTTGTCCCCCACTTACTGAAGCTTCCTCTAAGGACAGGTACACGCCTGTGGACTCCACCACAAAGGGGTTCCCGACAGACTTCCAGGGAATATCTCGGGGCTGCTTGCTGTGGAGGGGTGGCAGCCCCCGAGTCAGTCTCCTCCTGCACCGCCTGGCCTTCACTGTTCCGAAGGCTGACCAGACGCCTTCCTGCCTGGCCTGCACCTGTCTCTCCCCCTCCAGCCCAACATCCTAGCTGTCCTGATGGATTTCACCCTGCTGGTTTCCCATTTCATCACTGACTCCACCTTGCAGGCCACTTTTCTGTCTTGATTCGACCACCCCTGCTGTGCCTGGGGACAAGCTTCTGCCTTCCTGACTCAAGCCTCAACCCCCCCTGACTGCTCCCAGCCAGGTCAGGCCCATTCTACCTATGCTGCCCAGAATGCACCCCAGGAAGGTGAGGCCTGTCCTGCTGCTTCTGGTGCCCGGCCCTAGCAACCTCCCCACGGCCCTCCTCGCCCCTCCTTACCACGCAGCTCCTGCACCAGGAGCCAGCTGCCGGGGGCTGGGCAGCTCCCTGAAGATACACTGCATCCCCGCTCCCAGGGGAGGACTGAAGCCTGAGGCAGCCCCCGGGCCAGCAGTAGCTCGTGGTTTACTTTAGAAAGGGAAAGGAGGGGCGCCTGGGTGGTCAACTCTTGGTTTCAGCTGGAGTCATGTTCTCGGGGTGATGGGATTCAGCCCCATGTTGGGCTCCCTCTGAGCCCGGAGTCTGCTTGGATTTCTCTCTCCCTACCCCCTGCTCGCTCGCTCTGTCTGTCTCTCTCTTGTAACTAAATCTTAAAAAAAAAAAAAAAAAAAAAAAGATTTTGCTTCCTGTTTGAGAAGTTCACATTTCTACTCTATATCAAATGTGTGTATTTGAAACATTAAACATCTATTAGATGTTGCTGTTTTCTCCTTGGCTTTAGCCAACAAGCAGTAAGTGAATGAACTGTATACTGTTTTTGTTTTTTTATCCCTCACAGGGTTTATCACAACAGTGGTACGTTCTTCTGTGATGATTTGTTAGCACCTGTCTTGTCTTCTAGACCATTCTATGCTACTGAGCCTGCTCCCATCAGAGGGTTTCAATCGATGTTTGTGGGTTTTGTTTAACCATTGTACACGTTTACCAAACACCTGCCTCATGCCCATGTTCTAAGTACTCTACCTGTACTGACCCCTTGACCCCCGAAACCTAAGGAGTAAGTACCGTTACTGGCATTTCTCCAAGGAGCCAGCCCCAGGGCAGAGGGGAGGGGCTGCTGGAGTCACCAGGGAAGGCAGCACCTGGGTGCCGGGTGTCCGTTGAAGGGACAGCTGTGTGGGGACCCGGAAGGCAGGGAGAATGCCCTGGGTGGCAGCAGTGCCAGGCCGAGTAAGGAAAGGACGGGATGGCCGCACAGCAACTGCTCCGCTGGGATTGTGTTTGGTGTTAGGGTTCCCAGCTTGGGTCCGGCAGCTTCTCATCCTCACCAAGTCTCCTGTTCCCCCCTCTACCCACCCACCCACCCACCCCCACACCCAGCGCTGAGCACCGCATCACAAGCCCTCCTGCCCCACATGTGCAAGCCAACAAGCCGCGGGGCTGGGAGAGGCTGTGCCCCAGGGCTGAGCGCAGGGTGAGTGCGTGGGAAAGTCTCAAGGCGCCCCCGGGGCCAGCGGTAGCTGCTAATTCACATTAGAAAGCTGAAGGACGGTTCCGGGTTCCCCTTTTGTACATTTTTAAAGTTTTTTTGTTATCATAACAGTTTATATATGAAGCATTTAAAACATCTAACATTATTGCTTTTGATTTACAGATTCGAAACATATCCTTAGATGGACAGAAAGGGTATTAATATCAGTATGAACCATGTGAAATGGGTACTAAGAAGTCAGCATTGGGGGGGGCAGGGTAAGAGGTACTGGTTTAGGATCCCCCCCCCGGGGGCGGGGGTGGATGGCCAAGTGGTTGGGATGACATGGAAAGGCAGGGGGGCAGCGCATGGTGTTGGGGGCCCCAACAGGAGCTGGGGTTTTATTCATGGGGGGCTGGGAAGCCCTTGGAGGGTTTAAGTAGGGGAGTCACGGAGTCCAGTTGATGTTTTTAAAAGGCCTCTGTGGCTACTGTGTAGGAACCGAGTGGAAAGCGTTGGCTAGATGGCGGTGCCACTTCCTGCGGAGGGAGGTGACTAGGTTTGGGGGTTGAAGGAGAATCAGAGGTTGAGTGTTAAACATACTGAGTTGACATGCCTGTGAGAAAACGTGTCAATGTGTGTTAAAAATATTTTGAGTAGAGTGGGACACCTTTCTAGATCAGTGCTTTTTAACCATTTTAGGGGTCAGGGACTTCTCTGACCCAGGACCCAGAAGCACGCACACACACAATTTGGGGGGGTTCTGAGCCCGTGGGGGAGGTTGGACTCCCATTCTGGTCCTCACCACAGCTCCCGCGTTAATACGCCACAGGCATGCGTCAGACAGCACGCTTACCACTGGAAGACACTGATCTCCTGGTTGTCCACGACCAGCTTTCCGCTCCTGTACTCCACGCTCCCCTTGTACCGGCCGTGGGTGGAGTCATATTTAAACATGTACACCTGCGGGCGACAGACAGGATGGCTCCCGTGTCGGGTGGCAAGGGTGGAGAAGCGAGCATCCTTAGGGAGTCCCCGCCTTGGTGAGGGTTCCACATGGCACCTGGGAGCCTTGCATGGAGCTCTCCTCCCCACTGTGGTCCCGCCTTTCCCAGGTCTCCCCTCTGCCTGCTGCTCACCATATATTCCGGGTCAATGAATGGATCGTTCACTGCTACCACCTTCACACCCTTCTCCATGCAGGCCCGGAGCACCAAGCGACCGATGCGTCCAAAGCTGTCCAGGGACAAGGGTGGTGGGGGTTGTGTTCAGAATCCTCGGGTGGCAGGCAGAGGAGGGGATGGGAGGGAAAGGGATAACAGAGGTGGTGCACTCTAGGGGGCTGGGTGGGACTCCTCAGTCTGGGGAAAGAAGACAAAGTGTGGGCACTGTCCTCTCTTGCCCAGATGTCCTCTCCAACCTCTTCACTGCTTTTCCTGCTTCCTCTACCCACCCATCGCACCCTCCTATTCCTGGCTTTGTAGCTGGATGGATCCCCTAGAACTGCAGGCCTGAGTATGTCACTTGGCCTGAACTCCTCCATGGCCCTCAGTCAGTAAAACAGATCCAGACTGCATACCGTGCTGTGGCCTGCCAGGCCCCTGCCAGCTTCCCACCTCCCTCCCCCTTCCTCCCTTGCTTGCTCCACACCCTGACTCCACTTCCTGCGTGTTCTTAGTGTTCTTAGCGCACTGAGCTGCCCCTGTCTCAGAGCTGGCTACTGCCCTACTCCCCAGTCTCACAGGACCCGACTTCCACACTGTTCACAACACACATCATTCAACTGTCGCGTTCCTTCTTCGATTGCTGCCTTCCCACTGGAATGTGAGCTCTCTGAGGGTGGAGCCCTGTCTACATTTTCCCTGTTACCTAAGGGTGGGCAGAATGAAAGCACTGATGGTGAGAAATGGGGAGATGCCCCAGGCAGCAACCAGAGGAAAGGCTGGGCCCTAATACTTCAGGAATGGCTCAGGCCGGGGCCACCTCACCCATTGATGCCCACTGTCAGCTTTCGAACCACAGAAGGCTTCTTAGGTTGAGGAGGTGGGGATTCATTCTTGACTGGCTCAGGTTTGGGCTCTGGCTCAGGCTGCGGCTCCGGCTCTGTCTCAACCTTGGGCTCCGGCGGGGGTGGTGCTCTGGTCACTGTCGGGGGTTGGGTGGGGGCAATGAGCTGCGCGGGCCCGGTGGGAGGGAATGAACACTTTTGGCCCCCCAGAACCCGTTGCTGGCTCCTGGCCCCTGGCGGCCAACCATCTAGCTGTTTCTCCAACCTACCTGATCCACACAATGAGCAGGGAATGGGCTTGCTTTAAAATATCAATGTCAGGGCCCCTTCCCTGGAGAGTCTAACTCAGTGCACGTGTCTTTTTAACAATCACTTGGGGTGATATTGTCTGTGCCTCAGTTTCCTCCTCTGTAAAAGGAAGATGATAGTATGTCTCTCTGAGAGTCCCTGTGATGATTAAGTAAGGTGATAGATGTAAGGCTT
Organism: Ursus americanus; assembly: GCF_024610735.1. Taxonomy (NCBI): domain Eukaryota; kingdom Metazoa; phylum Chordata; class Mammalia; order Carnivora; family Ursidae; genus Ursus; species Ursus americanus. Next base: position 41,017,055 of record NC_142147.1, on the reverse strand, counting down.
ATGAGAGAGTCTAGGAAACAGTCCACTTACATGAGTATTTCAAAGATTGTTTCCCAAACTCGTCTGATAATTGCTCTAACCCAGCGGACCCCAAGCTGTTATGATAAGAACCCTGGGGGTAGGCCTCTTCCCAGGGAAATCTGACTCAGTGGGTCTACACTGAGGCCCAGGAATCCTGGTTCTAAAAGCACTCTGGGTGATTCTTATCCTCAGAGTAGTTAGGAAATCGAGGTGTATCATAACATGAAATGGCTGGAAACCCACACCAGCTTCCACCTCTCCAAAGGCACACACTCCCACTCCCGTACGAAAACCCCCATGCTGGGGGTGTGAGAGCCAGGCTGCCGATAAGGGCTTCAGGAGGGGAGATGTGGAGGCCGCAGTCAGGGGGCCAGGCTGGCAGAGGGTTTCCAGCTGGGAATCAGGCCTGACTCTCCCCCCTGCCCCGCTCAGCTGCCTGCCAGCTGTGTAGTCCTGAGCAAGTTAATGACCTCTCTGGCCTGTTTGCTGGTGCCACATCTGCCCTTCTGCCTGGGGGCTTCTGGGAGGACTCAGATCTCACCACCCAGCAGGTGCTGACGTCAACAGAGGAAGGAGGTTGCTACTAAGAGTATTTGTGAAGAAAGGTAGAAGAGGTTAGAGTGGGGCTGGAGGAGGTAGGTGGCCGTTGCTCTTGGTGCCAGAGTCAAAGGCACAGAGACAGGTGGTAGGGCTAGAAGCCATGGGTCCGCTGGCCTGTGTGTGGTCCTCCTGACCTCTAGGGGCTGCCGCAGACCATGTGGCCTGAGCCTGGGCTGTGGGTTTCCTGTGGCAATACCAGTTCTTAAAGTTATGATGAGTGCTTATTTGCGGCAATGACCCTGTGGTTTTGGTGACCCTAGGATATTTGCCTTCCTGGGGGTTCTGCTTCCACTATCAGGAGAGGGGGAGATCTGTCCATGGGGTTGAGTGGGAATCTGAGCCCACTCCTCGACCTTTTAAAAGCAAACTCAGGTGGTTCTCCTCTCCCATCTTCGCCCAGGCTTCCTCTCTCCTCCCCTCCAGTCGAGGGGTGGGGTGCCTGGGCTAGGAAGGCTGCACTAGGAAGGAAGAGCCTGAAGGAGCTTCTGTGATGAAGCATCACCTAGTAGGTGAAACAAGGGCACAGGCGCGCGCTCTCCTCATTAGGATGACGCTCCCATTTCCTGGGCGCCGCCATGGGCTAGGTCCTGTGCGCGCTGAGTGCTGTAGGCATGCACTATAAATCCACCGTACAGAGGGGAGACCGAGGCCCGAGGTCGCAGAGCGAGTGCTGAGCAGGGAGGAAGTTCGCAGCGGCAGCAGAGAACCTGCCCGGGGAGGCTTCTTGGGGGTCCCTCCCACTGACCCGCCGCTGGCGTCCCGCCCACCCCGGCCCGTGGCCCGTGCGGAGGCAGCGCGGGAATGCGGGCTGCCCTTCGGGCCGACCTGGGTTCATCTGGCTGGAGTGTGTGTGCACCATTGGCTGGATGGGGTAGGGCTGCCCAGTGGGAGTGAGCAGGGGACTCCGAGTCCCAACTCTGCTATTCCCGTGCTGAGAGACCTAGGGAGGCGGCTTAAGCTCTCCCACCTCTGATGGCCACTCCTGAGTGGGGACAGTAAACACATTGGCCTCCCCGGGGCGGGGGGGGGGGGGCGGTTGTGAGGCTTCAGTGCGCTCACGCCTGGAAGGCGCTTGGCATGGCCCTGGCAGGTTGCTAGCGCCCAAGAGGACAAAGCCCACCAACCCCCAAACGGCCTTTGGCTCTGGGCGATGGGAGCATCCATCCCCAGAAATGTGCCCTCGTAGATGCGGCTCCGGCCCCTGCTTCACAGCGCCAAGGCCTGTGGGGACCCGCTTCCTGCCCCCCCCCCATTGCCATAGAAACCACTCCCAGAGCAGGGGTAGGGAGGGTGGGGCCGGTGGGAAGGCGCGCCGCAGTCCGTCTCCGCCCCCTCACTCGAGCGCAGGGCGAGGCGGGCACGTGGGCCGCAGGGGCTCCCAACCGCCCTGTCTCCCCTTCCCAGGGGTTGCCCCGTCGCCTCCCTCACCCGGGCACGGCTGTCGCAGCAGCTGGACAACGGTGACATTGGTGAGGACGATGTCGCGTTTCGACATGGCCTAAGGTTTCATGGCCTAGCCGCTCGGGGACCGCCGCGATGTTACTGCGGCGCGGGACGCCCGGGCTAGTGGGGCCGGAGCTTCTCGCCGGGACGTCACAGTGCCCAGTGATGTCACAAAGGCGGTGGCAAAGCGCGTGACGTCTGCATGCCGAGTCTCACCGTCCCCAGCCACCACTGGCATCTAGCAAAGAATCCAGCTTTCTACACTGGTTCTCGAGGCCCTTGTCTCTCCCCCTTCCCTTCCTTCTCCCTGGCTCTGTGCTGCTCTTTGGCCCTCCTCTGGATAGTTAGCTGCCCTAGCAGTTCTCTCTTGCCTGGAAAGCCCTGCCCTGTCCTTGCTCAGGGGGCGTCCTGGTTTCCTTCAGGTGCCACTCTTTAAGAGGGGCCCTCCTAACTCTCCATGTAAAGCTCTCTCCTTCCTCAGTCACTGTCGCCATGGCCCTCACCCCCTCAATCTACTCATCTTCTAGAAGCTTCGTGTGACTTCGCTTCCTGGGTTAGATGCTTCAGTGTGCAAAGCTACTCCATGGCTATGCTCTCTACGTTTTTTGTTTTCCTCACAGCATATGCCTCTCTTTAAAAATCATCCTGTGTATTCGTTTTCTTGCCAGTTGTTTCTGCCCACCAGAGTGTAAGCTCTCGGAGGGCGGAGTGCTTGTCTGCCTTCACTTTTGTATCCCATCGACTAGAAGGTTTGGTGTCTACGGGTGCTCACTCAATGAACGCCAGAATGCGAACATAAATATGGCCGCCTCCCATTCCTTCTGACCACCAATCTTAAATTTAAGTGACCTCCAAGCCAGACCCTCTCACTGCACCCCGTTCTTCTCCTTGTGGCTTTTCATGTGGTTTGTCATGATCAACTTATTGATTTACTTGCTCAGGGTGTCCCGTTGTTCACTGCGGGGCCTTCGCCGCCACCTAGAACTACGCCTGGCACAAAGCAGCTTCTGGGGAAGAACAGGACAGATGGCTCCTTTCCTCTAACGCACTGGGGGTGGGGGCTTATTTGCACATCTGTGATTCACAGATAGGTGCCTTCACCTGCAGGGCTGGCTGACACACAGCTGTGACCAAGATTTTGGGGGTGTGGGGGTTTGGGCCAGGAAGGAGTCATCATCCCAGACAGAGGTGTGGAAGCAAGAAGGAGCAGAATGACGTAACCTCTTCCTTCCCTAAGTCTTCACGGGAACTCAGTTCGCTAAGCACCTGCAATGGGACAGGGTGAGGGTGAGGCGCTCCTGCTTAGATGGTCCAGAGAGGTGGAACTGAAAATAAAGGGTGTACAGATGGGGAATTTCAATGACCCAAGACCAAAATGCAGGTATTAATTAAACAAAGGGGGACAAACTTAACACATATGATGGGGGTTGGGGGGGGATGCAGGGTGTGGAAGATCACACAAATAAAACCAGGACGGAAAAGAGGCCAACTTTGTACAACTTTATAATAACAGATGTGAAAAGCTAGATGCAATTAAAAATTTTCTTAGAAAATATAAAGGTGCAGGGGCGCCTGGGTGGCACAGCGGTTAAGCGTCTGCCTTCAGCTCAGGGCGTGATCCCGGCGTTCTGGGATCGAGCCCCACATCAAGGCTCCTCTGCTATGAGCCTGCTTCTCCCACTCCCCCTGCTTGTGTTCCCTCTCTCGCTGGCTGTCTCTATCTCTGTCGAATAAATAAATAAAGTCTTTATAAAAAAAAAAAGAAAATATAAAGGTGCAAATCAGAGTAGGCCAATAACAAGAGAAGAACCGGAATTAAGATCTATTCTCCCCAAGGCTGATTCAGATCCAGATGACTTTATGGGCAGGATTTGCCAAAAAGCACCGGGAGCTAATGTTTGCCAGCCCGCAGGAACTGGTGCGGATCCCAACCAGAGCAGGGAGGCTGGGTGGCAGCTCCCTCGAACAGAGGCTCTGGGCAGGGCACGTGCTCCGAGGCCCCAAGGCCCCGCAGCTGGCCAGCACACAACCTGGGAGTGCTCTGCGGGAGGGCCGGACGCTGGGGCACGGAGACCACCTCTGCCGCCTCTGGAAAAGCAGCAGGCTCACTTTACCCCAACGAGTGGAGGGCGGCAAAGAAAGGACAACTCCAGGCCAATCTCTTATGGGGATGGATGCCAAAGTCCTGAATCAATTAGTGGCCAATGGGAATGGGACCGAGAGGGATTGGGGCCGACTGACGGAAGATGATGGGATGGGCAGAGAGGGGTGGGAAGAGAAGATGGGAGTACGTTTCAAAAGGAGAAACCCCACCTCTCCATCTCAGGGCGGATTAGGATTCTGCAGCTCACCGCCCACCCTTCCCCACCCTGCAATCTCCTGCATGGGAAACTCCCTCATTTAGGCACTGGCCGAGCGCAGAAGAGCCACACCTGAGGCTGCCCAGGGATTTGGCTTTGTCCCGAGAGCGTGAAACCGGGAAACAGATTTAATGAGCTCAAGCTTGGAGAGGTGGCCTGATTAGTCACCCTCCATAGGCAGTGCCTAGAATGGCAGAAGCTCCTAGGTCTTTGGGCCTGGGTGTCCAGGACCTGGGGTGGAAGCATGGGTCCACCGAGGGGAGTGGGCCTAGTCACCGTCGTTTGAGCAGAGCCTGAAAACACGTGCAGATTCTCACCACACCCGGGCGCCCACACACATAACTCTGCCACCCCCACTGGCTCACACCCTACACATTCCTTCCCGCCAGCCTTCCCACCTGCAATCCCACCCCCACCCCCTCTCTGTCTCTTCCCTTGGCACCAAGACCCAAATATCTTTCACCCCTGCACCCAACTTACCCACCCACTGGCTCTTGTTCTTCTGGTCTCTGCCTGCCTCTGAACTAGCCCCAGATAGCTACACTGCCACAGACCGCCCAGCCACCACCTGCCCTTCCTTCTGATGACCCTCTTCACGCCCAGGGTAGACTCCCAGCTGTTCCCCTTCATCCCGTGTCACCATGTCAATGCTCGGGGCTTTAGGTTGTGATGGAGGAGGCCTCAGGGGGAGGAGGAAAGGGAGGATGAGGCCCTGGTCTCCAGCCCAGGTTCTGGCTGACAGTCTCCTGCTGCCCCAGGTCTTCAGCCCCTCCCCGTGGCTGCCTCAACCGGCTTTTCAGGAGACACTGCGTCCTGTCCCAGCTCATGGCAATCGGTCCCCTGCCCTTGCCCCAGGGCTGGGAAGCAGGAGGCCCAGGTCCTGTTATGAAAATGTGTCCTGGCTCCAAAATCTGTAACCCTCCCCGAGGGGCCCCAGGCTGCTCTGGGGACCCAGGCACCCTTCTCTCCAGCACTCTATGAGACTCAGGCTTAGCCTGTCTTCCCTGGGCTTTCCTTAGCAAGCACACTACTTACATCACATACTTTTTGGGAGTGCTTCTTTTAATCCATCCATTTGTTCAATATATAAATATTTATTGAACCCCAGGCAATGTTCTAAAAATTGGGGATATAGCAGTGACCAACACAAAAGCCCTGTCCTCTGGAAGTTTACAATCCGATAGGTGAGGTAGACAGTATAAAAGATAATTTTGGATCATGGTAAGTGCTTATAAAAACAAAAGGATGATATCACCCAGTATAACTGAGGGATGGCCAGGGAAGGTTTTTTGAGGTGGCATTTGAACCAAGAACAGAATAAGAAAGAAACTACCATGTGATGATGGGAGTTCTGCCTTCCAGGCAGAGAGGACAGCATGTGCAAAGGCCATGAGGCAGGAATGAGCCTGGTGTGTCTGAGGACCAGGGCGAAGACCTGTGGGGCTGGGAGGTGGTAAGCGTAGGGGAGTGTCAACAAGAACAGTAAGAGCCAGGTCTGATGACGCCCTCAACTCCCCGGGAGTGCTCTCCTCCCCCTGACTGAGCCTCCCATCTTCCCAGACTCTTGCTGCTGGGGAAACTGGATCCTTGATTCCCTGAGGAGTGAAGAACCAGGCCTGGGTCCTGGGGATGGAGGTGATTGAAGGTGGGGTTGGGAGAGAGGAGGCCTGGATAGTGCATGAGGAATGAAAAGAGGAGGTGGTTGAAAGGGCATCCATCTGGGCTTTGGGGTGGAGGGCCTGAGCTGGGCAAGAAGCAAAGATGCCACGTGAGTGTTCTCCATTCATGACTCACCTTCTCTTCCTCCTCCTCTTCATTGCTCAACTCAAAGCTCCCTGGGAAATGCCTCCCTGATGGAACCAAGTCTGTGCCTTACAGGGGTAATTGAGTCATGAGGGGTGGAGAAGAGAGAGGGAGGTAGAGTATAAATAGCAGCTTTGCTTCCCTGGCTCCTCTCTGCATCCTCCCCACCCTGCCAACAACATGCACCTTGCCAGTTTGGTCAGCTCCTGCTCCCTCCTACTGCTACTGGGGACCCTTCCTGGATGGGCAGCCAATGATGACCCCATTGAGAAGGTCATTGAAGGAATCAACCGAGGGCTGAGCAATGCAGAGAGAGAGGTGGGCAAGGCCCTGGAAGGCATCAATAATGGAATCACTCACGCTGGAAGGGAAGTGGAGAAAGTTTTTAATGGACTTAGCCACATGGGGAGCCAGGCCGGCAAGGAACTGGACAAAGGCGTCCAGGGGCTCAACAGCGGCTTGGACAAGGTAGCCCATGGGATCAACAATGGCATCGGACAAGCAGGAAAGGAGGCAGAGAAGTTTGCCCATGGGGTCAACAACGCTGCTGGACAGGTTGGGAAGGAGGCAGACAAAGTGATTCAGGGGGTCCATCATGGGGTCAACCAGGCGGGAAGTGAGGCAGGGAGGTTTGGCCAGGGGGTCCATCATGGAGTTAACCAAGCTGGGAAGGAGGCGGAGAAATTTGGTCAAGGGGTCCATCATGGGGTTAACCAGGCTGGGAAGGAGGCAGAGAAGTTTGGTCAGGGGGTCCATCATGGGGTTAACCAAGCTGGGAAGGAGGTGGAGAAGTTTGGTCAGGGGGTCCATCATGGGGTTAACCAAGCTGGGAAGGAGGCGGAGAAGTTTGGTCAAGGGGTCCACCATGGGGTTAACCAGGCTGGGAAGGAGGCAGAGAAGTTTGGTCAGGGGGTCCACCATGGGGTTAACCAGGCTGGGAAGGAGGCAGAGAAGTTTGGTCAGGGTGTCCATCATGGGGTTAACCAGGCAGGGAAGGAGGCAGAGAAGTTTGGTCAAGGGGTCCACCATGGGGTTAACCAGGCAGGGAAGGAGGCAGAGAAGTTTGGTCAAGGGGTCCATCATGGGGTTAACCAGGCAGGGAAGGAGGCAGAGAAGTTTGGTCAAGGGGTCCACCATGGGGTTAACCAGGCAGGGAAGGAGGCAGAGAAGTTTGGTCAAGGGGTCCACCATGGGGTTAACCAAGCTGGGAACGAAGCAGAGAAGTTTGGTCAGGGGGTCCACCATGGAGTTAACCAGGCTGGGAAGGAGGCAGAGAAGTTTGGTCAAGGGGTCCATCATGGGGTTAACCAAGCTGGGAACGAAGCAGAGAAGTTTGGTCAGGGGGTCCACCATGGAGTTAACCAGGCTGGGAAGGAGGTGGAGAAGTTTGGCCATGATGTTCATTATGCTGCAGGGCAGGCTGGGAAAGAGGGAGACAAAATAGTCCAAGGGGTCCATCCTGGGGTCAACCAGGCTGGGAAGGAGGTGGAGCACTTTGGCCAGGGAGTTCACCATGCCGTTGAACAGGCTGGAAAGGAGGCAGACAAAGTGGTCCAAGGGGTCCACGATGGGGTCAACCAGGCCGGGAAGGAGGCAGAGAAATTTGGCCAAGGGGTCAACCACGCTGCTGGCCAGGCTGGAAAGGAAGCGGAGAAACTTGGCCAAGGTGTCCACCATGCTGCTGGCCAGGCCGGGAAGGAGGTGGACAGGTTGCCGCAGAATGTTCATAATGGGGTCAACCAAGCCGGCAAGGAGGCCAACCAGCTGCTGAATGTAGGTGAACAGGGGTGGGGAAATGGGAAGAAGGGGCTGGGGGAGGGAGAGGTTAAGCCCTTGGGATATTTGGGTAGTCCATGTAGCCTTTGTTCAGTGAAAGAAGCTTGGGGAGCTCTATGACCATGTTCCCTTTCCTCCTCTCCATCTCCTTACAAAGGAGCTGGTGCTCAGCTGGTGAGATGGATCAAACTATCTTGCCCACAAAGCCCTAGATCAGACAGAGAGAGCCTTCACACTTAAGGGAGCTGCTCTGCTCGTTGAGGAGGTGTAAAGAGAGGAACATGAAGCCTCTCCTGGGGAACAGGAAACAATTACTGAGTCAAGATCTTGTGCAGTGCAAACAGAGTGAGTGTTGAGAAAACCCAGAGCATCAGAGTAAGCATGAGGAATGGCTTTGGGAGATAAGCCCTGTTCTGTTTAATTTTCGTAACAAGCCTCTGAGGTAGTCAGGGTGAGGATGCTGACTCTCTGATTCTCAGATAAGGAGATAGAAGCTCAGTGAAGTTTTAAGGGGATTTGTCAAGGTCAGGTGGCTGGTGCGCAGGTCTGGTGAATCACAGGTCAGGGTTCTTTTTCTTCCCCCACACTGTCCCTTTTGGGGGAGGTCTCCTGGAGGACTTCTGTAGAGGAAACATTTCTGTAGAGGGAACAAATACTGGAGGACAGGCGGAGACAAGGGGTGCCATTCACAGCGGACCAGGCACCAAGGAGGGGGACTAGGAGAAGGCTGACCCGTGCCTGCCTCAGTTCCCTACGCTCCAATCTCCATGAGGTGTCTTTGGGACACCATCTTGAGGACTGGCTCAGACCTGGAAACCGAGAGCCACCTGGGCCACAGGCAGGGACCAGGGATGGGTGGGTGGGAAGGAAGGGACTCTGCAGAAAGTGTGCACAGTAGAGGAATGGGCTCTGAGGCAGAGGGCAGTCTTCACTGCGAAGAAGTCAGGAGGGGGAGGTTTGTTATGGGATTCAGAGCTGGCCACGGCAGCAGCAGAGGCATGGCTGAGTATCTGGGGGGTAAAATGAGGACAGGGATCAACCGAAGTTAGGGACCAGGCCAGAGGGTGTAGAGCAGGGGTAGAGCTGAGATCGGGCTGAGGTTAAACTACGGTCCTAGGATTTGCGTGCGTTCTCTGGGTTCCCTTTCCAGTTTCCAGTCAGGCCCTTCTCAGTGACTAAGGGAATTTCACTCACTGAAATAAAAGGGAATTGGGGGAAGACTAGTCAGTAGGGGCAGGCATCCTTCCAGGCTTTTCTTCCCATCTCACAGAATTCCCACAGCGACATGGGCTTTGGGTTTTCTTTCTGGATAATGAGGGTGTAGGAGGTTAGCCTCTGCCTCCCACCCTGGCTCCAGTCACCCTAGAGGGTGGCAGGTCACTGGGGAAGAGGAACTTGGGAGACCCTCAGGGCTGAGGAGTTGTAATGACAGTCTGGGCTTGGTCCGCAGGGCACTCATCCAGGCGTTTCCACCGGCCAGCACGGAGGGGGCGCAACCACAACATTGACATCTGGAGTAAGTCTCCCAAGCACAGCAATGCCTGGGTGGGGGGTGGGGGGACCCTCCTAGGATGGCGGTGGGGCGGATGCTGGTGACCAACCCTCTTGTCCTTGAATTCCAGGCCTCGGTCAACAAGCCCTTCATCAGCTTTCCAGCTCTGTGGAAGGTGAGTGCCCAGGAGGTTTCAACTTTCTGCTGTCTCTGGAGATAGTCTCACACTCCCTTCCCACGGACAAGCTCATTGTGGACAGACTCTCGGCCTTGCAGAAACCATCCAATCTGTTTCCCAGCTCTGGCCTTCTCTTTCTTCATCTGCTCTTTGTCCCTCATACCCTGCTCTCCTCTTCTGGCTGCTTTCCGTTCCCTTGGAGGCAAACACAAGCTGGCAAAACGACCCCCAGGGGCCAGCGAGGGAGGTGCTGCTGAAACCATCCCCTCCACGTGCTCACTACTGCTCATCATCTTCCCTCCGATTCCCTCCCTACCTCAGTCCACTGGGAGGTCCATGGGCCGCCTTACGGGGCGGTATGCTGGGGGGAGGAAGCCTGAGTCTCTGGGCTCTGTCCTTTCCCTGGCTGACAGGAACCCCCAGTAGAAAGGCTCCTGGGGGACCCTGGTCCCTACTCTGGGCCCAGACCAAAGTCCTAGCTTTGCATTTTTCTCTTTGCATGTAGCACATGGCTGCATGAGCCTGGGGCAAAAGGATGAGGGTGTGAAACAGCCCTGTGGACTGTTCCCGGAACCCAAAGGCACAGCCTTGTTTATTCCTGAGCAATGGGGGTGCCGGGGACCCTCTGAGACAAAACAGATGAGGCTTCTTGGCTCCTCCACAGGCCGCTGTCACCTCTGCCTGGGAGGCCTGGTGCCCTGTTCTCCCTGAATCTAGGAGCCACTTTCCTGAAGACATTCTGCAGAACATAAGCAATTCCTAGGCCCGAGAAGCTAATGTCGATGTCCCCCTCATTTCTCTAGGGGACGTGAAGGCAGAGGTCTTGGTCCCCTCAGGGCTGTGTTCCCTGCATTCATTCCCTCTCTCCTTTCTTCCAGAGCGTCACCGATATCATTCCCTAAACTGATGCACTGGCCTCGCTCAGCAGACTGACATCCTGTTGTCATACTAGCTGAAATGACCCAGAGGAGCTGGGGGCCGGGGCGGGGGGGCAGAATTCCTGAGTCCCGGGAGCGGGCTGTACTGGGATTTGTGAATAAATATGACACCTTATACTCTCATCATGGTCCACTCTGCTCCCCGAGGAGGGGTGGGCGGGGGGAGGCTTCTCTTTCTCTATTTTACGGAAGGAGCCGCGGACTGATGCACAGGGGGGCCGAGCTGGAGATTTCAGGCAGGTCAGATGTAAGATGTAAGAGGGCGAGAGAGCGCTCATGGGGACAAGCCAGGCTTCGCTAGTGGGCAAAATCCATGCGTGCTCAGCACTAAGGGCAGCATCTGTGCAGAGAAGGCCACCTCAGGCCAGCAGTGGGGGCAGAAGCACCTGCAAAGAGAGTGGCGGGAACCTAGGCGCAGCCCAAGAGGGTAGCATCCTCGTCTGGGGGGTGTGGCACCAAGGGAATAACAATGGTAACTTGTATTTGTTGCACAATGCTGGGCTCCCTGCTGGGTGCTTTCCACGCATGACATCACCGAATCCTCCCAACCGCCCCCCGCCCCAGTTAGGTAAGAGGTTCCGCTACTGCCCCTTTTTACAGAGAAGCACATGGAGGCTCCTGCAGGTTAAGAAACATGACCAAGTTCACACAGTCAGAAAGTGGAGAAACGACTTCAGAGCTACAAAGCATATTCTGAACGTACAGTCTTTGTTTGGCATCCCATAGTGGGGAATCGTGCAGAGGGGAGAGGACAGAAATGCATGTGGGAGGTCCTTGCATGGGGAGGAGCACCAAAGGCTGAGGGGGGGACGGCACCCTGAGGACAGGAGGGTGGGCCTCTCTACAACGACAGGAATGGGGACACAGAAGGCCCGGTTTTCAGATGCATAATAGCGGCGACTGTTCACTAAGCACTAGCTAGCTTCCAGTACTGTGTGAAGAGCTAAAACCATTTAAGCCTCCCACAACCCAAAGGCAGAAGCCCTCTTGTGATCCCCATTGTATGGATGAGGAAATGGAGGCTCAGAGGGGCCAGGGCACTGGCTGTCCACGCCAGAACCTTACCTTCACAGTTGCCTAAAGAGTCTCTGGAAGGCTTGCCAAGCATTGGCCTGGGTGCTGGGAGATTCCCAGTAGGACCATGTACCTGTGGGCAGTTCCCTTCTAGGGGCCACAGTTTCCATCTATATATGGGGGGAGGGCTACATGCAGGAGAGGACTACAAACATGGCTTCCAGCGCCAAAATTCCATCAATTGTGGGACCAAAAATAAGAGGCCAAAAATTGCCCTTGGGAAATTTACAGGCTTCCAGGGGATACAAGGCGCATAAACAGAATATAAAAACAAATACGAAGCAATATATTGATGAGAACTGCCACCAGGAGGGGGTGGGGTGGGGGCTGCGTGTGTACAATAAAGGTGATGCTCCCAAGACGTTACATTTACTGCATTTTTCCTGATTTGTAGAATACCATCATTTTTATGACTTATGGTCCTTCCCTTCCCCTACAATATTTTAACTTGAAACTATTTCAAATGCACCATAAAGATGAGTTTTATAGTGAATACTGCGTAGCCACCACTTAGAGTCTACCATTAACATTTATTCTCCTTGCTTGATCTCACGTCACGTATCTATCCATCTAGTCATGCACATTTTTGATGCATTTCAAAGTAAATGGCAATTGTCTGTCTCCCGCATTTTAATAAACAGGAAGCATTCATTCATATCACACATTTACTGAGGGTCTGCTCTGTGCTGGAACTCGTTTCATACAAACTGGAGGAGTCCCTTCTGGAAAGGGCATATTCAAGGGAATCCTTCTTTTCTCAAGTAAAAGCTTTCACCGATTTTATTTGTATGCACATTTTCTTGCTGGGTTTACTTGCATGGGGTTCCTGAAAGTGCCAAAGAGATATGGGATAATCCTCCGTGTGTTGGGGGTTGTCAATCTTGGGAGGCTTTTGGAAAAGAACTTTTTCAAGGGTAAAAGAGGCATGGCTCACTCCTGCCTCGGGGTCTGGTGTGCCCCTCCCTCTGCTAGGAATAGTCTCCCTGTCCCTCTTGTCCCCTGCGCAGGCCCCTCCTTACCCTGCAGGTGGCAGCTACCTTGACCACACCACCCAAACGAAGGGCCGCCTTTGCTATTCTCTGTCCTGGCACGCTGATCTTTTTCTTCACAGTGCTTATGACAACGTGTAATTATGTATTTACTCATTTAATGTCCATTTTCCCCCTAGACTAACATATTCAAGAGGAGAGGCCAAGGCCAGGCACAGATGGCTGGCCACTAACAAAGGGGAGGCTACTGCCTTGAGCAGACTTGGTTTCCCCTTCGACCATGGACTAAGAGGGAGCAGGAAGCAGGTACCTGAGACAGACAGGTGGAGGCAGGCTAGGGGTGAGGAGAGGAAAGGCCAGTTTGTGCAGAAGTGGAAGAACAGGGAGGGGAGTTCGGGCGGGACCCCTGCAGTCTTCTTTTATTGGGTGCTGACTACGTCTGTGCTGAGCACTTACAGACATCATTCATTCCATCCTCCTGAGCTCCCGTGAGGCAGGCACCATGACGGTCCTCCTCCCAGACTGAGGCCGCCCAGCTAGTGAGTGGTGATGGCCCAGCTCCTCCTGGTCACGAGCACTTCTGTGCTGCCGGTCTCTGCTGGCGAGGTGGCCTGCTTCCCTGGGACCCTCTGGGAGGGGAAGGGAGCTACCTCAAAATAAGTCCTCTTTAAACTTCAGTTTCAGCCTTCAGGAGGTGCGTGCGTGCCTGTGTAGGGGTCTCACAATTAAACTGCCAAGAAAATACTCCAACATCAGCAGGCCCATCACTAGCAAGAACACACAGTGCGTGCACAGGAGTGCCAGGCGCTGTTCTGAGCACCCCGCCAGGATTCCCTCATTTCCCCCTCGCACTCCTGCCTCCGCCGGACAAGGGAACTATGAACAGGTGGGCTGATCACAGCTAGTAAGGGGAGGAGTTAGGGTTTGAAGCGAGGCTCCAGGAGAGGAGCACAGATGCCAGCTGGAGGCTCAGGATACCACAGAGGGAGCAGAGACACCACCCTAAGCCTCATCTCCTCTCTCTTCTTGAGTCCAGCCTCTGTCCTCCCCCCTGAAGCCTCCTCCCTGGTCTCCGTACCCACCTCCTCCCCCCCAGCCTGCTCCTCAGAGGGACCCTGTTAACACTGAGTCCTCAAGACCACAGCCCTCCTCAGTCAAAACCCTCCACTGGTTCTACTTCATTCAGAAAAAGAATCAGAGTCCTCACAATGGTCCCAAGTCCCCCTGTATGGGCCGGTTTCTCTTTCACTTCAACTCTTCCGATTTCCCCTCCCTGCTCCAGCCACAATGGTCCACAAATAGAGTAAGTAGTTTCCTGCCCCAGGGCCTTTGCACTGCTGTCCTTCCACTTGGGATACTCTATCCCCAGACATCCTCATGGCTCACTGTCTCACTTCCTTTGGGTTTCAGTTCATAGGTCACATCTCAAAGAGCCTTTCCTGATTACCCGATTTAAAATACTCTGCCTTCTCTAGTCCCTCACCTCACTGTATTTTTCTTCATTAGTGCTCACCACCTGATATGTTTATTGTCCAACCTCCTCACAATGAGTGTGAGCTCCCTAAGGAGAGAGATGTCAATGATCTTCTTCCACGCTGCACCCCCCTGCCTAGAACAGGTGTGACATACAGCAGGTACTCAATAAGTACTTATGGAATGAATGAAGTAGTGGCTTAGAAAAGCTGAAAGCGGAGGGTCTTAGACATGAGGTCGGGCAGGTCAGATTTGTGGACGCCATTAGGTACAAGAACAAAAGACGCATGGGGATGCAGGAGAAAAAGCTGTTTGGAGTCAGACAGACCTGGGTCATATTCGGACACCACCATTTTACCACCATCTTTTTAAAATACACTATTATGTGTGTGTTTACCAGCCCTGGGCCTTAGTTACCTCACCTGTAAAATGGGAATGTGTACTCCCCCCGCCCTGGGGTTGTCGTAAGGATTAAATGAGATCATGCATGTGGAAGCGCTTAGCCTTCTGTTTGGTTCACAACAGGTATTTCATAAATGTGCCTGCAGACCACGTGAGGTGACTCTCAGGTCCAGAGATGTCTGAGGGTACTTTTCCCCAGAAGACAGAACATGGGAGTGGATGGGAGCATCCAGCTGGTTCAGGAACATGGCTTTGAATAAGTCTGAATCACACAGTGAGAGCCATGCCCTTTTCTCAATTTTCTCTAAAGCTCTCTGATTATGTCAGAGAAGAAGACTCAATTTCTGTGCTCCTGTACCTCGAATACCCCCCTCATACTTGCCAATCTCCTTTTTTTAAACACAGGAGCCACAGCCAGCCATCATGTAACACCGTTGTGTGCTTCTCACTATGTTTTCTGGTACTTTCTATTTGTGGGCAAGTGATCCTGGCTTTCCACTTAGAGTAGCAACATAAAATATACTTAAAAAAGTAAGCTGGCTTAAAGAAAAATATCAGTAGCAGAGATGGGCCAAGGGGCAGATACACAGCACGGTGAAGGCGGTGTCCCGGGAGGGAAGTGCGGGAAGGAGTGTCCAAGGCAGGGAGCGCCCTATCTCCAGCCCCACGGCCCTGCCCTTGGAAGCGGGAGCAGCCGGCTCAGGGGCTGAGGTGGCCATCAGCAACCCGGAGGCCTCAGATTTGCTCCTGCCCCCTGCCCTCCATAAGGCCCCAGGGCAAAACCACCACCAATTCCATCCGGAGAAGAATGAAGGTTTTGACAAGCAAGGGGAGATTTGAGACAGATGACGACAGAATGTGCTGGGAGCAGGGTTTAGGAGTGGGGCAGGCCTGGGCTTGGCTTTGGCTCTACCACACACCACCATTCCGCTCTGAGCCCCAGGTTCTGTGTCTCGAAACGGGATAATAGTAAGACTATCTCCCAGGGCTGTGCGAACCTTCAAGCGCTTACTCCGGCACCGGGCACGCAGGACCGTGGATAGCAATTGCAGCTGGAGCTGCAATGACAATTACCATGATGATTGCCACTACCACCATTACCACTATCGTTAGAGAGAGAATAACAGGGAGGTAGGAGGCACCCGGGACAGACAGGGATTGTGTTTACGTGGTGAGAGCTGTTGGATATTACAAGTTGGGGTGCGGGTGTTGGGGTGGAGAGAGACTGACTGAGAGACATTGAGAAAGGCGGATGGAAACCGGCCCCTCCTAACTTGGCGATGAGTTCCAGTGATACAAGGCCGGAGACAAGTGGGAGGCCCCGGGGCCCTGGGAGCAGAGAAGCGGCTGGGTGCTGGACAGGGGTGAGACGGGGAAGATGCCTGAGCTCTGTATTCTGAGCTGGGATGGGAGAGGGCCATGCTGCTGACTGAGGGCCCTGGCAGGGGTGGGGTGGGGGGCTCATGCTGACCCCTCCTTCCCTGCCGGTGAGGCCAGGCCCTGGGGAGACTGGGGGGTGGGTGGGGCGAGCAGCAGTCTCAGTCGTCTCAGGAGGCTCTGAGCTCACACACGTGCCCCTGTGGGCCAGGTAAACAGGATGGGTGCCTGGGTCAGCTGCTCCCTCCCACTCATCCCCTGAGGGTGGCTGGCCCGCCCAGTTCCCTGCTCCGCACCCAGCTTTCCCAGCCAAAACCAGCCCAAATGCTGAGACGCCCTGATGACCCGTCTTGGGCCGGACACTTCCTTCCTCGGTACCTGGGGTCCCCACTGAGGCAGTCTCACAGCTCCCAGACTCTCTTTGGGCCGGAAGGCATGGAAGTCACCTTTAGGTGGTAGTATGGGAGGGAAGAGAGATGGGAGAGAAAAAGGCCACCAAAACTGAGAGAGTAAGGCCAAGAAAGGGCAGCTGCCTCTCACTCTGGTGCCCCTGACCCAGGCTGGCTTACATCTCAGGTGGGTCCCGCCCCACTGGGTTCCCTACGTTTGCCTCCTGGTTGGGTCCCGCCTGTGGATCCTTTCTCCTGAGTCCTCTCCACCACCACCACCTCTAAGAGATACCAACCACCTATCTCCTCAGATGCCCCCATCCCCACCCTGCGCCCCAAATTCCTGGGGTTGGGAAATCGGAACACTTTTGCACCTGCCTCATCCCATCTCTTACTCCCTCTCTGATGCTCGGGCTCCCTCTCTGTTTCAACACAGACTCTCAGACTCACAATTACAGCTCATTACCCTATCGGTGGCTGGCCCTGAGTCACGAGGGAGGGACTCTGGGATACCCAGCCCTGTCACCTTCTCCCAGGCCACAGTATAAGGAGTAGCGGCAGGGAGGAGGACTCTGGGAAGGCAGGGGAGTCTGGGAAAGGAGAGAGAAGGCTGCGGACTTAGAGGGACGGAGAGTAAGTCAGGAGAAAGCGCACAAAAGAGGGCACACACAGACACGGAGGGGGAGGAAGGGCAAAGAGAAGAAAACTCGGGTGGGAAGAAGACAGGAGGGAGAGGAGTGAGGGAGAGATGAAGTCACAGGGCTCCCTGGCTTGTCTCCTCCTGGCCCTGTGCCTGGGCAGTGGGGAGGCTGGCCCACTGCTGCGAGGAGGGGAGAGCGCTGGAGCAGGTGCTGGGGAGGCCGTGGGACATGGGGTGGGAGATGCCATTGGACAGGGGGTGGGAGACGCCATTAGCCATGGAGTCGAAGAGGCTGTTGGCCAAGGGGCTGGAGAGGCAGCCCGCTCTGCAACCAGGGAGGTCATGGCCCATGGCATGGGGGAGGCATCCCATGTCCTTGGAAACACTGGGAGTGAGGCTGGCAGACAGGTTGAGAACATCATTCGACATGGAGGAGATGGCACCCACAGCTCCTGGCAGGGGATGCCTGGCAGCAACAGTGCTTGGGTGAGTAGCTGGAAGCTGGGAGTGGAAATGGGAGGCTGTGGGCAGTTGGGCTGAGAATCCTGGGTATCAGTTGGAAGGATGATTGGGTCTCTTATTTGTGGCTGTCTGGGGTGGTTTCCCTCCATGTGATGGTGCATGCTGCTTCTACTGTGCTGGGGTCTGCCTCTACCTGCCTCTGCCTATGTCCTGCTGTCCCTGCCCTCCCCTATCACAGAGGGGGAAGGGCACGCACACTCAGTGCAGGTGTGTTGCTCTTGCAGGGAACTAACGGCCAGCCTCCAACTGGAGGCCATGGCATCTTTGGCTCTGAGGGTGGCTCTGGAGGCCACAGCCAGGGCAATCCTGGAGGTGCGGGGACTCCCTGGGGCCAGGGATACCCTGGAGGTTCAGATGGCAGCTTTGGAACCCACTCTCAGGGAGGCTCCCGGGGCCAAGGAGGCAATGGAGGGTCTTTCAGCTCGGGCACCAACGCTCAGGTACAGTAACCACCCGAGCCCTGATGCATGCCACCTCCTGCCCTTCAAGCCCACTCTCCATGCCTCCTCATCTTTCTGTCAGTACCCACACTGAGCCTCCTCCTCTCTGCAGGGGACTGTGGTTCAACCCGGTTACGGCTCAGTGAGAGGCAGCAACTCACATACGGAGGTAAGAGGAAGAGTCTGGGGAAGAAGACGGTGTCGGGGTGCATGTGACAGAAAGTAGGAGAGATGAAGAGGAAAGAAAGAAGGATGGGGGGCTGAGGTGTAAGGCAGATTGGACAGGGAAGAGATGGGCCAGGTGAGGAGGCCAGGAAGAGGGGAGGGAGTGGGATGGGCATGGGGCAGAAACACGTGGGGAAAGAAGGCCAAGCCATAGGAAGCAGGAGAGCCTGGCCTGTGGCGGTGGCTTTGACTGAAAACTCACCTGTCCCTGGTAACTTTCCTCCACAGTGCACCAACGCCCCGCCATCCGGCTCAGGCGGAAGCTCTAGCAGCCCCGGGGTAAGGGGACTGGAGGTTGGAGGCATTTTGTGCTGGGAGAAGACAGAATGTCGATTCCCCTCAGACTGCGCACGGGGAATTTGCTGGAACAAGACAGGGAAGGGAGGGAGGGAAGCAAACACCCCTGGTGTTCTCACTCTGGTCTTTCTGGACCTCAGGAAGGCGGCAGTGGCAGCAGTGGCAGTGGCAGTGGCAGCGGCGGTGGCGGCAGTGGCAGTGGTGGCAGCGGTGGCAGCAGTGGTGGCAGCAGTGGCAGCGGTGGCAGCAGTGGTGGCAGTGGCAATGGCGGCGGCGGCGGCAGTAGAGGCAGTGGCAGCAGTTACGGGCCCAGCTGGGTGAGTCCTGTCCTCTGCTCGCATCCTGGGGCTCCTGGGCTCCTGCTCCCCACCTCCCCAGCCCCTCCAGGCAGGCTTCTTGACGCAGCCGTCCAATGCCTCAGCAGAGGTGCCCCGCCTGTGTCTGCTCACTCCGCTCCGAGCGGCGGAGATGCTCTGCTTCCTGTCTAACCGATTCCCGCTTGGCGGGCGGATCTGACTAGAGCTGGGGGTTGCAGAGGGAAGAAGAGAGGTGGACACAGGAACCAGGACACGTGCTTGGGAAGCTCCCAAGAGACGGGGCGGGGGGGGGGGGCAGGCCTGTCACACACACACACACACACACGGAGACAGGGACGCGTACAGAGCCGTGGTGTAGGTGACGCTGATGAATACAGGGCACATGAGGCCCCTCCGAAAGGGCTGAGGGGGCCGGGAGGGGACCATGGTCGTGCAGCCGGCTGAGGGTGGCTCTCCCATGGAGGGGCCTGCAAACAGGAGCACAGTTGGCTTCCTTGGGTATCTGGGAAAGGTCTCAGGCAAGAGGAGAGAGGTAACGAGAACAAGCCAGGTCACGTAAGCCGCTTTAACTTACTGCTCCTCATCCTACCTGCTTTCCCTCCCACTCTAGGACCGTCCCTTAGAAAATTCTAGGAATTTTGATCAAGGCAGCTACTCAGGCTCCCAGGTAAGGACTCTGGGGGTCCCTTCCTCTTTCTAGGTTCCAGGAGAGGGCGGGGTGAGGAGAGGCAGGGGGAAGACAGAATGGGCCCCTAGGTGCCAGGGTCAAGGCTCTTAAGACATTAGGATCCAGAGGCTTTTTCACTTCCGGCATGTGGTAGGGGGAGAGGACAACAGCTCAGAATCCCCAAACTGTCTCACATTTCCAAATACAATTGGCCACACCTGTTCTTTGTGCTCTGAATAACTTCCCTCAGTGGCCGGCTGGCTCAAGATGGGAGGAGATGGAGGTTATGCAGAGGGGAGTAAAACAAATTATAATGCCCTGGCAACTATTTGGTTCCCACGGAGTCTTTTTAAGACCCTGTGTGGACTCTTGCCTCCCCTCGTAGGGACACAATACTGGCTCTTCCTGGGGTAGCAGTGGCGGCGGAAGTGGCAGCGGAAGTGGTGGTGGAAATAAACCCGGGGTGAGTGTTTGCTGAGGCACAGATCTATCTCCTTTCCCTGGGGGGATGGGAAATAAGGGGTGCTGAGGCCCCTCTGGTGATAGGAGAGCTGGGAGAGCGCCAGACAGAGCCGAGAATGGGCTGAGGTGGGGCCTCAGGGTTGACTGCTGAAGTGTGGGGGCTGGGACTGGTGTCTTGGTGGCAACAGAAGGAAAGCTGTCTCTCTCTCTCTCTCTCTCTCTCTCTCTCTCTCTCTCACAGTGTGACAGCCCCGGGAATGAAGTCCGCATATCCGGAGGATCTGGGGGTCAGGTGAGAGCCAAACTTGGGACAGTGCCCACTCCTGCTTGGCACCACTCCTAAGACTAACCTCCATCCCAGCCCCATCCGTGGGGAAGAAACCAAAAGCACACTCCCACAAATACTAACAATCTCCAAAGTAATAATTAATCGCAAATCCTTACGTGATGTGCCTCACTTTATACCCTGGATGGGGCTGTGAGAAATCACATAGAAACCAGTCCTTTTAGAAACATAATCACTTCAAACAACCTACACCCACCTGGCCAGTGAACAGAATGCCGTGACCTCTTTGACGGCATTTGGAAACTGGGTTTGGAAGGCGTGCAGTTCCCTCCTAGTTGTTCTGGAAATCTGGGCTTTCTGTCAGCACCTGCAGCACTGACAAGAGGAAATGTTACGCTAAGGTCCCCACGAATCACCTAGAGGTCTTGTGAAAATGCAGGTTCTGAGTCAGCAGGCCTCGGGTGGGGCTGAGATTTTGGTTTCTACCAGGTTCTGGGCAAGGCCAATGTGCACTGGTGTGAGCCGGCCAACGGGGAGAAGGCTCCCTGAATATTAGGCTCCTTGGATATTAGGGATACTAACCTCTATGGCTAGACAGGTGTTAGGAAAGCTCCTGGCTTGTAACTCTATTTCTAGTTTTTTGTGGACCAAAGTCTTAAATATGTAGTCAAATATACCCGTCTCTTCTATGGTTTCTGTTCTTGAAAAGAAAAAGGCCTCGATTTTCTTCTAGAACTACGAATACCTCTATCTATACTTTCATTTTTTCTATTTAACTCTTTAATCTATCTGGGCTTTACTTTGCTATATACAATCTATTCCCATTCCTCAGTTCGGCTAGACTCGCCCCACACTTTGGATCAGAGCTGTGTGCTCTCTTATGAAGGGTAAACCAGATAAGAACAGAAGGGGGGGAATCAGCAAGGTGTAACTAAGTGTCCCCTGCACCCCCCAAATATTTAGCTGGTGTTCCCAGCCAAACGCATTGAATTATTTACACCACTGATGTAAAATGTCACTTGTAAATACCTTCGTATTTTGGGAGTGCTTCTGGGAGTTCCATTTGGTTAAACTGACTCATCTATTCTGTGACGCTGCTTTCTTTATGGGACATTAATATCTGCCAGTACAAGTCCTCCTTTGTTGCCTGTCTTTCCCAGTGTTTTCTCACCTGTCCTTCAACATGTATTCTTCCAGATGAATTCCCAGATTATTTTGACCAGTTCCAAAAGAGAATTGCACGAGGATTTTTAGAGGAACTGTATTGAATCAATACATAAGTGTGCAGGGATGGACCTAAGATCTACAGCAATGATCTCTGTTGCACTGTCTCGTCCCTCAGGGCTTCGGAGGAGGACAGGGAGGCTCCGGTGGCTATGGTGACATCAGGGTAAGGAGATGACCGGCCTTGACCGTAGAGACTGGAGGCGGGAGATGGACGGAGGTCAGCTTTGCAGTAGCAATGCTAACAGAGCAGATGGTCCTGCAATGCAGGCTGGTCTTGATCGTAGCTCAGGGAATTCATCTCAGTCCCAGGAAGGTGGGACTCAAGAGGCACCTCCCTCTAACTTAGGAGGAGAGGAACCAGACGACTCTGTGCCACTAGGCTCCCGCTGACTCTCCAGTCAGCATCCCCTTTCTGACCAATGCAACACATCTGCCCAGACTGCATCCCACAGTTTGAATCAGTTTAGTCCAACAGTCTGGCTGGCTTCTGCCTCAAAACCAGGGGACAGTTCAGATACTTTGGTGGCAAAGGCCCTTCCTGTTGGATTTTGGGCAGTTTGCAGAAGTGAATATAAAGAGATGCTTTTGTTGCCAATAAGTATCATAAGTGAGCAATAACCCAATCCACAGGAAGTTGAAACAAGATTTGCCAGGGAGAAGAGCCCCTTTTGGGGCCCTGGGAAATCTGCTGCTGTGTTCGTGCCGCCGTCCCTTGATTCGGGAGTCCCTTGCTCACGTCCTGCTATCCTGCCCTCTCATCCTGCATGTTCCCTGCTTCCCCACTGACTCTTCTCCATTTTCTCTCTCTGCAGGAAATAAGCAAAGAGGGCAGTCGCCTAGTTGGCGGCCCCCAAGACAATTATCAGGTGAGTGGGGATGGCTTTAGGAGAAGGGGTGGTGGAGTGTGGGGAGAATACTAAGGGATGGGGAAACAAACAGAAACATCAGTGTCTTCTTGCAAGCTGCTCTAACTCTGGGTCGAGTGACCACCAGGAGACCAGACATGGGTCTGGGATCGCTGTCTCCTTGGTTCATCCATTCTCTCCCTTCTTCAAACTGTGATCATCACTGTGTATTATCACTGCGAGGGGAAACACAGCCAAAAGTAACAGGAGCATGGTCAAGGGGCTATTTTTGGAACCCGTACTTAAGAGGTGCTGACAAGTGGAAAACAGTGGCCTCTGAGTTAGAAGACGGGGGTTCAGAGGACAGCTGTCTCACCTGTCATCTGTGCATCTTCAGGCAGGGCAGTTGACCTCTCTGAGCCTGGGCCTCCTCTTGGGTAAAATGGGGATGGCAAAACCTAACTTGCTCAACCCCACAGTTATTGCAGAGCTTTCTGCGTCGTAACCAGAGCAAGGTGGTTCAGGATCTGGACACTGGAGTCTGACACTGAGACAGACCCTGAGGCACGCTGCTGGACAGCTCTGAGTTTGCTTTCCTTGTCTGTCAAGTAGAGATGTCTCCACACAGGATTGTGTGCTAGGCGCGTGGTGGGACTACACATTAACTCCCAGTGGTGTTTTGGGGACAGGCTTTGGGGGGAGGCAGAATAAGAATATGATTCAAGGGACTGGGCAGGGTTATTTTCTAGGAAAAGTGGCCAATCATTCCAAGAAGGTGGGGTTTCCTAGCTGCTGTGTGAAAAAGAAGGAGATGGCTTTACACAGAGTACACAGAGTTTGAGCAAAGGCAGAGATGGTGGGCCAGGAGCAGGCTGATAGGTGGCATGCATGACAGGAGGCACAGGCCTTGAACCGTAGTCCCCCCTTCCTACCCAGTGGCAAGGGTCCAGTGGAAGAGGTGAAGCTGTCAGTGGGATCAATACCTTGGTGAGTGTAGGCATCACCCCACCTTTGGCCGGAACCATGGCGTCAAGCAATCCCTGCCTCCCCTCCTGACCCCCAGAGCTCCTGCCCCGCCTCTCGCTCACAGGCTGGGTTCCTACTCTCATCCCCTTTCTCTTCGGTTCCTTAGAACTCTCAGACGTCTCCTGGGCTCTTCAACTTTGACACTTTCTGGAAGGTGAGTTCAGCAAGATCTCTCTGCGCCCTCTCTTTTGGAAAAGCAAAGCTTTGTCCCTCTGCCCAGCAGGCTGAGGTCCTCTTTCCAGAAGGACTGACCATCAGAGGTGGCCCTTGACCTCTTACCCTGAGGCCCTAAGCCAGCATTACATTACATTACAACTCAATTTGCCATTTTCCGTCTTTTTCCCGCCTCTCTGCAGAATTTTAAGTCCAAGCTGGGTTTCATTAACTGGGATGCCATAAACAAGGTAAGGGCAGGAAGGCCGTGCCATTTGATCTTTGTGGGAGAGGGAAACAGAGAAGAAAGCTAACAGCTAAACCCCCGCGTGGGGAGCTGGGGAAACGATGGTGGCACTGGAAGGCTGTTTTGTCCAGTGCTTACAAAAAGGACAAAAATAAAGAGGAAGGAGGCAGAGCTGAGAAGAGGGGGTAGCTTGGAAACAGCTGGGAAACTGGGATGAGGAAGGAATGGACCTCTTTCATGTCTCAACATGCAGACTGAGCAGGTGTGAACCTCAGTTTCTCCTTCGAGACCTCGAAGGTTAAGGGGAGAGTGAGGAGGCCTAGTCCTCAGGAAATCAGAGAGTTAGGAGGGGCAGGGTGGGGGACGGACTGAACAGTCAGGAGGAGCTAAAGGCCCCAGGAGGACTGACGCTGAGAGAGAAGGGAAGGGAAGCGATTATGTGCCCAGTGCCTGCTGGGTGCCTGGCGTTCTGGGCCCTGGGTGTGCATAAGTTTAAGAGGCACGTGGGGCCCAGAACCCCTCTCTCCTTCCCCCTGCCCACCCCGTCCACGCTCAGGGGAACCCCCCGCCAGGCTGATTTGACACCCGAATAGCAGACGCGCCTCAAGAGCAGAGACAGACCAACAATCTGAACAAACACCAAAGGCAGAAGTTGCCTTTGATGTGCTTTGTTTGATCCCCTCTTTTTATTTTAAAAACACTATGAATTAGTTGCCAAAGTTTAAAAACTGAGAAGTTTTACAAAATGACACGGAATTCTGCTTCTCTTGAAAAATGAGGCAACGCCGGCCCTTGCCCTCTTTCCTCGAGCTCCTCCGATGACAAGAGCTGAATAGCAGCTGCTTCTCTCCAGCGGCCATGCGCTGCTGCCCGCCACAGTCACCCCAGCAGCTGAGCTTCCGACCCTTAGCCCTTACTGTAGAAGAAGGAAGATAAGGATCCGAGGATCCCTGCCTTCTCAGACTTGTGGTGGGGGGTGGGGGGCAAGGTGGTGGTAGGCAGGGAGGCAAGAGAAAGCCCCACCCTCAGGCAAGGCCAAGTCTGTGCCTTGGGGAAGAATGTGGGAGAGTGAAAGATAGGGGAGGCAGAAGTTCCCAGCCCCAGCGCAGTTCAGGTTTGGATGAACTAAGGGAGCCAAAAGGACTGTTCTGTTTCAGAGAGAACCGTCTCTGGGAGGGGCAAGACGAGGCCCCCCCCCCCCAAGCACGAGGAGCTTAGGGTCAGAGGCACAGACTGATACTTGGGGGCGGGGGGCAGGGAGGCAGTGAACGTTCTTGTACACCTAGGAGTAGTAAGGGAGTAAAGGGAGTGCTGAAGTTAGGCAGGATCCTGTGGGACAGCTTCCCCAGGAGCAGATCTAGGAAGAGGGGCGGGACAGAGATGGGCAGAGAGGAGAACAGAAGGCCCCTCTCCTTCACAGGGAGGGAGCTGAGCACTGGGGCCAGAGTGAGCAGTGACAACAGGGGGACTATAGGTAACAGTTCTTGGAAAGTATGAGGTGTTCATCCCAAACTGGAATATGTGGATTTGGCTGGATGACAGCTGTGGGCAAAAAGATCCCTGCAGATTTCAGGAGCAGAGGCCTGATCCACCCCTGACTTGGCCCATTAGCCCCTGAATTCTTATTCCTTGAGCTCCCTCTTAGAACTTATTTCTTTGCCCAGGACCAGAGGAGCTTTCGCGCCCCGTGACCTCCAGACAAGGAGCTACCAGATGGATGGGAGCCCCCCACCCCTTCTTAAAACCTCACTATCCCATCACTAATCTCAATCCTTCCCCTTGAAATAAACCGTAGCTGCCCCACACTCCTGGTCTCTGCTCCTTTCTTACGTCTCCATTGTTGTTCCAGGGGGGTTTGGAAGGGTCAACCGCAGCCCCGCAGCTTCACAGCTTTGGGAAATGGGCTGGGGGCGGAACGGCAGGTAAAAAGGTGGGAAGCTCTGGCGGCAGGTCCCAGTCCTGAGGTTTGGCTGCAGTGAGGTTCTGGCAGAGGCTGGGGAAGCAGGGAGAGTGAAGAGCGTGGTGTGTGTGGGGGGGAGAGGGGCTAGTTAGCGGCTCCAGAGATCTAGTCTCTCTCCCTCTGCTTCCAAAGCAGTTTTCTGGTGTCCCTAAAAGACACCCAGCTTCCCCCCAAACCTTAGTCACGATTATATTCTGAAGGTTGAGCAATGGTGGTAGAGAGAATAGGGGTGTAGGTGAGCAGGGGGCCGGGCTCCCTCCTCACCTTCACCCCACCTTTCCTCCACAGGGCCAAGTCCCACGCCCCAGCACACGTGCCCTGCTCTACTTCAGCCGACTCTGGGAGGTAGGAGAACTCTCACTTTTCAGAGAACTGGGCATCTGGTCATCTGTCCCTCTCCCCACCTCCCTCAAGCTCCAGCCCACCTGTCACAAAATTCGCCCTCTTTTCATTTTTGAGATGGGCAATCTTACCCGAATACCATCAGAAGTGCTAACACCCTCAACCTCCGCTATGCTTAGCTTCATCTAACCCCAAACCACACCCAGGCACCAATACCCATTCTTGCACCCGAGCTTGAAACTTTCCAACAAGCTGCCGTACCACACTCCCCACTCTGAGGCCCACTCATGTCTTCTACTCCCTCTAGGATTTCAAACACAACACCCCTTTCCTGAACTGGAAAGCCATTATTGAGGTAAGGGTGGCAGAACCTCTCGTTTTGGGGTCAGGAAGCCCAACTCTGGGAACATGGGACCTGGGCTCTTGGCAATGGCTTGCATTTGGTGTCTGTTGCTTACTTTCCCGCCTCCCTTCCCACTCTCCTCCCTTTCTGCAACACTAAGTGGGGGTGGGGTAGGAGAGAGAAGCCGGTGAGTCACTAGAGAAGGAGTAGGGTGGGCGGTCCTCCCTAGGATAAAAGCTGAAGCCAAGGGCTGGGGCCTCCACAGGCACAGGAACATGAAGCCAGCCACTGTCTCTGCTCTGCTGCTGTTCCTGCTGGGCGTGGCCTGGCTCAGGGGGAGCCACAGCTGGGTGGGTACTGCAGGGTGAGGAGGGGCAGGGGACACAGGGTGGGGAAGAGAGAGGGGCCTGGAGCCGGGGTCAGCTCTCAGGACTGGAAAAGGGGTGTTAGGGAGGAAAGCTGAAAGGAAACAGGAGGCATGAGGAGAGGAGGTCAGGCCATGGTCGAGTGTGAGCAGGTGCAGAAGGTCTGAATATCTGGGTTCGGGGAAGCATGGGTCCTGCAGAAGGCCACATCTTGATTATTCATGGCCGATGGCCTTTGGGCACTGATGCAAAGGTTGCCCACTCACTCACCTGTGTGGGCCAGACACATGAGGCTGGACAGGTGGGGCCACACAAAGGGGGAGGTCAGGGCACTCCTGGTGCGTGTTGTCATGCGCTCATGAATGCCCAGTGTGGCATGTCATCCGATGGAAATCTGATTTTTAATTGTTCACAACTGATTTGATTTAAAAATGCAGGCCAAGCAAAAAATGCCTGGAGGCCTGTGGTCAAGCAGTTTGTGACCTCAGGGTTAGGGCTAAGAGTGGGGCTAAAATTCAATGGGCGTTACGTCAGAGTTAGCAGGAACATCCCAACCCTGTGTGCATGTGTGTGGGGTGGGGTGGGAGTGGGGTTCCAAGAGGAGAAGTGGTGGTCACAGAAACAAAACTTCTCTCTTGCTGCTGAGAATTTTCCCCTTGCCTTGACTGCGGAGGGGGGATGGCCCATGTACCTGTGCTGTGTCTCACGGGGCTTCCAGGCTTTCTGGAATTTCTCCTCTCTCTCTCTCTCTCCTTTGGCCCAGTGCGAATCTAATCATCTCACGCTGCCTCTGTTTGCTGAGGATAACAGCCCATCCTTCTGGGAACCCTGTGGGAACAGCATTTGTGAAAAGGAATTATAGAGCTAAGGAGGGAGCCGGGTTTGGTGTTGGCAGTAGGTAGGTTGGGGCTGAGGTGCCATGTCTGCCCCAAGGGAGCCTGTGTGGGCACCCCTCACTTGCCATTCCTGCTCAGTCCCAGGCCGGCCTGCGGAAGCTCCAGGTGCACGGGTGGGGTGGTGTTGCCTCGCTCCCCCACGCTGAGTGTAGAAATCTGTCCTGTATCTATTGGGGTCATCAGTGTCCTCCAGGCTGACTGCTTTCTTTGGAGGCAGTGCTGATCCTGGACCACGGAGAGGGGCGTGGCGGGGTGTATAGGTGTTGGTGCTCCCACGGGAGGGCAGAGCCTAGGCGGCAGGCTGCTGGAGCCCTGTGAGTCTGGCAGGGCCCGAAGGACTTTGGACAAGGACACCCTCATGGCGTCTCTCTCCCTTCCAGGGTGCCGATGCGTCCTTGCTCCAGAAGAGGTCAGGCAGTGCTGGTCAGGTGAGTCTCTCTGCCCTCAGACTGCCTTTGACGGTCTCAGGTCCATCTCGGTCTGGTTCTCAGGGCTGGCCAATCTGAAATTCTCTCTCCTCCACACACCCATTCTGTTGTTTCCTCAGTCTGCCTCAGGATGGCAAGAGGTGGCCGCTGTGACTTCTAAGGTAAGACGTCTGCCACCTGACCACCTGATTCAAACCTCACTCATTTCCTTGGTCTCCTGCCTTCATCTCCCAAGTAACACTTGAGGAGCTGGGAGAGGTACCGGGGAAGGAGGAGGCAGGGCCATTTGGAGTAGGACCGGAAGTGAGGTGAGGCTGTGGGCTCTGGCTGGCTGAAGGAGATTTTACAGAAAAAAACGCACGACACAAGGAGGGCAGCGGGGGCTTGGAGACAGGTCTGGCCCAGGCCAGGAGCCGGGGTGTTTATTTCACAACAAAACGCCCTCATCCCTTCTCTCCAACCCGCACCCCCCCCCACTTTCTTCCACAGAACACCTATAACCAGCAGGCATACCCGACTCCCTCTGGTGGGCAGTACTCAGCCAAGATCCCCTCTAAGGTAAGACTCCCAACTGCCCAGTTTCCCCACTGGGGCCTCTGCATGGGGGTGAGGGAGGGAGGTTTCACGGCCAGGCTTAGCTGAGGCAGAATCCTGTTCATTTTGACAGTCATGTCTCCCCGCCCCTGTGTAGGGAGACTTGGGCTCCCTGAGAGCCACTGGGAAGTGGAGGGTGGGAGGTTCGATGTTCTCCACACCCACCCACTCAGAAAAGGTTACAAGGGGGCAGCAGCTGTGTCGCATGCCCTGGAGAAAACTGGGAACCAACGTCCTCTCAAAGAGGGATACACAGCTCTAAAAAACCTCACATGACACACAGCAAAACAAGCAGCCTTCCCATGTCGTAGCGTCTGCTCCCTCCACCTCTTTAACTGCTGACGTTCCTTCGGGGTAGGGGTGGGGGAGGGCGAGAGGAGGGCACACTAACACTTAGGGGAGGCTTGCCCAGAAACTTGTCATTGGTGGGAAAGTTAACGCTTCGTTCCACAAAGGAAATGACAGGAAAACAAAACAAAACAAAAAAACCCCTGAGAATTTTGTTTCGTTCAGTTGCAAAGAAAGCAATCTTATAAATTCAGTAAATGAACATCCTACATACTAATTAGGCTGGTGAAGAAAAAAAACAGGCGCTATTTCCCTCCATCTCTCAGAACAAGGAAGCCCCTGGCCTCAGGGACAGGACTTGTACTGAGAAATCAGGAGTCACCTCCTGACTGGAAGCGGGTGAAGAAGCAGTTAATGCTGCCCGTGGGTATCCATCCACTGGCCAATTTATATCCACCTAGCAGGCGGAGGGACACCTATCTACCTTCCTTTCACTCTGCTTGGTCAGTGTGTGCTCATCTTGGGTAAATGTACTTAGGATGATAAATCTGCTTCGAAAGAAAGTCTGTGGGCTGAATGTCCATGCTCAGACCCAAGGACCTCTGAGATAATCTGGGTCTGAGCCTGCCCCTGCCATTGGGTCCCTCCCGGGGGAACATGGCAAGGTCACTGTAACCCCACATCACCTCCTCTGATCTTTTCCAGGGGGGAGCCACGCCTTCTTCCTCGGTAAGTACTGGGGCAGAGAAAATCTGGCTCCTGAGAGAAGGGGTCTGGGGCCAGAGGGTGTGCAGGGCCAGGCCCATGGCCACTCAGACGTTCTCCCTGTCCTGCAGGCTTCCCGGGTGCGCCCTGGCCTGCTGCAGTGGGTGAAGTTCTGGTAGGTGAGTGTCAGAGTGAGCTGTGAAAGCCTGTGTCCAGGAGCTGAGGCACAGCGACCCCAGGGGCAGGGCTGGGATCTTGGCATTTGCTTTGCTTTGGGTGGATGCTCTACAGGTGTCGAGGAGGAGACCCCAGCGGAGAAAGACTCATCAGGAAATGACAGAAGAAAGCACCTGCTGAGCGCTGAGTGAAGGCCTGCCAGAGGCGGGCTGTGCAGGGACAACCATAAGGGGAGGTGGAGGAGAGGGATGGGACAGAAGGGTCTGGGGGAGC
Organism: Ursus americanus; assembly: GCF_024610735.1. Classification (NCBI taxonomy): domain Eukaryota; kingdom Metazoa; phylum Chordata; class Mammalia; order Carnivora; family Ursidae; genus Ursus; species Ursus americanus. The sequence continues at coordinate 40,987,015 of NC_142147.1, read as the reverse complement.
TGCAGAGGAGGGTTCAGAGGCAGGAAGAAGTGAGTTGCTAGTGGGGAAGGGGCAATAGATTAACTTGGCAGAACCACAAAATCTGTTTCAGGGAAGAGCAAGAGTAAGGGGACATGCAGGTGAAACAGGCAGGACACCAAAAACTGTGGGAGGGCAGAGGCTGGATGAAAGGATACCCGGTTCCAACACGTTCAGGAGTAGCCACGTTCTACCATTTGCTCATTTCTTTTCTTCTAGAAAATTACTTCCAATCATGATGAGGCCCTGAACATCAGCTGTCAGGGAGCCCGACTGTGCCCTGCCCCCAACTCTCTCCCTGTGTCAGGCTTGGTCTGGGTGCTGACACCTGCTTTTTCCAGGTTGGGGACCTGGTCTGTCTGTCCCTGTTTCTTCCAACTGCACTGTGGGGTCTCCTTGTCCAGCAACCTCATAGAATAAACCCGCCACTTTCTTCACCTACTCCGTTTTGTGACCTGAAGTCACCGTGACAATTCTTCAGAAGAAGCTTCCTACTTTTGAGTTTCTTTGTGGAAATAAAACATGAATCTTGTTTCTTTAAGACTTCTCACGCTGTGTTCTTTAATGTTATGCTGATGGCGGATCAGGGAGGATGGAAGTGATCTAGGGGCAGATAATTTGCCTTCCTGCTGAAGTGGTAGACCAAATGTGTGTCGTCCCCACCCCCAACCCCCGCCCCAGAGATAAGACCTGGGTGGTCCGACAAGAGGCAGCTAGCTGATCTCACTGTGCTTCAGTTTCTCCATCTGTAGAACATCATCTTGGCCCAGCCTGTGTCTGAATGCCATGCACCGCCCCCCCCCCCCCCAGGCACTCAAAGGTGTTTTGCTAGCCTGAAAAGACAACAGGGAACTTATCGGGAGGTGGGAGTAGAGAGGCTTTTCAAGAGAGGAGGCCAGTCCCAGAGGGTCAGGAAGGGGGCAAGAACAGGGGCCAGGGGCTTGCAGAGCACATACCTCAATCTTGCAAACACACTGAGGTGTGGAGGAGGCTCTGTACTTAGGAAGCTGTGGGCAAGCGGCTCATACCCAACCCAGTGCCTTATCCTATGCAGTGGCTCTGTGTGTCCGGGATGCAAGGGGGTGGTGGAAACTTCTACTCCATTAATGTGCCAAGGAAAATGGCAGGGGTTCTTGGCGCAGGCTGAGCCTAGGCTTATTGCAAGCCTAGGAATTCTACAGACACGCCTGGAGAGTCTGCACTTAGAATCTCTTGGTCAAAGTCCCATCAAGGCCATATAATGTGCCCAAATTAGGGAGTCCCCACCACTCATCCCTGACATCACTGCAGGGACCCAGGAAGTAAAAGGAGGACAGAAAGCACCCTGCCAGCCTCGGTGACTGCCTCGGAAATTACAAGTTCTCTGAGGGCACAGCTCCTGTCTGCCTTGGTCATCACTCCATCCCCAGCAATGACCACAGGGCCTGGTATGGAGTGGGCCTCAAATATTTGATGACTAAATGAAAAAACTTGGTCCAAAATGGACTTGGGGAAACTGTCTTGATTAAACCCATCTGGGTGAGAGAAAGACGAGGACTATTCCTTTGCTCTGCATCCTACTTTCACTTTTGTCCTTAAATTGGGGCTACCACTTTGTAGACATACCTCATTTTATCGTGCTTTGCTCTATTGCATTTCGCGGATATTATGTCTTTTACAAACTGAAGGTTTGTGGCAACCCCGCATCAAGCAAGTCTATTGGAACCAGTTTTCCAATAGTATTTGCTCACTTCATGTCTCTGTGTTACATTTTGGTAATTCTCTCAATATTTCAAACTTTTTCATCTTTATTGTATTTGTTATGGTGATCTGTGACCCCGATCTTTGATGTTACTATTGTAATTATTGTGGGGCACCACAAATTGCACCCACATAAGACAGCAAGCTTAATCCATAGTGTTGTGTGTGTTGACCACTCCACTGACTGGCTGTTCTCCCATCTCTCTCCTCTTCTTGGGCCTCTATTCCCCGAGACAACAATATTGAAATTAGGCCAGTTGGGTGGTGCAGTCAGTTAAGCATCCGACTCTTGGTTTTGACTTGGGTCCTGATTTCAGGATCATGGGATTGAGGCCCATGTTGGCCTCCACGCTCAGCAGGGAGTCTGCTTAGGATTTTCTCTCCCTCTCCCTCTGTTCCTCCCCACCTCTGGAATAAATAAATAAATCTTAAAAAAAAGAGAGAGAGAAAAGAAATCAGGCCAATTAATAACCCTATACTGGCCTCTAAGTGTTCAAGTGAAAGGAAGAGTCACGTGTCTCTCACTTTAAATCTAAAGCTAGAAATGACAAGCTTGGTGAGGAAGGCATGTGGAAAGCCGAGACAGGCCGACAGCTAGGCCTCTTGCTCCAGTCAGCCCTTTGTGAATGCAAAAGAAAAGTACTTGAAGGAAATGAAAAGCGCTACTTTAGTAAGCACATGATTGATCAGAAAGCAAACAGCCTTGTTGCTGATATGGAGAAAATTTCAGTGGTCTGGATAGAAGTTCAAACCAGCTACAATATTCCCTTAAGCCAAAGCCAGGCCCTGACTCTCTTCAATTCTGTGAAGGCTGAGAGAGGTGGGGAAGCTGCAGAAGAAAAGTTGGAAGCTAGCAGAGGTAGGTTCATAAGGTTTAAGGAAGGAAGCCGTCTCCATGAAAAAAGAAATTGCAAGGTGAAGCAGCAAGTGCTGATGTAGAAGCTGCAGCCAGTGACCCACAAGATCTAGCTAAGGTCATTCCTGAAGGACTCAAGCAACAGATCTTCAATATAGATGAAACAGCCTTCTATCGGAAGGAGATGCTGTCTAGGACTTGGAAAGCTGGTGAGAGGTCAATGCCTGGCTTCACAGCTTCAAAGCACAGACTGACTCTTATTAGAGGCAAATGAAGTTGGTAACTAAGTTGAAGCCACTGCTCATTGGCCATTCTGAAAATCCTAGGGCTCCAAAGACTTATGCTAAATCTACTCTGCCTGTGCTCTATACATGGAATAACAAAGCCTGGATGGCAGCACATCTGTTTACAACATGGTCTACTGAATATTTTAAGCCCACTGGGAGACCTACTGCTCAGACAAAAAGATTCCTTTCAAAATACTACCGCTCATGGACAATGTACCTGGTCACCCAAGAGCTCTGATGGAGATGGACAGTGAGATTCACGTTTTCATGCCTGCTGACACAACATCCACTCCACAGCCCATGGATCAAGGAGTCACTGTGACTTTCAAATCTTATTTAAGAAATACATTTTGTAAGGCAGTAGCCGCCACAGCGGTTCCTCTGATGGATCTGGGCAAAGTAAATCGAAAACCTTTTGGAAGAGATTCACTGTTCTAGACACTATTAAGAATATCTGTGATTCATGGGAAGAGGTCAAAATACCAACATGTACGAGAGTTTGGAAGAAGCTGATTCCAGCCCTCGTGGACACTTTGAGGGGTTCAGGACTTCAGTGGAGGAAGTCACTGCAGATGTGGTGGAAAGAGCAAGAAAAGACGAATTAGAAGTGGAGCCTGAGCATGGGACTGAATTGCTGTGATCTCATGATCAAACTGAAGGGATGAGGAGCTGCTTCTTATGAATGAGCAAAGAAAGCAGTTTCTTGAGATGGAATCAGGTCCTGGTGAAGGTGCTGTGAAGACTGTTGAAATGACAACAAAGGATTTAGACTATGACATAGACTTAGTTGATAAAGCAGCAGCAGAATCTGAGAAGCCTGACTCCAATTCTGAAGGAAGTTCTACTGTGGGTAAAATGCTATCCAAAGGCATCACATATTACAGAGAAATTGTTCATGGAAGGAAGAGTCAACTGATGCAGGAAACTTCAGTTTGTCTTAAGAAACTGCCACAGTCACCCAGCCTTCAGCAACCACTGCCCTGGTCAGTCAGCAGCCATGGACATCAAAGCGAGACCCTCCACCGGCAAAGATTACACTTTGCCGAAAGCTCACTTGATGGTTAGCATTCTTTAGCAATGAAGTGTTTGTTTATTTATTTATTTATTTATTTATTTTTAAGATTTTATTTAACACAGAGAGAGAGAGCACAAGCAGGAGGAGTGGCAGTGGGAGAACGAGAAGCAGGCTCCCTGCAGAGCAAGGAGCCCGATGTGGGGCTTAATCCCAGAACCCCAGGATCATGACCTGAGACGAAGGCAGATGCTTAACCGACTGAGCCACCCAGGCGCCCAATAAAGTTTTTTTAAATTAAGATATGTACATTGTTTCTTTTATGGCATAATGCTATTGCACACTTACTAGACTATAGTGTAAACATAATTTTTATGTGCATTGGGAAATCAAAAAATTCATTTGACTCAGAGGGGTGCCTGGATGGCTCAGTCGGTTGAGCATCCGGCTCTTGGTTTTGGCTCAGGTCTCGATCTCAGGGTCCTGGGATCAAGCCCTATGATGGGCTTCACACTGAGTGGGGAGTCTGCTTGAAGATTCTCTCTCCCTCTCCCTCTGCCCCTCCCCATGCTCATGTCCCCCCCAAAACAAATAAGTAAATCTTTAAAAAAACATTTAAAAAATAAATTAAAAATTCATTGGACTTACTTTATTGCAATATTTGCTTTATTGTGGTCATCCGGAACCCAACCTGTAGTATCTCCAAGGTGTGCCTGTCCTTGTCTTGGATTTCAGCTGTATAGGGAGGGCCTTGCAGTACCTCCTGGAAGCCACAGGGAGGAGAACCCAGCTCTCCCCAGGGCAGACGCTCAGTTCTTTGGTGGACTGACAGCTAGCTTCCTGGAGTGTGGGTGATGAATCAGAAAGAGCTAGAACTCAGGTCTCCTGGAGCCAGTCCCTGAGGCATGGTGGGAGAAGCTGAGGTGGTCAACATGGTTCTAGACTCTCAGAGTGTTCCAGGTCCAAAGGGCTCAAAGCAGCCCTTTCAAGTTCGAAGTACCACCTGAAGCAGGCAAAGGCCCTCTGGTGTAAAGGACTCTTTAATAAAAGGGTAGGACACCCCTTTCTCCTTCCTGGGCCTCTGAAGCAGCCTCTGACTTTCATTTTTCCCTAAAATCCATTCTCCCATGACAGCCAGGCAGGATCTATGCCCAGAATCCTCCACAAATTTTTCAGTAGCCGTAGAATGAAATCCCAACTCACCATGGCTTGGGGATGATCTGGCTCTGGCCTCCCTCTTCCCTGTCAACCCAGACCTGCTGGGAGCAACTCTCAAGGAACACTGCTGCTACCTGTCCCTACAACTCAAGGTCTTCAGAAAGCCTGGAGCTTTAACTGCTTTTGGTCTACAGTCAAATGTCCCCTCACCCAGCCAGCTGAACCAAGGACACCTACACGATCACAATCACATCGCACCCATTTTATTTTCTCCCCAGAACTTGTCATTCTCTGAAGTTACCTTGTTTCCTAATTTTTTTTTATTAGACTATGATCTGTTTTCTCCCCTGGAACATAAGCTCCACATGACAGGTACCTTATCTATCTTGAATTCCCAGCGCCAAGAGCCAAAGTGTCTGCTCAGTATTTGTGAATGAGAAAATGGGAGGAGGGATCAGAATTCAGTGGGATTGATCCAGGAAGTCTTCCTGGGAGAAGTATAATAAGCAAAGGGTACACAGGGACAAAAAGTGGGTGGTAAAGGAAGAAACCAGACCAGCTGGACAATGTGGCTGCTTTCTGGGGTGTGACAATAACATTGGCAGAGGCACAGGAAAGGAAGGGACAGGGATGTCCCAAATTCTGCCTCCCAATACCCAAAACCCAGCTCCTTTTCTCTTCCAAAGTTTGGGCTTTTCACCTAGGTGTTCACCAAGGTCCCAAGGCCCCAGTGTGCATACCTTCAAACCCTGCATTCCCTCTCTGAACCCAGGAGGCTGGCTCCTAGCCCCTAGGTGTGTCTCTAATGTAGCAATCAGGGCTGGGCCTTGCCTCCTACCTACACTCAAGTTCTGGCAGATATGGGGTGGGGTGGGGGCAGGCCTGTGGGAAAACAGGGGCTTACTGGTATTCTCAGAGAGGAAACTAGAACATCAACTGGACTTGGAGATGGGTTGATGCAGAGCAAATCTGTGTGATTCTGCCTGACAACATTAACCCCATGAGATGCATCCAAAGCATTGCTCAAATCCAGGGGTTCTCCTGTCACCCATCACCCAAACTGCTGGGACTGTGAGAATCCCCTCCCCCTTTTTTCCCCCACTTGCCCAACCATGGGACACCGGGCAGTCAGGAAACACAAACCTGCTGAGGCAGTGCAGAGACGCTACATTCTAAAGTTAGCACTTACAGCATAAATCTGCCTTTGAAGATCCATCAGGAAGGTACAAGTGGAAACAAAGCTGTCTAGCACGGCCAGTTCTCTTCTCCAGAGTGAGAACATATTTCTTTGATTGTGCACATTGTGTTCAGAGGCATTGTACAGAAGTACCTATCTTTATTTTTTTTAAAGATTTTATTTATTTATTTGACAGAAAGAGACAGCCAGCGAGAGAGGGAACACAAGCAGGGGGAGTGGGAGAGGAAGAAGCAGGCTCCCAGTGGAGCAGGGAGCCCAATGCGGAGCTCGGTCCCAGGACCCTGGGATCATGCCCTGAGCTGAAGGCAGACGCTTAACGACTGAGCTACCCAGGCGCCCCCCAGAAGTACCTATCTTTAAACACCAGAACTGTAAAGCCAGAACTAGAAGAAGCGGACGGTCTTTAAATGCACACTTGGTGCAGCAAGTTGCTCCTACTGGATCCGAGAGGCACCTGGAGTCCGAGGCAACGGCAGGTTTATTATGGGGGATATGCTCATGGAGGGCGATTAATCTCTTAATTTTCTGTGTTAATTTTGCCAAAAGGGTACAGGTTAACTCATTGAAATTAATGCACGTATGCCTGGAGCAGCCACCTACAGCTATGCAGGCTGCACGCCGCGAAGGGACCCCTGGGCAAGGGGACAAGTGGGGGCTAAATGCAGCCTGCCCTCCAACTCTTGGGGCGTGAGTCTGACTCATGCGAGGTGCTACGTGGGCTGGCGAGGTCCTTTGGAGGACACGACTCCACAGTACAGCACGGGAGCAATCCAGGTGCAAGCCCTGAAATCCCGGGGTTCTCATGCTGGCCTTGCCACACATGGGTTGTGTGACCTTGGGTGAGTTGCTTAACCTTTACATGCTGTGGTTCCCCTGCCTGTAGAATGTGGATAATTGTAGTACCTACCTCATAGAATCACTGTGCTACGTCAATGAGATCATTCATTCAGAGCACTTAGAACAAGACCTGCCACATAATAAGATATCAATACATTGGCAAACATTATCAGCAGCATTAGCGTTCGGTGGAGAGGAAAACACTGGGAAGTCAATTTGTTGCAAAAGAACTCTAGAGCGAAACAGATGATGGTGTTTGGCTCCTCTGTGGCTTTGGATCACCCAGGCCAAAGTGCTCCTCCATTAGCATGCGTAAGTGGAGACAATTATACAGCATCAGTTCTCCTTTGCCCATTCTTCTTTCCCTCTGCTCCCAGAGTTAACCCTATGCTGACAGAATGGTGGTTAATGAGCTCCTTCAGTCACTGGTATTAATTAGTAAGAATCCATTACACATTAAAAACTTGTGTCCTCCAGAAAACCTTTTGAGAGGCGCTCCACCCGCCTCAGGCATTTCGTTTCTCGTCCCCTCCAGCAGCACCGACTGTGCGACAGCTCCTGCCACCTGGCCATTTGTGCTTAGTGAGTGTTGCTCGAGCCCTGTCTCCTCAGGTAGCTCCACAAAGCGGGAGGTGCTGTTATAAAGACAGAGGAGGCTTCCTGAGCCTATAGAGGGGCTGAGAGTGGGCTGTGGGGGCAGCATGGGAACTGAACTGAAGCGCCGACTTCTGGGGTTCCCGAAGATCGTTCATGAGTGCCATATGGCCCCTCTACCCCAGGCCTGCCATCTGTGTGCGTTGCATCAGGTCGGGGTAAAAAGGCCTGCTCTCAAGTAAGGTCTTGCTTTGTCTTGGCAGCACCAGTCTACGTCCCAGCCCCTCCCTATGACACCAGGAACCGGCTGGGCCACCTGAACCTCACAGTGGAGAAGGTGGCTTGATTAGAATATTTTGTCACTTTGAGATGATACAACTCCCAAGTTGGGGGGTGGGGCAGGGGGTGGGATAAACTCCATGAAGTGAAGAAGGCACTCAAAGTTCAGGACCTAGATCCTATCTCCAACTGGGCATCTTTAAGACTTGTTTTGCATTTTTGTGTTGTTTCCCCCCACCCCTACCCACGTGTTCTCTATTCTTCTGTCTTTGTAGTTCAAGACAGTCATCTCTCTGAAGACCTAAGAGTAAAAGATGGGCAACTGGATAATGGGAGGGGTCCAGCCCCAAAGGAGGGAAGTGTACAACTTGGTGGAAGGATGCTCGAACCCTAACTTACCCAATCTAATAAATGCTGGCTCCGCCTGTACTGTCTAAGCATGGTGTAGAGGTATGTAAAGGTGATTAAGATATAATTCTCAACTTCAAGGAACTTCATATTCTAAGAGAGAAATAAGAGAAGCGCATTAAGTTACCCCAGGTACAATGCTGAGAGAAACAAGTGGAACAATTTCTATGACAATTCCAAGAAGGGAAGGGTATGGGGAGTGGGGGGCGGTGAGGGATGATGGGAAAAATCTGGGAAGCTTCATCCAAGATGGATTTGGGTTCTGAGAACTAGAGATGATAGAAGGGCATTTTAGGAATAAGTAAGAGTACTGGAAGATGCTTGGAGGACCAAGAAGGGTTTATTTCATAGGGAGTCCAGCTTGACCAGAATGTGGGGTCATGTGCAAAGGAGTAAAAGAAGTCAGAAAGGTAGGTCGAGGCCAGAGCATGGAAGGCCGTCAATGCCAGTCTAAAGAGTTTATATGGAATTGGGTACTGTGGGAGAAACCCCGAATTATAAGAGCAGAATGAAGGGTATAATGGAAAGAGGCAAAGGCAAAAGGAAAGGTTGCTTGGATGCCACTGCCAATCCTTTGGAGGGACAGGTTCAACCTGTCTCCATCCCAGCTCCATTGGCATGAAGCACCCCATTGCCATCTCACCTTCCTAGTGCCTGGGGCAGAATGTGAATTGAGAAATCCAAGGTAAGTGGGGAACAGTCTACACCTCCCCCTCCCAGAGCCTCGGGGGTGGGCGATGGGATCTGGGGGTGAGTCAGTGGGGTGGGGACCCCATTTCTGCTCATATCCACCTCCCTGGGAATATAAAGGGCAAGCGGTGAGGCCCCGCCTCAGAGCACCCCAAACTTGACACCATGAAGATCCCAGTTCTTCCTGCTGTGGTTCTTCTCTCTCTTCTGGCGCTCCATTCTGCTCAGGGGGCTTCCCTGGGAAGTTCTGAGGTGAGCACATCACCTGGATTCTCTTTCTCTTACCTATTACCTTGCTTAATCCTCCATTTCTTTACCTTCAATGCATTATTGAATACGTGGCTCCTATTTTTGGAGGCTGAAGAAAAGCAGGGGCTCTGAGGAAGGGAAGAAAGGGGGAAGGAGACAAAGCGTTCCCAGGAAGACATGTAGATGGAGGTGCTTTATTTCTGGAAGGGATGGTGAGAGTATAGGCAGAGGCTAGACAACTGAATCCTGGGAGGAGACAGGGGCTGAGATTGTCGTCTGGGCTCAGCTTCACCTGTGTTTTGTCTGTTTCCCAGGGAATGGCTTCCAGGTGACTGGGAGCTCCCTACCGTCTCTGGAGCCTAGGCCATAGCAAGGATCCCTAAGAGACAGTCTCCAGTCAGGAGGAAGCTGGAGTCCCCTCTCTCCCCATCTTCTCCCAAGGTTGGGAGAGAGTGTCCATGCTGGATTTAAAAGTCTGAGATGGGGTCACACACACAACTGCTTGGGATCCAAGCAAGTGAAGTCAGTGAGCAGGTGGGCTGGTGGGGCCCCAGGGAAGGTGGTGTGAACCTGCCCAATCTAAAAAGGGACAGTCTGTATACCACCAAACTGCTGCTAAGCAGGAAAATGTACCCAGTGTGGCCAGAGTTTTTAAATTTTCGGGAGAAACCAGAAATCTGATTTATGTATTTTTACTAATTAAAAATGTTTTATTCAAATTTAAAAACAAGACAAACTACTAGGAGAGCTAAACATTTGGGTCTAGCCTATAGGATAAACCTTTGTGACCTTTGTTGTGGAAAGGAAGAAATAAAGGACAATGAAGCTGGGCAACTAAAGCAGGGAGAGCGACAAGATGGGGTGCACTGAGGTCCAAGGGAGTGACTACATGGGGGAGGGAAATGGTGACTCTGACTTTGGTGGCAATAAAGTCACAAAGCAAGCCAACCTCAATCGATTAAAGGCAGGTAGGGCACCTCAGCAGCATGGCTCCTACCCGCATGCTAATCTCCCCACCCAGCTCTATGGGCTAAGCGTAGGAGTCTCAAGAGCACCCCAAGTCAATTGCACAGCAACACTAGCCCGATTTCTTGGGAGGAGTCCTCTCTTCTCCACCCCTTGCACCTGCTGCCTACCATGGATGCAGCCTGGGTTTTAGCTTCTCTGTCTCACACATGCCATTCTCCAATCCCTCCTCCTCGCCTTGCTGTCAAACATCTGACTTACCAGAACAGAACAGTATATCTGAGGCCCCACGGCAGAGAACGGGCTATATCCTTGGGGACTGGCCTGTGGAGGAAGGCAGGGCTGGCAGAGAGGGTTTGGGGACAAAGACTTACCTTTATGTGAACCTTTGGTTTTCTCCCCTTCACTTTCCAGGAAGAAACCACCATTGGTAATTATGCGGCAGGCCCTGAGGTAAACACCCCATTTTCCCACACTCCAGCCTGAGTCTGTGCCCTCATCTATGTTCCTTCGCCACTTTCTTAACACCCCATCTCTTTGCCTAGGCCTTTAACGCTAACTTCCTGAACATCGACAAGTTGCGCGCTGTAAGTACCATTCTCCAGTGCTGCCCCCCCTCAAAACATCCACACCATAAAGGAGACCAATGCCTTAGTAGACAGCTTGCAAAGCTGCCGTGGACCCCTCACCTTTTCCAGGGGGCTGGGGGCTGAGCTCTGTCCTCCCTTGGAACTGACCCTTTTCTGGTCTCTCTGTCTCCATAGGCTTTTAAGCCCGATGAATTCCTGAACTGGCACGCCCTCTTTGAGGTAAGTGCATGGGCACCCCTTCTTCTCCTTGACTGTTTGTGGTCTCTCCAGCGTAGGGCCAACACATTCTAGTTCTAGCCCTTTTGGTTGTTTCCTGAGTTCTTGGAGGGAGTAACTGCCCTGCTTGACAGAAGAAAGTTTCTTTAGGACACTGAAACGAACACACCTATTTTCCTAATGCAGCAGTGGGGGAGCAGAGCCACAAAGACAATTCCAGAAAAGGCAGAACTTAATCAGACAAGAGTTTGAGTCCCTTTATCATCTATGAAGAAACTGAAGTCCTAAGTTGGGTGTTTTACTCATACTTAGAAGGCGAAGTCGGTGACAGTGCGGGCATTAGAGCCTGTGTCACACGACTCTGCACGTACTTGCTACGTGTCTTCACACAAATGTCTCTGAGCCTCAGCTTCCTCATCTCTGATGTGGGCTTGACAGTACCGACCTCAAAAGGTGGCTGTGCAGACCAAATGAAAGCATGCCTATGGAGCAGTTAGTATGAGGCAGACACAGAATAAGGGCTCAGGAAATATTAGTTCTTCCTGTAATTGTAAATGATAACACCATCACCACTATGGAGAGCTCATTCACTGAGTCTTTACTGATCCATGCTCACCTGACCTGTACCACATCATTATCGTTCTTTTTTTCTCTTCTAGTCTATCAAAAGGAAACTTCCTTTCCTCAACTGGGATGCCTTTCCTAAGGTAAGAGGCGGTGGTGGGCAGTACAAGGACAGAAGTTGGGGGTGGGCAAAAAAGCCAACGATCTGGGATCTGGGAGGAAGGGTTAGGACGGGTAACAAAGGATAAACCATCCTCTCACTAAAGCTAAGGGAAGTCTCAGATACTGCATTTAGAGAATGGGAACTCAGATCAAGGCAGGGATTCCTTTCTATCTCTGCCCCATGCTATCGTGGGCTTCCTCATGGGGGACTCCAGCTCCCGACACCCAAGGGTCCCCAATCTGACCATACCCTCTCTCCCTCCAGCTGAAGGGTTTGAGGAGTGCAACTCCTGACGCCCAGTGACTGTTCCCTTCAAGACCAAGCACTGCTGACACCCACTGGAAGAGGGGCTAGCGTGGGCTCTGGTCACCATTCTATAAGCACTCTCTCTGGGCTCAGTAACACCAATAAAATGTTTTCCAACCTACAGCTCCTGTATCTGTGTCTGTCCTTATCCCACCAGACTCTAGAAGGGAATTAGGATGAAGTAGTCTCCAAGGCTTGTAGGCAGAAATCTTGAATTCTGAGAGGGTAGTAAGCAGTGATGTAGGAGGAAGTGGGGAGGGCTTATCAAGATGGCAAGAGATGCCGTGTGTCTTAGTTCCTTGGTACTGGCTGACGTACTTGAGGAGCATGACACTGTGACTTGTTTACTAAGATCTTCAAGGAATCAAACCTGCTCTCTGAACTACTGGTACCTTCCCTGCCTGCCTTCTGAGAACCTGATTCCCTTGGTGGGGGCAATTTGGTATGAGAGCTATCTGGAATCCAAGGCTCAGAGGCAAGCTGAAATCATATGAGCTCATCTAAAATTCTTTTTAAAAGAATTAGGTAGGTTATAAATAAAGAAAACTAGTGATGTGATCCTGGGCCTTTCTAAACCTCCACTTCTTTATCTATGCAACCAGCGTGGAAATAAACAAGAATGATAATAACTACCCTGTGGCGTTGTTATGAAAGTCAAAAGAGATAAGATATGTAAAGCCCCTTGCACAGGGCTGGGCATACAGTAGGTGCTCGACAATGACATGTTCCCTCCATTCCCCCACAGAGCTGCCCCAATGACCCAGATTCATTATTGACTCCCTCACCCATCCATCCATCCATTCATCCATTCATTTACTGCAAAGGTCTTGAAACATGGAATGGATTTCATCTCGGTTCTGAATGTGTATTCTGTATGGAATCTCTGTGTCTGCTCTGTACTTAAAATGTTGACTTAGCTGAGATTATTTCTGGTTTCTCTTGAAAACTGGGAAAATTGGAGAGCAATGGACTTGGGATTGGCTTAAATCCAAGTAACAGCTGCCCTCTTTGCAGGATGTGGTCTCCAGATCAGTAAAATTTCCCTTGGCAAGTTTCACTTATTTACACTGCCTTTTGGCCTGTCAGTGACTGAGTTTGCAAACTGTGGCCTGTAGCTTACTTGAGGAAGTGGACTACAAAGGGAAATTAAACTTGTGTAGGGAAGCAAAAACTTCCTTCTACCTCTGAAATTCTATGGCTGGCCTAAGAATTAAAGTGACATAAGACAGATTAACAGGAGAAAAGCATACAAAGTTATTTAATATATTTTTACATATATACAGGAGTCTTCAGACAGAAAAGCAAGACTCAAAGGAGCCATTAGGCCCCAAAGCTTATATACCTTTTACCTCAACGAATGACAAATTGTGGGGATGTGACAAGACAAAGGGGCTTGGACTGGGGGCAAGAAGTTTGGGAGTGATTAGGACATACATGGGGGAAACTAATGGGAGATAAGGGTTATTTTAGTATATTTGTTTGTACGAACTGGAGTTGACTCCCAGGCTCTGCTGATAAGAATATTCTTCTCTTCCTGGTACAGAGAGGGCACCTTTCTCAAGGAAAATTTTATGACTTGCTTTTAGGTAGAAAGGGCAATGTCAGAGAGCCCTTCCTGCATCTGCTATTTCTCAATTGCCTTCAGCTTAAAATAATCAATATGCAAAAAAGCAATGTATTTTGGGGTGGTATGTTCTGAACCCCTTTACTTGGCTCCTGCTTCCAAAGGGCTTCCAGACTAGACAAATAAGACATGTACATGTTGCTTATACCCCTTCCTTCTGGTTAACTAAAAATCATGACACACACACACAAACAAGAAGCAACTTATAAATGGGATCATTGACAGAAAAGAAAAAAAAATGAAGGGTGCTCACATGCCACAATCAATTAAAATATTTAGCAAAGATTGAATGCTCATAATTTCACTGAAAGGAACTAGAGTAGAGGAAGAAGGTGGGGAGATCCTTAAGACGGATGTATTGAGTGGCTAAGTTTTAGGGGAGGCCAAGAGTCAGCACACACAAGTCGCGAGCATCTCTGAGATAAAGCAGTAGTTCTCAAAGTGTAGACCTGAGATCAGCATAGTCAGCATTACATGGGAATTTATAAGAAGCACAAATCCTTGGGTCCCACCCCCTATCTATTAAATCAGAAACTGGGGGTGGAGCACAGCAATCTGTGTTTTAACAGGCCCTCTAGATGATTCTGATGCACTAAGATTCAGAACCACTGAGAAAAGGAAAGCCAGAGAATGATTAATATAAAATTTGGGACCGTAGTTACCTCTCAAGGAAGAGACCATCATGTGATAGGGGAAGGGCACCCGGAGGGGAGTGGTGACAGAAGGCTTCTACTGTTCATGTTTTTATTTTTTCCTTAAATATATCGTAGTGGAGGAAAAAACGTCTTTTCCTTCTACCAGTCTAGGTTTTGGCTAGGTCTCTGTAACAAAAGGCAGATGAACAAGAGAACGGCATACAAATTTATTTAATAGAAGGAAATGAAGACCTGAAGAAGTAGTTAAAACTGTGTGTTTTTGTGCTGGGTTTGGTGAAGAGTGGAAAGTCAGGGAGAAATGTGATTGGATAAAGGGAGTATAAACTCAGTGTGGTAAACTGGGGGAAACTCAGCAAGGCCTGTTCATTCAAATTCCTCTTGGGGGGGGTGTCCTCCCTCCTGGAGATAAAGATGATCCTTTCCTCAGTACATAGGGAGGGCACTTCTCACATGAAGGTCTTAGGACCTGCTTCAGGGGAAGGTCAAAGAGTCCTTCCTGCACCTGTTTTCTCAAATTCCTTCAACTTGAAATATTCAGTATGCCAAGGCACCATATTTTGGGGTAGCATGTCCTGAACTCTGTCAATATACGTTTTATACACACTTACGTATGTAACGTTTCACAATAAGATATTACTAAAACAAGAGAATATCTTTGAGTAACTTGTGAGTGCTAAGGGAATTACAGAGAAAAGCAATAATTTGAGTCTATGAAGACTGGAATCGTATAAAAAAAAGAAGTATAGACATATTTGTGCAAATGAGGGATGGATATACTCTAGATCAAATAAAACTGACAGAAATATACAAACATGGGACAGGTAATTCAGAGGATTCAAAGAATGGAAGATGAGACCCCCCCCCCCATGCCCTGCAAAATGTGTAGGATGAGGAAGAAACCAGGACAGAGTCACACTTCACTGGATACTTCACACAAACCACGAATGCATCTTGGATGGATACTATGCCACCCATTAAACAGGGTGTGGAGACATATGTTGAGATACAGAATAATCTCCAAGATATAGTAAAATGAAAAAAGAAAGCAGCAGAGCAGTGTGAACAATACGGTGGGAAAAAAAAAGAGAGATGGTACAAACAGATGTTCTTACATGCATAAAATAGTTCTAGAATAAAACTCAAGAAGTAACAGCTTTCACATCTGGGGACTGATGTACTTTCATTGTGAGTCCTTTTGGATTTTACGAAAAAAAATTTTTTTTACTCTGTGCACTCTTACATAGTCAAAAGAATATGTTAAAAAAATTAAACCCTCTAATAAGACAAACAAACATACAAACAACCCTTTTCATTTATGGTAACAGGGCTTAGCCCATGAACTGGCCTAGACTGGGCACTTTTTTTTTGTTGTTGAAGATTTTATTTATTTATTTGAGATAGAGCACGAATGGGGAGACAGAGGGAGAGGGAGAAGCAGGCTCTTCACTGGTCAGAGAGCCCAACGTGAGGCTTGATCCCAGGACCTTGGGATCATGACCTGAACTCAGGGCAGATGCTTAACTGACTGAGCCACCCAGGTGCCCCAGACTGGGCACTTCTTACTGAATGAATGAAATCAATTTCTCATACAATCACCATACCTCTTTGCTACTTAAAAAAAAAAGATTTTATTTATTTATTTGACAGAGAGAGAGAGAGAGAACGAGCACAAGCAGGGGGAATGGCAGGCAGAGGGAGAAGCAGGTGGATCATGACCCAAGCCGAAGGCAGACACTTAACCAACTGAGCCACCCAGGCACCCCCCTCTTTGCTACTTTGAGTGTGGTCCTTATTGGTGGGGTCTACACCACAATGACATACCATCTCACACCAGTCAGAATGGCTAAAATTAACAACTCAGGAAACAACAGATGGTGGTGAGGATGTGGAAAAAGGGGAACCCTCTTACACTGTTGGTGAGAATGCAAACTGGTGCAGCCACTGTGGAAACAGTATGGAGGTTCCTCAAAAAGCTGAAAATAGAGCTATCCTACGATCCATTAATTGCACTACTAGGTATCTTCCCTAAAGATACAAATGTAGTGATCTGAAGGGATACCTGCACCCCAACGTTTATAGCAGCAATGTTCACAATAGCCAAACTATGGAAAGAGCCCAGATGTCCATTGACAAATAAAGAAGATGTGTGTGTGTGTGTGTGTGTGTATCTATCATCTATCTATTTATCTATCTATCTATCTATCTATCATCTATCTATCATCTATCTATCGTGGACTATTACTTAGCCATCAAAAAGAATGAGATCTTGCCATTTGCAACGATGTGAATAGACTAGAGGGTATTATGCTAAGCGAAAAAAGTCAGTCAGAGAAAGACAGATATCATATGATTCCACTCATATGTGGAATTTAAGAAACAAAACAGATGAATATAGGGGATGGGAAGGAAATATAAAACAAGACAAAATCAGAGAGGGAGACAAACCATAAGACATGCTGAACTCCAGGAAACAAACTGAGGGTTGCTGAAGGGGATGGGGGTGGGAGTATGGGGTAACTGGGTAATGGGCATTGAGGAGGGCACTTGATGTAATGAGCACTGGGGGTTATATGCAACTGATGAATCACTAAATTCTACCTCTGAAACTAATATTACACTATATGTTAATTAATTGATTAAAAAAAAAGTATAGTCCTTAGACCAGCAGCATTAATGTCACCTGGCTTGGGAGAAATTCAGACACTCAGCCTACACCAGAGCTAAGGAATCAGAGTATGCATTTTAATAAGACATGCCCCCTCCCATGGTTCAGATGCACAGTGAAGTTTGAGAAGCACTACCTGAGGCATTATGTAAAGTACTGTGTAGAAATGCCTGCTCAGAGCTTATGATCCAGCTGAAGATAAAGGAACTACACAGATAGAAAGTGCTGGATGCTGCTAGAAAAGACGTGTTTAAATTCAGCAGAAGGGAGAAATCCCTTTTGAGTTAGGGTAAGAACACTAGGGGAGGTAACTTTTGAGCCAGGCATTCACAATGGGACTAAAAAACAAGATTTGATTGATTTCAGTCAGATGCGGAATTTAAGAAACAAAACAAACGATCATAGGGGAAAAAAAGAAAGAGGCAAACCAAGAAACAGACTTAGCTATAGAGAACACACAGATGGTTGCAAGAGGGGCGGTGGGTCAGACACGTGATGGGGCTTAAGGAGTGCACTTGTTGTGACCAGCACTGGGTGTTGCTTGGAAGTGTTGAATCACTAAATTGTACACCTGCAGCTAGTATTACACTGTATGTTAACTAACTGGGATTTAAACAAAAACTTAAAAAATAAATCAGGGGCGCCTGGGTGGCTCAGTCGTTAAGCTTCTGCCTTTGGCTCAGGGCGTGATCCCAGTGTTCTGGGATCAAACCCCACATCAGGCTCCTCCGCTGGAAGCCTGCTTCTTCCTCTCCCACTCCCCCTGCTTGTCTTCCCTCTCTCGCTGTCTGTCTCTATCTCTGTCATATGAACAAATAAAATCTTAATATCAATCAATCAATCAATCAATCAACAACAACAACCTCTTTGGTTACCTTCAGAGGCTGCCAGGAACCAATTCATTATTTTGAGAACTAGTAAATAAAGGGATGACTCAAGCATTTATTCTCTTTCTTTATAAATGTACTTTGGGGCAAACCAACAAGTTTTCTTTATACAAGGATTTGCAGCTAATAAATGCAGATGGAATAACAGAATTATAATATTACCATTTTTTGCAAGACTTAATAAAATAATGGACTGAGGCCGATAAAATAATGGACTGCAGCTGGCGTCAATGATTGCTAAAACTGCCCAGTGAAAGGCTGACAGGAAACTTTAGAGTGGAGGGTCGGGCTGACACCCTATGAATCCATGGATCCACCTGACACAAAAAGACTTAAAAGGAGACCTGTCTCTGCAGATCTGATACAAGAGAAGGGATGGATCACCACTGTGAAGTATTCTGGTCGCAAGTCAACCCCAAATCTGATTAAACCTCTGGAATCTAGAACTAACCTCCAGTTTGCAGGGGGGAAAAGTTACAGAGGAACCTGGTAAAGGGTTCCAGGGAGAAATTAGCAACCCCTCCCCTCACCCCACAGCCCAAATTTCCCATGGGAAATTCTAGAGGCCTAATAACTGTTTCCTTAACAAAAAATTGTAGGCAAAAAAGAGAAAGGGGGGAAGGAACTTGAAGATAAAAACAAATTTAAGGAGCAGATCATGTAAATGCAATGTAGAGATCTTGTCTGTATCCTGATTTGAACAAATCAACTAAGAAAAAAGATTTATGAGATGATAAAGAAAAACTGAACACTGACATATTGATACTGAGAAATTATTCATCTTTCTCCAATGTGAAATAGTATTGTAGTTATGTTTTTTAAAAAAGAATCTTTACCTTAGAGATACGAAACGATGGATTTACAGATGAAATGATAAACTGGGATTTAATCTGGTGGGGAGAGTAGGCTGGGGTATATATAGGAAATAAGGTTGGTAACTACTAAAGCTAAGTGATGGATACATGGGAGGTTCATGATACTAGTTTTTCTAACTTCTGCATACTTTGAAAATTTCCCTAATAAAAGTTTTAAAAAATATTTTTTAAAAAGCATACTTTCACACTTTATGAGCAAGGGAGAGGCCAAAGGACAAAAGATGGTCCCCCCTCGTGGGCAAAGCTATACACACAGACACACAGAACTGGTAGTGTAGGATCCCGGCTTGGGACGTTGTAATTCAGCTTGGCTACTGTGTAGGTGTTGAAGTCTAGAAATGCAGGTTGGGTAAGATGATGGAGGGCATGAAGGCAAGGCTGAGAGATTTCCACTCCATCCTGTGGTCAGTGAAGGTGGTCATAGCCACAGCCACAACTGCAACAGCCACCCTTATTTGGCTGTTATCACGAGCCAGGCTGTATGCCAAGTGCTTTGCATATATTATCTCAGTTGGTCCACATAACAACGCTGGTAGGTTGGCATCATTTCCCCATCTTACAAATGAAGAAACTGAATCTCAGAGAGATAAAGTAATTTGTTTAGGCTCACACAGCAGTACCTGGCAGAGTCAGGATTAAACCTACCCATGCCGAGAATATTACCCCCACTTTAACTGCACTAGATCTAACTTTGTTTGCTTTATTTACTGGGGTTCCATATGAGATTTTGCTGGACAAAATGCTTCCATTCCTTAAAAAAAGATTTGGAAACCACTGCTGTGAATGATGGGCAGCTGCTGAAAGCTTTAAGGCAGTATTGTCTAGTGGTTAGATCACAAGGTTTTATTTTTTGTTTTGTTTTGTTTTTAATTTTTTGTTGTTGTTTTTGTTTGTTGTTTGTTGTTGTTTGTTTTTGTTTTTTGCTTGTTTTTTGTTTTTAAATCAGTCAGACCTGGTTCAAATTCCGTTCCTACCACTTTATTAGTTATGTGACCTCCGTGTGGCCATGCTGGCAAGGCCTCAGTTTCTTCATTTGTAAGGTGGGAATAATACCGGTACTTCATAGGAGTTAAGAAACACTCAATAAATATAAGCCCAACTTTATTCATATTAATGAATGGCAGCTGTTCTTATTATGCTATACATCTTCAGTCGGGTCGGGACCCAGATAGATTCATACTTGGAGAACTGATATTCACGTCTGCATTCATTTGCTTTCTTCCAACAGATGAAGATACAGAAGCTCAGAAAAGTGAAATGCCTTTCCCAAGGGCAGCCCCGGAGAACAAAGCAGAACCAAGTTTTATAACCAGGTTGTTAGACTCCAAAGCTGCAGACCTTTAACCATTTTAATTTCCTGTCTCCATAAGACATAAAAAGCTCCCAGGTATCGAGGGCCCACCATGTGTAAGCTACTGTTAAGTACTTTACCTCCATGTTCTTATTTAATTCTTACAACTTTATGAAGTAAGTACCATTATAATGTCCATTTTACACAAAGGAAAGTAAAACTCAAAGGCACAAAGCATGGTTGGTTTACCTTGTTGTCACTGAAGTTTCTCATCAGAGTCCTGAATGATAAAACTAAGACTGAGGTACAAAGTTGAGGATATGTGTACTCACTATCCTCCTAGGGTTATGCTAGAAACTCTTGCATGTGTACACAAAGAAGTAGGTATAATGATTTTCACAGTAGCAATGCTTGTAGGAGCTTGGAAACCACCTAAATGTCCATCAATAAGAGAATGGAAAACTAAAATACAGTATATCCATCCAGTGGAATGGTAGGTATTCAGCAGTAAAGATGAGATAGAGTTGGGGCACCTGGGTAGCTCAGTTGGTTGGGCATTTGACTCTTGATTTTGGCTCAGGTCGTGATCTTAGGGTCATGGGATGGAGCCCAGTGTCTGGCTCCATGATCAGCAGGGAGAGTCTCCTTGGGATTCTCTCTCTCCCTCTACCCCTCTGCTTCATGGGTACTCTCTCTCTCAAATAAATAAATAAATCTTCGGAAAAAATATTTTATTTTATTTTTTAAGTAATCTCTATACCCAACTCAGGGCTCAAACTCACAACCCCAAGATCAAGAGTCACATGCCCTATCCACTGGGCCAGCCAGACGCCCCTGTAATGTTTTAATTCTTAAAACTATCTGAAGCAAATAGGTTATGCAAAATGTTAAGGTGGATAAAGCTATGTGTACAGCAGGCTTTGTCAGCATGGTTTATCATATTTTTGTGTATGTATGAAATATCTCATAATCAAATATTTTAAAGCAACGACAATAAAGACACCTTAATTTCAACCTGCCCAAAGCCATTTCATCCATGAAGAGATTCTGTGGCTGACACAGCACTCTCGTGCTACCTCCTCGGCACATTTATCATTACTAAAAACATCTTCTACAATTTGTTATCTTTATATTACTCTAAAATTGCACTGCCCAGTGCAGTAGCAACAAGCCACATGTGGCTACTGAGCACCTGAGATGTGACTAACCATAACTGAGATATGGGAGAGTATAGAACGCATACACTGAATTTTAGATATCACAATAAAAAAAAAGAATATAAGTAAATCACTAATATTTTTTTTGTATTACATACTGAAAATATTTTGGAAAAATTAGGCTCAATAAAATATATTAAAATTCAAATAAATTTCACCTGTTTCTTCTTACTTTTTCAAAATTTGGCCTTTGGAAAATTTTAGATTACTGATGTGGCATACATTACATTTCTAGCAGATAGAGCTGGTCTAGAAGATGATCCAGGCCCATGATCAGGCCCACGGGAACTCTTTTCTTTCCCACTGTATGCCTAGCACGTGGTGCCTGGCACAGAGTAGGTACTCAAAAACACTTGTGAATTGAATGAAGGACTGGCTCTCTTGTCCTAGCGTAAGCCTGCATCTGCGCATGCGCAATCAAGCCTCTGTCAGAGACTGCCAAACAGTAAATTCCCTTCACCTGTTCCTGCTGAGAGTCCCCTCTCCAAGGTACCACACAATCCTGGCCCTACAATACGGCTCAAACATCTCCCACAGCAAGAACCTCCCTTCATATGAATCTCTCATTCTCTCTCCAGTAGGCAAGGAATCCTTAAAATCCCAGAGTGTCTCTCCCCCCCTGATGCCCTGAATTCCTGATAGGATGTGTGGTCACAGGGTCACTGTGACAGTCTCAGAGACCCTCCCCCACATGACACATCTCACTCTCCACACACAGCCCTCCTCATCACTCATTCCTAATGTAGCATCGGGGATCAATGTCCCTCCAGCATAGGCGACCTGATGAGAAGATCCTTCAGGGCCTCCAACTATCCACAGATCCCCCTTACAGCTTATTCTCAGGACAGTCCTCCTCAGGAACTCCTAACAGAACATCCGGGGTCCTGCCCCTATGGAAGCAAGTGACAGGAAGACTAACTTTTGACTCCTCATATTATCTCCAAATGAAATTATTTAGAGAGGCTGACTGACCAGATTGAGAGAGCGGGGTCTCATTCATTGTACTACTTAAAAACTATGTCCCATTACCAGGCCACCTTGGTAATTCTTATAACTAAAATCGTCTTCACAGTCATATTGCCCTAGATATACTTTTGTAGAATTCGTTCCACGTAAGCCTTTGAAACACGGCACAATGTTTGTAACAAACTTTGCTTTGGCATTGCTTCATTTCTCGATATACTTCAAAGAAGCCCCCTTCCCCCTTCCCACAGTCTCTCCTGACCTCAGAGAATCCCTGAGGTCCAGCCTCCTCCCCGCAAAGACCCTGCTCAGGAATAAACCTCCCCTTGAGGTCCAAACTTACAGTTCTCCACTACCCGTGAAGAAGTTATTTTCCGGTTTCAACTCGCCTTTGGACACCAACACTACCTCCTCCTCCGCTCGCCCTGCTTGCTGGCCTGGGCCTCGAGCCTTCTCATCTGGGCAGGTGCCCTGCTTCTTCTCAGGAGGGACACCACAGCCCCCAGGCCTCGCCCCAGGTGCTTCCCTTCTTTCCCATGCACTTCCGGTTGGAGCTAACCTGCGCATGCTCCCTGACTCTGGCGTCCGTGTGGGGTGCTTTCCGACGCGACCCGTTTCTGGTTAAAAGGACTGCTGGCCGGGGAGCTCGCTGCCAACCCCGTATCACGCCAGTTTTGGTTTAGCGTCTGCGCAGGAAGGCATCTTCAGGCCTCACTTGAGAACTGCCTACCCTCTTTCTCAGGACACAGGCCCTGAAGTGTGCGTGAACAACGAGAGGTACAAAAAAGGCGGGAAAGCTGAGGCGCAGTTTGGGGGGGACACCGGGGTTCAGTCCTGACGTGGGAGCCTGCGAGTCCCCAAACTTTGAGGCAGCGCAGAGCTCCTCAGACCCAGAAGGCAGAGAAGAGAGATGGAGGAGTACCAAAAATGTTTTCTTTTATTATTTTTTATTTATTTTTTTAGTATTTAAAAAAAAATTTTTATTTTGTTATATTAGTCACCATACAGTACATTCCCAGTTTTTGATGCAATGTTCCATGATTCATTATTTGCGTATAACACCCAGTGCACCATGCAATATGTGCCCTCCTTAATACCCATCACCGGCCTATCCCAGTGAAGCCCTCTGAAGCCCTCAATTTGTTTCCCAGAGTCCACAGTCTCTCATGGTTTTGTGTGTTTTGTCTCTTTTAAAGTCTGTTACCAGTTGAGATGATAATACCACGAACATGTTAAATTAAATAAAATATGTTAATGTTAATTCCATCTGTTTCTTTTCTTAGTGTGGCTATTAGAAAATTAAAAATAACTTACATTATATTTTCACTGGACAGTGCTTGGTTGATAGGACACATTGTAAAGCTCCTAGCCCAGTGACTGGCACGTAATGAATGTCTGATAAATTCTCTGAGCACATTTTTTTTTGCAGATTGCTTCCCTGTGAAAAAGCTTTCCGGTGGTTATCGAGGATGAGAAAAATAGAACTGCTCTGTGGTGCTCAACTCTAACTGGGGAGACACACAATAGGTAAGTGAATACAGAAAGAAGGCACTTTGAGATCATGATAAATAAGTGCTGTGAAAGAAAGAAAACAAGGGCAGTGGAATAGCTGGGATTGGCAGTGTCTTTTTAAGGTGTCAGGGAGGGCCTCTCTGAGCTGATAATAGTTGAGCTGAGGTCTGACTAACAGAAGGAGCTGGCTGTGGAAGGCCTGGGGCACAGGAACCCCAGGCCCAGGGAACAGACTCTCCAAAAGCTCTGAAGCAGGAATAAGGCTTCTATAATTGAGAAATGGAAAACAGCTCTTGTTCTCAGGAAAAAAGTAGCAGGAAATGAGCCTGCAGAAGTGGGAATGTGGTGTCCTGTAGGTCACCAGGGCCCAGTAGGCTTTAGCTGTTGGTATTTGAAACATGACAGGAAACTTTTGTAGCTTTCTCCACCCAGTATTGCAGAGAATTAAGCCCTGACACTCTGAGGCATCCATTACATGCAATGAAGTAGGTCATCTATTGTATTAGAGAGAAAATGCTATTAGCTAGTATCATTCTTAGGAAAATTGAGAAAACAGTCAGTCATACCATTCTCTGGAGGGCTTAATTCTCTCCTAAGACCCTGAGAAAGGCTGCCTGAGAGGATATTTAGCAAGAGATTTGAAAAAGACCATCTTGACTGCAGTGTAGAGAGTAAATGGGATAGGGGCCAAGAGGAAGGAATGGAAGCATGGAGATCGGGGCGGGGGGGAGGGGGACCTTCACAGTGGCCCAGATGGGAGTTGGCTGAGGCTTCCACTGGGGCTGAAGTAGATGGATTGTGAGAAGTGAGCATGTACCTTGGCAGCTAGAACCAACTGGAGCTAGTGGATTAGACATGGGGAGGGAAACGAAGGAGAGGAAGGAGTCAAGGGTAACTTCTGAGTTTTCGGCCTGAGCAACTGGGTGGGTGCCAGTGTCATGTGTGAAAGGTGAAATGACATGGGGTCATTATGTCAAGGGGTTTTAAGATGAAGCTGGGAAGCCATTAAATGGATGGGCCTTATGCACTCCCACGGGTGAAACCCATGAACTTTTGAATTGGGCCAAACTGCAAATATTGCAAGGACTCAGCCTGAACACCTGCAACAGTAAGAGGATTTGCTTAATGATAGCCTTAGCAGCCAATTATATTCAGTTAAGATTAGTTTTTTGTTACCAACACCAATCAAAATTCTTTGTAAACAATATATATAAGCATTCCCTTTTGTCTTTAAAAACCCTTGACTTTTGTTCCCTGGGGAGGGACACAGTTTTGGTTGCTACCCAAATCTGTGCTCCTTGAATTGCAAATAGGTGCTTTTTTGTTGTTTTTTGGTTTTTTGTTTGTTTGTTTCAGAGAGAGAGAGTGCGCACAAGGTGGGGGAGAGGCAGAGGGAGAGAGAGAATCCCAAGCAGACTCCCCGCTGAGCGTGGAGCCTGATGTGGGGCTCCATCTCATAACCCTGAGATCATGGCCTGAGTGGAAATCAAGAGTTGGATGCTTAACTGACTGAGCCACCCAGGGAACCCTAAGTGCTTTTGTTTTATTTTAGCTCTGTCTCTTTTCTTGGTCGATACATGTACAGTGATTTGGATTCCACTCCCAATTCTGCTGGGTGACCATGGGCAAATAAGTGGCTTCCTCTCTGTTGAGACTTAGTTTCCTCATCTATAAAATTGGGATTGCCATGGAGATTTTCTTAAATGTTTATTAATTTGAGAGAGAGAGAGAGAGAGAGAGAGAGAGAGAGAGGCGGTGGGGAGGAGCAGAGGGAGAGAGAATCGTAAGCAGACTCTGACCTAAGCATGGAGCCCTACTTGGGGCTTGATCTTATGACTCTGAGATCATGACCCAAGCCGAACCAAGAGTCAGCCGCCTAACCGACTGCGCCACCCAGGCACCCCACCATGGAGGTTTGATGACATTATGCATGAAGAGCATGGGTCTGGCCCATGGTAAGCACTTAAACTGTTATTATTTTCATCGTGATCATTCCTGCACGACTAGCATACTTAGTAGGTAAAAGCATGGGCTCTGAAACCAGTCAGACCTGAGTTGAGTCCCTGCATTGTTATGTGACCTTGATGAAGTCAATTCACACACCTGAACCTCAGGTTCCTTTTCTGTAAAGGGGGTGAATGATAATACCCTCCTTCCAGACAGTTGTTAGGGTTCAGTGAAGTCTTGAATATGAGGTCCTTAGCACTCAGTGTAGGACATAGTAAGTGCTCATTAAACAGGGCCTAAATGCTAGACTAATTTGAATTTTCTTCTCTGTGTGTATATGGAGAGCAGAATTATTACTTAAAATAAGTCTTTGTATTTTTATCGCAAAATAATGCCTGTCCACTGAAAAAATATAAACAGTACAGAATTATGTTAAGTAGCGGATGCAAGTTGACCTATTTCCCCTTCCCCTAAGTCTTTAAGTAACCACTGTTGACTGTTGCAGAGCCTTTCAGAATTCTACATACACACGCACGTGTGCGTGCATGGTCACGCTCTGCTTGAGGAGACAGTATAAGATAATGGCAGTTAGAACTGCAAAAATTGACAAGGCAAGAAACAACAATTGTTGGAGAGGATGTGGAGAAAGGGGATCCCTCCTACATTGTTGATGGGAATGCAAGTTGGTACAGCCACTCTGGAAGACAGTGTGGAGGTCCCTTAAAAAGTTAAAAATTGAGCTACCCTATGATCCAGCCATTGCACTACTGGGTATTTACCCCAAAGATACAGACGTAGTGAAGAGAAGGGCCATATGCACCCCAATGTTCATAGCAGCATTGTCCACAATAGTTAAATCATGGAAGGAGCCGAGATGCCCTTCAACAGATGACTGGATTAAGAAGTTGTGGTCCATATATACAATGGACTATTACTCAGCTATCAAAAAGAATGATTTCTCAACATTTGCTGCAACATGGACGGCACTGGAGGAGATAATGCTAAGTGAAATAAGTCAAGCAGAGAAAGACAATTATCATATGGTTTCTCTCATCTATGGAACATAAGAACTAGGAAGATCGGTAGGAGAAGAAAGGGATAAAGAAAGGGGAGGGTAGTCAGAAGGGGGAATGAAGCATGAGAGACTATGGACTCTGAGAAACAAACTGAGGGCTTCAGAGGGGAGGGGAGGTGGGGAAATGGGATAGGCTGGTGATGGGTGGTGGGGAGGGCATGTATTGCATGGTGCACTGGGTGTTATACTCAACTAATGAATCATCGAACTTTACATCAAAAACCAGGGATGTACTGTATGGTGATTAACATAATATAATAAAAAATATTAAAAAAAAAGATAATGGCTGAGAGTTCAGATTCCTGAGTCACACAGGCCCAGGTGCTGGTCCTACCCCCGCCACTTAGTTGCTGTGAGATATTGAGCAAGTGAATTAATGTTCACTCTTAAGTCTGAATTTCTCTTTCTGTAATCGGAAAAGTCAGGCAGTACCGGCTTTGTGCTTTGGTTAGGAGTAGCCGAATGGTGTGTGCAGAAGGATTAACACTGTCCACGTGGATGAAGGTCTCTGAACATGCTGCTATTACTCTATACAGGCATATACTTCATCTGAGCTTTTTTTTTTTTTTTAAAGATTTTATTTATTTATTTGACAGAGAGAGAGACAGCCAGCGAGAGAGGGAACACAAGCAGGGGGAGTGGGAGAGGAAGAAGCAGGCTCATAGCGGAGGAGCCTGATGTGGGGCTCGATCCCAGAACGCCGGGATCACGCCCTGAGCCGAAGGCAGGCGCTTAACTGCTGTGCCACCCAGGCGCCCCTGAGCTTTTTTTTTTTATTGCACCATGGAGATAACTGCATTTATTTTTACAAATCGAAGGTTTATGACAACCCTGTGTCAGGCAGATCTATCGGCACCATTTTTCCAACAGCATTTGCTCACTTCATGTCCCCGTGTCACATTTTGGTCATTCTTGCAATATTTCTAAATTTTCCTTATAATTATATTTGTTATGGTGATCCATGATCAGTGATTATGACTCACCGGAAGCTCAGATGATGGTTAGCATTTGTTAACAATGCAGTATTTTAAAATGAAGATATGTACATTGCTGCTTTTTTTTTTTTAAGACACAATGCTATTGCACACTTAATAAGCTACAGTATTCTTTTTATATGCGCCGGAAAGCCAAAAAATTCATTTGACTTCCTTTATTGCGGTGGTCTAGAACCAAGGCCAAAACATCTCTGAGGTATACCTGTGTATTTATTTTAACCTTTAACCTTTAACCTTTAACCCTTCTGCAGCTGCTCTTGTGGCTCAATAAGACATCTTGAACCTCTTTTCACTCCAAGACTTGATTTGTTACAGGCTTCCAATTCCTCATCCCTAAGTTTCTGCTTCTGAGAGATTCCTGGTACATGTGAGTAACAGGGGCCACACCCTCTGTGGTGCCTGGACCTCCCAGGCTCTGGAGGTAGGTAATAACCTTATTTACCCAGGAGGTGGCAGACAGATTCCAAGAGAGGGCAACAGGGAAGGTGTGGGGTTCTTTATAAGCTTTTACATCTGTGACCTGTGCCCTTGGGACTTAGTGTGACTTCTGAGATTGCATCTTGTTTCCCTCAAGGGGCCCTATACTCTGCTTTCACTTTTTCCTGGAGGTCCTCAGGCAGAGTTCAGATTCTCCAGAGTCCAAGCTAGTCTTAGATCCCAAGATCTTGATGTCAGTATTTTACAGGACCTGCTGTCTCGAGTGTTTTTGAATGGATTTACAATTATATTATGGTTTTTCATTATTTTTTTTAAGGGAGTCTGCTGGTTATGATAGATGGTTATTTCCATCCCCACCTCTCCCCACCCCATACATACACTTCTCATTAATTCTGGGACTTATTCCCTCACCTTTCAGGATCTAAGCACCCTCCCAGGACCAACCTCTTCTCTAAGCTCTACTAAAATGGAGAGTCGCACTCTTCTTTTTTTTCTGCTCCAACCATGTCACCAAACTCAGACATCCTTTTTGCCCAAAGGCCCTTGGATTATTTACCCATGTGTGTACCTGTTTCCTTCTTTATGAGAGAGCTGGTTCTGGTCCTTGAGGACCATTTCCTTCAGAGATGACAGGCCTTGAAAGTTCCATTTGCAGAGGTAGTCATGGGAGAGGCCAAACAAATGGCAACAGGCATGAGGTGAAAGGTCAGGAGCAAGGTTGGTGATTTCTTTGGCATAAGGTGGTTCTTGGCAAGAATCATAACTATATTAGGGCCAGTAATAATCCGTTTTCTATCTGGCCCTTGGGCTATTGTCAGGATCGAGTGAGATAACATTCTGAAACCACTTTGTAACATGTAAAGCACTTTATAACCTGTTAGGTATCATTAGTTAGCAAAATTACTTACATCCCACACATGCTGCGGCAGGGAGGGCGCTGGATGGAAAGGCAGGAGCCATGGGTCCGCTACCAACTTTTTGATAGAGAGTAGCAGGATTCCCTCTTTGGCACATTGGTTCAGTCATTTGTTGAACACCTACCTGTGTTAGCAATCGTTCTGGGGATGCAGAGATGAAGGAAATAGACAAGGTATCCCGGAACTTACATTCAAGAGGGGAGACAGACAACAAACAAGTAGATAAACAAATAATAATAAAGAAGAAATACTTGAGGCTAATGATGGTGGATTGAACACATACATGTCCTTTGGCTCCCTCTTGAAATCACACTAATGACAGTAAAGAGATCTTTTAGAAAGGTCCTAAAGCCACAAGGACAGGGAGAACAATACAAGATGCAATGCCAACAAAATTTTGGAGCTGAAAAGCAGATAAATGAGTGATAGGTGGAAACCAACTTAGTAGACCCATAGAAGTGGAATCCTAAGCCAGTTGTGGGAAAAGCCAGGTCTCAACCGAATTTTTACCGCATAGTCCACATAAAGTTCATGAATGGGTGACAACAGGTACCTTTGAAACTAGGTGAAGGCAAACTAACATAAGGAAGATTGGTTGAAAATTTATTTTTAAAAAATCCCCAGATCTCTTCTTCAGTTCCCCTCACCCAGGAAAAGAGGATAACACAGAGGGTCTTTGGAACATGGGATGCCAGACATACTTGGAAGAGGGAACAGCATGTAAAAAGGAGATTAAAGGAATGCTGGGAAACAAACTGAGGGCTTGGGGGACGGGAGAAATAGGATAGGCTGGTGATGGGTATTAAGGAGGGCACGTGTTGCATGGTGCACTGGGTGTTATACGCAAGTAATGAATCATGGAACTTTACATCAAAAACTAGGGATGTACTGTATGGTGACTAACATAATATAATAAAAAAAACATCATTATTTAAAAAAATAAATAAAGGAATGCTAGATGTTGACAGCCCCCAGCCCTCTTCTCCATTTGGCTCCTAACTGACTGGTAGTCCAACTTTCACCCTCCAGGCAGGAGATTAGAAGACTCATCTGTTAGTTTGTTTGTTTGTTTTTCTGGGAAGTTTGATCAGCCCAAGAAGAAAAACCCTAAGTGTTGATGTTGGAGGTTCCCCAACTAGATGACCCAGCAGAATCACCCTATGGTGAAGCCTAATTCATGTGCTCATAGCTTTCATTCATTATTTAGTCTATGGAAGGCAGCCTCCAAGATGGCCCCAGTGATCTCACCTTCTAGTAGTCACACTCCTGTGTAATTGTCTCTCCCTTTCAGAATGGGCTGAGCAAAAGTGGTGGAAGATTACATTGACGATTAGGTGTATAAGAAGATTGATTTCTGTGTGTCTACTCTTGCTTTCTGGCTTATTAGCTATGGTGGAAGCCAGCTCTGTGGAGAGGCCCATGTAGTAAGGAACTGAGGGAGGCCTGCGGTGAGGAACTGAGGCCCTCAGTTTAATAGCCTTCAAGGAACTGAATCCCATCAAAAACCACATTGTTACTTTGAATATATTCAAACATGATCAAAAGTAGAGGGAATAGTACAATAGAACCTAATTTATACATCACCCAGATTCAACAGTCATTTCAATTTTACCATAGTGGTTTCTTCCATTTTTTTTCTTTTTCTTTCTTTTTTTTTCTTCTCTGCTTTTAAAGCAAACCATGGAATCATGTCATATTATGCTTTTTATATACTTCAAAAAAATTAGTTCCCTTCCTTCCCTTTAAGATGAACAGACAAACAAGAATTACCATATATCTGATGACAACTTCTAACATAAAGGAATAGAGACCCATGCCAAAAAAGTAGCTTGGAGCAGGGAGATGAAAATTTCTCATGAAGATCAGAGTAGATATTACAACCATGAAACAAGATCAAGAATAAAAGAGAATGCTTGGAAATGAAAAGGGATAGCAAAAAGGAAAAATTACATAGGAGGGCTGGAAGATAGACCTGAAGAAATCTCACTGAAAGTGGAGCAAAAAAGTAGAGAGATCAGGGTGCCCGGGTAGCTCAGTTGGTTAGGTGTCCAACTCTTCATTTTGGCTCAGGTCATGATCTCAGAGTCATGAGATCAAGTTTTATAGTGGGCTCCACGCTCAGCAGGGAGTCTGCTTGAGAGAGCGTCTCTCTCTCCCTCTGCACCCCCCTCACACACTCTCTCTCTAAAAAAGTGGAGAGCTGGAAATTAAGAGAGAAGGGAAAATTAGCAGGCCAGCCTAGGAGGTCCAATATGCCCCAAATAATGGGTCTTCCAGAAAGAGAGAGGGGAGAAAATGAAAGCCAGGAAATAACCACAACATGTTTTAAGAGAAGATCCCCGAACTGAAGGATATTATTTTGCAGATGGAAAGAACCCATTGAGTGCCTAGCACAAAAGGATGAAATATTAAAATACTTGCGAGAAACATAAGGCCCCTACAGGTTTCCAATGAGAAAAAGGCCACAGACAAGGAATCAAAAGTATTTTGGGAATTTTCCACAGGACCAGAAGCTAGAAGCAGTATCGTGATGATTTGAAAATTCTGAACAAAAATATTTCCAATCGAGAATTCCACACGTAGTCCTTACCAATCGAGCATGAAGGCAGAATAATTTCTGACATGCAGAGCCCTAAAACACTTACTTACTAAAGAAGCTGTTGGAGGGCATGAACCAAGGAAGAGAGAGAAGAGTGGAGAAGCAAAAAGCCTCTCAAGAGCATCCAGGGGCCAGCTGTAGGCCTGGCATAAACTGCCACCGGTCCACATGGGATCAGGTCAGAAAGTTCTGGGAGAGATTTCTTCAGGAAAATGAAATCCATATCTTGCTAATACCTCTGAAGTTATTGGCAAAGAATTTGGGTGGAATTAGTGACATATATGTAGAAAAGTAAGCAAATGAAAAATAAGGCAATTATTCTAGGGGATGGGAAAAAGTTGTGTGAGATAGAAGAGTAATCCTAGTATACTACAGAGCTCCACTATTTACATAGTCACAATAATGTAAGCATTGAATATTGTTCTAACACACTTATTTTGTTGTTTATTTTATTTTTTAAGATTTTATTTATTTATTTATGAGAGAGAGAGGCAGAGGGAGAAGCAGGCTCCCTGCAGAGCTGGGAGCCCGATGCAGGACTTGATCCCAGGACCCCGGGATCGTGACCTGAGCTGAAGGCAGACGCTTAACTGACTGAGCCACCCAGGCGCCCTGTTGTTGTTTATTTTTAAAGAACTTATTTATTTGTTTGTTTGAGAGCGAGCGAGCACGGGGAGGAAGAGCAGAGGGAAAGGAACAAGCAGACTTTGCCTGGAGCCTGACCAAGGCTCAGTCTCATGACCCCGAGATCATGACCTGAGCCGAAATCAGGAGCTGGGATTGCTATCCCTTAACTGACTGAGCCACCCAGGTGCCCTGTTCTAACACGTTATGATGTAATTGGGATACTGAGTGGGAAGGTACATGTGTGTTCATGTATTTGGGGAGAGCTAAATCCTCATCTGCCATCAGGGGAAGTTAACAGATAAAACCTGATATGAAAAAATGAAGTAGAGTAAAGTAAGCAAGTTTTTCTTAGAGACATGAAGGATACGTCATTAGTTGAAAAGAGGTGAAAGCCATTGCCTCCAGGAAGGGGTAAATGTCCTGGGTGGGGCGAGCGGGTGAGGGATGCTGTTTTTCATAGCAAACCATTTGACTCATTAAAGTATGTGTATGTGTATCTTTCATGAAAATAACAAGTAAGACAAAAATAGATGATCTCAGATGGTGGTAAATGCACTAAAGTCAGTAACTCAGGATAACGTGAGTAAGGTTTTCAGAGGGAGGCACTTTTGGAGTGGGTTGAGGAAAAAGTCTGGTGAGCAAATGAAATATAAGTCACAGGCAGCCTGACAGATGAGAACCCCGCCACTGTGAGAATTGGGGGAAGGGGACCCCAGGAAAAGGGAACAGCTCTGCAAAGGATCTGAGGCCAGCAAGATGAAGTGGGAGAGAGGGGTTATGGGCGAGGGAGAAGAACTTGGGCAGATGGATGAGTATCAGATCCTACAGGGCCTTGCTGGCCTTAGGGAGGGTGTGCGATTTATTCTGAGAGCCCGGAGAAGCATTTGGAGGCAGAAGCATGCTTCTCTGCAGAGGCAGGGCCTTACCTTTTAAAAAGATTGCCTTGTATAAACGTGTGTGAACATCTGCCAGACGCTGTTCAAACTGTTCTGTATGTACAACATTGAACTCGTTCAGTCCTCACAGTAGTGTGATGACTTATGAGCCCCACCCCGCTTTCTTCCAGTTAGAAAACTAAAGCCCAGAGAAGTTGAGATGCACAGTGTAAGCCTGAATTCAGAGCCCATCACCGTGTCCTGCGGCCTTCCTGGAAACCCCTCTGGCTGGTCCAGCAGAGGGTCAGGACTAGATACAGTGATTCGCTCAGAAGCTTCCCAAGCACCTGGCGAGCTTTAACAAAATAAAATACCTAAACACGCCGGCATTTTTCAAAGCTCCTTAGGTGCCTCTGGAGTGCAGCCTGAGTTAAGAATCATTGGACTGGGGTCTTCCTAGGATCCCCCGAAGTGTCACAATTCTGTCCTCACTCTGCCATTTCTGCTCCAGGCCAGTGGACATGGGGACAGTGTGGGATGTCTCTTGGTTACCTCCACATCTTCCTCGGAGCCTGGCCTCCCACCTCTCCTTGGCCACGGCTCCGTCCCAGAAGCCAGCTTTCCATGCTGGTCTCTGCTCTCACACTCAGGCGTCTGCTCCACTTCTGGTTCCTTTCTTTCCTCAGAACCTCGCCAGTCAGTCTCTCCCTCCCTCTGCAACTTTCTATACCTAAAACTGCCCATGGCACGAATCGTGTTTTCTACCCACCGTTCTCTTCCGCAGTGAGGTCATGGATTGAGAGAATGAAAAAGAGTGTGTGCATCTCATTTGGAGAGGGAGTCAGGGGTCCCAGAGCTGGGGTCAGAAAACCATCTCGATGAGTGTTGGCACATGACACTTTACATTTCTGGGCCTTCGCTTTTCTTGTTAAATAGGGAGAAGGCATCTGCTGTGATTCTTCTTCTTTTTAAAGATTTTATTTATTTATTTGACAGAAAGAGAGAAAGTGCACAAGCAGAGGGAGAGGGAGAAACGCGGGGCTCGATCCCAGGACTCTGAGATCATGACCTGAGCTGAAGGCAGATGCTTAATGACTGAGGCACCCAGGCGCCCCTCTGCTGTGCTTCTTATCATAAACCTTGGAGAACCCCTGTGATCTGACCCTTGCTCGCTCTTCTAGCCATCACTAAGCCCCAGTCACCCTGGCCTTCGTGTTCTTTGTGCAAGTTCAGCTTATTCAAGCCTTGCACTGCTTTGAATGCTTTGCTTGAACCACTCCCTCCCCTTCTTGGCATGCATGATTCCTTCTTGGCATTCTGGTTGCAACTCAAATGTCACTTTCAAGAGAGGCCTTTCCAAGCCACTCATTCAAAAGTAGCCACCGCTTCCCCTTCTTGAGGTCATTCTCTACCCCTGACTCTTAGTGTCTTCATAGCTCTTAGCACTGCCTCAGAGTGTCTGTGTATAGGTCTTCCCATCCGTTCTCCCACTGGAATGTGAGCTGCATGAGAGCAGGGAATCTTGTCCTTGCTCACTGCTGTGTTTTTAGTACCCGGAACAGGGCTGACACATAGTAGGCCTCGGTACATATTTGTGGATTAACGAATGCCTACACCCATGAAAGGCAGAACGATGTAATGTCTTCTGTGACACTTCAGAGACTGTGGACTACAGTATGTGTGTATTGGCTTTTTATTTGAAACATCTAGATTTGAGAGCAGTATATTTACTTTCCTAACACTGTCTCCTTGAGGCTGATCCTAGTTTGGCCTCCCAGATGGCAGGGGACAACGTCTGGGGAAAGGGAACCTGAGATTTTGCTAGAGCTATGGGCAGCCCCTCCTTGGGTAAGCTGCTAGTGGACAGTCGACCGTGCCCCCCCTGCCCCCTCCCCCGCCCCGTGACCTCCCATCTTCTTCCTTACCAGACATTGAAACCTTTGCAAGTAGGTTACTGGACTGCCACTACTGAGGACTTCGAGATCTTTGGCCCAATTTCCTGGTCGAATGTGCAATTTGTAGATGAGAAATGTCCTCATTTCCTGTGACTAGAGAAAAAAATGAAAAAAAAATGGGGCCAAAGTATTTAACCGCAGAAGGTAGAGAAAGCTGAAATAAAGGAGAACTGACAAAAACCTGGAGGTAAGGTGCAGGGAAGTCTAAGGGAGTGGTTGGAATCTTGGCTGTATGTTTTCCTTCAGACTCTCCCCAGGCCACCCACCCACCCCTGCCTTCTTGGACCAACGATCTCCACACACAACCCTACTATAGGAGAGCTCTGGCCATGTGGTCAGATGAGAATTTCTGAGGAAGGGGCACAACAGCATCTTTTCCAGAAAGAGGAAGTGAAATAGTCCATGCCAGGTTCCCCTTTCCTGCTGTCAGGCCCCCAAGTCAGGCTGAGCCAGCTCCCTCCACCCCTGTTTCCTGGTAGCAGCTCTAGGCTGCTGTCTGTGTTATTCATTAACCGGGCACTAATATTTCTGTTTACCCATCTGTCATCCTACAGGGGATTCAGAGAAGTCACACAATCTAACCAGTCACCCAGATCCTCTTGGATCAGGCCCAACGAGCCACATTTAGCCCATGTTTATTATGTCAAAAGTCCTTTGCCAGAGCCTTGTACTCAATGTAGCTAGGGAGAGATAAAGTTTTCTCAAATAGGATGTGATCTGTCTGCCAGTTGAGCTTATGTGCTGGGAGGTACGTCCAGTGATGTGCTTGAGCTGGCTTGCAAGAACTGATTATTAACATCACTTGCCAGACCCACGTTCAGTATCTTGATGTTGGTAGAAATCGGCCCTGGGTGGGGGGGAAGTGTGTACACCACAGAAATTGGCAAGTGCTACAAATCAGGGCTTCACTACCCCCCACACTGCTGTGACCCACTCCACCCTCCAACCAATCCCAAAACCTAGTCGTCAAACATTTTCTAGCACACACTAGGGACATCTGTTTATCAAATAGATGCATGATAACTTACAATGGCCTCCTCTTGGCTATTTGGTCCTTGGACAGCCAATTCTAATGAAAGAAGAAACAGCCCCCACTTTTAGGGAGCTACAGTCCAATGCAAACCCTGCATGCTTGCTGTGGTATGTTATGGTTCTTAGCTCTGTCATGCGCATTATCTCCTTGATCCTAACAACCATCTCCCTTCAGTGGTGGGCACAGATACTGGAGTGATTGACTTAAAATGGAAATCAGACCATTCAGCTCTCTTGCTTAAAAACCTTTGAATGGGGGCGCCTGGGTGGCACAGCGGTTAAGCGTCTGCCTTTGGCTCAGGGCGTGATCCCGGCATTATGGGATCGAGCCCCACATCAGGCTCCTCTGCTATGAGCCTGCTTCTTCCTCTCCCACTCCCCCTGCTTGTGTTCCCTCTCTCGCTGGCTGTCTCTATCTCTGTCGAATAAATAAATAAAATCTTTAAAAAAAAAAAACTTTGAATGGCTTCCAAAGCTCTTAGAATAAATTCAGACTTCTATTTATGGCCTAAAGGTTTGCGTGGTCTGGTCCCTCCTGACCTCCTTGACCTCATCTTCCATGGCTCTCTTCCCAGGTCACTGCATTCCAGCCCATTGGCTCTCAAAGTGTGGTCATGGCCACCAGCATCAGTATCACTTAGGATTGTTGGAACTACAAACTCTTGGGTCCCATCCCAGACCTACTCATTCTGAAACTGTGGGGAGGGAAGATAGTAATCTGCTTCAGCAAACTCTCCACATGATTCTCATAGATGCCCAAGTTTGTAGACCACTGCTCTAGCCCCACACTGGCCTTCTCTCAGCCTTTGGGAAGCTAAGGTTTTCTCCCTCTTCCCTCTCTTTGCATCAGTTCTTGTTTCTGAAATGCTCTTCCCATGGGCCTTTGTATGGCAACTGCTTCTCGTCATTCAGGTCCCCGCCGAACATCACTGACTCAGGAGAATCTTCTAAACTCCCTTAACCTCTCATTATACTTTCTCCCATGTCCCTATTTTAGTCCAGTTGCAAAAACCACTTGCCACATTCTGAAATTACCTTATTTGTTTACTTGTTTATTTACAATTTTTTCCCGGTAGTATGGAAGCCACAAGAGGGCAGGTACCTTGTCTGTTACGTCCTCTGTGTCCCTAGCCCTTGGAAAAGTACCTGGCTCGTAGTAGGTAACCAATACGTATTTGTTGAACAAATGAATTATTAATTTCCCAGTGAAGAAATGGGCTGTATACCAAGTGACTTGATACAGATCAACTACTTGTTAGTGAGTAGCATAAAGCTTCACCCTGAAAAATCTCAGACCAGGTCGGGAGATTTTCTTTCACCTTTGTGATTGGTAAGAGCAGCTGTGTCCCTGAAGCCCTACGAATCTCTGAGCTGGAAGGGATTTAGCAGTTAACTGGGTCGGCTCTTATCACATGTGTGAGTTTCCTCAATGTCCCAGGATGGGTGTTTTCTGTCTTCCACTTCAATATTCCTGGAACTGGGGAGTGACTACCTTGTTGAGTTAGCTTAGTTCCATTTAAACAGCCCTGACTGTTTGAGAGGCAGCTCCCTGCCCCTTCTGCCCATGGTCCTTGTTCTTCCCCGTGGAGCTACATAGAATGCATCTGCCGTGACATGGACCTCACCTCGGTTCAGCCATGTATCCAGCATTCTCTTACTTGCTTCTCATGAGTCAATGAGAAAAGCAGGCACTTTGGAGAAAGGCAGACCTGGATTCATACTTCCTCTCACTTGTTGACCTTGGAAATCTCCTTGAATCATCTTAGGCTACTTCTCTGGAACAGTGCCTGGCTTTTATTACATGTCACTGTCATCAATCATCATTGTCATTATATGGTTTTAAATCTCCAAAACATTTTGGTTAATTCTTCTCTTTGGATTGATTCCTTGAGTTAATGTCTTTCTTTCTTTTTCTTTTTTTTTTTAAGATTTTATTTTTAAGTTATGTCCACGCCCAGTGTGGGGCTCAGACTTACAACTCTGGGATCAAGAGTCACATACTCTATGACTGAGCCACCCAGGCACCCCCGAGTTAATGTCTTTTTAAAAATGTGCTGCTCATGGGGCGCCTGAGTGGCTCAGTTGGTTGAGTGTCTGACTCTTGGTTTCAGCTCACATTGTGATTTTTCATGGGTTGTGGGATCCTCAGCCTTCTCGCTTAGCGGGGAGTCTGCTTGATTCTCTCCCTTTGCCCCCCCTCACTCATTCCCTCCCCCCATCCCCCCAACTCTCTTTCAGAGCAAATCTTTTTTAAAAAAATGTGCAGTTCAGATTCTTTTTTTTTTAAAGATTTTATTTATTTATTTGACAGAGAGAGATAGCCAGCGAGAGAGGGAACAGAAGCAGGGAGAGTGGGAGAGGAAGAAGCAGGCTCCTAGCAAAGGCGCCTGATGTGGGGCTCGATCCCAGAACACCGGTATCTCGCCCTGAGCTGAAGGCAGACGCTTAACGACTGCGCCACCCAGGTGCCCCTGCAGTTCAGATTCTGAACTTGCTACTGATTAAGACCTCAGTGAAGTGGGATTATCTTTGATTTGTTTAGACTCTATTTCTCTTAATGGCACCAAAATCAAATTAGCTTTTTGGAAAGGTATAATACATCCCAGATATACAGTCAGCAGAAAATCCCAGATTTCTTTCTTACATATTACTGTCAAACCATCCTATATAGTCGGCTCTCTAATATGTGATTTCCATCATTTTAAATTTCTACTTACTATATTTCCTTTAACCGGGGGTATATCTGTGTTTTGATTGGGTTGCTATCTTAGAGCTAAGTGTTACTGTAAAATTTTTTAGCAATAATATATGTACAGTCTGACTGGAACTTCAGAATAACCCTGGGAGGCATACATCATCCTCATGATTATGGTTCGGGAATAGAGGCTGGAGGTCGGGACTTGCTCAAGGCCATCCAGCTAGGAAGCTAGGGGTCCTTATTGCGGAGAAATGGGATTGGGCAGGCAGGCAGGATACAAAGTAGGCGATGAAATGATAGGATAGGAGTTCCTGGGACAGAAACTTTTGACAGTAGGAAAACTCTGCAGGTTTCTAAGTGGGAGGGTCATGTGTTTTAGGCCCCTGAGATACACCTGATAACCTTAAGTCAGGATTCACCCCACATCCCCTTTCTAAGTCCCTGTCTCTGTTCATCAATGGAAACAGGATTCCACCGGCCCCCTCCCTAACTCCAATCATTATATCCTGACCTTAAAATACTTCCGTGGTTTCACAGGCATCACCCTCCCCCTGTGCTGCTGAGTCAGCTTCTTCATTGCATTCCACCCTCCCCGAGCTTGCAGAAAAGCACAGAAAGTGTGGACACTTGCTTTAGAGTTATACTGTCTTTATTTTCAATCTGCCAGACCAGGTTGTCTACTCCTGTGCTGGTCAGTGTTGACCTCTGACTGATGGGTGCCAGGCTGTGTCCTGACCCAGGTGGGGGTGCCACGGAGGAGAAGACGAGACCCAGACTTCAGGCAGGTTTAATACAGGGAGACAAGATACACACATGGAGATGACTGGAGCATACTTACAAAGCAACAGGTCAAAGCGATACAGTGCAAACCTAGATGATTAGAAGTCACAGTTCCCGGTCCTCCCTCTCAGTCCTCTTGACTCATTGTCTTCCCGAGTCTCCTTTGACCTCAGTTGGTAGTCTCTTCCATCTCTTTCCCATTGTCTCCTTTCTAGTATCAATAGCTAGACCAGTGTGTAGGAGTTGTTTCCAAGCATGTAGCAGGATTGCTTTAGGACTCTGCTTCAGACTGATCACCCCCAGCTATCAGCTATCTCACAAGGGCTGAATTTGTATTAGCTACATTGCTTCTGAAACCCTGGTCTGAGAGTGCTTCTATGCCTAACCATTTCTTCTCTTGTCCTGGAGCTGTGCTCCTTCGGGATGAAAACTTCAGTCAGGAAGGGATACCAAGCCGCTGAGAGAGATTTTTACAGCCCCGGTAGTGGATTGGTCTGAGGATTTCTGACCCTGGGACAGGAACACTGATGTTCCCCCTCTCCCAGCCTGCTCAATGTCTGTGTCACCCAGAGTGCCTCCAAAGGTCCAGGACACCACTAGTCCGTGGTGAAGTCAGAGCTCGGAGCTCCCTCTGCTTGACTCACACCTCTGTCCGCATTTGTCCCCTCTCCTGTCTCTCGGCCTCTGCGCCCCAACAGGGAGGAGCTCTGATGTCTCAGAATCTGCAGCCCCTTTCCAAAGGCTCTGCGCACAGCTGATGAAGAGAAATAGAAAAGCAGGGGGTCCAGACTGGCATTGAGGGAACTGAGCACCACGGCTTCAGCCCTCCATGGGGGGCTCTTCTTCGTGTAAAACCCCACCAGGTGGGAAATGTTGTAAGGCCCGAAGCACACCAGGAAATTGAGGAGTGTCACGACAGCCAGCCCTACAGCTCTACGCCGCCTCTGAGCCCCCACATGGGGCTGGGTGAGCATGATCCACACGAAGCGCCAGTAGCAGAAGATGGTGATCACCATGGGGACGAAGAACAGGAAGAGGCACAGCTCTAGCCTCACAGGGAGCACCACGTCCAGCTGAGTGTCGGTGAAGTTCTCGTAGCAGGTGACTTCGTTGCTATTCGTGGTATTCTGGGTTGGTTTCCAGTACTGACCGATGATCACGATAGTGCAGTGACCAAAGGACATGATCCAGGCCACCACGGCAGCGATCACTCCATACACAGGCTTGCGGGACAGCTTGTACTGCACGGGGAAGGCCACTCCCAGGTAGCGCTCGATGCTGATGCCCGCCAGGAGCCACGTGCTGCAGTAGATGCTGCTGTAGAAGCCGAAACCCGTGAGGGCACAGACTAACTCGGACAGGTACCAGTGGAAGTCGTTCGCAGCCTCAATCATCTTGAAGGGCAGCAGCAGCAGCAGCAGGAGGTCCGCCAACGTCAGGCTGAGCAGGAGGATGTGGACAGGGGCAGGGTGGGGCTGGCGGACCCGTCCCACGAAGGCCCGTAGCGCCAGGAGGTTGGCAGGGAGACCAGTGAGGAAGATGGCGATGTAGGCCGTGAGGATGAGGGAGTTGCGCCAGTTTGTCATGATGGCTCTGGAAGAGGTTGAGAAAGGACAGGGTCAGGAGGTCCCACTCCCAGCCTGCACCCCCCCGACACCGGTTCAGTATGGGGACATCCTCCCTGGTGCTCTCCCCTTCCCAGGCCAAAGCTTTCTGCTGCCGTGGCGGCTTGCTCATGCCACCTGCCAGAACTGCCCAGAGCAATTATTGACTTTGCCTGGGGCGGGATATTAAGCAGTAGTTATTACGTTTGCCATCATGTGTCTCTGGGGGGAACCAACCCTTGGCTTTCTCCTTCTCTCCTCACAGATACAGGAAGTTACTGTTATCAGCTTCCACCTTTCCTTAAGTTCTTTCCTCAGTCAGAGATCTACGGAGAGAAAAGGCAAGGCTCATCTCACAAGGGGAGGGCTGTGAGCTGTCTCTCGGGAACACGC
Organism: Ursus americanus; assembly: GCF_024610735.1. Taxonomy (NCBI): domain Eukaryota; kingdom Metazoa; phylum Chordata; class Mammalia; order Carnivora; family Ursidae; genus Ursus; species Ursus americanus. The sequence continues at coordinate 40,945,259 of NC_142147.1, read as the reverse complement.
AGGCCAGGAAAACCCAGGCCGTAAGACCCAGTGCCGGCTCTCCACAGGACCCCAACACACGCCCAGGAAGCAGGTGCCTGACCCCCCAACCCTTCCCCCTACCTCGTCTTCCTCTCCTTTTGCAGAACACAGATTCTCCTCGGCCTTTTTCTCCCCTGACCAATGCCAGGCTCTGGGACTATTACTGAAAAAAGGAAGCTAATGAGGTGTAGGGGAGGGGCCGTGGGGAGGAAGGGTGAGCCTGTATTATCTTTTGGGGCTTGTGCCCTAAAAGATGTTAGGGCATATTCAAGAAAGCCCACAGGCAGCAGCTGGCTCCAGAGCCCAGTGTTTTGGCTATCAGCAGAAGAACTCTTAACGAGGTCACTCAGTTTCCACTTGGCTTGTAACCCTTGCTGCCCAAACACAGCCTGGCCCCTCCATCCTCTCTCTGGGCTTGAGGTCCCGATCTGTTTTCCTCGATCCCACATCCACTGGCTCCTGCCTCCAGGTATGAGCCTCACAGCCAGTTTCTCAGACTTCCGGCAGCCCCCCAGCACCTCCCCCTCCACTCCAGATCCTAGCATCACTTCCCAGAGCACAAGCACTGAGCCAGCTGCCTTGCCTTGTCTTCCGTCCAGAGAGATGGCTTCTTGGGATTAGTCCTGAAGGGAGGTCTGAAAGCTTCTGGAAAAGAGGAACAGGGCTTTAGCCACTGCTGCTGCCCATTTCACACAGGAAAAAATTGTAAGGAACCTGCTGGTAGAAAGCTTTTATACTAGCACAAGTCATGTGACCAGAGAGAGGAAGGTCAGTAATTGAACACTATCTCCTCTCAAACCTGAAGGATGGGGCGCCCGCCAGCATCTTCTTTCTCCCCCCGGAGATCCTCACTCTGACTTCCAAACCCAGCTTCTCTGTCCCTAGGTCTGGAATTATTGTTTCATTCCCAGGCATTTTTCCCGTTTCTCAAGTCTGATGATCTGATTTTCTCTTTTCTAGGCAATGTCTTTTATAATTCTTCTCATTTTCGGAAAAGAAGTTTCCTCCTTCCTTTTAGTTTTCAATTTTTTCTTTCCCGTCTGGTCTTCTGTCCTCTGCCCCCAACAGGTTTCTTTTGCCATCTTGATTGAGACAGATACTGGTTTCACTTAGCCTTAGTCTTGTTCTGGTGGAAGTAGCATGGGATTTAGAGTCATGCAGATGTGGGCTCAAACCCAAGTCCCTTCCCTCGGACCTTGGGGCAGATGAATTTCCTGAATTTTAGCTTCCTTTTCGGTCAAGTGAGGATAGGAATACTTACCTCCCAGGGTTTTGGTGAGGCATGGATGAGATAGCATGTATAAAGCATATGGGCTAGTGCTGAGCACTGAGTGGGCGCCCAGAAGTGGAAGCCTGCTGGCAGTTTGGGAGAGAGTCAGACACTTGGCAAAATATCCAGATGCTGAGGGCCCCGACATGCCGTCTGACTTAGGGGAGTGTCAGGGATTCAGGAGCGTGCCTGTGCGGCCCTTTACTGGGGAGTTGTGCTCAGGCTCCCACATCTTTCCCCCATGTGTTCCCTCTCCTTGTGGGGTGGGTCCAACCTCTGAGCCACCCTTGTTGCTTGCTCACTTTTCCCCCTCTATGGAGCTCCAGGTTAGAAGCTCCTCCATTCCTGTCCAAATACACACATCTGAGGAAACAAAGTCAGAACACCTTTTCCTCTCGACCTGGGGAATGGGTCTTCTGTGGCCTGATCCCTGCTCTCAGAATACTTTCCCCGGGACTTATACTCACCCCCTGTTGTTTGCTGAGTCAGTCATTTCCTCAGTCAGTCATTAGTCTTGTAGCCCAGAACCCCGAGGTCCAGGGATCTTAATATTTAGCTTTTCTTTCTCTTCAGCTCTATCCTCCACTAGAACCAAGGAGTTTGATCTTTGCATTTATCTCTTTCTCCCAGCACACACATGCACTTCCCAGGTAAACAGGGGGGAACTAAGGAAAAGACCATTCTCTGTTGCTTGTTACTGAATATATTTGTGTCATTTTGCTTTTATGATTTTCTGTAACTATTCATGAGGATCTAGATTTAACGGCCAAGCAGAAACTTCTGGCACACAGGTGTTGAGGACTAGGACTGCTGCTTTATCTCTGCCTGTCCTTCCCCTGCCCTGTGCCTTTCTCCTGTTACTGATGTTAAAGGGGCCCCAGTGAACCCCCTCCTCCACAATCGGGGTAGTTATGAGGGTAACATAATAAAGGAAACTTTGAACTCATGACTCACAACACCCACCTATGTCACAGGAAAAGGAAATGCAACCTCTCAGGCTGAATTCAAGGGCTGAGCTTTCACAAAGGCGAGGTCTTTCACAATCTCTTCCAAGTTGTTTTCTTTCATCATCATTACAACCCAGCTTTAGAATAGGAAGTTGGGCCCATTATCTAAAATTATGTATAATCACTTTCTCTGCTTCCTTATTCCTCAGTCACCGCTCCTATGCCCTGTCCACTCTAATCTGGGTTATATCCCTGTTTTTCCATAGGACCCGCTCATCCTAAGATTAGCAGTGACCTCTGTGCTACTGCATTCAGTGGACATTTGCTTCCTCTTTTGTTAGCCTTCGACACAGTTTCCATAGCCTTCTTGAGACATCTTCTTTCCATGAATTCTCCTATATTATGCTCTTCTGGTTTCCTGGCCTTTGAGGTCACTCACTAAGGTGACCTTCACTAGCCCACCTTTCCCTGGTCATCCTCTAAATGTTTGAGTCCCTTAAGACTTGGTTTCAGGTTCTCTCTTATCCTGGTCTTATGCTCTCTCTAATCTGTTGTATGCATTCCTGCATTGTTAATTACCATCTTCATAAACCCCAGTTTTTAATCTATTCTGGGCTCCTGTGAGCTTTAACATTCGTGTGTCCAACTGCCCGGTAGACATTGTCATTTGGATGTCTCCCAGGCACCTCAAATTCAGTGTGTTCAGAGGTGACTTTAGACCTTCACCAGATGAGGCCTCCTTCCAGCATTCTCCATGCTGGGGCATAGGATCTCTTCCGATTCCATCCCTTGAGCCATAATTTTGGAGTCAGTCCCAATACTGTCTTCTTCCCTATCCCCTCAGTACAGTCCCACATGCTTCTCAGAGCCCATTGAAGGCCTCCATCTCTCTCCATTTCCATCCTCTCATGCCAGCGTAAGCCACAGTCTGTTACCAGAAGGTTGGCAGGGGCCATGACCGGCTCCTTCCCAGCCACTCACACCCTGACAGTCAATTCTCTATACTGAGTTAGTGGGATCTCTTAAAAATGATATCACCCTCTTGTTTAGAACCCTTTCTGAGGTTTCTTATTGCCTTGAGGATACACATCAAAACCTTTAACAAGGCCTATAAGGCCTGCCTGGCATGGCCCTTGCCAACTTTCAGCCTCAACTCATATCTCTCTTCTCTCTCCTTGCTCTCTAAGCAAGACCATCTCTCGCTTCCATGAATGTGCCACCTTTCCTCTGCCAGGGGCTCTTGACCAGGCCTCAGCCTGCACGGCTCTTTATTTCTCATTACCCACTCTACCTCCCCAGACAGGCTCCAGCCTTCTTTCAGATACCCACTTCCTCCTTAAGAAAGCCCTCCCCGACCTCCTAGGTCCAGTTAGATTCTCTTACTAGATGTTCTCAGAGCACTGTCGCTAAGGAGTATTCTGTTTCATAGATATTTTATATTTTATTTATCCATTCACGTGTTAATAGACTTGGTTTTTGAGGTTTTGTTTTTTGTTTTTGTTTTTCAGTTTTTGGCTAGTGTGAACAAAGCTGCTATGTACATTGTTGTTTAGGTCTTTGTGAAGATATGTGTTTTCAATTCTCTTGGGAAAATACCTATATTAGCTGGTCTATATGGTCAACTTTTTGTCTAACTTTTTAAGAAACTGCCAGTTTTCCAAGGTGGCTGTACCATATTTATTCCTACCGGCAGTGTATGAACAGTACCAGTTACTCCACAGCATCGCCAATCCTTGGTATTTGTTAGTCTTAAGTTTTTGGCATTCTCATTTTGTGGCATGGTATCTCCTTGTGGTTTTAATTAGCATTTCCCTGATGACTGTTGATGTTGAGCATATTTTCAAATACTTATTTGCTATCTGTGTGTCTTTTATGAAGTGTCTGTTTAAGTCTTTTACCCATTTAAAAAAATGAGATTATTTTCATATTACTGAGTTCTGAGAGTTCGTTATTATGTTCTGGGTACTGTTCATCTCTTAGATATATGTATTCTATTTTCTCCCACTATATGACCTCTGTTTCCATTTTCTTAATTGTCTCTTGAAGAACAACAAAAATTTTGAATTTTGAGAAAGTCTAACTCATGTAGTTTTCCTTTTATGTTTTGTGCTTTTATGTCCTAAGAAATTTCACCTGCCTATCCAGTTCCAGACTTTCTTTTCCTTTCTGAATTACCTTGCTACCTTTACTGCAAATGAATCGATTATATCTGAGTGGGTCTGTTTCTTGAGTCTGTGTTCTGTTCTAGTGATCCTTATGTCTTTCCTTTCCCCATTTCCACACGGTCTTGACGGCTGTAGTTTTATAGAAAGTCTCAAAATCAGGAAGTGTAAGTTCTCCAGCTTTGTTCTTTTCTAAGATCTCTTTGGCTCTTCCAGGTCATTTGCATTGCCACAGAAATCAGTTTCTACAGAGAAGCCTGCCGAAATTTTGATTTGGATTGTGTTGAATCCATAGATCAATTTGGAACTGTTGACACTGGGATCACATTGAGCCTTCCCAATTGGGAACATGACATAGCCCCATGATTTAAGTGTTTAATTTTTCTCAGTGCAGATTTAGGGGTTTTTAAAATTTTTGTTTTCTAATTATTTGTTGATCTCATAGCATCTTCTATGATTCCTTTACAGCACATATCTCAGTGTGTTATAATCCTTTTATTGTGTGAGGATTTGCTTAATGTGCATCTCCCTTACAGACTCTCCGCAAAGGCAGGGGGAAATGGCTGTTTTGCTCACCATTGTATCCCCAGGGTCTGGCAGAGAGCCTGGCAAATATTAGACACTTGATAATTATTTCCTGGATGACATGTGGATGGATAAGTGGAAGAATTGGAATGGAGAGAAATCGATTTTCAAAAGCTTGGAGATTTTTGTTTCCAGCTGCCTCATTTTATCTTCTTCTGGGACTGTCCTAAGAAATCCCAGCCAGTAATTACTTGAGAGCTCTTTTGTAGATTAAGGCACTCCCACTACTTTTGCGGGAAGCTGCCAGGATCTTCCCTCATCGCTAGTATGGATAAATCAGGCTAATATACCTTTATGACCTAGATCCTGCTTGGCAGATATGAGGGCAGTGTGGGTATAAAATGAAGGGGAATGCAGGACTTCACCTGTAGTGGCATTAATGGTAAATAAAGAGCTGTCGTTTCATTCATTCATTCAACAAATATGTGTCTGTTCCCTCGAACGTGGTGGGATCCATGCCAAGCCCCAGGATATCAGGGTCACAAAGTCAAACACGGTCTCACACTCACAGAGGGTGGTTACAAGCTGGTGGAGACAGATGGGCCAGAGAGAGCAAATACACACACGGGAGTTGTTACGCAGAGAGAGACACTGAAGGAAATGAAGTAGGGCAGTGGCAGGGAGAGTGGTCACCGCATGGCAGGGACTTCTCTGGCCAGAGGCATCGGAGAAGCTGTCCTGCGGTTACTGTTAGCTGATACCTGAGAGGTTGAGCTGAATTCCGGGGCTGGCCACTAAGAAGTTCCCGCAGAGGAGGGGTCCAGGCTAGGGAGCTGGGAGGTGTGCAAGAAGGCAGAAAGTACCTTTGTGTGTGTGGGGGGGTGCAGAAAGGCTGGCATGACTGGAGCATGGTAAGCCAGGGCCTGTGACAGTGGAAGACCAGATGAGTATCAGTAGGAACTTGGGATTCCATCTGTAAGCAATGGGAAATAACTTCCAGGCCATAAGAGGAAAGTGACATGATGAGATTTATGATGTGAGAGGACCTGGCACTGCTATGTGGGTAGTGGTCTCCAGAGGATGAAGTTGGAAGAAGAGAGAGAGAATAGAAATGCATTGGGACTGTCCAGGGGATGACCAGTGATGGCATGGATTCAGGAGAATGTGGCAATGTAGGCAGAGAAGATCGGCTGAGATTTGGGATCTGTAACTTTAAAAAATTCCACTGCATGAAGAGTACAGGATGCCAGAGAGACAGGGATCTCTTCTGGGGAGTGAGAGAGATGGTTGTATACCAGTAGTTTACATCCAGGTGGACTTAGAGATTTCACTGCTGTCCTGTGCAAGCACAGTTCACCCTCCTTCCATTTCTGTGTTACCATCTTTGAGCCCCTGCAGTGGCCTTGTGAAGGTGTGGAGGTGACAGTTGATGCCCTCCACTCCCTTGCTTGTCCTCTTCTAGTTGCCCCTGGCCCAGCCTTGCCCGTGGTTTCAGCCAGTCGTGGTGTCCTTCAGTTCAGCAGCCTTGCCACCTCCATCCCCAGCGCTGTTGCACCACTGAAGAGGAGGAACAAGGAGGAAGCAGCCCATGCCTAGCATCTTGGGAGTATTCTTCAGGCCTGTCCCTGTTGGCCTCCTCAGAGGGTATCGTGGGTTTTGCTGCCCACTGATGGTAACCATGCCCCAACCTCCCTCTGCAGAGACCTCTGCTTTCTTCACTGTGTCCGGCTGCTTGCTGTTCATCACATTCTACTTCTGGCCAATAATACCAGCTGTGGTGACTAGATAATAGTCCCCTCAAAGAGATATCTACGTCCTAATCCCTGGAGCCCGTGACTGATACTCTGCGTGGCGAAAAAGACTTATTGGGTGTGATGAAGAGGCTTACCATGGATAATCTGTGTGGGCCTTGAAGGTGATCACCCGATATTCTTGTCAGAAGGAGGCAGAGGGAGATCTCAGACAGAAGAGGGGAAGATGGTATGATCACCAGAGACTGGAATGATGTGGCTGCAAGCCAAGGAATGCCGGCAGCCACCAGGAGCTGGAAGAGGCAAGGAGTGGGTTTTCCTCACACCAGTGATACTGGTTTTGGACTTCGGGCCTCCAGAACTGTGAGAGACTCAATTTGTGTTGTGTTGAGCCACCACATTTGTGACAATGTCTTATAATGGACATAGGAAATGGGTACACCAGCCAACATTTACTGCTCATTCTGTGATACTATGCATCAGGTACCATGCTAAGAACTTCATGAAGATGAACTCATTTAATCCGGAAAACATTCTGTGAAACAGACTCAAACACAGAGAACAAACAGGTGGTTGCCAGAGGGGAGAGGATGTGTAGGGATGGATGAAATAGGTGAAGGGAATTAAGAGGTACGAGCATGCAGTTACAAAATAAATAAGTCACAGGGATGAAAAGTACAGCATACGGAATATAGGTGATAAAGAAAATTCTGTGAGGTTGGCACACTCATCCCCATTTTGTAGGTGAGAAAACTGAGGTATGGAGGGGTAAACAGAAGAGCTGAACTATGAACTTGCGAGCCAGACTGTCTTCACTGCTGGACTCTGCTCCCCCTTGTACAGGGGGAGTGTGGTTCAGGTGAGAACCGGCTCCCCCAGCAGCCCCTGAAAGTCCTGTAGATCCCACACAGGAGGATACAAGTGCACAGGCAAGAGTGTAAGATCATGTCATTTAGTTCCCACAAGGAGTGTCTACGTGGTCTCCAGTCTTCTTGCTTTTGGCCTTCACTCTTTCCCTGAACCCGTGAGGGAATGACCTTCCACCCCAGTTTCCTAGGATCCCAGCAACTCTCAACCTTTCACATGTTCTATTTCATGCTCTAACCCCAGATCCTGGACTCTGTCATCTTTTTTTTTTTTAAGATTTTATTTATTTTAGAGAGAGAGAGCACACATGAGCGGGATAGAGGGTCAGAGGGAGAGGGAGAAGCAGACTCCCCTCCTGAGCACGGAGCCCGATGTGGGGCTCGATCCCAGAACCCCGAGATCATGACCTGAGCCGAAGTCAGATGCCCAAGCAACTGAGCCACCCAGGGCGCCCCCATCATACGCTGTTGTCTTTCATCCATCCCTCCTTCCCTGTCTTCAGCCATTTTGGAAACCCAGAGCAATAGAGGGGAGGGAGCGTCTTCTGTTGCTCTCTACTTAATTTTCTGTGTCATTTAGCACTTATGAGCATGAATGTTTATAAGGATCTGGATTTGATGGTGAAACAGGACTAAGAACTTGGGAGGAGACTGTTCCTTTATTCCTGGAATCTTGAAGAGGTGGTCTGACCATTTTTATTTTTTCTCCCTCACTCACCCCTCTTCTCTATCTGCTGTCCCTGCAAAACTGACCTTCGGACCAAGAGCAGGACTGAAAATCCCCACACCCTCGGTCCCCTTGGCTACACACAGCTTCTGGCCCAGACACCAGGTAGCTTTCAGGATCTCAGACCTCTTTTGAAACAGTGGAAGGCAGCTGGCTCGGACTGCCTTTCAGTGTTGATCCTGAGCAAAGGAGGAAGAGCAGAGAGTCTTTAGAAATGAAAATGGTACAGATTTCCTCAGTAAAACTGGATGCAGCCACAGTCAGGTGCTGGCTGATCTTGCAGAAGCTGTGCTGACCTGGGGCCAAACTGACGCCCCACCCCCTGCTAGATGTGGCATCACCGGAGCTGCCAGGCTTTCTGTCCTGTTTGCAGAATCTCAGGAAAATTCTGATTACACCCCTGATCCTCCAGAGGCTTGGGGGAAGTATCAGAAACTCCTGGGTGGGGAAAGCGGTAGTACCTGTGGTTTGATAATTGGAATTTCCCAGGAGAAGGGAAAGCCCTGGTTTTCTTAATGCAAACTGTAGAAAGTAGAGTTTCTGTTTATCAAAAGCGGAAATTGGTTAAAAATAGGTTGAGAAACAGTGATGCAGTTGATGTAATACTTCACTACTAGCTCTCAGAGAAGTTTATATGAACTGAGATCCTCTGCATGTTGAGCCACCACCACCACCAAGCTCCTTCCACTCCTCGCCAGAGGAATTCAGATCCCTCCATGAGCAGTGAGGCTGTTGGGAAGAGAACGGGACGGGAGTGTGCAGATGGGGTCTTGGTTTTTGGGGTTTCCCTCTTTTCCCCTGAGCCCTTGCTCTGCCATGATAGGAAGCCACAGTGAATTAGCACCTGAGCCTCCCCTTGTGTCTTAAGAGGTCTTTGCCACATACAAACCTAAAAGCCTTATATCTCACATGAGCCTAGAATCCCAAACCACAGAGGCTTAAACACACATGGGTTTCTTTTTTTTCCTTTTTTAAAAAAACACAATTAATTAATTTTAATTTTAATTTTATTTTTTAAATTTTTTATTATGTTATGTTAGTCACCATACAGTACATCCTTAGTTTTTGATGTGTGTTCCATGATACATTGTTTGTGTATAACACCCAGTGTTCCATGCAATACGTGCCCTCCTTAATACCCATCACCGGCCTATCCCAGTCCCCCACCTCCTCCCCTCTGAAGCCCTCAGTTTGTTTCCCAGAGTCCATAGTCTCTCATGCTTCATTCCCCCTTCTGATTACCCCCCCCTTTCTTTATCCCTTTCTTCTCCTACCAATCTCCCTGCTATTTCTTATGTTCCATAAATGAGTGAAACCATATGATAATTGTCTTTCTCTGCTTGACTTATTTCACTTAGCATAATCTCCTCCAGTCCCGTCCATGTTGCTGCAAATGTTGGGTAATTGTTCTCTCCAATGGCTGAATAATATTCCATTGTATATATGGACCACATCTTCTTAATCCATTCATCTGTTGAAGGGCATCTGGTCTCCTTTCACGATTTAGCTATTGTGGACAATGTTGCTATGAACATTGGGGTGCATATGGCCCTTCTCTTCACTATGTCTGTATCTTTGGGGTAAATAACCAGTGGTGCAATTGCTGGATCATAGGGTAGCTCTATTTTTAACTTTTTGAGGAATCTCCACACTGTTTTCCAACGTGGCTGTACCAACTTGCATTCCCACCAACAGTATAAGAGGGTTCCCCTTTCTCCACATCCTCTCCAACATTTGTTGTTTCTTGCCTTGTCCATTTTTGCCTTTCTAACTGGCGTAAGGTGGTATCTCAATGTGATTTTGATTTGAATTTCCCTGATGGCTAATGATTTTGAACACTTTTTCATGTGTCTGTTAGCCATTTGTATGTCTTCATTGGAAAGTGTCTGTTCATATCTTCTGCCCATTTTTGGATTTGATTATTTGTTTCTCGTGTATTGAGTTTGAGACGTTCTTTATAGATCTTGGATACCAGTCTTTTATCTGTAGTGTCATTTGCAGATATATTCTCCCATTCCGTGGGCTGCCTCTTAGTTTTTTTGACTATTTCCTTGGTTGTGCAGAAGCTTTTTATCTTGATGAAGTCCCACAAGTTCATTTTTTCTTTTGTTTCTCTTGCCTTTGGAGATGTGTCATGAAAGAAGTTGCTGTGGCCGATGTCAAAGAGGTTGCTGCCTATGTTCTCCTCTATGATTTTGATGGATTCCTGTCTCACATCGAGGTCTTTCATCCATTTGGAGTTTATCTTTGTGTATGGTTTGAGTGATCAAGTTTCATTCTTTTGCATATAGCTGTCCAATTTCCCCAGCACCATTTATTGAAGAGACTGTCTTTTTTCCACTGGATGTTTTTTTCCTGCTTTGTCAAAAATTAGTTGCCCATAGAGCCGAGGGTCCATTTCTGGGGTCTCTGTTCTGTTTCATTGGTCTATGTGTCTGTTTTTGTGCCAGTACCATGCTGTCTTTGTGATCACAGCTTTGTAGTACAGCTTGAAATCAGGCCACTGATGCCCCCAGCTTTGTTTTACCTTTTCAACATTTCCTTGGCGATTCGGGGCCTTTTCTGGTTCCACACAAATTTAAGGGCTGTTTGTTCCAGCTCTTTGAAAAATGTCATTGGTATTTTGATCGGGATGGCATTGAAAGTGTAGATTGTTCTGGGTAGCATAGACATTTTAACTATGTTTATTCTTCCGATCCATGAGCACGGAATGTTTTTCCATCTTTTTGTGTCTTCTTCAATGTCTTTCAAGAGTGATCTGTAGTTTCTAGAATATAGATCCTTTACTTCTCTGGTTAAGTTAATTCTGAGATATCGTATGATTTTTGGTGCTATTGTAAATGGAATCAACCTGGAAGAAATGTATGCCTTCCTGGAAACCTATAAACTACCAAGACTGAAACAGGAAGAAATTGATTATTTATACAGACTGATTAATTATGAAGAGATTGAAGCAGTGATCAAAAACCTCCCCCAAAACAAGAGTCCAGGGCCTGATGGATTCCCCTGGGAATTTTACCAAACATTCAAAGAGGAAATAATACCTATTCTCCTGAAGCTGTTTCAAAAAATAGAAACAGAAGGAAAACTATCAAACTCATTCTATGAGGCCAGTATTACCTGATCCCAAAACCAGGCAAAGACCCCATCAAAAAGGAGAATTACAGACCGATATCTCTGATGAATGTAGATGCCAAAATTCTCAACAAGATCCTAGCTAATAGGATCCAACGGTACATTAAAAAGATTATCCATCACGACCAAGTGGGATTCATCCCTGGGATGCAAGGGTGGTTCAACATTCACAAATCGATCTTTGTGATAGATCATATCACCAAGAAAAGAGTCAAGAACCATATGATCCTCTCAATTGATGCAGAAAAAGCATTTGACAAAATACAGTATCCTTTCCTGATTAAAACCCTTCAGAGTGTAGGGATAGAGGGTGCATTCCTCAATTTCATAAAAACCATCTATGAAAAGCCTACAGTGAATATCATTCTCAATGGGGAAAAGCTCAAAGCCTTTCCCTTAAGATCAGGAACATGACAAGGATGCCCATTCTCACCATTATTATTCAACATAGTACTAGAAGTCCTTGCAACAGCAATCAGACAACAAAAAGGGATAGAAGGTATTCAAATTGGCAAAGAAGAAGTCAAAATGTCTCTCTTTGCAGATACTCTATACGGAAAACCCAAAAGACTCCACCCCCAAATTACTAGAACTTATAGAGCAATTCAGTAATGTGGCAGGATACAAAATCAATACTCAGAAATCAGTTGCATTTTTATACACGAACAATGAGACTGAAGACACATGGGTTTCTTTTTGTCATGTCACATGAAGGAGACAGGACCAGGGTAGATTCTCTGAAGCGGCCCTCAACAGCCCTGGCTTCTAGCTTTTCTGCTCCACCACCCCTAGATTTGACTTGCTGCTTCATGATCTTAAGAAGCATCTACATTCGGAGCAGAAATATAGGGGGTGGAGAGCAGAAAAGCAAAGGGACATGTGAGTTGAATCTAAACCTTGAGAGGCTTTATTTTATAGAACAGTTTTAGGTTCACAGCAAGATTACGCTGAAGGCACAGAGATTTCTCTTATGCACCAAGCTCACATAGCCTCTTGCATTATCCACATCCCTCGTCAGAATGATACATTCGTTACCATCAATGAACTGAAGTTGACACATTGTTATCACCGAAATCTATTCCTTTTTAAATCAAGATAATGATAGCTTTTCTAGAAGCCCTACCCAGCAGACTTCTTAATTCTTATTGGCTAGTACTGTATCTTGTGACAACTCCTGGCTACAAGGGTGTCTGGGAAAGTGATTATTAACTGGGCATTTTCCCAACCTGACAGAATTGGGTAAGGAGGGAGGGGAGAATGCCAAAATTATAGAAATTTTGAATAGCACATATGGGGCAGAAAAATACTTCTAAAACAAAATATATATGATGACCATAAAAAGGGGTAAGATTTTACAAAACAGTCTACAGATTCAGTGCAATCTCTATCAAAATACCAACAGCATTTTTCACAGAATTAGAACAAATAATCCTAAAATTTGTATGGAACCACAAAAGACCCCAAATAGCCAAGGCAACCTTGAGAAAAGAGGACAAAGTTGGAGGTATCATAATCCCATATTTCATGATTGCTACAAAGGTATACTAATCAAAAAAGTATGACACTGGCACAAAAATAGATACATAGATCAATAGAACAAGAGAGTCCAGAAATAAATCCATACTTATATGGTCAGTTAACCTACAACAAAGGAAAAAAACAGTCTCTTCAACAAATGTGCTGGGGAAACTGGACCACTTTCTGACACTATACACAAAAATAAATTCAAAATGGATAAAAGGCCTGACTGTGAGACCTGATACTACAGAACCCCTAAAATAAAACAGGCAGTAATCTCTTGGATATCACCTATTGCAAGATATTTATGGATATGTCGCTTCACATGAGGGAAATAAAAACAAAAACTATCAGGACTACACCAAAATAAAAAGCTTTTGTACAACAAAGGAAACCATCAACAAAACAAAAGGCAACTTAGTGCATGGGTAAAGATATTTGCAAATGATATATATGACAAAAAGTTAATTTTCAAAATATATAAAGAACTTCTACAACTCAACACCAAAACAAACAAAGAATCCAATTAGAAAATGGGCAGAGACCTGATCAGACATGTTTCCAAAGAAGGCATACAGATGGCCGACAGGTACATGAAAAGATGCTCAACATCACTCATCATCAGAGAAATTAAAATCAAAACCACAATGAGGTATCGCTCCACACCAGTCAGAATGACCTGTATTAAAAAGACAAGTGTTGGCGAGGATGTGGAGAAAAGGGAGCCCTTGTGCACTATTGGTGGGAGTGTAAATTGGTGCCACCACTATGGAAAATAGTATGGAGTTTCCTCAAAAAAAAAATTAGAAATATCCTATGATCCAGTATTTCCACTCCTGGGTATTTACCCCAAGAAAATGAAAACGCTAATTCAAAAAGATATATGCACCCCGATGTTTACTGCAACATTATTTACAATAGCCAAGATATGGAAGCAACCCAAGTGTCCATTGGTAGATGAATGGATAAAGATGTGGTATATACGTACAATGAAATATTACTCAGACATTAAAAAGAATGAACCTAGAGGGCATTATACTAAGTGAAATAAGTCAGACAGAGAAAGACAAATATATGATTTCGCTTATATGTGGAATCTAAAAAACAAAAGCAAACAGAAACACTCATTAATGCAGAGAACAAACTGGTGGTTGCCAGAGGGGAAGAGGGTGGGGGGATGGGTGAAATAGGTAAAAGGGGTTAAGAGGTACAAACTTCCAGTTATAAAATAAGTCGAGGAGATGAAAAGTACAGCGCAGGGAATATAGTTAATATTGTAATAATGTTGTGTGGTAACAGATGGTGACTACCCTTACCGTGGTGAGTACTGAGTAATCTATAGAATTGTCACATCACTGTGATGTACACCTGAAACTAATATAACACTGTGTGTCAACTATATAAAGTTAATATTTATAAAAAATAAAGATTTTTTTAAAAGCTCCAAAAAAGGGACTTCAGAAAGGGTTTTCATAAATTGTTTTTTTTTTAAGTGTAACTTACATACAGTAAAGTATACCAATCTTAGAGGTGTAACTTAATGACTGTTAACATATGTATTTGTGTAACCACCATGTGGGTCAAGATACAGGCAGACCATCTTCAATGTCCTACAAAAACTCTTTGTGCCCCTGCTCAGAGAGCAATCTTCCCACCTCTGATATAACTATTCCAACTTCTACCACTAGAAGAAGGATATTAACCATCATAAATCTTGGAAGGAAAACATATGATGGATAGAGAAGAACAAAAGGGAAGGAGAAGGCCAAATTAATGGTTGCTGTTGTAATATTGCTGTTCTCCTTTGCCCCTTAAATTACTCTAATTACATTTTGAAAACCTTCCTCTTAAAATGTCATCAAAAATTGAAGATAGAAATTTTAGTTTGCTGTAAAGTTGACATAAGCTGAAACTCCAGTCAGTCAGGACTGGATTCTGTTGTGTGTATTAGAACAATTCTAGGTAATAGCTGTGTAAATAGGATAGAATTCTATTTCTCTGTCATATAAGAGCAGCCTGAAGATTTGTATTCTTGGATTGTCTTTGACAGCTGCAGGAAGACTTAAGAGACCTTTCCTGTTCTAGCTGTCTGCTCTACTAATCCTAGAGTAGCCCATGTCCTCATGGTCCAGCATAGAAGCTGAAGTTCCAGCCATCACATCTGTGTTCCTGACAGCAGAATAAGAGGAAGGGAAAAAGAAGCGCTCACCCCCTTTCAATTTAATTGACTTCTTAGAAGTTCCACACAGCACTTCTAATAACTCACTGGCAAGAACTTAGTCAAATGACTACACCTACCTGTAAAGAAGGCTGGGAAATAACCTTTTAGCTGGGTTCAATGTGTTATTAAAAATCAGACTTTTGGGGGGCTCTTAGGTGGCTCAGTCAGTTGAGTGTCCGGCTCTTGGTTTTGGCTTGGGTCCTGATCTTGGGATTGTGGGATCAGGCCCCATGTCGGGCTCTGCGCCAGGCATGGAGCCTGCTTGAAATTCTCTTTCCCCTTCCCCTTCCCCTTCCTGCCTCATGCACACTCTCTCTCTCTTTCAAAAAAACCAACCCCCCCCCAAACAGACATTTTTACTCAATGAAGAAACTGGTAGTCTTTTCCAAATTGCACTTGTATAACTTTTGCAGATGAGCCCTCTCTCCCCCAGTTCTGCAGCCTTTGCATTGCATCCCCAAAGGCCTAGCATATGCCCAAGGAAGAGCACATCTCAGGGAAAACCTCAGCACATGGGGAAGAAGGTACCACGGGGAGCACTGCAATCAGCCACACTTGTCCGGTTCTGTGGTCCCTGGGGTTGGATGAATGTAATTCAGCTTGGTTGCAGAGGCCAGTTTTGTCTTAGGAATACAAAATCAGATGTGAGCATTCTGTAAGCATCCCAGCCAGCTATCGCTGGGCCAGATTTAGATTACTTTTATTTGTGTTTCCTTTGACACAAGTGCCATTTGTCTCCCAATGAAAGAACTCAAGCACAGCACTGTGGGATAGGAGCCAGGAGCCCAGCCACCCACACGGTGGACAGAGGGAGAGCACCTGCTGGCCAGGAAAGCTGCACAGCCACCAGCCACGGGTCCCAGAGGTGCTGCTCTGGAAGCAGAGGCAAGACTAGGGAAAGGCTAAGCTTTCCTTTGTGCAGAGGCATCTGGAATGCGCCGGGGGCCATGGCCTCAGCTGCCTTGAAAAGGTGGAAACAGCAGGTATGGCAGCATTCAGCTAGACTTGCCACAGATGAAGAGAATTGTGGAATCAGGTGAGGCTGTCTGAGATGTTCTGCTCGAGTTAAAAATTAGGGTAAGTCACCTCCCTGATTTTGTGCTCCTTTTCCCCACGCTTAACAGACTGAGCTTCTACCATTCGCTGTATTTACTTATAATGGAAATACGGTTGACACACAATGTTACAGTAGTTCTGGGTGTACAGCGTAGTGATTGGACTGGTCTCTTTGTTATGCTCCGCTGCCCACAAAAACGGCTACCTTCCGTCCCCACACAACGCTGTTACAATACTGTTGACTATTCCCCATGATGCACCTTTTATCCCCGTGACATATTTGTCCCAGACCTGGAGGCCTGTACCTCCCCCTCCCCTGCCCCCTGGCAGCCATCGGTTTGTTCTCTGTATTTATGGGTCTGTTTCTGCTTTTTTTTTTTTTTTTAGAGATTTTACTTATTTATTTAACAGAGAGGAAGCGAGAGAGGGAACACAAGCAGGGGGAGTGAGAGAGGAAGAAGCAGGCTTCCTGCTGAGCAGGGAGCCCGATGTGGGGCTCAATCCCAGGACCCTGGGATCATGACCTGAGCCAAAGGCAGACGCTTAACGACTGAGCCACCCAGGCGCCCCATCTGCTTTTTGTTTATTAGTCTGCCATTTGCTTTTTTGGAATGTCCGTTGGTGCCTCCTTTCGCACTCCCTAACAATCGTTTGTGGAGTTCCTTGATGGGGTAAAGATTCCCCATCCTGTGTCTCAGGAAGGGCTGACTCTTCACTTGCCCTGATTCCTCTCCTTGACACCTCACACTTTCCTCCTCTACCTTTGCTGGGCAAGATGTGTTTCACAGGAGTTTGAAGTTTCAGAAGTGCCCTCCTGCCACACGAAGATGTGGAGGCAACAGCCGTCACTGTCTTCGAGCTGTGCCCCGTTCTGTCTCACTCCCCCAGAGGCCCCTCGCACTCTTCTGAGAAGGGCGAACGTGGCTTGAGGGAAGAGAGGAGTTTGAAGACTCTTTCCTCAGTGAGGTGATTCTGCGCACGGTAGGGTTACAGCCTGTGCGGTTAGCGTCTCTTATCCAGAGGTCCCAGCCGGGATGTCTAGGCCGGCCCTGCAGGCTTAGGCTGGTTCGGCTGGCCACACATGCCTGCCCCTGGCGCTGAGGGCTCAGCCTGCCCTGCTTGAACCCCAGAAAGCAAGGTGGGAAAGGCACATTCTCAAAGCCCCCAGAGGAAGCAGTTCTGTGTCAGGATCTGTCCCCGTGTCCAGAGCGATTTCCAGTCTGCACCAGCGTGTTCCCCTCTCCTGCTCACTCCAGCAAGGATGATGGACTGCTCGGAACTGACAGTGATATTACGATGGCTTCCCTTGTATCCGCTTGTTTCTTTGTTTACTTAACTTTACAGAGTCTGGTCCTTTCAGGCTTACCATGAACCACTGACCTGCATTTCTTGCCTCTGGTTGCCACACACCAGTGTGTCTCAACACGTCTTTTGAGAACTGTTGAGTTAGAGGACCAGATGAGCCGAGACATTCCTGGTCTGGCTGGGGATGGACCAACCCACCTGGGGCTCTTCTCTGGCTTAGCACGGGTATTATAAGTAAGCATCTGCCCGTGTTCACCTTCAGACCCCACCTGCTCTTCACCCATGACACCTGTCACATTGTTTCCGAGAGTGGCACCCTCCATTTAGCCCTCCAGCAGTCCTAGTGGTTCTGTGGTGTGTGCTACAGCACCCTCCTCCCCAGACGTAAATAGTGGTGGGGTGGCTCCCACGGTGCTCCCCGAGAAGGTTTTGGGGAGAGGATGTGGGCCTGCAACACCTCTATGGCTATTCTCTCCTAAGGCCGCAGAACTCTCCCATCCAAGGAGTCACGTGTCAGAGGGGAAGAGCCCTCGCTGAGCCCTGCCAAGGCAGTCGGGCCCTCTTTGCTTCTCCCCACATCTCTGCCCCCGGAAATCTAATTGATCTCTCTCCAAATCCAAGTTCTGACTATTCTCCCAGGCCTCTCTTTCCATCCAGAATCCATGCAGCCCATACTTTCTCTTTGGAGGCTTCTTTCAGGTCATCAGCTGTTTTTCAGCCTTCTTTCTGGTGTTTCTTCACTCTCTTCCTCTCCACCCCCACCCTGGACAGTGTCAAGTTTGTCAAGTTCCTGTTCCCTTCCTGGCATGGTCCAGCCAAAGCAGATTCATCTCCGGTTTTGCATCATTTGGCATTCCCTGGCCAGCAGAGCACATTCTATAGAAATGGGGGACTCCTGGATTTCAGGTCCAGGGGCCCCAGCCTGCCCAGAAAAGTATCTGAGGCCACGCGGCCTCACAAAGTCCATGGCTGTTTGAGGAATCAGGCTCCGTTGTTGCTCTCCCATGTCTCATTTCCCCAAGTTCTCTGCCACCTCCTCTCTTCTCTCCAGGGACCTCTCTCTGAGCTCTGTGGGCCCAGGACAGCCCTAGGCTCCTCGGATACTCCTAGAAGTCTCTTGGATGAGGCAGCTGAGGGCACGGTGACAACCAGATCATGCATTTCATCTCTCTATGAATGAATGGGGATAGAGCATCAAACAAGAGAGACATGGCTTTTGCCTTCATGGAATTTACATGCTAGTGGGGGCAAGGAGAATAGACCAGTATCTACGTAAAGATAGAAGATAATTTATTGTCATGGCACATTCCTTGAAGGAAACGAAATAGGATGATGTAACCAGTCAGCTGGGATGCGAGGGAGGTACTCTGAGTGGCAGGGAAGGGTTCCCTGAAGGAGTGACATTGAGCAAAGGCCTGAAGGAACTCTCCACATAAAGAGCTGGGGGAAGAGTGCTCCGGGCAGGCGAGGCAGTTTGTGCAAAGGCCCAGGGGCTGCACAGAGCATAGTGTGGTGGAGGAACTGAAACGAGGCCAGTGTAGCTGGGGCAGAACGAGCATAAGGGAGAGTGATGGGAAATGAGGTCAGAGAGGTGACTGAGCAGGGAAATCTCCTCATGCAGAGCTCTGTAGTCACAATGGGCAGATTCAGACTTTATGCTCAAAGTAATAGGAAACTGTGGAAGATTTTTGGGCAGAGAAGTGAAATCTGATTTATGGTTTATGAAGACCCCTCTGGTTACCTGCTGGAGGGCAAGAATGTCTTGCTCCTGTCTCGCAAAGCTTCCTTCTTCCCCAGGTTTTTGGGGAGGTGAGGGAGGCCTCCTGATTCAGGAATCTCTGCAGGGACCCAGCGTCTGTCTCTTATCCCTCCATTCTCTCTGTCCAGGCTTCGCTGTCCTCCCACACCGGCCCACTTTCCAGACTAGTAGGAGCAGAAGGGAGGAGACCACTTGCTGTTGTCTCTTGCCCAGCATCCTTTGCATCATTTTGCATAGATATTCATGATGTTCTGGATTCAAGTGAATGACACAAACTCACCAGAAACGGTGGGAAGGGAGAGCGCTGCTTTTCTCCCTGAGTCTTGTCTTGCCTTCATTCCTGCCCGCCCTGGCCTCCACAGCAGAGACCACAGCCTCTGAGTATTACTGAGGGATCTCCATTCTGGAGCAAACATCAAGCGGCATCAGTTCCCAGGAGCCTCAGACCCCTGCTGAGACCTCCTTACGTCTAGGGGCTGCTGGGGATGGGACAGGGGAAGGGGGTGCTTCCTATTCTGCTCCTCTCCTGGTGTTAAGTCTGGTTAAGCAGGAACAGGAGGGAGAGTTTCTGGCCTGGGAGGAACCAAGTGGGGCAAAGCTGAGTTCTCCCTGCTTTCCACCAGCTGGCCTCACTTCCTTCCCCTGTTCCAACTGCCTGTCTGATACTGTGGGAAGCCCGGCTGACCTGCCCCCTTAGTCTCTCTGAAGAGCAAAGGTTTTTCCGGGGGTGGGTGTTTGGGGAGAGAGGGTATGGGATGGGATGGATTAAGTACTTTGAAAACGCACATTTCATATACTTTTATATTTGAAAAACAAAATCGAAACCAGTTTCATGATACAGACTAGTGAAAGTCAGCTTTGGGGTTATTTTTACTAAAGGTTGAGAGGTATTGAGGAGATGGGTGGGCATCTCAAGCCCAACTCAAAGGAGGGAGCCATCTCCAGGATTTATTCAGGCCAAGGTCCAGGCTCCTGTCCACAATGCCATCCCAGCCCAACACCCCCTCATTACCGCCACCAGCCACAGCACATGTGGGGATGTGTGGGTGGTTAACACTCCGGTGTTAAAGTCGTGTTCGTATTCACATCTTGGTTTCCATCCCGTTGCTAGCTCTGTGTTCTTTGGCGAGCTACCTAACCGGCAGTTAAGCTGCTAAAGCCCTAATTTCGGGCGAAGAGCATGGACTCTGGACCCAGCCACATGCTTGTTGTGGGTGTAATCTTGGGCAGGGTTACCTTACCCAGGCCTCAGTTTCTTGTAGAATGGGGATAATGATACAGGGTTGACCATGCAGGCTTGCCGTGAGGATTGAAAGGACTGTGTGTATGTGTGCGCGCACGTGTGTGTGCGTGTGTGCATTTGTATGCACACGCACGTATGTATGTGCATGTCTGGTACCTAGCAAGCACGTGTAAGTGTTGGCTGCTGTTAATATCATTATTTTACTTTGTTTAGGATAGGGCTAAATGGTATGTGAGGAACACGTTGAATTTTAAAACACTCGTAAGTAAATCCTACCGCGGGCAGTCTATGGCCAGCATACATGTTGCGATAGGGCTCTTTGATAACTAAGGTGAATGCTAGCCTGGTCCCTGGAGTTCTGTCCTCTGCTCTGTATCTCACAGGTTCCTCCTGACTTCCTCTGATCTAATTTGTTGTTTCCTCTCTTCACTGGGATTTCTGTCATGTGCCTCATGGCAAAGCAGCTCCTTAGATCTCTGTCGAATTGTCCGCCAGACCCTCTCATCCTTTCTGCTTCTCCACCTGAGTAAGAATTATCCTTATACAGATTTCAGAGTCCTGTAACCCTCTCCCCTCCAGGAGGGGAAGATGCCTGTTACATCCCAGATCCGTGGTCCTCAATGTGTGGCCCCTGGGCCGGCAGCATCAGCATCACCTGGGAACTTGTTAGAAATGCACATGCTTGACCACCTACTCCAGACCTGCTGAATCTGAGGCTCTGGGGATGGGGCCCAGTGATCTGCATTTTAACCAGTCCATCAGGAGGCTTTGGTGCAAGCCAAGGTTTGAGCACTGCCATCACATAGGAAGAGTGGGTCCAGTGGCTGTTTGGGGGTTGCTCAAGTTCACAGTCCTGTTCTGGACAGCTGGTGCTCACATGCAACTATAGGGCTTAGTTGTGAAGACAGGGACCAGAGGCAGAAGGGGGGCCAGCTGGCCACTATGAGTGTCTTCTGGCTTGGTTCCCTCCCAAACCTCCCAAAGGCAGAGCTCAGGGATGTCAGCCAGGCAGTTGGGAAAACAGCCTGGATTCCCACAAGGACTGTGTCTTGATCAGCTGCATGGTTTGGGGGAGTCACGTAACCTCTCTGGGTTTCATTGTGGGTCGTAGCCCTCTGGGAACAGAGCAGGATGGTTTAGGGAATAAACCATAAATCACCTTAGGTGAAATCACCTTGCAAAACTGCAGATACTTCTCTACTGTCAGTTGTCGCCAGACAACTAAACTCTCCACAAGAGCAATTCTCAGCTTTTTTCCAGGGGCTGCACATGGGACTGATTATGCTGACATGCTAAACAGACTCCCAAACATTCCAGTTGTGACTTTTCCCACCCCTCTCCTACTCTTTCAAGAGAACATCAACAGCATCTGAGTCAGAAGTTCCAGTGAGCAGAAGAGACATGTCCCTGCCTTGTGGCCGTGACCTGTTCTGCTCCGCCCCTCTGCCCCCACTCTAGCCCAGTTCAGCATGGTGTGGACTCTCCATTGCTATCTCTCCACCCCTGCTCTCTGTGATCTTTCCCTTCCCCAGTTCTGTCTGTCCCCTGGAAGTGAAGTGCTTGCCTTGTCCCCAGCAGTGTGGCATTGTCCTGATTCCTTCTGTTCCATGCCACCAACAGTCCTTTCCAGATCACGTGCAGCCACCTGGGGACCTTGCCTTATTCTGATTGTTTATTGGGCAAGGAACTGGCAGCCTCCAAAAGGAAGCCTTCAGGCTCCTTAATGAAGAGGCGGGACTGGCGCTTCCTCTGCCTCATCTGGCTCTGCTCCACAGTCTGCTTTCACCAAGATGGGCCATGTCATCGGCAGAGAGTCAATGGTCCGCTACGTCTTTCTTCCTCAGAGCGCCCTGCCTTGGCAACTCCATCTACAGAAGGCCCCTCTCCTCCTCATCACAGCACTCAGTTTTGTTGCCTTCTCTGTACTTTACCATAACCAGAAATTGTTTATTTACCTTTTGTTTATCGCCAGTTCCTGGTGACTGGGAGGTGCTGCTCAGGTCACAGGCTTGGTTTTACATTGTTCCAGTAAAAACTTTTTGTCATGCCTAATAATTAGGCAGACTTTCAGGTGAAACAAATGATGATTTTTTTTTTTTAATTTGCTACCTCTCACCGCTGCTTGGCCCAGAAACAGGGAAGAGGAAGCCACACTTAACTTATCAAAACAATATTGTTAACTGTCTCAGGTCTTTTATTAGTGTGGTCCCAAGTAATCATCTAGCGTACTATCTTGTTTCTGGGGAGCCCAAATTCTAGGCCCTCAACCCCAGTGCCTTCCGGAAGATGCACTTCATGAGAGCTGGTAGCTCCTCTGTCTTGTTCACCATCGAATTTTCCACAGCTTGAACAAGGCCTGACATGGAGTAGCTACCCCATGAATACAGTCAAATGAAGGAACGAACGACAGACAAATAAGGGTGCGGGCACGTGTCTGTATCACTGGATAAGCCTGCCTGAAGCCTGCAGTAAGAGCCTTTTGGGAGAGTTAGGGTAGTGGGTTAGAACGTTGGAAATATTTAGAGCAGGAATTACTCTGTGATGTTTCCTGTTCCCTGGGGACGCAAGTATATGCACCCACAGATACAGCTCTCCTCCCAGGATCCTGGCAGCTAGCCCTGCAGTGTTCCCTGCACTGCACCCAGCTGCTGTTGGACACAATTCTCACAGAGAAACAGGGGCTGTCGGATCCATTTGTTGTTGACCTAGGACCACAGTGCTGCCCGGTTGTAGGGGCAAGATGCGGGCAAGCAGAGCAGCTCCTCTCCCGTAGGGAAAGCCCCGTTTCCGTGTCAGATTCCAAAGCAGCAGCCACGTGCCACGGGGGAAGCCAGAACCAGTGAAGGCGCAGACCACTGGCCATAGCCTGACTGTCTTGGGTAGTGGCAGTTGCCACTGCAGGAGGCCATGCGTGGAGCAGGGTGGAGCTCTGTTCTTCCCAGGCTGCCACACATGGCCAGGACGGTGGCAGAGGGATGCATGGCATAAACAAAATACAGAAGAAGAGAATGGTCAGCCTTCTTGGTGCAGACAGTAGACTGCCCTCTCTCTGGTTTAAGCAGAATGGAATTTTCTTTCTTTCTTTTTTTTGGAAAGATTTTCTATTTGTTTATTAGAGAGAGAGAGAGAGAGAACATGAACGGGGCGGGGGGCAGAGGGAGAAGCAGACTCCGCGCTGAGCAGAGAGCCTGATGTGGGGCTCGATCCCAAGACCCTGAGATCATGAGCCAAAGGCAGATGCTTAACCAACTGAGCTACCCAGGCGTCCCAGGAATTTTCTTTTGAAAGGATATGTGGTAGCTCTTAGAATCTGTCGGGCAGCCAGAGAGTCTTTCCAGCCTCAGCTGTGCTATTTCTGTTCTCTGTTCCCTCAAAGCCCTTGTGAGTGCCTCACCCAGCGAACCTGGACTCCCTCGGAACCGCTGTCCCTGAGTCCCACACACTGGATACTGACTTTTAAGGAAGCTGGTGGAAGAGAAGCAGCACTGGCCCCAGAGGACCAACACAGATTCTGGTTGAGGTGTGGCTGCTGACTGGCTGTGTATCTTTGAGGAAGGCATTTAGCCTCTCTGGGCTCTCTTAGAGTCCCTGCTTCTGAAGAGGGCATAAGAAACCAACCTCATAGGATTCTTTTATGGCTCAAGTGTGATGATATGTGTGGAAACACTGTTACAACTGCAGAACTTTTTCTGATAGAAGTTATTATCATTAACTGGCATCTGATTTATGAGAGCAGGGAAGGCAGTCACCCGCATGCCCAGAGCATGCCATTTCCAGCCCAGGGGCGGTGACTCTAACCCTTGCATGTCAGAATGCAAATGAACTGGTGAAATTATTATACAGGTTGCTTGAACCTGTTCTTTTATTTTTTAAATATAAAAGATAGAATTCGGAAGCATCGATTCTTTCTTAGGAGTGACAAATTATTTACCAACTGTTTGTACTAATATCTTGATTCTAGGTGACAGAAAGTTGTCCCAGCTGATTAAGCAAAGAAGGGAACTTACTTGTTATGTAATTAAAGAGTCTCGTAGTTAAAGGGTAAAGTGGCTTCAGGAGTGGTCAGATCAGGTGCTTAAATGAAGCTGTCAGTCCTCTGTCTCTATGTCTCAGTTCTGTTTTCCTACATCAACTTCCTTCTCAGGCAGACCCTCTCTAAGTGGTGGCAAAGATGGCTCTCACAAGCTCCATGATTACATTTTACCAGCCTAACCACTCCATGGAAAGAGTATGCTTCTTTCCAAATCATTCTAGAAGAGTCTAGAAATGGTGACTCTGGATGGACTGATTTGGGCATGGACCCAAGTCTGGATAACATGTCCTCCCCTACAGCTGGCTTGGGGCTAGCTCTTTGACCCTCACCCCATGCCATGTGGACCGACAGTGGTGGAGGAGTGGTTGACTAATGGAAAATTGGGATGTTGTTACTAGAAGGAGGAGGTATGGATGCTGGCAGGCAAAACCCCAGGTCACCACCCAGGAAATGGGGCCAGCACAGAGGTGAGGACTGTTATATCCTAGGCCAGTTGAATACGGGCATTTCGCTAGTCTGAAGAGGAAGATCAGTTCTGCTTGGCAACTCCCACCCCAACATGTATAATCCCTCTACCACTTTACCTTTACCATTCTGGCTTCAACCCTGCACTGGAATGAACTACTCACCTTGTTCCCCAGCTATGACCCTCTTGTCACTTGGGCCCATCCTACCTTTTCTTTTCTGGGTCAGACTTCAGGGTGCCTTCTCCTAGGATTTGCTCAGTATTTTAGGTAACTAACCTCAGCCCGTTCCCAAGCAGACTGCTCTTGGAGATCAGCCCAAGACGGACTTTTACCAACATGTGGGATAAGGTGCACAGGCAGGTACTTCTGCGTTGTCAGGGTCCCCAACGAGCTAAGAACATTTGAACTTGAACTTGCTGTGGGTCTGGAAGAGGAAGGTCAAGAGTTGAGCTATCAGGCCACTCTGCCCTCTCTGTTTACCCCAAAACTCTGTTCACACAAATCTAATTGACCTCCTCTCCATCTCAAGCTGTGATTATTCTTTCAGATTTTCTTCCACTTTCATAACTTAGGAATCCTGTTTTATGTCTGTCCCTGATTAGTCCAGATGGATTTGCCTGTGGCCAGTTTCGTCATGTACTCCCATCCTTGCCCCTGGCCACGCTCCCTGCCTCGTCAGTTTTCCAGAGTGAGGATCCAATTGAATGGGTTCTTCTTCAGCCCTGCCTCACAAGACCTCTCTAGAAACCCTGGACACATGAGGACCCAAGAAGAAAGTGGGGCCTCACACTGCCCATCACATCTGCAGGCAGCGCTTCTGATCCCATCTCTCTGCCTCTGCACCCCCTCTGCTTTCTTCTTACTTCTACTCTGCTTCAACCATGTAGATCCGAAGTGGCCCCAGTTGGCTCGGAAGCCGTTTGACACAGACACATGAACACATGGCAGATAATGCTTTGCCTCTCTGCAGGAACGGTGTCTGGTCTTGGCCCCTGTTACACGGCCCAGGGCCAACAGAGGCCGCGTTCTCATCCTCAGGAACCCAGCATCTTATTCTCCTTTCTCTCCATTGTCAGTCTGCACTCTCCTCTGGGCCCAAGGTTTTCTAGCCTCCAGCCACCATTTCTCCTCGGCCCGCGTGTACGTTCTGTATAAACTACACGGTGGGGCAGAAACCCTTCTTGGCTGCATTTCATTGTATCATTTTACCTTTATACTTTTGTTGGATGTTCATGACAATCTGGATTTGGTTAAGAAAGGTGAAGAATGGGGAGATGGGCCACTCCTGTACCCCTATAGTCCTGGAGAGGCTGTCTGCCTCACGGCACCCCAACATGGTCCATGCATATGTCCACCATGTTACTTTGCGGGTCTCCGGCCTCATTCGAACCCCTTTTCCTATTGGCAGGTAGTGTGTGCCTGGCCTGTTCCCTCCCATTTGTCACCTTGTGTTTGCTGCAGGGCTGGACTCAGGAGTCCTGTATTTTGAGCCATTTTTCAGGAAGAGCTGAATTTATGCTGTCACTTTTGGAGAGTAGCTTGGTGGCTTACGGAAAATGCACAATTCATGCCACCCAGTGGTTCTCTCCTTCGAGGAACCTGCCCACATTTGTGCAAAGAGACATGCGCAGGATGTCCAAAGCAGTGTTGTTAATGCCAGTGAAACATAAGAGATGATCTAAACGGTTATAACTAGTAGAATGGAAAGAATAAGACAGCTTTTAATGGGATGGCGTATTGCTCAGCAGGCAAAAGCTTCAGCGATGAATGTCAAAAGCATGGATATCAGAGACATGATTTGGATGGAAAACAGCGAGTTCCAGGATGACTGGTACGGTGTGATATTTATGGGTATTTAAAAAAAGCAAGAGAATACAAACCGTGTTTGTGGTCTCAGGTACAAAGTACATTTCATGGACCAGAAAGATACACTTAAATTCCAAAATAATGCTGCTTCTGGCAAAGAAGAGAGGAAATTCAGTGAGGGAGAAACATAATGGGAACATCAACTTAAAAAATCTGAAGAAATATTGGGGCACGTGGCTGGCTCAGTCAGTGGAGCATGTGACTCTTCAGCTTGGGGTTGTGGGTTTGAGCCCCACATTGGGTATAGAGATCACTTAAAAATAAAATTTAAAAACATCTGAAGAAATATGACTGTTAACAAGCATTCCCTCTGCATGATGGGTATATGCCTATTTGTTAGGTTTTAATTCTCCATACGTAAACTTTTGACTCAGATTTTTAAAAATATTGGAGACAGACTGGCTGCCACTGTGAGCAGTTAAGAAATAATATATCTTGTGGTTGCAAGTGACTGAAAACCCAATTCCAACTGACTTAAGCTAAAGAGGGCGAATTTTCTGGCTCCAGGGTGTGTCAGCTTTGGGATTTCAGAGGCGTGGACTTGGTGTCCTGCTGTTCTGCCTGCCTTCAAGTTGACTTCAACATCTCTCCTCAAACTGGCCCCCCAAACTTTAAACTCCAGACTTTAGGGGCACCTGGGTGGCATAGCGGTTAAGCGTCTGCCTCCGGTTCAGGATGTGATCCCGGCGTTATGGGATTGAGCCCCACATCAGGCTCTTATGCTATGAGCCTGCTTCTTCCTCTCCCACTCCCCCTGCTTGTGTTCCCTCTCTCGCTGGCTGTCTCTATCTCTGTCGAATAAATAAATAAAATCTTTAAAAATAAATAAATAAATAAACTCCAGACTTTAAACTCACATCCAGAGTCAGTTCACCAGAAGAGGAGTTCTTTCTCCTAAATGGTTAAAAGAGAAGGACTGGGCTGGCTTTGCTTGGCCTAGGTTGAGTCACGTGCCCAGGTGTGAACCATCACTTCGGTCAGAGGGGAGCTGTGCTGATGGCTCTGGTCCTGGGTCACACCTCTGCCCCACGGCACGAAGGGAGGAGTGATGTCAGCTCCGCCAGACATTGCAGTTGAGGCGGCGGGGGTAGGGTGCTGTCATCAGTGAAGGGGGGCTGTCAAGAAGGCCAGACCAACAAATGCCCACCTCAGATCGCTGGGTCAGTTTCAAAAAGGCACTGCGGAGCATGTTGTGAGGAAACTGTGGTCTTTAAGTCCACTGAGCAGTTTGCTTTTCCCTCTCCGGCCTCTCACCATTCTGTACCCTGCCCTGGTAGTGGGGCTTCCTCATGGGAGTGATACTGTAAATGCCAGAGCGAGGCTCTCAGTAGACTTCCCGTAAGCCATCAGCTCCCCCCCCCCAACTTGGGCTGGGGGCCTAGCTTCTGCCAAGTGAGCTGGTCGCATCTCAGGTAAGCAAGATAGAGTAGATGGATTGAAAGTGCATGTTTGATAGAATTTTCTCTCTGCCAAATAATACTTATCTAATGTAACATAAATACAGACAATAAGCAATTTATTGTTGTTATTGTCAAAAAGTCATGTCTTCAAGGATTTGTGAAGTGCTCACTGAGGTACGGTTTCTAGAGCCCAGCCTAAAGAGAATGCTCTCGCCTAAGTTTACATAAACCAGGGGACCTGACTTCATATCAGAGTCCCTTTCCAGTGGAATCTTGCCCTCACCACCATGAACTTGAAAACCAGAGAGGGCTGTCTCCTTAACACTGTGCTCCAGGAACCGTGTATTTCCTAGGAGGTCCAACAGGAGTTGTGTTGAACTAGAATATATGAACTAAATGAGATCGAGTACTCTAGTGGCAAAATTGGGGCTTTTACTGAGGCTTTGTGAAGCCCACCCACCTTCCAAAATAAAGCACACTAAGCATGCTCATAAATTTGTCCCAACTAGCTTTCTTTGCTCTTTGCGGATAAGAATCAAATGCACAGTTTTTTTTCAGGATGCCGTAGGGCAAATGTAAGTGGCATTGAGATTTCTGGTTCATACAACTTCCAAGATCCCAACTCCTACCTATATTTTTGGGACATACAACATACCACCACGTAGATGTAGATGAAGGGATCCTCCTCCATGAAACCAGAAGAAAAGCTCCAGTTCAGAGAATCTTTGTAACAAGATTGTTGACTCGCATCAAGTGATGAACCCATGGTTCTATGCAGAGCAACTCTGATTTATCTATCGAGACTGGTTTGTTACTCTTTATCTTAAGACACGGTAGTTCTGGTTTTTACATCTCCCATTTCAAACATAAAAAAGCTTTGCATTTGACGAGGCAGACTTTAAACTCACATCTCTAAAAGTTTAAGTGGCATTAAACTTTATGAAATTTTGAGTCATTAAATGCCGATACACCAGGAAGCATAATATTTTAGGTACATGCAGTCCTGTTCATCTCGGGACCCCTTTATACTCTTAAAAATTACTGAGGACTCCAAAGAGCTTTTTAAATTTTATTGTCATAGCTATTGACACATACCATATTAGAAATTAAAAGAAAAAAGTTAAGTATGTATTTATTTAAAAGTAATCAGAAAACCATTACATGTTGACATAAAGAACATATTTTCAGAAAATAACTATATTTTCAAAGTTCCTAGGGAGGGGGGCCTCTGGGTGGCTCAGTCAGTTAAGCCTCTGCCTTCAGCTCAGGTCATGATCCCGGGTCCTGGGATCAAGCCCCAGGTTGGGCTCCCTGCTCAGTGGGTTGTCTGCTTCTCCATCTCCCTCTGCCTCTCCCCCACTGCTTGTGCTCTCTCTTTCTCTCTCAAATAAATAAATAAATAAAATCTTTTTAAAAAATCCTAGAAAGAAGAGTGGCATGGTTTTACATTTTTGCAGACCTTTTTAGGGCTCTATCTTAATAAGAGGCAACTATATTCTCATAGCTGCTTTGCGTTCAGTGTGTTGTAATATCCCATGTCAGGGGATTTCTGAAAAACTCCACTGTGCATTCATTCATGGAAGAATGTGAGTGAAAAAAGCAATTAGCATCTTAATATCATTATGAAAATAGTCTTGACCCCTCAGATCCCAGAAAAGGTCTCTGGGTCCCCAGGGGTCTATGGACCACACTTTGAAAAGTGCTCTCTAGGGGCGCCTGGGTGGCTAGTTGGTAACTGTCTGACTCTTGATTTCGGCTCAGGTCATGATCTCAGGGTCCTGGGACTGAGCCCCACGACGGGCTCTGCGCTCAGCATGGAGTCTGCTTGGGATTCTCTCTCTTCCTCTGCCTCTCCCCTGCCCCCCACTTGAGCTCTCTATCTCTCTCTAAAATAAATAAATAAAATCTTGAAAGAAAGAAAGAAAGAAAGAAAGAAAGAAAGAAAGAAAGAAAGAAAGAAAAAGAAAAGTGCTCTCTAGAACTCACATAGTTGAATGCCATCTGGAAGGCCAAGGGAAGAAGGAGGAAAGGGAGGGAGGAGCCAACTAAGGAACTCTTAACATATTAAAATGTCTAAAATAACCACTAAAATAGTAAAAACAGGGCCGATGATTTCCAATTCAGTAATATGAGAAATGAAAAGAAAAACAACTTAATCCCAGAGGAAAGCAAGAGGAGGGAAAAAGGAAATATTAGAAGGTGAGGAAAATAGCTCAAAATAAGATGGTAGGTGTTTCATTTTTTTTCTTAAATGTATGTGTTCGCTGTGATAATTCATGTGGCTGCTCATTATTAGGCCATTTGCGGTAGGCATGTAGATTTCAGTGTGTGGGTGTACTTCCTGGAAATGTTTAAAAATAAGATGACAGAAATAAAACCAAGCATATTGGAAATTATTATTATATAAATATAAATGAGTAAAATGGTATATAGGTAGAAGACAAATACTGTTGAATTGTCAGACCAGATTATGAAACTCCAGCTGCTGTCTATCATTGCTTATTAAAGGTGCATCTGAAACCTAAGGATTTAGAAAGTTGGAAAGTAGAAAGAGGGCCTGAGATGCACTGGGCAAATACTAACCCCCAAAACAAGTTGGTGTGGCTATATTAATCTCAGATGAAATAAATTTTAAGGCAAAAGGAATGACAACCGTTTCATTTCTCCAGGAAGACAGAGCTTTGAGGAGATATAGACATGTTCACCATCACAGGAGGAGCATGTAACACACCTCTCCATGAAACGGAAAGATCAAACAGACAAAAAGGAAATAAAGGTTACAAGGATTTGAACATCACAGATTAACAAGTTTGATCTAAGGCGTTCAGAGACCACATGTACCTGACGGTTGCAGAATCTATGTTCTTTTCACACCTGGAACATTAGGGCGACTACATTCCAGGTCAAAAAGGAATTCTCAACAAATTTCAAAACACTGGAACCATTCACACCGTATTCTCTGGCTGCAGTGCCATTTAGTTAGAACAAGGTAACAAAAGGATCAAGAAAAAAATGTATGCTTGAAAGTAAAGAAAATTTCTAAACTTGAGTAAAAAAAAAAAAACCCCAATCATATGGAAATTAGAGCCTACTTAGAACTTAAAATAATTAAAAATTATGCAAATCCAAACTGGTAGCATCCCACTAAAGCTACCCTCTGAGGGAGATTTATATTTATAGCCTAACATGCTTATGGTAGCCAAGAACAAAGGCTAAAAATGGATAAACTATAACTTTAATTAATGTTGGGAGAGAATCCCAAGCAGGCTCCACACCCAGTGTGGAACCTGACACAGGGCTCAATCCTACGACCCTGAGATCATGACCTGAGCTGAAATCAAGAGTTGGACACTCAACTGACTGAGCCACCCAGGTGCCCTTTGCTCTCTAGACTCTTGCCTGTGCTGGATGTCCAGACCTAATGCATGGAGCACCCTCTCCCCCTGCCTTGGAATCAAGGACAGAGCAAAACAGCTCTGCAGTAGTTGAAGGAATGCTACCATCTTATAGATGCTGCATGGGGAAAGAATTTCAAGGATCAAAGGGCTGTGGCTTACCATGAAGCAGTGCCGACCACAAATAAGGAAATGTCATAACCCCCAGGAAACAACAAAAACACTCACCCAATGGATGAGTTGGACTTGAGATGTCCCCTGCTCTTCTTTGCCTTGTAAGCTAGGCACAGGAGAAGTCACCCCAGTTCTCTTTCATTGTTCCCCTTTTTGAGCCCTCCCTCCTCCCCCAAAACGTAACAGCAAGTTGACAAATTTAGTCTCCTGTGAAGTTGATATTGGCCATACCTAAACTCCCCTCTTTTCCCTCTGCAGCCGGTTCTCCAGCTCTTTTCCTGCAGTACCCTGACAGTGAGGCACCCCAGCCCTGCAGACTGCGTAGCCTTTTATCAAAGGCTTTGCGCACAGCTGAGGAGGAGAAGTAGAAAATCAAGGGGTCGACACAAGCATTGAAAGCACTGAGAAGCACCGCGCATGCCCTCCAGAGTTCACTCTTTTTCTGGAAGAACCCCACCACATGAGACACGTTATAAGGCCCAAAGCAGACCAGGAAGTTGAAGAGGGTCACAGCAGCCAGCCCCATGGCTCTCCAGCGCTTCTGCCTCCCCACTTGGGGTCTGGAGAGCATGATACGCACAAAGCGCCAGTAGCAGAAGATGGTGACCGCCATGGGGATGAAGAAGAGGACGAGACACAGCTCTAGCCGCACAGGAAGCAACACATCCAGTTGCTCTGGGGTGAAGTTCTCATAGCAGGCAGGGAGGCTTTCGTTATCGCCCCCCGTGTTGTTGGTTGGTAAGTAGTGGACGATGATCACAATGCTGCAGTGTCCGAAGGACAAGAGGAAGGAGACCAGAGAGGCGATCACTCCATACACGGGTCGACGGGACTGCTGGTACTGCACGGGGAAAGCCACACTGCGGTAGCGCTCGATGCCGATGCCCATCAAGAGCCACGTGCTGTAGTAGATGCTGCTGTAGAAGCCATAAGCAGTGAGGACACAGAGGGTGTCCCCCAAGGGCCAGCGGAAGTCGTACGCAGCCTCAATCATCTTGAAGGGCAGCAGCAACAGCAGCAGGAGGTCCGCCAGTGTCAGGCTGAGCAGGAGGATGTGGATGGGTGCAGGCTGGGGCTGGCGGACCCGTCCTATGAAGGCCCACAGGGCCACGAGGTTGGCAGGGAGACCAATGAGGAAATATATTATGTAGAAAGAGAGAAGACCTCTGCTTCGGGGCTCTAGGGCCATCGTTCCTGAAGAGACGAAAGATGAAGTCAGAACCCTCTCTGACCATGGGTTTCCCAGCCCCAAGCCAAGGTGAATCCATTCTCTGTTTCATTGCATCTCCCCTTCCTGCCTTCCTGAGTGGTTATGGCTAACCCCTCAAACTGAGTACTCTTCTGCTTCCTATGTGTCATGGAGAAAGAAGACCTCCTTGCTTCCCAACCAAATTATTTCTGGAAGAAAAAGAAGGAAGGAAAGGGAAGGGAAGGGAAGAGGAAAGGGAGGGAGGATGGGAGGGAGGAAGGAAGGGAAGGAGGGAGGGAGGGAGGAAGGGTTTCCTAAGCATTTTGATGTCTTAGACGCTCCCACAGGAAAAGTTTTGAAGTCTCTAAGTCCCCACTAGAAAGGGCACTTTGTGAGGGCAGTGGCATCCTCTGTCTTATTCCCAACTGTGTCCCTAGGACCTAGAACTGTGACTGATGCATAGTAGGTGCTCAACACTATCTGTTGATAAATGAATGGCTATATGAACAGAGGGGAAGGAACAGCTGCTTTATCACCAAGAGGGACTAAGCCTGATACTGTGTCTGAGTTTCTCCAAATTTTACTCAGCCTGCTTGTGGCTCCCTACTTCCTTCTTCCCTCCCTCCCTTCCTACCTCCCTTCTTTCCTGTTTGCCTCTTTTATCTTTCTTTTGTCCCTGCAACTCATTGGGTTTGAACACAAGACTCTCAACTTCACCCCTGAAAATGGGAATTTGGTTAGGCCTGAGGGATGGGCAGATTGAGCCCAAGGTGAGTCCCAGATGCCCAGCTTCTTGATTCCACACTGAGCCATTCCAAGAAAACTTGTAGGTTTGTGGGGGAGCAGGCTGGTAGTAAAGGAAGAAGCCTGAGCTGGGCCAGGTCACCAGGATCCCAGCCCCGGCCATGCCTCAGCTCAGTTGTGTGACTCTGGGAAGATGACTTAGGTCCTCCCAGCAGCAGCTTGTTTTCCTCCATACCACAGATAACCATAATTTCTCCCAAAGCACCACAATCCCCAGTCTGCTGCCCGCTAATGCTCCCTTTCTCGCTGCCTGAAGAACATGTATGTAAGATTTATGTTGATTGAGAGTAACTTTTAATCTCCTCTTATTTATCATTAAAATGTAGACATTTAAAATAAAACTTGCGTCCTCAATCTGTTACTGCTAGCGTATTACTGGTTGCCCACTTATAAATCTCATTACCAGATTGGAGGATCTCAGATAAAGGGCCGGGTGACCAGGGAGATTCCCATCTAAGTGGGGCTGAGCTCACCATTGTTTTCCTGCCCCTCTTGCCTACACCAGGCCCTCACCAGCATGAGCTCGCCCTTGGCTTGTCCTGGCCCCTTTCCTATCTCTGTGACTTCTTGCCTCATCTCCTTAGAGAGTAAAGTCCATACTCTGCCCCGCTTCATGAGTTTATCTATACTCACTCCTTTCCTAGGCTTGTAATCCCAATGGCTTCTTCCCTGAGCACAGCAAATTCGGGTGTCTTGCCTTTTCCAGTCAGATGGCTTTTCAAATTCGTTGGGTCTCAGGAGCAAGGGGAACCTTTTCTACCTGGACCACCTTTTTTCTCTTCCACAAACATGAGGCTTTTATGCCTGGAAGAGTCACGTGGTCAAAGAGAGGAAGGTCAATAGTTGAGCTTTTCCAAGGCAGGGTGACTGTCTGGATCCCCCACCAACTTCTGTCCCCACCAAACTGATTTCTCCCAGAATCCAGATCACAACTGGTCTTTTGGGCTTCCTCCTCCTTCTGCATTTCAAATAATCCATGCTGTTTTCTTTTCCCATGGGCAATTATTCCAAACAATTTTGTACACGCATCTACTTCCTGCTCCCTCTGCTCTTTCTGCATCCGCTTCGCCATCTTTTCTCTCAAGGCCCCTGACCTAATCAGTTTCCTGTTCTCTTTCTAGGAGGCTTCTCTGAAACTCATTAGTGTCTAAAGCATTGCCTGACTTCCTCTAGCCCATCAGGTACCTTATAAATGCTTTTCCTTGGACTTGGACTATCCCAAGTCCATGTTGCTGCCAGGCAGGTCAAGTTCTGAGTCTTCCTCCCCTCTCAGTCCCTCTCCCAGTGGGCTGTGCCCTTCCTGGGCCAGCCTTTTTTTTTTTTTAAGATTTTATTTATTTATTTGACAGAGAGACAGCCAGTGAGAGAGGGAACACAAACAGGGGGAGTGGGAGAGGAAGAAGCAGGCTCCCAGCAGAGCAGGGAGCCTGATGCGGGGCTCGATCCCAGGACCCTGGGATCACACCCTGAGCCGAAGGCAGACGCTTAACAACTGAGCCACCCAGCTGCCCATGGGCTGGCCTTCTTCTCACTGTTCTCTCACCAACCTGTGTTGGTCCACGTTGCTCCCTGGGGGTGTCCTGAGGCAGACCCACGAAGGCTTGGATACTCACTGGGGATGTTTTTTCTTTCCTCAGGGGATGTGTGTATCTTGCCACTGGCCACCTATCCCTGCCAACAGAGACCCTCGTCCTTTCCCCTTTACCCCAGGAGAGAGACCCTCAGCCCAGTTTCTCCTCTAGAAGGGTCTCTTGGTACTCATTGCTCCCCACTTTGGTAGTCAGGTGATCTCTCTATATCCTTGTGGGCTGGCCTTCCCTAACCCACACTGTACCTGTCCTGTAAAGGTCACTCAGGAATTGGTTTTGATGCTTGATACACATGGGACAAAGACAACATAATTATCTTTTGTTCTCTACCAAGTTAATTTGTACCATCTTGCTGTCTGCGTTTCATTGAGCAACAGAAACTTATTGGAAAGGTAAAGATTGCCACATAAAGCTGCTCTCATCCTAAAATGCCAGGGGAGGGTCCTCTTTTCTCTATCCCCATCTGCAACCATGCAGAGCCCTTTCCCCAGTCAGGAACAGAGCTGCAGAATCTATTAGCAGGTGCGAGCACCGTGGGCACTGTCAAGACCTCAGTAGTCTCTCTATTAGCCCCCTTTCAGCTTGGTGAAGGGCAGTTCCCCCTGGGGTGACCCCACTCCTTCCCATGGGTGTTAAGGTTGAGTCTAGGTAATATTGGCCCTTCCACAAGTGATTGTTTTGAAATTTGTCCTTGGGAAAAAAACTAACACAGTCCCTTGCATGTCACGGGCGACTGCGTACCTGTGGGGTACAGGAGTTGAGGGTGCCCATAAGAGCTTGCCAGCCACTGATACAAGCAAAGACGAGGTCCAAACCTGCACTTTTGAACTTCTCTTTTATCTCCATTCCGTCACCCAAGCCAGTAGTATCGGGCCATCCTTGGTGCTGAGGTCCTGGGGTCACCAAGGTAGAAAGGGGAGAGCCGACTAAGCTGTTTTACAGAACTAGCAGGCTTCATGGACCGCACACACGGCAGCAGCATGGGAGTGGGCGAGGCAACATCCCAGCTTCACCTCCACTTGGCAATGCCCGGCTGGTTCACACCGATGATGCACGGGGACTTCCCTCCACAATGACTCACCTCTCACCATCCCTGTGCTCCCTGCTCACCAGACACCCTCACCCTGCACCCACACTGCCCTAGGTGCTGGGGACATGAGTGAACGAGACAGCACACAAGGAAACCATCAAGGAATTTCAAGTGAAGGAAGGAAGCAAAAACGGAAATCCAGAGAGAGACAGGCTTGGGCTTTTTTGGGAGAAAGCCACCAGGAGAGGCCCGGGCTGAGCAGGGATGTTTGAACTGATGCAAAGCGTCAACCATGTGAAGAGTGTTGCAGGTCGAGGGGACAGCAAGCACCAGAGCCCTGCGGTAGGAACAGACTTGCTGTGTCAGAGGAACAGAAAGGAGGCCAGTGTGGCTGGGCATAGGAGACAGGCCAGGCCGCTCAGCCCGTGGGCCGTGGTGAGAGGACACGGGAATGAGTTCGAGTGCTGACTGTCATCTGGAGTCATTTGACCTCAGAGGACAGCTGTCTCATCCGTTGATCCTATCTCTCTCAGTCTCCTGCTCTTTGGTATGTCTCGATAAGCTGCTGTGCCAGGCAGAATCTGACAGCCCCCTTTTGGTTCAGAGCCCTCCTGCCATCCTGACAACACAGAACTGCTGTCCTCTTTGGCATCCAGCAATCACTGATTGGGGAAAGGCCAGATAGGGGGACACTAAGCATGGAGTCCCAGGGAAACACTGTAAGAGGTTAGGAAACAGAGGTGTCCAGCACACACACAGTGGCATGCACCACCAGAGGAAGTGAAGAGATGGAGCACAGGCCCAACCAGGGAGCAGGGCTCAAGGTAGTCATGCTCTATGTGCCCTGGAGCTAGACCGCTGTGCAGCTCAGCCCACCGCAGGCCAGCTGTCCCCCTGGAAACCACACAGCATTAAGACTGAGAAACCTCACCTGTTAGGAAACTAAGGTTTTCCAGCTGCCTCCCCTCCACCAGCTGCGGCCCTGGCTGGCTCCCCACATCTCAGGGGGTGGGACCCAGGTTACAGAGACTTTGCCACCGCATCCTTCCAGTTGCTGAAACCAAAACCCCAAGAGAGATCCTTCACTCTTCTCTCGCTCTGACATTTATTCCATCGCCAAATGTCTTCCGCTCTATTTTCAAAATATATCCCCGGCCACCACGTCTTACCACATCCACTGCTGCCACCTGGGTTCAATCCGTCATCCCCACCGCTCGCCTGTGTTCCTGAGCAATGTGCTGTCTGGTCCCCCTGCTTCTCCTGTTGCCCCCTTCAGTCTGTTCTCCACACAGCCGCCAGAGAGGTCTTTTTAAAAACTAAGGAGGTCACATCCTTCCTTGACGCAAAACCCCATGGTCTTCCCATCTCTTTTTGAGGCCACAGTCCTTACAGTGGCCTACAAGCTCTACTGTGTTGGCTTCCTATCCCTGTCACTCTCTGACCTCATCCCCTGCACCTCTCTCTCCCCTGTTAGTTGGGTCACTTCTCTGGGCGGTGCAATTTGACGATACTTTCCAACATTAAAAATCCCATACCGTCTGGTCCAACAAGCTGACATTTATGACTTTATTATATGAATATGCTTTCCCATGTGCATGAAGAAGTACATTCCTCACAGTGTTTTTTGTTTGTTTGTTCTGTGATAATAAAAGACTGGGAACAACCTATGTCCACCAGTAGGGATCTGGTTTAAAAAAAAAATCTATGGGGCATCCAGTTAGTAGAAATAATATGCATGTGTTATAAATAATGAGGCAGATCTGCATAGGGCAGTGTAGATCAGACTCTGAGGTGTATTGTCAAAAGAAAAAAGCATGTTATAAGAATTGCAAGTTGTACAAGAAAAGGGAACATACACCCACACATTCACTCAGTGAGGATTTCTCGAGCAGCCCCCACGGTCCAGCACTTGCAGGCGCTGGGGAAGAATCAGCAGCGGAAAGCCGTGCTTCATGGAGCTGACATTCTGCTGGGGTAAGACAGGCAGCAGATTGATCATAACATCATGCCAGGGGCTAGGCTGGGTTCAGAAGGAAGGGAGAGACTGGAAAAGCAGAGTAAGTAAGAGCAAGGGCAGTCTGCGAAGGCCTCTCCGAAGAGGTGATGCTTGAGCAAAGACGTGTCGGAACGAAGCGAATGAGGTTCGAGACTGTCATGGTGTTGCAGACACAGGGACAGCAAGCCCCGAGGTGAGCCAGTGTGTTGGAAGAGGTCAGGGAGGCCAGAGTGGCAGCAAGGGGACTGCGTGAGGGTGGAGTTGTGATAATGAGGTCAGGTGGTCAGCAGGCTCCCCCGGACCATGTGGGGCCTTGCGGCCGTGGTCAGGATGTGGAGTGATATCTGGAGTCTGATGGGCAAAGGCATAATGTAATCTGTTTCACATTTCTAAAGGGTCCCTCTGGATGCTGGGTAAGGAGTGGATTGGGGACAGGACACCCATAAGACTGGTAGCCGTGGTTTGTCTCCGGGAGGGAGAACTGGGTGTTCCGGTGGGAGGGAGACTTACTTTTCTCCATGTATCCTTTTGTGCTGTTAAAAAAATAAAACAAAACAACGTTTTTCTGAGTGTGTGGAAGTTTACTCAAAAAGTAATTTAAAAGCAAGAAAAAACATTCGCAGCCAACATTCATTGAGCATTCATCACGATCCGTGCTGTGTGTCCCCGTGAACACCCATGATTAAGCAAAGGTGGGTCCAGAGAGCAGCCCACCCCACCCCACCTGGCCCCAGCCTTCTCTTCTGTGGGACCGCCCTGGCTGGGAGAGTGGATAGGACCAAAGTAGACATAAAAAATAAAAAGGACAGAGCTACGGGTCTCAAGCCACGTCCCCACCCATGCTTGGCCATTATCCCACTTTTGGGTTTTTGACAGTTGAATGGATATCAAGCAGTGTCTCTTTGCTGTTTTAATGCAGCCGCATTTTATGGATTACTAATGGGTTTCACAGAAGGCAGGCTTTCTTAGCCCATAATCACGGTGCTGGACAGTGTCTCAGTGATGGCTCTTAATTGCAGCACCAGAGGCCAACTCTGCTAATTTATATGATAACATGTTGGGTAGCTCAGAGATCTCCCAGGAATGCTGGGGCACCAGGCTTGGAGGAGAAAGGGAGCTGTGCAACCAGGACCACATTAGAAGTCATGCCACTGACCCAGTCCAGTGAGGGGAGCCCCTCCCCGCAAACCCACACACACTCAACACCAGGCTCGAGAGCCATGTTCTGTTTGCTACAACTGCTGCCACCCCCAGAAGTAATTCCCTGCTGTCCTCCTTCTTTGTACCGCTTTGAAGCCTCTGATTCTGAATTTGGGCAGGCGAACCTGCTTAGCTCAACATAGGAGGGAGGCTCAGAAAACAAGGTCCAGCATTATCAGCTTCTCTGGTGGGAGCTGGTCTCCGGCTTGGCGCTTCCTGCCAAGATTAAAGATTCGTACGTGCACAGTTCCCTAAGCATGGGAAGGGGTTCAGATGCTAGGAAATGAAAGGACGTCCTGCATTCTTACCGCAGGACCCCTCAGCATCAGGACACCCAGAGCAACCACTTCCATTTTTTGAGGTTCCCAGTATGTGAAAAAAAAAAAAAAAGGATGACATGCTCAAGTAGGATTGTAATGTCACAGCAGTATCTTAACATGAAATAAGATGTGTAATTGTACCATTCACAAAATAGTTTTAGGACGTTATTTGTTTGCTTTTTGGCAGAATTCACTAACGTGTAGAACCAGAAATGAGCCATAGCTTTGAAAGTTAGGTCCTGTCAAGATATCTGTGTGACCGTATGTTTAACCTCATCTGGGGATCTTGTCCTGAGAATGAGTGTGAGGCCTGGGCCAGATGCCCTGCAGGCAGGCACTGGGTTGAGCCTGGGGTGAGCAGATGGTCCAGGGCTGCTTTGCTCTGAGTCAGGATCTGCCCTGGGCAGCAGCAGCCCCTCCCAGGTCATTTCTTGATGGCCTGTCCTGCTCACATCTCTGCAATTCCCAGGGACAACACACTCAGTTTTCTTAGAGAAAATCCTCCACCTATTTTTAATGCTTGAGATTTGAGAGAAATTTAGCCCCTCCCCAGCTCCTGGGGTGGGGACAGGGAGGCGGGACTGTGTGAAATGATTTATCCCTGATATCCCAGCTAGCCTCACAATGGCCGTGTGAGTTTTCAGGCAACTGGAATTTCTGTGCCCTATTCTCTCTTCTAGCTTGGTCACAATCGAGGTAGTGAATGTTCTTCTACTATTATTTTTTTAATCTAAAAAATGACATAACGACGTGAGAATATATCCATACTGCAAGAGAGTTCAACAATACGGAAGTGAAATGTGAAATGCTACCTCACTTCTGCCTGACACTTCTTCCTTTCCAGAGGCAATCTCTCATTGGTTTATATCCATATATGTACATATACAAGTATAGTTTAAAAAGTGCATAGATGGCGTAATACTCCATATTGCTCTGAAACTTCATTTTTCACTATTTAATATACTGGGTGACCTTCCATGTCATCATAGTTTCCAGTGCTTTTGTTATGACAAACAGTGCTTCAGTGAATATCTATCTATCTGTCTATGTAAATATGTGTGAATATTTGGGTCAGATGTATTTTTAGATATGTAATTGATATCATTACTGGGTCAAAGAGATGTTCTTTAAAACTTTTGATAGGTAGTTCTGTATTACCTTCCTGAAAATGTTCAGCAGTTTACATTCCTCCCATCTGTGTATGAGAGTACCCATTTCTGTGTACCTTCTCTAATGATGGATATAGTGAATCTTTAATATTTTTTTGCTAATAAGATGGGTAAAAATGATGATATCTTACTATTTATAATGTATTGCAATTGATTACAACATAATGTATTCCATTGATTATATGTGGAGGATTCTTTCTAATTAAGTGATCGAAGCCCATTTCAAATCAGTGGGAAGGGAGAGCTATTCAGTAAATTGTGTGGGGATAGTTGGAAGAGTTTGGAAGAGTTGCAATTAGACAACAAAAGTAAAATCCAGGTGTATTAAAGATCAAATATGTCTTCAAAGACTATAGAAGTTGTATAGGTATTATATGAGATTGTGTTTAAGCCTTGTAAATGAGAAGGCTCTTTCCTAGCATGATATAAATGTAGAAGTCTTGGAGGGAATGATAAATTATGGCACATAAAAACATAAAGCTGTGGGGGCGCCTGTATGGCTCAGTTGGTTAAGTCACCAACTCCTGATTTCGGCTCAGGTCATGATCTCAGAGTCCTGGGATCGAGCCCCACGTTATCAGGCTCTGTGCTCAGAGGGCAGTCTGCTTCAGGATTCTCTCTCTCTGTGTCTGCCCCTCCCCCTTCACGCACACACATTCTGTCTCTCTCTAAAATAAATAAATAAATCTTAAAAAATATAAAATTATGGAAAAAGTTATTAACAAAATAAAAGACCCTCTTTCTATGTATTTAACTGATAAAGGGTTTGTATGCAGATATTCAAAGATATGCAAAGATCCTGCAAACTAAATATGAAAAGGGCAACCATAGGAAGAAACATAAACGACTGTATTCAACACGCAAATATTGGCTACCTCACTTTTTGTCAGATAAATTAAAGTTACAATAGTACCGAATGGATGTTTAAGTTTATGCATCAGCTTGGCTGGGCCACAGTGCCCATGTATTTGGTCAACTGTTATCCCAGATGTTTCTGTGAGGTTGTTTTTGGATGAGATTTGCATTTAAATCAGTAGAGTTTGAGTAAAGCAGATTTCTCTGGTACTGTGGGTGGGTCTCATCCAATCAATCAGTTGAAGACCCGAATAGAAAGCTGACCTTCCTTGAGCCAGAGGGAATTCTCCAGCAGACTTCCTTCAGATTTCAGTTGCAGCATTGACTCACAATCTCCCAGCCAAGACTGCCTTTGGACTTGAACTGCAACCCTTTGGACCTGAGTCTCCAGCCCGCCAGCCTCCTCCATCAGATTTTAGGCTCACAAACCACCACAAT
Organism: Ursus americanus; assembly: GCF_024610735.1. Classification (NCBI taxonomy): domain Eukaryota; kingdom Metazoa; phylum Chordata; class Mammalia; order Carnivora; family Ursidae; genus Ursus; species Ursus americanus. The sequence goes on along the minus strand of NC_142147.1, from coordinate 40,902,828 downwards.
CCCATGAGCCAATTTCTGAAATAAATAGCTTTCTATGTATACACACATCCTATTAGTTCTTTCTCTGGAGCACCCTAATACACTGAGTTACTAAATTTTAAATGTCAACTTAAAAGGGATGCCTAGGTAGTTCAGTTGGTTAAGCGTCCGACTTTGGATCTCAGCTCCAGCCTTGATCTCAGAGTTGTGAATTTGAGCCCCTGCGTTGGGCTCCACCCTGGGTGTGGAGCCTACTTAAAAAAAAAATTAAATGTCAACTTAAAAAAATTAAAATATGATATTTCCCCTTGTTGGCAGAGTTATGAAGTCTCCTATAGACAGGGAACAGAGAGTTGATTCAGCTCGGGAAGGTAATTTGTCAATATTAATTTAAAAAAATCAAATGTATATACCATGTAATATTGCAGTACCCCTTTTAGGAAATGTACAAATGCACTAGCATTTATGGAAAAGGATGTTCCTTGTAGCATTATTTATAATAGTGGAAAATCCTTTTTATTATTCATTCATTTATTTATCAAATATCAAATGCCTACTCTGTGCTAGGCACTGTTTTAGGCACCAGGGTATGCAGTAACGAGTAAAATAGACATGGTGACTTGCGGTCCAGGGCTTCCCAATCTATAGGGAGAAATCACATATTAAGCAAATGAACAGACAAATACATAAACCAGATTGTCATAGCACAGTGTGAGATAATGTCAAGGTGGGGGAGGGCTATTTGAGATTGGGTGCTCAGGGAAGACCTCTCTAAAGAGTGACATTGACGAGAAAACCTGAAAGAAGAGGTGAGTCAGCAAGGTCAAGCATGGAAGAGCCCGTGTGCGGAGATCGAGAGCTTGGCCTGCTTGAGGCCAGGCCAGCACAGTGATGTCAGTGAAGGTGGGATGGCCTCCCAGGAGTTTAGAAACTCTGAGAGGTGGGGCAGATGGCGCAGGGCCTGGGAGGCCAGGAAGAGGGGACAGGAATGGACAGTGGACAATGACCTGATCCAATAGTTGTTCTTCAACCGCCCCTCTGGCTGCGGTGTGGACTTAAGGGGTTAGGGACAAAAAGAAAAACCAGGTTAGAAGCTTCTGTAGTCCAGGTGACAGATAATGGTTGCTGTGCATCCTGCCAAGAAGCAGATTCATGCAAGATTTGGAGATAGAAGCAGTAGGACTTGATGATAAATGGCCTGTGCCAGTAAAGGAGCCGGCATCAAGAATGGCTGCCTGCCCACCGGACACCTGTCCGAATGGCCAAAATAGAAACAGCCCCCCCCAACCACGTGCTGCAAGGCTGTGGGAGCAACCGAATCTTTTGTATTGCTGGAAGGAATGCAGAACGGCTCATCCACCAACACACAGGCTGAAGGTCTCTTTAAAAGTTAAACATGCAATTACCGGATGACTCAGCCGTCCCTCTCCTGGATATCCGACCCAGAGAAATGAAAACTTGAGTTCACACAGACACCTGTACGTGAATGTTTGAGCAGCTGCATCCATAGGTGCCCTAAACGGAAAGCACATGGATGTCTGTCGGCGGGTGTGCGGATGGGCACGTTGCGGTAGAGCCAGATAAGGGAACACACCACGCAGCACCAAAAGGAAACAAACCGTGATGCTCGCAGCAACTGAGGTGAATTTCAAGGACATTGTGCCCAGGGAGAGAAGCCAGTGTCAAAAGGTTAGCGACTGTTTGATTCCATTTAGGTGGCATTTTTGAAAAGATAAAGCTACTATAGGTCCGTGGTTGTCAAGTGGTTAGGAGCCAAGGGAGGATGTGACTAGAACTGTTCTTTATCTTGATTGCGGTGATGGTTACCAGAAACCGTGAGTGTTAAAATTCACAGAGCTGTACAGTCCTCCCTGAAAAAGTTCTTTTTATTGTATGGTCATTTTAAACATAAAAACAGAATTAAACCTTTAATTAAAAAAAATAAAAGAAACGATTCCTGGCTTTCTGGTATGGATGGATAGGTAGATGGTTACTGGTGTGGCCTAGGCTGGGACCAAGGGCAGCTCTGGGGGAGGGAATGAAGAGTTCGGCCGGGACATGTGAAGTTGAGATGTTCACAGTCGATAGACTTGAGTCTGGGACTGGAGATGGAAATCTGGGAGCCATCCACGATTAAAGCTGTGGTCATGGATGAGAACACCCGAGGAGAGAGCCTCCAAAGCCCTTGCATGTTTCTCTTGTCCCAGAGCCTGGTCCGATGCCTCACCAGGCTGGCTGGAGTACCGTGGGTGGGTGTGCAACAGCAGGAGCGCTGCTGGCACACCAACCAGGGCCCAGCAAGAGCAAATGGAGACAGCCTTCCAGAACAATGGCTTCCAGAGCTTGGGGGCAGAAGGAAGAGCCAGGGTTGAGATAGAGGGCCCGGGAGATTGTGGGAGCTCCTCTATGGGGCTCTTCTGCTCTGCTCTGCTTGCATTATCCAGAGCCGTCCCTCAAGGGTGGGGGCACAGCTCTCAGAGCTGGGCTGCTGGGCTGCTGGGGCGGGCGATGACTTGGAAATGCTAAGAATGATTTTATAAAGTCAGCAGATCTCTGCAACTGTTTGCCAGCTGATCTGGGCAAAGTTATCTCCGAGCTGCACTTGTGGCAAAACGACACTTCCTCCCGCTCCTTTCCCCACCCATTCCCAGTAGCTGAACCGTGCTCTGCCTCCAGGGCTGCAAAGGCCACAGACTGGCTCCAAGCCTGGGCGCCAGACCACAACCCTCAGGCCTGTCTCATGTTCACCACACACAACACTAACGTTCACATTATATCAGCTTAAAGAAAGGTAAGATTTCAAAGCCAGCAGCAACAGCTGGGTTTTCAACTAGAAGAGTCGGAAGGTATGACAGCCCCAAACCCACAGCCGTTCTTGGTAACAAGACAGGAGTTGAGCTGTGATGAGTTGTGCATTCCCCCGTCAGCCTCGTCCCTGCCACTCCCCATGGGTCTCCAGCACCAAGATAAGAGCCGGTTGCCACTTTCCACCTGTTTATATGGTGGGTTAGGCCCTTTCCCGAAACCTGGGTCTCCCTGCAGCTGTCCTATCTGCAGAGTGGCACAGCGAAGCCAGAGACCTGCGTGGCTTGTCGAAACGGGGGAAGGTATATTGCCGACATTAGGTACACGCCTAATATAAGGTGACCCAGTGAGGCAGGGTGACTTTTTAAATCAACTGTTTTTTTCTAAATCTACACACAATGAAATGCATCCATTTTAAGCATATAGTTCGATAAGTTTTGACAAATGTAGAAATCTGGGTCACCCCCACCCTAGTCAAGTTATGGAATACTTCCATCCCCTGCAAGTATCCCTCTGGCATTTTCCCTGACAGTCCCCTCGCCTTCTCATCCCTGGCTCCTGGCCACTACTTATCTGTTTTCTGTCAGTGTTGGGTTTCTGGTACCAATTCTATCCAGGGGCAGGCTGGCTCCCCCCACACCACCAAGCAATCCTCTGGAGACTAGCTGGGTGTCTTGTGATTCAACTGAGTTCTGATGCTATCTCCCTAGAGGGACTGTCACGTTCTACAGGTTACAGGGCTCATTCCTACAAGACTACCCTCCCCCCCACCCCTGTCTGCCCATCCCACCTCATGCCCCCACAACACTTGAGACACCAATTGCTGGTTCAGCTTGTCCACCTGTGCTTCTGACCCAAAGGCTCCAGACTGGAGGGTCCCATGACCCCTGTCTTGGGTTCGATTAATTTGCTAGAGTAGCTCATGGAACTCACAGAAACATTTTACCTGCTCGATAACTCATCTGTTGTAAAAGGCTATAACTTGGGAATAGCTAGATGGAAGAGACACGTAGGGCAACGTACGGGATGGGGAAGGGGTGCGGAGTTTCCATGCCCTCTCCTAGGGCACTGCTCTCCCTAAATCTCCAGCATTCTGCACCCCACCCTTTTGAGTTTATGTGGAGGCTTCATTACTAGGCAGGATTGATTAAATCACTGGCCATCGGGATTGATTAAGCCTCCATTCCCTGTTCCCTCTCCAACCCTCTGATCCCTCAGTTGGTTCCCCTGGCAACCAGCCCCCATCCTTAGGTGGGGGTCCAAGAGTCACCACGGCATAACAAAAGACACCTTTGTCGTCCTCATCACTTAGGAAATCCCAAGGGTTTTAGGAAGTCTATGGCAGGAATGGGTCACGGAGCAACTAAGACCCTTGGCTGAAGACCAAATATATTTGTTATTCTAAATCACGATATCAGTCAGAGGCTATACGGTTACCTAGGTCAGCAGTTCGTTACTTTTATTGCCTGGAGGTATTCCGTTGCATGGCTACATCACAGTTTTTCAATCCGTTCTCTCCTATTGGACACGTGCACCATTTTCCATTTGGGGCTATGGTGATTAAAGCCGCTGTGAATATTTGTGTACAGTCTCTGTGCACAGGGCTGCTCTTATCCTCCCGAGTAACACCTAGGAGGACATTGCTGGGTTGTGTGGTCAGAAGCGAAGCCTCCAAAGCCCTTGCATGTTTCTCTTGTCCCAGAGCCTGATCCAATGCCTCACCAGGCTGGCTGGGGTACCGTGGGTGGGTGTGCAACAGCAGGAGTCCTGCCAGCACCCCAACCAGGGCCCAAGCTTGCTGGCCTGTTTGTTCAGTCCACTCTGCAGCGATCTTTCCTGTTTATGTCTTTTCCAGCTGACCTTTTGATTCATGGCATATAATTTGATTGTTTTCCAAAGGATGAGCAAACAAGAAGTTATTCTGAAGGAGGTTTCTAGGGTGTCAGAAAGATGAGGGCTTGTGCTCTGAGTGCAGAGAACCACTAGGCAACCGTTATTAGAAGGGGGGGCAGGGATGAGCTACTAAGTGTGCACTCATTAAGTGGTGACTTAGGCATCCAGGGACACATCAACATCTTCATGTAGCCATTATGTTGTGATGGTGACTCCACAGGCAAGAAGACTGGGTAGCTCTCCTGTTTCTAAGAACACTGAGGACATCGTTCATGATCCCCACCCCACTCATTCAACCCTCTCTCGTTTCCATGGCAATATGTGTCCCATAATAAGCATGGGAATTTTTATCAATAAAAGGAGAGGTGCCTGCAGCCCAGACTGTCAGTCAGATGATAATTCAACCTCAAAAAGGATCCTGTGCAGTAGGTTTGTTTTTTTTGTCTTGTAATGCTGTGTCCACGCAGACCCAGCCAATCAGCTCTCAAAAGCCATCTAATGAGGGGAGTCCCGACATCTTGGTGCCAGAGTGACTTGACAGGACCCATAAGAAATCTCCCCTGAGTCCAGCTATGATAGGTAAGATAAACACGAGGATTTCATAGTTCCTCCAAAGCAAATAGTTAGAATTTAGAAATTCCAGGATCATAAAACAACAAGAAGAGAAGATATCACCAAGTGGATTCTAGTAGGATATAGGATGTTTAGGTAGAGGCTTCTCTGTTACAGTTAAGAAGCATCTGCTACAAGTCAGAGACTCTCTGGCTAATACTGAGTCATCCATAGGAGTGTTTATTGACAGGTAGTGTGGAGGTGGGGGGGGGGGTCCGAGCTCAGCAAGGCCTTTTTATCCCTCTCCTCTGCCACCCTTAGCCTGTTAGCTTCCTTCCTCAAGTTTGAAGCCTTATGGCCCCCAAGAGGCTGCTACAGCTCCAAGTATCACAACCTCATGTAAAAGTTTCCAAACCAGGAAGGGAGAGGGAATAAAGCTCCTCACACATCTGTCTCTTTCAGTATGGAGAAAAATCTTTCCCAGACAGCCCCCCAGCAGACTTCTTACCTTTTGCGGGCTAGAATTGGGTCATTGTGTGTACATTCTGAGAGAAGCCACCAATAAAGGGGAACAAGATTGTCGTGGTTCGTGCCAATTACAATTTGACTCTGGGACTGGGTGTCTGCACCAGGGGATGATTACTTTGGTTGTCTAACTTCAGTGAAATGCGTCTAAATTTGGTAAAATCACCTCCCTTCCAAAAACACTTCTGGACTCCCATTTTCTCTTCTGCAACATTTTCTCTCCCCTCGCTCCACACTTCCATGGAGGGTAAGCTCCGGGCACCATCCCACTCCCACCAGGTTTCTCAGGCTTCATGTCTTCTCTCCCATTCTTTTCTGGAATGTGATCCCAGCATCCTTTGCCCAGATCGCGGGCCGCCATCTTGGTGCCTTGATCTCCCTCCATTCGGATGGTTTTTCAGAACTGGCCATAAAGGGAAGTCAACTGGCTTCTCACAGACTTTGCAGAGTTTTAGGGCCCACAACTACCTATATTGCCTTGGGTTCTTTTTTTTTTTTTTTTAACTAGAGAGGTCATGTCAGAGAGAGGAAGGTAAAAAGTTGAGCGCTTTCTCACACTATTTCAATTTCTTTTTTTCCTCCACGGCAGACTCTGTCCCACTTACAATTCTCCTCTCCCAGAATCTATAGCCCAACATCTTCTACCTTTTTGTACCTTTATTGCTTCTCTGCTTCCTGCTTTGGGATGATTGTTGCAACTAATTTTGCAGAGTCCCAGGCTTCTTGCTCACCCCCATCTATTCTTCACCTCCCTTCCTGCTCCCCCAACCCTGACCTGGTCTAGTTTTTGCCTCCTCCCCAGCATCCAGTTGAAGCAGACTGACCTCTCCTGCTCTGCCTCACAGCTTCCTTTGCCCTGCCAGGCACATCCGCAGGCTGAGAAGCCACTTGCTAAAACAGCCAAAGGCTCTGGTCACAGGTGGTGTATTTAAATCGGGAAAAGGCAGTGAGTCAGCCTGCCTCACCATACCCAGTTTGCTCTCTGTTTTCCTGCCTGCCCCTCTGCCCTCCTCTGCTGGTCAGTGGTCTACAAATAGTTTGAACTTGTTGCTGCACAAGCCTGCGACACTCACTGCCCTTGGCCAAGCTGTATCAAACTGTCTCTGCCAGTTTCTTTCTTTCTTTTTTTTTTTTTTAGATTATTTATTTATTTATTTGACAGAGAGAGAGAGAGTACGAACACAAGCTGGGGGAGTGGCAGGCAGAAGGCGAGGGAGAAGCAGGCTCCCCGCTGCATGAAGAGCCCGACTCGGGGCTCAATCTTGGGACTCTGGGATCATGACCTGAGCCAAAGGCAGACGCTTAACTGACTTAGCCACCCCAGTGCCCCTCTCTGCTAGTTTCTTAATGACTTTGTGAGTAGCCTCCCTCGGTTTCTGGTCACAGTTGGAGATTGAAACTTCTGGCCTCCTCTCTGTTCCCTATACACTGAGACCTGACCTATGGCACAGGGAACCTGTGGCAGCAATGGGTCACGTCTGCGCTTCCTCCCATCCTTCCGGGTTGTGCTGCCTTCAGGCTTGCTGAAGGGGGGAGCCTTCCTTCTAGGAGGGAACATCTCCTCCTCTATCATGGCCATCGATGAGTTCCTTTTGTAAACCTTGAAAACCTTATTTTGTTAATTAACAAAATTCTATTGCTGAGAACCCTTGCTTTCTAAAATACCGCTGTCAGAAACTTGGCTGTTTGAAATCCGGTCAGTGAACAACGGAACATCTCACTGCTGCTCAGATGATCTGAGCCGGAACGTGTGACACCGAGAAGCCGTCTAGCTTTTCAACCCCCAGAGCTTCAGAACAAGAGTTTTCAGACACAGAATTCTGCTCTTTTCTTTTCTTCATATTTTCAAAAGGAACAAGACCCCGAGTCCACTTCTCAGCCCGGGCCTGACATTGACCTCTTTGCATAGGGTCTCTTCACTCTGAGCCTGTCAAGCGCTGCTTCACTGAAAGTTCACCCAAATATTCCCCTCACCCCAACTCCTAAAATAACCCTGTCTCTTCTCTCGTGAGACACCCACACTTCCTCTGGAATGTGGTCTCCTTTGCTCCAGCAGCCTCATAAACATCACTTAACTTTGTTGGGCTACAGTTGTGTGAGCCAGGCTTTATCATTCTGCGAGGTAAGACCGGTTCTATAGCTCACGTGTTCTCAGCAGGGCCAACATTGCCCCCCAAAGAGGGGAAAATGAGTTGCAGGTGGGAAGGTTTGTGGCCTTGTGGGCTATACCCATAAACGGGTATCTAGTGTGTCTGTTGTATTAAAATTTCATAGGCAGGGGAGAAGAAGGTGATGAATGGGAATAAATATCCAAAAAGGCTCCTTGAGAGGACAGAGATACAAAAAAGTTTGAAAAACAGTGCTTTAGCTAAATATCGAGTAGCTTTTGCTGTCCATCGTGTGTCAGATGTCCACTTATTGGCTCTCTGTTGCAGCTAGAATTGACCTTCTTCTGACCTCTGTCTTGGGAGAGTCAACCTGGTTTGAGCTCTTCCAGCATCTAGAATTTCCACCTCACCCATGGGGAGCTCCCACCTGCTTGCTCAGCCAACTGGTGAGAGAGCACGATGTTTGTCACACACACATACGTTCCCACACTACCTGTCTGCTGGTCTCATTTCTCTGCTTAGATGGTCCCAGAACACACCTGCCATTCCCTGAGCACCCCTTTCCCTTGGCTTCCACAAGATATGGAAAACGCCGCCACAGTCCCCTCACCACAGCCCAGACAATGGCCCAGCCTCTGATGACTTTTCACCCTCCCCACCCCTAGCCTTTTGCTTATACAGACCAGGGAGGTGGTAGTGCTGGCTGATAGCTGGAAACAACAAAGCCCTCTATGCCGCTTCTTCTTCCTCATGATAAACCCTGGGAGAGGAGTCGGGCTCCTGTTCTTCATGGCTCTCTCTAGAATGTGGGGTTTCCAACTCCTTTTTGTTCTGAGTTGGGTCCTTGTTACCAACTCTGGAGTCACAGGACTCCATGTCACCTTTGTTCCCTTTCTGAACCATGTAGACTCATGTTTATATTAACTTCTTAGCCATCACCAGGGCTGAGTGCCTTGGGACAGAAGATGAGTCACAGGTCAGAGAGACAGCTCATGCCTCCATCTCTGCACTGAGATGATGTCTCTCCCCTTCCCTCTGAAACCCAGTCCCCTACTCACAGCCAGCCCTGGTTCTCCAGTGACCTTCACCGCAGGAATGCTAAAGATGTTCGTATTAAAAGTCCCTGCAGTTCTCAGCCCAGCCACCTGCACACAGTAGGTGCATAGTAAATGTTTTTGGACACAAGCTGAGTGAGTACAGACAGGTGCCCGCATTTCTGTGGTTGCCTTGCTGGGAGAGGAGGCTCTAACCCATGCTTTCTCAAGCACCACCCCTCAGTAGGAAAGGAAAGCTTACTAAATGGTCACATCTCGATAAAAATAGCTCTTAGGAACATACATCTGTCTTTGAAGTCAACTGTGCTGACTGATTATCTTTGTTTCTTCGAGTGGGTTTCTAATAATAAGGGAAGAGGACTTAGCAACACCGAGAGCCGAGCTGCTTTGCATGTCATTCCGGTTGTCCTCAGGGCCTGTTTACGTCTGTCCTGGCCAGACTGTCTCGCTGGCTCTGGAAGCCAGGCTCGGCCCCCTCTCTGCGGATGATACACAGCTGGAGGCAAAAGAGCAGGGTGGGTGAGGGGCGTGGGATTTGGAGTCGGCGAATTCTGGCCCCCAGTCCTGCTGCAATCACTTACTGACTAGAGGATCGCACGTAGGAGACTTCACCGGTCTGGGCCCATCCCCTCATCTGCAAAGTGTGAGTAATAAGTACCTGCCACACGGTTACTGAGAGGATCGAAGAAGAAGGTAGTGGGTGAGGCCAAGTCCTTCACATAGGTTAGCCGTTACTTTTATTCCTCCAACCCACACCCTCTCTTGACATCTAGGCATTTTAGCCCTTTCCTTTTGGAGTCTAGGTGTTTAATCCTTCCATCTACCAATCCCATTTGGCCCAGGTATGCCGTAAGAAAAAGACAAGGGCACCTGGGTGGCTCAGTCAGATGAACATCCAACTCTTGATTTCTTGATTTCGGCTCAGGTTATGATCTCAGGGTCATAGGATTGAGCCCAGTGTCAGGCTATGTGCTGGGTATGGAGCCTGCTTGGGATTCTCTCCTTCCTCTCCCTCTGCATCCCCCCACCCTGCTGGCACGTGCGCGCGCTCTCTTTCTCTCTCTAAAAAAAAAAAAGACAGAATAAGGAAAGACCATTCTCTCTTACTTGCTACCAGATTTATTTAAGTAATTTTTCTTCTGTCATTTTTCATAAATGTCCCTGAAAATCTGAATTTACTGAACAATGGAAACTTTCTGGAAAAGTCCACATGAAAGCAGGATGCTCCCTCAGGCCTGGGATTTTATTGTACCCACTCTTGACCTGCCAGGTAGGAGCAGCTCTGAAGGGTGGCTTCTTCCCCTTCCTGTCCCAAGCCACCAGGCAGCTCCCTCATTCCCTGGTCACTGCTCTCAACTCCTCCTTTACCCTCTGAAAAGCACACGAGCCGGCCTGCAGCCAAGGGGACTCTTTCTTCTCCAGTGCAGACTCTCATCCTGACTATCTCCCAGGGCTGAATCCACGGCCTCGGGTGGGGGGGAGGGGTGGCTGGAGAGGAGGATGGGAAAGGAGGGCAGTTGGGTAAGAATGAAAGCTGGGCTTGGGTGGGCACATTCTTGGGAAGACTGGGTGCCTCCTCTGCCCCGGCCGCATGAGCCCCCAGCCCCCCACTCCCCAGTCCTGCCTGACTCCAGCTAGGACCTGCCAGGCCACCCAGCCGCCTGCTCCACAGCCCTCCCGGAGTCCACTACCTGCTCGCTATGTTGGACAGCTCCCGCGGCTGCCCCCCTCCTCGTTCTTCTCCTTCAGCTTCACGCTGCCCTCCTGCCTCCAAGGGCCCCAGCCCCCCGTCAGCCTTCTCAGCAGCCCCTGAAAGTCAGCCTGGAATCCAGATGAGGAGAAGTAGTAGACAAGGGGGTCGACACAGGAATTCAGGGTGCTAAGAAGCAGCACATAACTTCTCCACGCTGGGCTTTCACCCCGGATGTAGCCCACGACATGAGACACGTTGTAGGGCCCAAAGCAGACGAGGAAGTTGAGCAGGGTGGCTGCCACAAGCCCAACCACCCTCCTCCACCGCCGGTGGCTGGCTCCCCTGCTGAGCACCCACACCAGGTGGCCATAGCAGTAGCTGGTGATGAGCAGGGGCACCCCAAAAAGGACCACAGCCATCTCCAGCCTGACGGGCAGGAGAATAGCCAGCTGGTTCTCCTGGAATTCCAAGTAGCAGGTGCCGTTGCTAGTCTGGCTGTAGGAGGAGTTCCCTGAGAATTCAATGACGTAGATCACGCTGCAGTGAGCGCCGGCCAGGAGCCAGCAGGCCCCGCTGACCAGGCCGGCCTGTCCAGGCCTTGGCCGGGCTTTGTACCATAGTGGGTAGGCCACGCTCAGGAAGCGCTCGATGCTCACAGCTGCCAGGAAGAGGGAGGTCAGATAGATGGTGGTGAAGAAGAGGAATCCGGAGAAGGGGCAGAAGATGAAGGGCAGGGGCCAGCGCATGCCACTGGCGGCCTCCACCATGCGGAATGGCAGGAAGAGCAGCAGAAGCAGGTCTGAGAGGGTCAGGTTGAGCAAGAGCACGTCCACGGCCACTGGGCGCCGCCGCAGCTTGCCCACGAAGATCACTAGGGCCACCACGTTGAGGGGGAGCCCCACGAGGAAGGTGAAGAGGTACACGGAGAAGTAGAGCCAGTGATCGCCGGGGAAGAAGGACCAGGCCGGGCTTGTGCCCATGGTGGTGGCCACTGGGGAAAGAGACAGCTAGATGGAAGAGGCAGTCTGGAGGGGGTCGTTCATGTCCCATGCCAGCAGCATCTCAACCATTGACAGGGAACACTGTCACCCCCCCACCCCCTCATGCCCCCTGATGCTTTCTCCAGCAGGGTGAGCCTGCCTGTCTTCCTGGTCATGCCCTGTCCCCTGTCCCTTTCCACCAAGGGGCCCCCTCCCAAGCCCCTTATGGCCCCATGCTCACCTGCTTATTTGAGAACCCAACTGCTCTGCCCCCAGCACCTTGCCGGCTCCTGCAACACAGTATAAGTTAGCTATTTATCTGGCAGAACTGATAAAGACCCATGACATCATTCACCGTTGAGCAATCGCACAAAACATGCCTTCAGCTCCTTTACCAGCCCCGCGCCAGTATGCAAAATGAGGAGCAAATTCCACGGCTCTGTGCCTTGCTCTTGGGCTGTCTCAGAGGGGATGCTCGAGCCAGCCCCGAGCCAGCTTCATCTTCTCCTCCCGGATCCTCCACTTGGTTTTTATCTGCTTCTCTGGAATGGCAGTCATCCAATTTGCCTTGTAAGGGCAGGAAGCATGAGGCAGTGATGGAGAGCTGGGATCTGGAACCAGCGGCTTGGGTGCACTGCCGCTCTGTCACTGACTCTGTGATTTGGGGCAAGAGGCCTAAACGCTCAATCTCCGCGTCCTCATCTGCAAAGCAGGGACCATCACAGTACCGATTTCATAGGGTTGTCGTTAGAGGAGCGCATTAATACCCGTCGAGGGCTGACAAGGGAACCTGGCATGTTGTGGTGAGTATGTAACAGATGTTAGCTGCATCATCCCAGTCACTGGTGTGGGCTTGTCTCCGGGGTGATGGTGATAATGAGAAGACTAGTGATGATAATGATGATTTAGGGGGCACATAATCCGTCGCAGACACTCAGCCTCTGAGGGCATCACCATTCTGTCCCTGGGCTTCACGGTGGGGAAGTGACTCACGCCGGGCAGCGCAGCTCATTAACGTTCAAACCCAAGTTCTGTCCAACTTCAGAGATTATGGATTATTCATTCAAATATTTATGCAGCACAGTGAGATAACCATTTTATACCCACTGGGATGGCTATAGGCGAAAAATCAGACAATGCCAAATGGTCAGCGGGAGGTGGGGGAATGGGAATCCTCTCAAACGTTGCAGGTAATATAAAATGGTAGAGTGACTTTGGAAAGCAGTTTCTTAAAAGAGTTAATATCAATTTACCATGGGATCCAGCTCCACCGTATGTTATCTACTTCAGCAATGTTCGTAATAGCCAAAAAGTAGAAACACCCCCGCCCCCCCACCCTGCGGTAGCCCATCAGTTCACCAGCTGGATAGATCTCGTAGCGTGTCCATAGGATGGAATACTATTTGCCAGTAAAACGGAGTGAAATACCTATGAGTGCTAGAACCTCAAAAACATGCCAAATGAAACAAGACAGACATAGAATGCCATACACTGTATGTTTCCATTTATATGAAATGTCCAGAATAGGCCAATTTGTACCTACAGAAGGTAGATTACTGGTTCCTTGGGGACTTGGGGGGGGTTAACTGTAAATCAGCAGGAGGGGTCTTACTGAGCTGATGAAAATGTTCTAAACTGGATAATACAGTTGCACACCTTAGTAAATTTACTAAAAAACATTGACTGGAACACTTAAAATGGGTGAATTTTATGAGATATCAATTTTATCTCAAATAAGTTGTTAAAAACAGTTTTGCAGTCATGGGTTTGGTGGGAGTGAGGTCTCGGGTGATTGAGTGGTAGGAGGGTAATAAAGCCTCAGTAGCACGGAGGCCGAAAGCCACTGGGGAAGCACTTAGCAGGCAAGCAATGGCAAGTGCACAGGCTGACCTGTTGGGGGAACATGTAGAAGGCTTCGGGCTGAAGAGACAAGGGTCATGTGGGGCTTCAGGGGCCCTAGGGAGGAACTAAATTCCACCCCTAAATGGAGCAGGCACAATTCACCAGAAGAAGTGGTCCAGCGGCAGCAGGTGCTCCCGAGCAGTGGGAGAGAGAGCAGTCCCTGGCTTTCTGGGAGGGGCAGTGAGGCTGCATGGGCTGGAGTTCATCTTACACTGAAATTCTCTGGTCTCACCACCGTGCAGGGAATAAACTTGTTTCTCGCTTCTGTGGAGCCTCAGGCAAGTTATGTAACTTCTCTGGTCTGTTTTCATTTAATTATAAAATGGGTAATAACATTTTCCTTGGAAGGCTATTGTGACCATTCATTCATGTAGCAACTGTTTACTGAGTGCCTACTATGCATGAAGCTCCCCTCTATTTGCTGGGAATAATCAGCAAATAATCAGCAAATAATCAGCAAATAAAATTCCTTGCCCTTGTAGACATTTATGCATAAAAAGAGGTAGCTTGTATAAACCAGTTCTTGCACACTAGGTATGCAGCTAGACTTTCTGTGTCTTATATGTCCGTGGCATTATTGTCTTTAGAGGAACAAGTTGCCTCATCAGAGCAGATGCTCAGATGTTTGTCTCCTCCATGGCCACTCTCCTCTACCTATTCTTTTGCAGGTTTGGGGTGCCACCATTCACCTTTGCAAAGTGGACCACAAAGACAGGCGTTAACCCTGATAGCCCAAGTTTTTCAAATGCCCCCTGCCCCTTGGGGGTCCTGCCTTGCAGAATCACATCCCATATCCACCCCTTCCTTGCTGTAGGGCCTCAGGAAAATTTCTTAACCTGCAAAATGAAGATGGTGATAATACCTGGTCCAGGACTGTAGCTAACTTATGCAGTGCCTCTGTACAAATTAGGAAAAGGAACCCCCCTCCAGGTGGTAGCACCCTCCACCAGGGTGCACTGCTTGAAGAGTGAGCCATATCTTTGTTCAAATTAGAATAACATGCTTCTTCCTCTGGTTAGAAGCAGTCCCATGCCAGGCACATGGCTTGGCGAGGAAAGCACAGGTTAGAATTTAGTCAGTGTTTGCCCCTCAGCCTGGCATGCTTGTGCAGTGAACAATCTGCCCACCTGTACAGCAGCTGCATGGCCAAATCAAAGGATTGTGTGAAATGGGACAACACTTTTAAAGTGCTTGACGTGGTGACTGTCACATCTTAGAGACTGTATTTGTTAGTGACTATTTCTGGTGTTGCTAGTATTTTTAATCCCTGTGAAGCAGCTTTTCCTACCAACTTCCTGTTCGCAGTTCCAATGCTGCCCTCTTGTGAGTTCCAAATGGTATAACAGCGTCAACATCTTGCCTCCTGCCTCTTCTCTTATTCAGAAATTAAACTGTTCATTCCTAGAAAACCTTTTGGGAGTAGCATCTCCCAAAGTGTATCATCAGAGTGGCATCTCCTCTGGATTGGAAGAAAATCATAGCACTGGCAGGTGGGGCATGAGGAGAAGAGGGAGAGGCAGAAGTGGGGAGTCATGCTGATGTGTACAGAGGCAAGCTTACCTTCCTTCTGTGACCTAGCCCCTGGCCTCTGTTCTTCCCTCCAGCTGGGATGCAGTCTTCTGCCAGGCTCAGTTCTTTCAGGTGCAAGGTTGCTCTCAGGCCAGGCTGCCCTGCAGTTCCTTTGGCTCTGGGCTCCAGGGGCCCAGACAAGCAGCCAGGCTCTCCTGCTCCATGTCCCTTCTCCCCAGCAGTGGCTCCTACTTCTGTGATGTCCCTCCTTTCGTTCTTGCCACACTTGTCACCCGCCCAGTACCCCCTCCCAAGTAGCCAGTCACCAGCGGGTTGAGCACCACACTCCAAGCCCCTGTGATGAGTCCCAGTTTCCGCCAGCAGCCTCCCATGTCGGGGCGCAGGAAGCCAGCCACGTTGGAGGCATTGTAAGGTCCTAAGCAGAGCAGCAGTGTGAGCAGTGCCCCGCCGGCCACCCAGGCTGCCTTTAGCTTCCGTCTGTGGCTCAGGCCTGAGCGGACCAGTGCCCGGAGGCAGCCCACGTAGCAAAAGGCTGTAATGCTCAGGGGCAGGAAGAAGAGCAGCAGAGAGAGGCTGAGGCGAGCAGGGCCCGCTGAGGCTGGGTCCCAGGCCTCCAGGCAGACTGGAGAGCCATTGACTGGCGTGTTGATGCCCAGAGAGCTGGTGGTATTGTCCATCCAGCCTCCCGGAGCCTCCAACCCAAAGACCAGCCCCAGGTGACAGAGAACAAGGGCCCATATGGCCGCACACACCCCCCAGGAATAGCGTGGCCTCCGGGCCGCTTGGTAGCCCAAGGGGAAGGCAGCCCCTAGGTAGCGGCCTACGCTCAGGGCAGCCAGGAAGCCCCCGCTGGCATAGAGCGGAGCGAAGTGGGCCAGGGCAAAGGCAGGACAGAGTGGGGCCGGCAGAGGCCAGGCGCCCGAGGCCAGGGCCTCCACAGCCTTCAGGGGCAGAGAGGCTGCCAGCAGGAGGTCAGAGCAGCCCAGGTGGAGGGCATAAACAAGGCTGGGGGTGAGGCGGAGCCGGGCGTGGGACACGGCGCCCCCAATGGCCAGGGCATTGAGCGGGAAGCCCAGCGCAAAGGCGGCCGCGTAGAGGGCGAAGGAGAGCTGCGGGGGCAGGTCCATGGGGCCAGGGCTGGCCTCCACGCTCCTGAGCGCCACTTGCTCCCCACCCTTGGATCGGCTTGTGGTGGGGTGGGGGTGGGGGTCAGGGGCTCCTGGGATCACAGACTGCTCAGGGTATTTGAAGTCATCTAGTGAGATACCAACGATCTCAACCAGAAAGGCCCACGAGGGAGGTGGTGCCAGTGAGCCGGTGAGTCCGGGTTCAAAGTGAGGACCGATAGCCCTCAGTCCTCTGCTTTCTTTCCACCATAGCCTCTCTTAAAACACAACGGAAGTGTGCACGTCCCGTCAGAGGAAAGGCCTCCTGATTTCTGAGACTGGGGAGAGAAAGGGTAGAAGATTAGCACAGAGTTGGGCCCCATGGTGTGTGTGTTTTTCCTAGGACTGGAAGTTAGAGTCCTGCGTCCACTCCCCTCCCCCAGTTCCCTGGGAAGGGAAGCAGCTGCCCCCTTCCCCCCAGCAGGGACAGCGGAGAGCCTGCATAGCAGCTGGGGGAGGGTTGGTGGCAACTCCTAGCTGGGGGGTTGGGGGAGATGTCAGGATTTGGGTAAGGTGGAGGCTGTGACCAAGGGCAGGCGAAGGGGGGTGCCAGGGCAGAGCCCAAGGGTACGCCAGGTCCCATCAGTGCCATAGGGAATGACCTTAGCCAACTTCAGGGGGCACCCTAAGCAGGTGAATTAGGGAGTCTGGGGGAATAATCGCCATGGAGAGAGGAGCCACAGAAAGAGGGACTCACCTCTCGGAGCTGCCAGATGTCTCTGAGGAGCAGAAGTCCCCCTGGCTGGGCTGAGGGAGGGTGTCCAGGATGGGCAGTGAGCTGGAAGGGAGACGAGGGCGGGGTGGCAGGGCCATTAGCCTGAGGCATGAGCAGCCTGGGTGAGCAGCTAATGGGGCATCTCGAGCAGGAGCTGAGGCCAGGAGGTGAGGGTCCAAACAGATGATGCAAACAGGAAGGGGACAGGGCAGCAATGAGGGCTTTTTCCTAGGCAACTTGAGGAGTGTGTAGTTAGTCCCTTAGAGGAGCAGGGTTGTTGGGGTACGACCAGAACACTGCTCAATCCCACCCCACCCCAGCCTCCTCAGACCTGCTCTGGACGCTGTCTTCTTTCCTCCTGGATGAGTCCATGGGCAGGCCCAGGCCTTACATGCTCCCTCATAGATAACAAACTTTGGTGGCCCACACCACGTCCATTTGATGACTGATATGATGGTGACACATCAGTTTGAGGTGTCGCCTCTGTGACAGGCTGTGGGCACGTTTTGCGAGGAGAAGGTTTTCCCTCTCCTCCCCCTCTGACTCAATGACAGTAGTTTCTGACCTTTCCTTCTGGTGCTGGCAGGAGTGGGGAGGAGGACAGACAAGGGACAGGTCCCGTTTGGTGGTGCTTTCTCTGGGGCACCTGGAGGGACACTGGGTGGCTCTCACTAAAGGCACAGATGGTGCGAGTCTCCAGCTGGCCACTTAGCTTTCTTCTCAGCCTCTGAGAATTTAGCTGTTTACTTCCCTGCCGGGGTCACCCTGCCCTTCTAGGAAGACCTTCTAAGGGAGATTTAAAATGGCCACAGGCTGTCTCTGTGATTCTATCTCTCTGTCTCTGACTATGCCTGTGTCTCTCTGTCTGCCTGTCTCTGCCTCAGACAACACAGCCTCTCTCTGGACTTCAGATCTCTCCATTTTTGGGTGTGTGTGTGTGTCGGTCATCAGGCCGCCACATCGTCCCAAATTCTAAGTCACCTAGAACAAGCTTCGCTAGTGGTTTCCTGGAAGTGCTTCCCACCAGGCTTCCGGTGAAGGCAGCGTGGGATTCTCAGCATATCAACCATTGCCTCCAAAGAAACGATCGGGTCCCCTTTTTCCACTTCAGCCACTGAACTGATTCTTGGTTGCCTCCCTTCCCCGTCCTACATATGTCGTCCAGCACCTCCCTTGGGATGTGGAAGAACTTGCCATCTGTTGTTTAGTATTTTATCTTTGGGAAACTGGCAGAAATGAGGAAAAACCAAAAGGAGGGCCATTTCACCTCCCATAACAAGCGTTTGGAAGAGGAGGAAAGCAGGGCGTGAAGGGAAAGAGATGTTGGATCTTCAAGACCCCTGCTTGGCCCCACGCCTCTGGTGGTTTAGGTCTCTGCCCAGTGTCACCTTCGCCGAGGGCCTTCCTTGAACCCTCTCCAAACGGGCCCCTCCCCTGTTCCAGTCCATCTTCATCTTGCATTGTGTTTATTCCTAGTGCTCATGAACCTGTGATACCAGATTTGCTGGCCCCTCTGCTAGAATATTGGTCAGCGAGGCCCAAGATTTCTGCCTGCTTTGTCCACTGCTTGTTGCTTCCATAGTGGGGGCTCAGTAATTGAGTGGATGACTGACTGGTTGTCAGGGCCCTGAGAGGGCAGTGAGGTCCGGGGCTGCGTGGAGGGCTACCTGGATTCTGGAGGCCCTGGCTGCAGAGTTGTCTGAACTCCGTTGGCCTGTTGACAGCCACATCTCTCGGTCAATTGGTCACGAAGTAGGCTAATGTCAGCAGCTGGGCTCGGACAGGATGGCAGGGCTCCCGTTGGTTGCCAGGGAGCCCAGGCCAGGCCTCACCACGTTCAGGGCTGTCTTCAGCTCCTTTCAGGGGCCCCTGTCCTAAAACCTTTTGGGCACCCTAGACTAGAGATCCCCAAAATAAGGATGATGTCATTTCTTTTTTGCATCCCAACAACTGCTCTATGCTGGATGCATTGACAGGTGCTTGGCAAATGTTTGCTGAATAAACAGTTGAATGGGTGAGCGATCCTGGACCTCATTCTTGAGACAGAAAGCCCAAACACTTACCCTTTCCCTGAGACAGTTCTTGCCGTCCCCCCTTCCTCCGGAAATGCTGGCTTCACACTGGGGACAAAGTGGATTGGTGGGGGAATGAGTGCCTCGCCCTGGCTTAATTCCAAGGGTGACCAGAACGTCGTCTTCTCAGAGAGCAGATTCCAGTATTGAGCAGATGGGAAGGGAGGGCAGGGAAGGAAGTGGAATTTGTGCAGCGCCCACCATGGGCCAGGAACTTGTATCCCCTTGCTGATGTATTAACCACGTGTTTCTGCTTCTAAGAATAGGTGGAGAAAGGTCAAACCTGAAACGTGGAGGGGAAGCTGGGAGGACCTAACTGGAAAGTCTGAATTAGCAAACATGGCAGGGAATGGGCGATGGTGACAGTCGGTGAGAGGAAAGCAGTGAGGTTTCTCAAGGCAGTCGGCTTTCGAGAAGTTCTTGGGCAACTGTGGGTTGTGACCGAACTTGGCAGCGGGACTTTTGAGAACAGCTGGGAGTGACGAATCGACTTCCGCTTCTTCCATTCTTCAAGAGAGGCCAACAAGGTGGCCATCTGGTTTTTAGGGATTTTTGGCTGTTGTGACAGGTTTCTGATAATGTGACTCCAGCATGTGTATGACTGTCCCCCATTTCTTATCTTGAGCCGCCTGCACCACAGGTGGTGGCACTCCCATTTAGCTGATGAAGAAACTAAGGCTCAGATGAGCCGGTGAGCTCGTTAGCAGATCACTGAGCTCGTTAGCAGAAGGGTCAGGACTCAGACTTCTGCTGGTCCGCCTGTAGGGCCAGTGCACCCTTTGCAACAAGACAACAGGCTCCCCAGTCCGTGGCTTTGATCTTGAGGTTGCCCCGAACCCTTTCCCTTCTCAAGCCCCACGGGGCCCTCCTAAATCCTCCTCCCCTGCCCCCCCGTTCTCACTCTGACCCCAGGTTGGAAATCGTTCACGGGTTCTTTGAAATGGTATCTGAGCCATTTTTATTGTGCAGCTCTGTGTGTGTTATACGTCTGTCCACACCAGTGTGTCTCAGCCCACAAGACCCCCGAGGGGAGGGGCAGCAGCAACAATGGAATATTCCCCTCGCTGACGAGTGGAGGAGAACCCAGCGCAAGACAGCCCTTCTCTCCCTGCGCTTTGCTCCAGAGGCAGAAATTAGGCACAGGACGAGTGTGTGGGGCTTTCAGAGCAGGGGTGAGGGAGCCAAAGGGATGGAGAGGGAAAGAAAAAAAAATACAGTAACAAGCTGGGGTGCTGGCCTGCTGGGAACAGGGTTTGAGAGCTGGTGAGCGGTGGCAGGTGCCGGGGAGGGGCAGGGGGATGTGTGCTTTGCTGGGTTGGTGTTTAGACGCCTTTCCCAGTGAGAAGGAGAGCGGACGGGGAGCAGGCCTTTGGGAAGGTCAGGCTTACCAGTGCTGAGAAGGAAGGCTGTCTCTGGGCCACATTCGAAGTTCTGTGCCCTGACTGGGGCTTCAGGGATGGTGTGCATGTGTGTGCTTGTGTGCGTGTGTGTGCATGGATATGGAGGGGAGGCTGTGTGGCTTTGCAGCTGAGCAGCAGGGGCTGGGCAAGCTCCACAACCCGCCGGCCCCTGCAGTCCCTCACTTGGTGCCTCTGCTCCAGTGGGTTAGGCCGGTCAGTGCTTGAGGGTCACGTATTCCACCGCATCCTGGGCTAGAGGCCGCTCCCCCACCCCAAGATGAACCAGCTCCGAGTAATGTATCCCCTCATCTTCTGGACTGTCCGGAAGCACGTTCTCATAGTCGCCCTGAGAAAGCCACGTTGTGTGAAGTGGGCCTCATGGCCCCTGGCCTTCCAGTCTGCGTTCCCTGCCTGTTCCCTCCCTGGCTCCTCCCGGGGGTCCAAGAGCCCGAGCAGGAGTCCTCTTGTCCCCGCACTGGCTGCAGTCAGCATCTCAGACTAGGAGTGCTGCCCTGGCTCCGACCGCACCTGTGTCTGGGCAAACCCCACCCCACCAGCCCTTGCCACCAAAGAAGCCACCAAGTCCTTCCCCTCTGGGACTCACAGCTAAAGCCAGGTCCCCACACCCCTACCTTCCATGGCCCTGCCCCCTTACCACTCGACGCTTCTGCAAGACAGAGTAAGTGACCGTGTCGTCTCTGTTTGGAGAAGGTCCCTCTGTCTCCAGGGTCCCTGCATCTCTGAGGAAGGGTAGATGAATGGTCGCAGATGAAGCCTTTTGTGTGAACTCTCTTCCTATTTCCTACTCCCCTAGACCCCAAGAGCACCCCAGAGCAGAGCCTGGCTCACGGGCCTGCCACAAAGAGAGCAGGTGGGACACGAGCCATTCCTCCCACAGCCCTCCCCTGGTGCACATGTCACCCTCCCGGGACCCTCACTCAGTACCCAGGTCTTGGTGTATCAGTCTCGCCAACAGGAAAGCGCAAAGTGGCGTAACTGATGGCATCTTCCATCACCGGATTGTAGCACCCCAGGGAGTGGGGGTCTTCGGAGAGTGGGGCCCTTCTAACCTGGGAGAGAGACAAGGCCTCAGTTCTTGCCACTCCTTTCTCCACCTGAGTCCCCCGCCCCTGGCCTCTGACCCGCAGACCTCCCCACAGTGCTCTTTGCAGCCCCCCTGCCCTTTGTCTCCCCTTGACTTCCGGGTCTGCCCCCCAGGTCATCTTTCTCCATATCTTACCTTTTGCTTCCTCACAAAGAAGCTCTGCCCACTGGAACTTTCCTGGAGCCCCTGCTGGCTTCGTATCCTCTTCCAGCTAGGAAATAAAGCCCCGCTCCCGTGGGGATCAGGGAAGTGGGAACAGGACCCTGAACAGTGGTCATGTGGGGGCTCCAGGATGGCCAACCAGAGTCACTCTGGGGAAGGAATCAGGGAGAGCCCGGGATGTGGGCCTTGGGGGGAGCTCACCTTCGCTGAAGCTTGACTCCCCAGAACGCCAGGAGGAGGGTGGCCAGGCAGAACCCCACTCCCACGGCCACTCGCCTGCCGATGGTCTCCGGGCTGTCTGGTGGGGGAACGAGTGACCATGAGTTGGGGATACTGCCTCTTTCGGGTCACGGCCAGCTCTGCCTTGCAGCATTTGCCCAGGAAGCATCTTCAACTTCTCTGTGTGGCCGCTGTCCTTGCCTGGGCAACTTCTCCTCCACACGTAGGGGCCGTGATGCAGAGAAGGGGAGAGGCCGGCCCCTGCCTGCGGGCCCTCCATTGGGAGGAAAGGGCTAACTCTGAGGGAAGTGACAGACACAGGCACACACAGGACCTGCAGTAAAAGCTATGACTTCTTTAGCGGCCGCTTGGCCATACTTATCAGAACTTAAAATCACTTGTCCTTCGAAGCAGCAATTCCCTGTAGGAATTTATCCTGCAGCTGTCCTTCAGGGGGGCCAGAGCCGGAGACAGCGCAGGGCTGTGCGGAAGGCACGGGGTAGATAGGGTTTGCCACTTCTGTGCACGGGGAGACAACGACAATGCTGCCCTGAGGGAAAGAGACAGGTCTCCAGGGTGTCTGCAAAGTGGAGACCCGAGGCACAGGTTTTTATACAATATGTTGCATTTCCAAATAACACGTTCAGGCATCCAGCTTTGCTGGCCATGATCCCCTAAATCTAAAGCCAAGGCTCCAAGTTTAATCGAAAAAGTATAATAAATCAATTAGATAACCTCCCTATTGTTTCCAGACTCTTCAGAGACCCTGTGCGTGCACGGACATAGAACACTCTCCACATGGTATTGTTATGTGGGGAAAAAAGAATGTCCAGGACAACATGTGAGCTCTCCCACGATTTGCATGACGAACGGTGTGTAGACAGAGACCTACTTATCATATTGTGCGCGGGCAGAATAGCTCTGTAATTAGATGCAGCCAGCTGCCAGTAGTGAAGGCCTTCAGGGAGGGGTAGAATCCTCAGGAAGAAAGAAAGGAGAGGTGTCTTTCTACTATTTACCCTTTTGTGCTATTGGATTTTACCTTGTCTTAAAAAAAAATACTGTAATCTCAAAAGAGAAAGATAAGCGGCCTGTCAAGGGTGAGACAGAGAGAGACAGAGAGGGACCCAGAAAGAGCTCAGGCTGTCTGGCAGACGGGGGCAGCCTGAGACGGAACCTTCCTAGAGAGTCAGGAGAGACTGCGAGAAGGAGGAAGACAGGTGAACCTGTGTGGAGCAGGCACTGTGGCTGGGAGTGACCGGCTGGGCTGCCCCACAGGACAGGGGAGGGAGGGAAGGAGAAGGGGGTTCAGAAAAGAAGAGGGGAGGGGCCTTACAGTAGACGGTGAGGGTGCTGGGTGGCGACTGGGCCCTGCCCAGCTGGTTGGCCGCCTCGCACCAATAGGCGCCTGAGTGCTGGATCTTCACGGGATCCAGTCGCAGCATCTGATCATAATGGTGGAGGTTTTGGTTATTCCAGTCAAACCAGGTGTACTGGAAGATGGGAGGGTTGGCATCGCTCTCACATGTCAGGACTGCCTTCTTCCCCTCCATCACTTGATCCTTTGGGCTGATGGCCACACGCAGCTTCCTGGGTGCATCTATAAGGAGAAGCAAAATCAGGATCCAGGCAGCTGGTCACGGGCTCTTCTGTCTGTCTCCAGCTCCAGCCACTCACACAGCACTCGGAGCATCCTGGCCTCAGACATGGTCTGTCCTATGGAGTTGTTGACGAAGCAGTTGTAACTGCCGGCATCTTCTGGAGAGATGGAGTCAAAGCCCAGTTCTTTTCCTTCCTTCAGAAAGATTCCATTTTTCTTCCAGAAGAAGTGGACGTCTCTGGGTCGGCTACTTGAGAAGTTACATCCAAGGAGGACTCGGTACCCGGAGTGAATCTCAGAAGAGGGGCTGATCTGCAGGATCCTGACATCCTTGGGGGCATCTGGAGAGCAAGGGCCTCAGGCTGACCTCTTGGGTCCCTTTCCCCCTTTCTGTCCCCATGACTTTCTCTCCCCTTGGCCCCAAGACCAGACTCTCAGCCTTCAATTCTTTGTGAAGGTTCCAGCCCAGGCCCCAGGCCCCACGCCCTGAGAGCCCATATCCCAGCTGGGCTACCTCTTGGATCCCTTTGCCCGGCCACTCACGCTGGACATCCAGGTTGACAGAGGGAGCCCACGAACACCACTGGTTACAGGCTGCACAGGTGATCGGCATGGTGTCCCAGGCAACTTTTTGAATTATCAGCATCCCGGGTGAATTTTCCCTCCGGAAGCCTTGGAAGTCCCACTCATATCGGGTAACTCTGGGATTACTGGAACTGTAGTTACAGGACAGGGTCACAGTGTCTCCTTCTCGAATTCGCGTGGGGTTTTGAATCACCGTGGTGACCTCCTTGGGGGCATCTGGGAGGAAACCAGGCAGATGGGCGAGGGAAAGGCAGCTGTCCAGACTACCTTTCCCAGTGCCTCCTCCTCCACCCCCCTCCCCCTGCCCCAGCCTATCCCCTGCGTTCACACAATTCCTAAATTAACCAAAGGAAGGCTGGTGCTTTCCTCTCGCATCTGTGCAAGAACCGGAACCTGGCTGTGGTTTGCGGCAGGATGAGGCAGCAGGTCAGAGCAGAGCTCAAGCATAGAATGGGAGCCGGATAGGCTGAGAGCTCAGTAATCCCCATCAGAGCCTCTGGCTCAGACTCGGACATCCCAGGGTCCAAGGCTCAAACTTAGGGATTCTCTTTGTCCTGGGCTCGACTGACGGACAAGAATCACTGTGTTAAACAGGGTCCAACCTCTGATGGAGAGGCAGTGAGATATTTTGCCCCAGCTCTCCTTGAAAACTTCAGGCCCCCTTCTGGGACTCTGCCACTGCCTAGTGACACCAAGTTCTCCGTGTCCCTCACGGGGCTCTGGCATCCTGCTGTTCATTCATTCAACAAACATCTACTGAGTACCCACCACGAGCCAGACCCTGTCCTGGTGCTGGGTGTACAACTGGGAATAGCAGCCACGCACCTGCCGGAGGAGCGTACATGTTGGGAGGCCCCTCTGCTTGCCGTCCATGTTAGGACCCAGGAATCTCCTGAGCCCGGTCTGCCTGCCTCCTCCTCCCACTAGAACCCAGAGGCCCTGTGACTACTCACACTGGACGTCTAACTCAGTCTCCTGGCCAATTTGTCCAAGACCAAGTCTGTTTTCTGCCAAGCAAGAATAATTCCCAGCATGCTCAAGGAGGACCTCTGGGATCTGGAAGGTCTTGCTTGTCCTTCCCGGCACTTTTATCTCATTGTGATACCAGGTGTAATTGGTTGGAGGAGGATTGGCCACTGACATACAAGTCATCTCTACTTTATTTCCCTCCTTAGCTGGTGAGGAGAGGATCTCAACCCTGGAAGGTTCTGGAGCATCTGGAAAAAGGTGCAGAGGCAGAAGAGGGAGGTGAGCAAAGGCCTCTGGTTCCACCCCGTGCTAACTCCCAGCCTGCCCCCCTCCCAGCTCCCGGGAGGCTCACAATACACTTGGAGGACCACTTCATCCGACCGTCCTGAGCCTAGATCATTGAAGGCCTCACACTGGTACTTTCCACTCATCGTCTTGGTCACAGTGGACAGAGTTAGTGTGGGTGTCTTCTGCTCCCTCAGCCGGGTCCCATCCTTGAGCCAGGATATACCCCAGGACTCTGGGTTACTGCTGATGACCTGGCACGCCATGGTCACAGACTCTCCCTCTGTTACATTGGCTCCTTCGGGACTGACCTCAATCTTCAACTTCGGGACATCTAGAGGAGCAGAGGGGCAGTGGGAGAGGGGGTAGGGACTTCTCGGGGGTGTCACGTGGGGGGAAGTTCTTAGGGCTTTTGATTCAGATAAAGCAGTGGCCTACACATAGCGTGTGAATGTGGACAGCCACTTGCTGTCCCCCTTGTCAACAAAGATGGGCTGTTCCAAGCACCTGGGTGACAGTCATGGACTCCTCACCTGTCTCTCTGCTCTGCACACCACCTCCCACCGGTTCCCAGAGTTCTGGTCTCCACCAGCAGTCAGCTGTCTTCCTGATACCATCAATCAGACTTCGCCACTCCCCTGCTTGAAACCATTCAGGGGATTCCGCACCCACAATAAAATCCAAAACCCTGCTGCCGCCCACGAGGTCTGGCCTCGGCCCTCCTTTCCTACCATCGGGCTCCTCGGACACAGGGCTGAGGCTCTCAGGCCCCTTGCTCTGGCGCAGGCGCACCAAGCTCCTACCCCCAGGCCTTTTCTTTTCCTGGGATCTTCCGGCAAATAGCTGCCTGCCTCAATCTTTCCCTTCGCCCCAGTTCACCATCCTCAGAGAAGCCTCCATCTGCCCCTCCCTCCATCCCAGCCTGGCTTTACTTCCTCCTAATACCCTGACCACTGCCTGCCCTTAAGTTCCGTATTTCTTTGTTAATCCAGGCACTGTTTGTCTTCCCCAACTGCAGGGCTAGCTCCTCAGTGGGCGAGAACAGGCCTGGCTCCTAGGAGGCTCGTAGGAATTA
The DNA here is from genome assembly GCF_024610735.1 of Ursus americanus. NCBI lineage: Eukaryota > Metazoa > Chordata > Mammalia > Carnivora > Ursidae > Ursus > Ursus americanus. The sequence continues at coordinate 40,876,453 of NC_142147.1, read as the reverse complement.
TTTATTGAATGAATGAAAGGCACAAACAATGATGTGAAAACATTTCTTACCCCGCGGCCCCCACCCAGGGGAACAAAAAAAACCCCCTAACCACATGATCTTAAATTCACATCATGGCTCGAGGATATTAAATTACGTTATTCTCCTGGACCAAAGCAGGTGCTAAGATGAAGCTGCTCCCCAAAACACCGGGGCTCACCACAGGGGAGGTGGAGGGATGCAGCCCTGGCTGGACCTTTCCCAGCTGTTGGTGTCCACGGACCTTCCTTCCATGTAGATGCCCGCTACCTTTGGCGCACTCTGAGAGCTTGGGGAGAAGAGACAAGACCCTGGTCCTTCCCCTGGGGGCACTGGGGGACACTCACGCTTTACGTCCAGCAGCACCGTCTCCTCGGAGACGATCCGCTCTGCTTTGTGATCCCAGAGCTGGCAGGTCAGGTTCCTGCCATGGTGCGTCCAATGCGGCTGGAAAGTGAGCTTGCTCTGGGTGGAGACGGTCTTGGTGGTCAGGGTGGTCAGGGTGGTCAAGGTGATGCCAGGCTCCTCCAGGGACCACTGCAGCTGGATCTGATACCCAGGGCAGGAGAAATTCAGCAAGCAGGTCAGAGTGACTTCCTGGGACTCCTGGATTTCTGGAGGGAGCTGAATGTGCGGTGAAAGGGGCGTCTCTGCAAAAGAGTAGGGGCCAAGCTGGAGGCCTGGGAGACCAGGGGCCTGTGTGCCAGCCCCTCACACCTGGCTGTAGACGCCCCGCCCCCAAACAGCCCCTCAGGAGCCCCTTGCTTGTCCCTTCCATCTCTCTCTGGGCCTGCCTTTCTCCGGTTTGAATCACTTTTGCTCTGCTGAAACACTCTCTAAAAGGTCTTGTGAATGCTGATGCTCCTTAGGAATCCTGTTTTATATTTTATACTCACCTAGTTCTCCTTCCCTGATGTTTGCTCTCTAAACATTTTCAAGATCACTCCCCCACCCCAAGGGAATTTTACCAGGTTAGGGCACCATGCCTTTCTTGGCTTTGATGACAAACCTGCATTTGTAATGCCCTCAATGCTGGGAGACCTCTAGCATGGCCCTTTAGAGATCTCCGGGGCTTGGCCACCCTAGGACAGCAGGTCTGAGGCCACATTTCTCATCGCAGTATAGGGCTGCTTAGCTTAGACGCTTCCAACCCCCGCACTGAAGAAACAGACTGTGGGGTGGAGGTCCCAGGCCTAGGTTTCATTAGCCCCCTACCTGTGTCTCTTTTAGACATGGAGGCCTAATTAGAATTAATCGCCAAGATTAAGGCATTGGGAGATTTCACTCAAATCAGAGGTTTCCATCTTCTCTTGAAAAATCAGGCAACCCGGTGCGCCTGGATGGCTCAGTCAGCTAAAGCGTCTGTCTTCCGCTCAGGTCACGATCCCAGGGTCCTGGGATCGAGCCCCTTATCAGGTTCCCTGCTCAGCGGGAAGCCTGCTTCTCCTTCTCCCTCTGCCTGCCATTCCCGCTGCTTGTGCTGTCTCTCTCTCTCTCTAATAAATAAATAACATCTTAAAAAAAAAAAGAAATAAAGAAAAATCAGGCAACCTGGAACCCAGGTTCCAGCATGGGTGGGAGCTGAGGGGCAGGTGCCATGCTTGAGGAGAGACAAGTGCTCGGGCTGTGGGCCCCATTATCTTGTGCTGCCCTGGTCACTTACTGCCACCTCCTCCCTGGCCTCTACAGGCAGCCTGGTTTGCAACCCCTGTCCCAGCAGTTGGGTGTTTCCCACCTCCCTCCTTGCCCGAAAACGAGGCAGAGGACCCCATCCCCCAGGGCCTTACTAGAGACGTTGAGGTCTATTTTCTCCATCCATCTGTCAGTCTTCGTAATCAACCTCAGCCCCAGATGGCCATTGTCTTGTTCAAGCACAGGGTTGATGAAGATGGTGCAGTTGGAGCTTCGGTCTCCCAGGACCTGAACTCTTTTCGGGTGAAAAGTGTAATTCCAAGGCTTTCTGTCCTCATAGAGAATGGAACCCTTGAAGTTCTTGGTGGCATCATCGTATTCATAGTTTCTGTACAAGGTCAGGTTTTCCAGTGCCTCTGAAAACCTTGGAATTTTGTATTTACAGGGAATCCAGACACAGGCCCCGTCCCAGCTGTAGAGAGTGTGGGGCCGCTCAAACTTCCATTCAGATGAGTCAGAAAAGGCCAAGTATTCTGGAACCCACCACAGTGATCAAAAAGCATTATTGAGGGACATAAAGAGCTTTCAAATGAATAAAGAATCCCCTCTGAAGATAGAGGGAGAGAAGAAGGTACACAAAGAGAGCAGTGTATACACACACATACCCTGCCTGTCCCCACCCTCCCCAACTTATTCTTTGCTCCAGAGCTCTCCTCCTCCTCCAGCTCCCACAGACATCCCAGAACCCAAGCCTAAGCCACAGTCCTTACCAAGGAGCAGGAGCGAGGGGCCGAGGAGATGCATGGTGCTGTGTCTAGGCAGGAGCCTGGGCCGGGAAGAATTTGTCTTTGAGCCATCTGGTCACTTACTTCTTTCAGATGGCTTTTCTTGCTCACCCACCAAGCTCCAGCCCCTCTTCCCTGATCCCAGGAGGACCACATCTGGTTGCATTGCAGGATGTGAATTCTGGATGTTCATAGGGCCTTTGTGGGTATGCCTTGTCTATTCTGTCAGCCTAAGAACTCTATACAGCAAACCTGTCTCTTTTCCTAGCCCTCCTTCCCCTTCCATTCATCCATCCATCCATCCTTCCATTCATCCATCCATCCATTCATAATTTTACAAACTTCCTGCCCAGCTCTCAGGCTTTGAGTGGCACCAGACCACTGGGCGCCTTGAATCCCAGGCCCCGGGTAGCTTGAAGCTCACCTGGAGGCACCTAGTGAAGGATTTTATGTAGGTCAGAGCCATGGTCAAAACTTGATTTTAAAGACCAGGAACAAAATTACTCTAAAACTAATTAGTGTGATTCCAGGAGAGCATTTAGAGGGGTCTGGAAGAACTTAGGAGAATGTGGTCCAAGGGTCCTACTCAGAGAAGCCCAGGGGCTGGGAAGAAAACATAAATCAGCCAAGTAGGGACAGAGGTCATGCCTTGGGTAAAGGCAATGACACTCCCAGCCCCAGGCAATTGCTGCCAGTTGGGAATATGAGCTTAGCACTGCCTGACCTCCCACTGTTTTAAGAGAAGTAAGAAGCCAGATTTTCATGTGAATGTTCCACTTTCATAAACAAACAAAAAACAAACAAACAAACAAACATGGTGCTGGCCAAACCAGACCTGTCTGCAGGCTGGAGGCATTCCAAGGGCCCCCAGTTTGCAGCCACGGCCATCTGTCTCTCCTTGACACATGAGTGAGCTTATCTGACACCTTACTAGAATTTTACATAGAGTTACATTTACAGAGAGTTAAATTTAAGTCCCAATTTGCATGGCTGGGCCGCTCTGTGCTGGTCCCTCTGGAGTTAGCAGGATGTGTGACAGAGTGTGTCTCCGGTCTCAGCACAGACCTGCACCCGTCCCACCTGCTCAGCCAACATTTCCCACACAGCAAGGGCCCCTCACCCCCTCAGGCTGTTTATCTCCTCAGGCGGCGTGGATCATGCCAAATGCTGTTGGGTGTCCAGTACCCGGGGTGGGGACAGCTGGGCCGCTTGCTGAGAGGGAAGAGGGCCTGTCCCCAGGAGTAGTGCCTGTGCTGGCCTGGGCCGGGCCTGGGTTAGGGGCAAGGGCTCTGAATGGAGGCAGACTCTCCAGACAGAACCGATACCAACACGGCAGGTGCTAACAGGGCTACACACAAAAACGTCTTCATGGCCACATCCACTTGAGAAAAGCTGGGTTTAAAAGGTGAAGAGATTCCTAACTGTGGGTCTTTTTGATCCCTTTAATCAGCTGTGTGTACATCCTACATCTCCCAACATGGAGGCTAAAGTATAGTCCATTGCCCACACTTCTCTAGCCACGGAACCAAGTTTACGTTGCCCTTGAAAAACTTGGCAGGGTTGCAAGGTCAGTGTTTTGAGGGATGCGCTGTGGGTCCCCTTTGGGTTTCCTTCCATAAGAGCTGTGGCAAAGGCTAGATTCCATTCTCTGTGGCAAAGACGAGCTTCCAGTAGCTGGACCCTGGTGCCCCCTCAGCCACCAGCCACCCTCATGGGGGAATGGCTTGAGGACACCAGGGCGAGTGGGAAAGGGCACTTCTTTTTTTTTTTTTTTATACTTCAAGAGAGGGAACACAAGCAGGGGGAGTGGGAGAGGAAGAAGCAGGCTCATAGCGGAGGAGCCTGATGTGGGGCTCGATCCCATAATGCCGGGATCACGCCTGGAAAGGGCACTTCTTAGCAGGGCTGCTTGCTCACCCCAAGCAGCTCCAGGCAGTCTCTGGGACATAAGAAGTGGGACCACCGGCCTGGAATTGGAAGGCTGCTGAGACAAGGTAGGGCGTGGAAGCAGGGAGCAAGAGGCATTAGGCACAAAGGCTCAGGACAAGGCCATGCTATCCAGACCCATGGCCTGCTCAACACAGGCCTGTTGAGGGCCTTACAGGATCTCAGAACCAGCCTCCCTGAGTCCATTCCTCCCTCCTGGGCGTCTGGTGACCCATTTTACTCTCAGAAGACTCATCAAGCCCATCAGGGGCATGCTCAAAGACAGGGGGTCTATACGCTGTTATAACACAGGCAAGAGGGAGGTGGGCTTTCCACTGTACTCCCAGGCCCCAGAATTGTGCCTGGCACACAGCAGCTGCTCCACGCTGGCTTGCTGAATGAGAAAGAGAGCAAAATAATTTTTACCTGTTTCCTCGTGTCTTCCTTCTTCGGGGACCCTGGCAGCATCTGAGAGTGAAAGGGGAAGCACAGTGAAGGATTTTCACCCTCCTCGGCCACACCCCCTGCCCCTCTGTGACTCACAGGCAGCCAAGAGGCAAGGCAAAGTAGAGAGTTAGGAAAAGAGGGAATGAGCGGAGTGTGGGTTCAGAGGCAGATTGGAGGGAACACTCAAGTACCTATGGTCAGTTTTTAGTTTCAGTATATGGAGTTTCTACATCAGATAGAGCTAGATCCTCCACAACTTCCCCTCTATCCAGCTCTCAGGAAATGCTGATAATCAAGGCAAGCACTTTAGAGCTGCCAGCCTGCTGAAAAAGGCACAAGACAATCTGAAGGTATTTGTAGTTTAGTGCTGTGTGTTATTCTCACTCCATACTTTCGCTCCAAAGGCAAGAATGGTGGGGGGTGGGGGCTGGTCACTTACGCGGATGCTTCAGCAGCTCCCAAGGGTTGAGGGATGAGCACAGAGATATCAGGAAGAAAAAAGATAACTTACATGAAATGTTATTGAATGGGCAAGTCATGAGACTGGAACCCTATCACTTGGTCAGGCTTCTAGTCAGTGAGTGTCTTGAGACCAGAACCAGGCATCAGGCAAAGCCATTCAAATCCTACAGGGATTTGAACAGGGAAGTCTCTGAGAAATCTGCACCCTGGCATCACCAAACCCTACTGACTGCAGCCATTGAGAAGGAAAGGGAAAAGGGAAAGACCAGCTTATTTTAAAAACAGTATGTTCTGGGAAGGTGTATTCTTCCCTATTTCTTTTGCTAAGAACACCTAAAACCCTGGATGTTTTAAAAACAAGCATAAGAAGACACTGAGAGGTTGAGAGAAGACATGCTGGTTAGGGACCTTGGGACCTGAGGAATGATGTGATGGTGAATTCCCTGGGTTTCACTGGATACTGAAGAAGCAAGCAACTGGAAGTGCCAATGGGCACAGACAAAAAAAGTTCAGCCAAACTCTGCTCTTCTAGCCAAAGAACCAAGAAAGGGGCAACCCAGAAAGATAGAAATTGTTCAGGCAATAACTACTCTGCTCCAGCTAAATATCACAGAAAAACCTGCTGCTTCACTCCCCCACCAAGAGCAAAGGCTGAGTGGGATCCTAGACTTCCACCCTTGCTAGGTAGTAATGAAGAACCCAGGCCACTCCCCCATACCACATCTGAGTGGTGCCAGAGGAGGCCGAGTGTGGAGCTGGGCCCTCTATCCCCACTAGACTATTCCTTCCTACAGTGTCAGTGGAGACCACATGGGGAGCCTGGACATCCACCCCCACCCAGTGGTGATGAGGCATCATTCTCCTCACTAGAGTGGTGGAAGAGAAGGTCTAGGGGACAGTCAGGACTTTCACTGTCACTCAGTGGTCATAAGCCCACCTCCTGCTATGGAATCTACATGGAAGCCATGTGGAGAACAGTAATGAAGTTCCCCTCTCTCTCTCCCAGCGAGGCTGGTATTAGTGGATGCATAGTGGGGAACCTGATCTTCTACCCCTGCCCAGCAATAATAAGAAAACTTCACACACACACACACACACACACACACACACACACACACACACACATCAGGTGTCAGGAGAGGCTGAGTGGGGAACCTGAGCTTGTACTCCCACTTGGCAGTTATAAGGCAGTGCCCCCATTCGTTTCACTGGAGCAGAGTCAGGGGAGGCTTGCTAAAACATAGATTTAAATAAGATCCGGTCCCATAAATAATACCCCAATGTCCAGGTTCAATTGTAAATCACTTGGCATACTAAGAACCAGGAAGTTCTCAAACTGAATGTGAAAAGATAATCAACAGATGCAAACACCAAGATGACACAGATGTTGGAATTATCTGACAAAGATTTAAAGATTTATAAAAATGCTCAGTGAGCAATTACAGACATGCTTGAAACAAATGAAAAAAATGGAGAGTGTCAGCTAAGAAAGAAGATATAAAGAAGAATCAAAAGGAAATTTTAGAACTAAAAAATATAATAACTGAAATAAAAACCTTAATGAATGGGCTCAACAGCAGAATGAGGATTATAGAAATAACAATCAGTGAAATGGAACATAGAACAATAGAAATTACCCAATTTGAACACCAAAGAGAAAATAAACTGAAAAAATAAATGAACAGAGCCTCATGGGCATGTGTGGCTAGCATGACAAAAGATCTAACAGTCATGTCATTGGAGTCTCAGAAGGAGAGTAGAAAGAGGGTGAGGCTGAGAAAACATTTGAAGAAATAATGTCCCTAATTTGACAAAATAAACAAACAAAACCCATACATCTACAGATATAAGAAGCTGAGTGAATCCTAAACAAGATAAACCCAAAGAAATCTGTGGCAAGACACATAATAGTCAAACTTCTAAAAATTAAAGACCAAAAAAAAAAAAAAAGGTCTTGAAAGCAACCACAGAGAAATGACACATTACCTATAAGGAGAAAACCATTCAAATGACAGATTTCATATCAAAAACCATGGAGGCCATAAGGAACTGAAACATTTCTCAGATACTGAAAGAAAAGAACTATCAACTTGGAAATTTGTATCTAGTGAAAATATCCTTCAGGAATGAAGAGGAAATCAAGACATCCTCAGATGAAGGAAAACTAAAGGAATTTTTAACCAACCGAGACCCAAAAAGAATGGCAAAAGGGAATTCTCCAAACAGAAAGAAAATGATTAATAAATAAATAAATAAATAAATAAATAAATAAATAAATAAATCTTGGAACATCAAAAAGAAGGAAAGAACATGGAGAGAGCAAACCTATGGGTAAATACAATTTACCTTGTCTTCTTGAGTGTTCTAAATTATGTTTGGCAATCAAAGTAAAAACTAACACCATGTAATGCTGTTCTTAGTGTATGTAGAGGAAGTACTTAAGACCATTATAAATGGGAGAGGGTAAAAAGATGTGAAGGGAGGTGAGGTTTCTATACTTGAACTGGTAAAATGTTTAAACCAGTAGACTTTGGTAAGTTCTATATAATGTAATACTTAGATCAATCACTAAAAAAACTATACAAAGAGATAACTCAGAAACACTATAGATAAATCAAAATGGAATTTTAAAATCATTCGAGAAGCCCACAGGGAGGTAGGAAAAAAACAGAAATTAAGAACAGAGCAAACAAAGAGAAAACAAGAACAAAATGACAAGTTAAAGCCTTACCACGTAAGTATTACATTAAATGTAAGTGGTGTAAATACACAAATGAAAAAAGAGATTGAGAGAGTGAATAAAAAACATGACCCAGCTATATACTGTCCATAAGAAAATAACTTCAAATATAATTAGATAGGTAAGTTGAAAATAAAATAATGTAAAAGAATATACTATACCAACATTAATCAAAAGAAAGTAGAATTCTTCCAAAAAATTAAAAATACAACTACCATATGTCCATGGAGTTCCACTTCTGGGTATTTATCTGAATGAAATTAACTAAAAAACCATGCCAGTTCCTCAAAATATTAAAAATAGAACTAACATGTGGTCCAGGAATTTCACTTCTGGGTATTTATTGAAACAAAGTAAAAACACTAATTTGAAAAGATATGGCAACTCCAAGTTTACTGCAGCATTATTTACAATAGCCAAGACATAGAAGCAACATAAGTGTCCCTCCGTGGATGAATGGATAAGGAAAACGTGGTGTGCATATACAATGAAATATTATTCAGCCATAAGAAAGAAGGACATTTGTGACAACATGGATGGACTTTAAGGGTATTATGCTAAGTGAAATAAGCCAAACAGAAAGACAAACACTGTCTGACCTCACTTATGTGTGGAATCTAAAAAACAAACAAACAAAATGAACTCATAGATACAAAGAACAGATTAGTGTTTGCCAGAGACAGAGGATGGGGAGGTGGGCAAAAGGGGTGAAGGTGGTCAAAAGGAGCAGACTTCCAGTTATAAAATAAGTCTTGGGGATATAATATACAGCATGGTGACTATAGTTAATAATACTGTTATTTTTGAAAGTTTTTAAGAGAATAGATCTTAAAAGTTCTTACCATAAGAAAAAAAGTTATAACTGTGTGGTGATGATGGATATTAACTAGACTTATTGTGGTAATCATTTGACAATATATACAAATATTGAACCATGTTGTACACTTGAAACTAATATGTTATACGTCAATTATATCTCAATAAAGTAGACTTCAGAACAAAGAAAATGACCAAAGCTAGGGAGGGATATTATATTTTAAGGGAAGTGTCAATCCACCAAGAAGACATAGCAGTGCTAAATGTGTGTGTACCAAACAACCAGAGCTGCAAATATACATGAAACAAAAACCAACAGAAATGAAATGGGGTATAGACAAATCCATAGTTATAGTTGGAAACTTCAGCACCCCTCCCTCAACAAATGACAGAGCAACTAGACAGAAAATCAGCAAGGACATATAAGAACTCAACAACACCATCAACCAACAAGATCTAATTGACCCCAAAACAGCATAATACACATTCTTTTCAAGAATCCAGGAATATATACCAAGATAAACAAAATGTAGGGCTATAAAACAAGACTTAAAATTTTTGAAATAATTGAAATCATGTAGAGTATATTCTCTAATCACAATGGATTCAAACTAGAAATCAATAACAGGAAAATCTCCAAAGACTTGGAAACTAAACAACACACTTCTAAATAATCTATGGGTCAAAGAGGAAATATCAAGGGAAATGTAAAAAAATAATACATTGAACTGAAAGAAAATGAAAATAGAACTTATCAAATTTTGTGGGACACAGCTAAGTACCTGAAGGAAATTTATAGCATTGAATGCTTATATTAAAAGAAGAAAAGCTTCAGGGGCACCTGGTTAATTGGGCTCAGTAGGTTAAGCATCTGACTCTGATTTCAGCTCAGGTCATGATCTCAGTGTCATGGTATGGAGCCCACATCAGGCTCCACACTCAGCGGGGAGTCTGCTTGAGATTTTCTTTCTCTCTCTCTCTCACACTCTCTCTCTCTCAAATAAATAAATCTTTAAAAAAGAGAAGAAGAAAAACCTCAAACGAACAATATAAAGTTCCATCTCTAGAAGCTAGAAAATAAGAGGAAAATAAACCCAAAGCAAACATAAGGAAATAATAAATACAAAGGCAGAAATCAATGAAACTGAAAACAGAGAAATAGTAGAGAAAATTAAATATCTATTTCATGAAAAGACCAATAAAACTGACAAATCTCTAGCAAGGCTGACAGAAAAAGAGAGAAGACAACTTGTTAACATCAAGAATGAAATGGTGTATCACTACAGGTCCTGCAGATCCAAAAGGTAATAAAGGAATACTATGAACAACTCTATGCACACAAATTTCAAATTTCAGATTAAATGGATCAATTCCTCAGAAAGTACAAACTACCACAACTCACCAAATGTCAATTAGGTAATTTGGGTTTTTAAAAAAGATTTTATTTATTTATTTATTTGAGAGAGAGAGCACAAACAGGGCAGAGTGGCTGAGGAGGGAGCCTGACGTGGGGTTTGATCCCAGGACCTGACCTGAGCCAAAGGCAGACACATCACCAACAGAGGCACCCAGGTGCCCCTCAGTTAGGTAATTTGAATAGCCCTATAACCACTGAGATAACCTAAAATGTGAAAAAAAATCTCCAGGCACATACGGCTTTACTGGAGAATTCAAGCCAATATTTGAAGCAGTAACACCAATTCAACATAATCTCTTCCAGAAAATAGTAGAGGGAACACTTAACTCATTCTCTGAAGACAGGATTACCCTGAAACAAACACACAAGAAACACAAATAAATAAGACAAAACAGTATAGAGGAAAACTACAGACCAATATTCCTCATGAATATGGGGGCAAAATATTTTACCAAAATATTAGCAGATAGAAGTCAGCAATATATAAAAAGAATTATACACTCTGACCAAGTGGGTATTATTCCAGAGATCCAAAGCTGGTTCAATATTTGAAAATCCAACAATGCAATCATATTATTAAGATAAAGAAGAAAAATCAGATGATCATATAAATTGTTATAGAAAAAGACATCGGACAAAATTCAACACCCATTATGACAAAACTCTCTGAAAACCAGGAATAGAGAGGAAATTCCTCAACTTGACAATCTATAACTAACCTAAAAAAACCTGAAGCTAATATATCAATACCGAAAGACTGAATACTTTCCCCCCTCAGACTGGGAACAAGGCAAGGCTGCCCACTGTCACCACTCTACTCAGTGTAGTACTGAAAGTTCAGCAAGGTTGCAGAATACAGGATCAACACAAAAATTAGTCACTTTTTTTATACTGAAAATGAACATGTGGAAACTGAAACATAAAATACAATTGCATTTATAATGGCTTTTTTAAAAGAAATAATTAGATGTAACAAATTTAACAAAACATATATAAGACTTGTATACTGAAAATAACAAAACAGTGCTGAAAAAAATAAAAGAAGATGTAAATAAATACCGCATTCATGAACTGGAAGACTAAATAAAATAAAGATGTCAATTCTCCCCAAGTTGACAAGCAGATTTCATGCAACTACTTTCAAAATCCCAGCAAAAATTTGTGTAACTATAGACAAGATTATTCCAAAGTTTATATAGAAAGATGGAGAACTAGGGGCGCCTGGCTAGCGCAGTTGTTAAGCGTCTGCCTTCGGCTCAGGGCGTGATCCCAGAGTCCTGGGATCAGGCCCCACATCAGGCTCCTCTGCTGGGAGCCTGCTTCTTCCTCTCCCACTCCCTGCTGTGTTCCCTCTCTCGCTGGCTGTCTTTCTGTCGCATAAATAAATAAAATCTTTATATAAAAAAAAAGATAGAGAACTAGAATAGAACATTTCTTTTTCTTAGATTTATTTATTTATTTATTTATTTATTTATTTATTTATTTATTTATGTATTTTAAAGAAAGAGAGTGTGTGCATGAGCAGAAGGAGAGGGAGAGAATCCTCAAGCAGACTCCCTGCTGAGCATGGAGCCTGATGGGATGCTCGGTCCCAGGACCCTGAGATCATGACTTGAGCTGAAATCAAGAGTGGGTCCCTCAACTGATTGAGCCACCCAAGCGTCCCTAGATAGAACATTTCTAAGAACAAAGGGTGGTCACTCTACCCTGATTTTAAAGCTTTTTATGAAGTAATATATAGTAATCAAATTGTGTGGTATTGATGGGGGAATAGCTACATAGATCAACTGAATGAACTAAAGAACCCGGAAATGACCCCAAATAAGGGTGGCCAACTAATTTTTTATATAGAAGCAAAAACAATCCAATGGAAGAAACATAACTCTTTGCAACAAATGGCGCTGAAGCAATTGGCTATATCCATAAGCAAAACATGAACTTCAACCGAGACCTCACACTTTATACAAAAACGAACTCAAAGTGTGGATCATAGATTTGTATGTGAAACATTAAACTATAAAACTTTTAGAAGGTAACGTGGGGGAAAATCTTTGGGACATAGGGCCTGATGAAGCATTCTTAGACATGAGACCAAAATCATAACCCCTAAAAATCTATAAATCGAACTTCATCAAAATTAAAAATTTGTGGGGTTTTTTGTTTTGTTTTGTTGCTCTGTGAAAGACCGTGTTAAGACAATGAAAAGACCAACTACAAACTGGAAGAGAATATTTGCATATCTAGAATGCATATATACAAAGAACTCTCAAAAAGTGACGTTAAAAAAAAATCAATCAAATCAAAAGATGGTGTGAAGCCTAAAAATAAACCAGTAAGTTATTTTACCAGCAAGAATTAGTTTATTCGGGAATAACAGAATTGCAGTGCAGGACAAGCAAGCTATGGTAAAACCACAGGCAAGTCCAACAAACAAAGGAAAAGAACATTATTTTATAGACAAGGAAGAAGTTAAAAGGGGTTGTTTGGAAAACACGAGTCCAGGGTGATAACAGTTTCTCATTGGCTGAACTGCAGGGGTAGTTGATTTCTTGTAGGAGGTGCAATGTGCATCTTTTCTCCTGTTGGGGCCTGTAAATTAAGGATTCTTGCCTGTTGAGAATTCTTCTTTTGGGGTCTGTAGTTAACCTTTCTTCCTGAAATTGACATTGAGTGGTATCGTTCCCCCTTTTAGCTTCCCCCTCTAGCCTCCCTGCTCCGTTTTAGTGATGTTTTTTCTTCATTAATTTTCATAATGGGCAAAAGACATGACATTTCTTTGAAGATGATATGTAAGGATGGAAAATAATCATATAAAAAGATGTTCACACTGGGTGTTGTATGCAATTGAAGAATCACTGAATTCTACCCCGGAAACTAATCATTAAAAAGATAAATAAATAAAGTTAAAAAATAAAAAGATGTTCAACAATCACTTGCCTTTAGAGAAATGCAAATTAAGATCACAATGAGGTAATACTACCATACACCTATTATTGTTAGACAGCTAAAATAAAAAACAGTGGCAATATCAAATGCTAGAAAGGAGGTACAGTAACTGAATCTTTTACACATTGCTGGTAGGAATGTAAAATTCTTCACCCACCTTGGAAAACAATCTCAAAACAATTCCTCAGAAGGTTAAATGTAGAGTTACCATATAACTCTGCACTGCCACTCCTAGGTATATACCTAAAAGAAAAACATAACCACCCAGAAATTTGAACACAAACGTGCATAGTGGCATTACTCATAAAAGCCAAAAAGTAAGGATAACCCAGGTATCCTTCAAGTGATGAATGGTTAAAGAGAATGTGGTATATCCATACAATAGAATATTTGGCAATAAAAAATAAAGTATTGATAGATGCTACCACACCGCTGAACATGGAAACATTAAGTGAAAGAAGCCAGTCACAAAAGACCACATATTGTATGATTCCATTTATATGAAATGTCTAGAAAAGACACATGTATAGAGATGCAAAGTAGATTTAATAGTTGCCTAGAGCTAGGGTGGGGATACTAGGAAGAAATGGGGGTGACTGCTAATGGGCATGGATTTATTATGGGGGTGATGAAATGTTCTAAAATTGATCGTGGTTGGGGGGTTGCCTGGCTGGTTCAGTCAGTAGAATATGAGACTCTTGATCGCCAGGTCATGAGTCGGAGCCCCACGTGTGGCATGTGGCATGTTTATTTAAAATAACACATTTTAAAATTGTTTGTGGTGATGGTTGTACAACCCTGTGAATATACATAAAATCACTGAAGTGTACCCTTTAAGTAAGTGGATTGTATGGGCAATCAGAAAATGGGCAAAAATCATGAAGAGACATTTCAGCAAAGGGGATACACAGATGGCTAATATGTACATAAAGAGCCGTTCAACATCACTAGCCACCAGTGAAATGCAAATCAAGACCTTGATGAGATGTCCCCACATAGCTGTTAGAACAGCCAAAATAAAAACTAATAACAATACCACATGTTGGTGACAGATACAGTGAAACTGGGTCATTCATACATTGCTGGTAAGAATATAAAATGGTACAGCTACTCTGGAACATGGTTTATGAGTTTCTTGAAAAACGAACAAAATACACCTACCCTATGACTCAACAATTGCATTCCTAGGCATTTATTCCCCCAAAATGAAAACTTATGTCCACACAAAAACCTTTACACAATTGTTCACAGCAGCTTTATTTGTAATAGCCAAAAACTGGCAACAACCAGCATGTTCCTTAGTAGGTGAACAGTTAAACTGTGATCTATCCATACCATGGAGTAGCAAGAGCAGGGCACAATATTGATAATGATTCTGAAGGCCATTATACTGAGTAAGAAGAAAAAAGTCAACCTCCAAAGGTCATGTACCATATGATTCCTTTTATGTAACATTCCTGAAATGACAAAATGACAGAGATGGAAAACAGATTACTGGTTGCCAGGGGCAAAAAGAAGTGGGCCTGACTACAAGGGAGAGCCTTGTGTTAAGGGAGTAATTCTGGATCTTGCTGGCAGTGATAGTCACATACATCTAGACATGTGATCAAAGGACTTGGAACTGTACACACACACTCTGTACTAAGGCCACACTCCTGGTTTTGATACCGTACCAACATTGCGTAACATACGGGCACACTAGACCTCTCTAAGAATAGAGAGGTGCAACTTCCTGTGAATCTATAATTATTTCAAAATAAAAAGTTTTATTTTTGCAACTTCCTGTGATTCTATAATTATTTCAAAATCAAAAGTTAAAATCCCTAGCAATCCCAATGGGGACTCCAGCTCGGGGACATGGTCCCAAAGGTCTCTGACAGGAGACCCACTGGGGACTTAAATCCCTCTGCTGGCATAACTCCAGGCATCACTCAGTCTTCTAACAAGAGGAAACTGGGCAATAGGCTCATGGACATGCCTCGATTTCTGGAGGCCAACGGCTTAAGGAGGAGACCAGGGTGGAAGCAGGACTCTGTGACTTTGGTGTTTTACTTGTCCTTCCATCTTTCCTCTGAAGAGGTAGATGGTCTCCATTTTGGGTGACCAAGTGTTCTAAATACTTCCTGCAATTGATGATTCCTTCCTCTTGATGATTCTTCCACAGGGGCCGTAATTGATGATTCTTCCTGTACTTGACATTGAGTAGTATGCCTCCTCTTCTCCTTTTTTTTTTTTTTGTTCTTTAATTGAATTTAATATATCTATGATTATAATTGCTGATATTAAAACCTTTTAACAGGGAATAAAATAAATATACATTACTAATTCACACTCAACTAAAATGCAAATGAACATAGTAATTTTATATTGCTTTAATATTAAATTTAAAATTCCAAATTATTCCATTCTTTTATCTTTTTTTAAATTTATTTTTATTTTTATTTTTTTTGATGTGAAGTTCGATGATTCATTAGTTGCATATAACACCCAGTGCACCATGCAATACATGCCCTCCTTACTATCCATCACCAGCCTATCCCATTCCCCCACCCCCCTCCCCTCTGAAGCCCTCAGTTTGTTTCTGAGTCCATAGTCTCTCATGCTTCATTCCCCCTTCTGATTACCCCCCTTTCTTTATCCCTTTCTTCTCCTACCGATCTTCCTAGTTCTTATGTTCCATAGATGAGAGAAATCATATGATAATTGTCTTTCTCTGCTTGACTTATTTCACTTAGCATTATCTCCTCCAGTGCCGTCCATGCTGCAGCAAATGTTGAGAAATTGTTCTTTTTGATAGCTGAGTAATATTCCATTGTATATATGGACCACATCTTCTTAATCCAGTCATCTGTTGAAGGGCATCTCGGCTCCTTCCACGATTTAGCTGTTGTGGACAATGCTGCTATGAACATTGGGGTGCATATGGCCCTTCTCTTCACTACGTCTGTATCTTTGGGGTAAACACCCAGTAGTGCAATGGCTGGATCATAGGGTAGCTCAATTTTTAACTTTTTAAGGGACCTCCACACTGTTTTCCAGAGTGGCTGTACCAACTTGCATTCCCACCAACAATGTAGGAGGGATCCTCTTTCTACACATCCTCTCCAACAATTGTTGTTTCTTGCCTTGTCAATTTTTGCCATTCTAACTGGCATAAGGTGGTATCTTAGTGTGGTTTTGATTTGAATTTCCCTGATGGCTAATGATTTTGAATATTTTTTCATGTGTCTGTTAGCCATTTGTATGTCTTCATTGGAAAAGTGTCTGTTCATATCTTCTGCCCATTTTATGATTTGTTTATTTGTTTCTTGTGTATTGAGTTTGAGAAGTTCTTTGTAGATCTTGGATACCAGTCTTTTATCTGTAGTATCATTTGCAAATATGTTCTCCCATTCCGTGGGCTGCCTCTTAGTTTTTTTGACTGTTTCCTTGGCTGTGCAGACCGTCGGCTCTTTGGGCAACTAATCTTTGATAAAGCGGGAAAAAACATCCAGTGGAAAAAAGACAGGCTCTTCAATAAATGGTGCTGGGAAAATTGGTCAGCTACATACAAAAGAATGAAACTTGACCACTCTCTCACACCATACACAAAGATAAACTCTAAATGGATGAAAGACCTCGATGTGAGACAGGAATCCATCAAAATCCTAGAGGAGAGCATAGGCAGCAACCTCTACGACATCGGCCACAGCAACCTTTTTCATGACACATCTCCAAAGGCAAGAGAAACAAAAGAAAAAATGAACTTGTGGGACTTCATCAAGATATAAATCTCCTTTTTTTTTTTTAAGGTTTTATTTATTTGACAGAGAGAGAGGCAGTAAGACAGGGAACACAAGCAGGGGGAGTGGGAGAGGGAGAAGGCCCGATGCGGGGCTCAATCCCAGAATGCTGGGATCATGACCTGAACCGAAGGCAGATGCTTAACAACCGAGCCACCCAGGCCCCCCTATGCCTCCTCTTCTATGGTGGATGACCACCATTTTGGGTGACATCCCCCCCCACCAGGGAAGCAGTGGAACCAGGCAACTAGGTGCCCCCTGTGAGCCATGTGCCCCCTCCGAGCCCTCTTCCCAGGACTTTAAGATGAGGAGAGTGATAGCTCCTTGGTCACAGCGTTAGTGCAGCTACACATGTGATGCGCTCAGCTGTGTGCACAACTTACAACAAGCATGTGATAAACAGACCTGGTTCAAATCCCAGTCCTGCCAATTGTCAGTGGTGACATCCCTCAGTTTCCCTTCTAAGGGAGATGATGGGATTGGATATTGGCAGGACTGACCTGGTGGGTGTGCCATGAGAAATCATGAGCACAACAAGCGTTTCCCACAGTGGGTGTCATGGAATGAGTGCTCTATCAAAGTGAGCTGTTATTAATATGGACACCGTCACTCACTCTGCTTGACCAACACTCCATGGTGATGTTGAGTCACACACCTCTGGCTACTCAGCTGTAGCTTGGGCTTGATGGAGAGACCCTATTATTTCCCTCCCATTCTCCAGGGAAGATATTCCAGCCAGACCAGACTCTGGGGGTGGGTCTTCCGCTTGGCAGTTACCCTGCCCTTGTGGCCCATGAGGCCCATGAGGCTCATGAGACCCGTGAGGCTGAAGTTGTCTTCTCCTGTTGAGGGAGCAGGCCAGAGTTGGAAGCCAGGAGGTTGGGGAAGAAAGAGGCTGCCTACTCCTGAGCAGTGCCCAACCTGGCCCCAATCTTGGGTTGAGTCCCCAAGCCTGGCCCAGGGGAGGAAGCTTTGGAGTAGCCCTTCCTGGCCTGGAGCACTTTCACTGATGAGGAAAACAGAGCTGCCGCCGCAGGCATTGTCCTCAGGGTTGGGGGCCACCAGGGATGGCTTGTCTCAGCCATGGGGGACCTGGGAGGTTGGCGGGAGAGGAGGGGAAGGAGATCCATGTTGTCATGACCCTGGCCTGGTGCCCGGGTGTCCTCCTTCCTACCCGGGGTGGCCTATCCCTCCCGACACGAGACCTGCTCACCTCTACTCTAGCCCAGCCAGATGTTATCTCCCACATCTGTCCCCGTCTCTCTGAGCCACTATGTCATGGGTTCTGACTCTTCCTCAGCTTATTCTTTCCCAAGGGAGGAGTGCCATCAGCTTTTTCAAGTTGATGGGGCCAGAGTAGAGCACACTTGTGTTCTCCACGAACTTGTTCCTTCCACCACCTTCGGCAGCTGAGGAAGTGGCTATCTTGGATTCCTCTCTTTCCCTCCCCTCCACCTTTAGCAACCTCCATCCACTCCTCTTACAAAAGAGGTCCTGACCTGCCCCTTCTCACCATCTTCGCTTCCTCTGTCTTGGCCTCCTGAGCCCTCTGCCTGCATCTGCTTAGCAGCTGTGCTCATTGTCCCCACAGCTGCCAGCGGGGTCTTAGAAACCCCAGCCCCTCCGAAACATTCCTCTGTGTATCATCCTCCAGCGACAACCCAATTCACTCTGAGTAAAAGCCTGAGTCCTAACTGCGGTCTCTAAGGCCTTCTGTGATCGGGCTCCCTTAGGCAACGGCTCTGGTTCACCAACCCCTCCAGGCATGCTGGTTTCCTTCTTGTTCCTGAGAGTAACAAGTACATTCCCACCACGGGCCTTTGCACCTGATCTTGGCTTTTCCCTGGATCTATATTCCCCAGAAGTGGACAGAATTCCCTCCCTTGCTTCCTTCTGCTCTCTACTCAACTGCTCTCTACGCTTTCTAAAACAGCAGCCTTGCCCAGCACATTCTGTCCTATCCTGCCTATTTCCTTCCTAGCATGCTCACTATCTGACCAACACTTGTTTCTCTGATTGTCATCTACCCATTCCACAGAATGTCAGCTCCTTGAGGTCGGACAGTGTTTCTTCTTGGTCCCTGCGATATCCCCTGGCACACAGTACGTGCTCAGTAAATATGGGTTGATGAAACAGATGAGTTCTGGGGGAGTCCAGGAGAGGGGTGGAATGTGATATTCCTGAATTTTGGATGTCCTTGTGTGTCATCACTGAATGTTAGTCCCTCCTATGAGATGGTCTTTGCATCAAATCACTTTACTTTTCCTGAACTTTAGAGGTTTGCCTAGGACCTTCAGGACTTTTGTCCTGTCTGTGAACCTTTATGTCATACATCTCTTTAAATCAATTCACTTGGTTGATTTTTTTTTAAACTTAGCATCCTCCTGAGCTTTTATCTAAAAAAAAAAAAAAATCACCAGTTCAGTATGCTGGTGTCCTTTTGTTCTGATACATACTAAATGAAACATACTCATTAGTGTAAAAGTTGCTCTCCCTTCCTCCTGGGATCAGCGGGCTCATCAGCGTGGCGCTCGGGTGGCACTTTGGGCAGCACAGGGTTACTCGAGTCCCACATTATTGACACTGCTCTGCTCCTCAGGGCGAAGTCCTCAGGGGCATTCCTCCCAAGCCAGACCTGCTGGAGCCAGGGTCTGTTGTCAGACGACAGGTGTGTCAGGGCGGGGTCCCCGTGCAGGAGATCCGGTGGAGACCGCTCCAGGAGCCATGTGAAACCCCTACTATTCTCTGCCCCAAGCCCCGACCACTCTCCCGTCTTATTTTCAGCTCTTGGAATTTTGCCAAACATGTTCCCACTTGGAATACGCAGTGTCCCCTGTGGGACTTTCCTGTCACTGGGACACCCCCCATGACCCCTGAGACCCCAAGACACTTCCATCTGTGCTCTAAAGGCCCCCTTTGTGCTGGTTTCAGGAGCAGGTGTCACGGGTCACAGTCGGGCATTATGCATGAATCAATATTCAATGTCCTCCTCTCTACAGGACAGAGAGCCCTGCGAGGAAAGGGCTCAGGCAGGCCTCGGGGTCGGTTCCCGCCCCGCCGCTCCCAGTCCCACTACCAACCACAGCTCTGCCTAGCTCCTGCCAGTGGACTTCCCCTTCCAGCTTGGGCGGCCTCATCACCTCCCTCCCAACGTGGTTTGGTTAGTCCTGCCTCTCGGTCTTGACTGTGGCCTCTGTGGTATTCTCTGCCTTCTTCCAAAACCAGGGGAGAACAGCCCTGTTCAGGAGCCACACCCACATGGCAGCTCTATTCTTAGGGTTCCCTCACCACCTTGCGGCTGGTGATGTCCCAGTGCTTCTCACCAAGATGGTGGAGCGCCCAGTGGTGAGAGCTCTGGGCTCTGGGCTCAAGTCGGGGCTGTGCAGTTACCAGCTGGGGAACCTCAAGGAAGTGATTTAACCTCTGTGCCTCAGCTCCTCTAGGTTCTCAAATGTCAGTGCATCAGAATCATCTGGAGGACCCATCAAAACACACTGCTGGGCCCCACCCCAGAGGTTTTGGTTCCTGTAGTCTGGCCTGGGACCCTGAGAATGTGGCTTTCTTTCTTTCCCTTTCTTTTTTTTTTTTTTAAGATTTTATTTATTTATTTGAGAGAGAGCACACATGAGTGAGGTGCGGGGCAGTGGAAGAGAGAGAAGCAGACTCCCCACTGAGCAGGGAGCCCGATGTGGGGCTTGATTCCAGGACCCTGAGATCACGACCTAAGCCGCAGGCAGATGCTTAACCAACTGAGCCACCCAGGCACCCCTTGAATGTGCCTTTCTAACGAGTTCCCAGGTGATGCAGATGCTGCTGGTGCGGGACCCCACTTTGAGAGCCAACGTCAGACTAGTTAGGGAAGGTAGTGGAGATTAATTAATGTAAATCAGGTAGAACCATGGGGCACATAGCAAGCGCTCAACAACTATTTGTTATTAATACCATTCATACCGGAGAGTCTGGCCCTCTTCAAATTGCCAACAGGGGTTATGGGGGAAAAAACAAAAAACAAAAAACTGAGTCCGGGCCTGGCCACTCTGTTTCCTAGCTCTAGGACCCTAGGAAAATCACCAAACTTCTCTGAGCCCCAGTGTTATCTTCACAGCATTGTCCCGTCCCTTCCCAAGATGACCTGAGCACCAAACACAGCTGGTGCCTACTTAATGTTTCTTGAACCAACAAAGTAAAGTTGGAAAGGCTGATAGCTGCAGAGTATGGCATGAATGTGAGTGATGGAGGTCAAACCAACACAGGCTCACGGAACACCCCGACCTGCATGGGACAAGAGGGGATGTGAGTGATCGGAGGAGCCAGACCCAGCCTGCAGCTGCCAGCTCAGAGAGCAGCTTTAGGGCGGTGGCCTTGGGCTCCGGGTTAGAATTCCTGGGCCTTCGTCCCCACACAGGACCCTGCAGAGGGCAAGGAGGGGGGCAGCAGGCTCCCCTAGGGTGGATCAGAAATCATCAGGATCTGGACAGGTGTTTGGCTTCATGGTATTTATTTCACGTCCCTCTGTACAGGCCCTGGGGCCGGGTGTGGGGGCAGGAGACCAGGCAGGGGTAGCAATAAATAACATGGACAGACGGACAGATGGAGCTCCCCTCCGGACAGATGAGGTTAAAGGAGGTTAGAGAGGAGCCACAGTGCGGGGTGGGTGCTGGCAGGGCCGGGGGCAGCTGGGAAGGAGGGGAGGCCAGGCCCCCAGGACCTCACTGTCACCTGCCCCCTCCCTTTCCGGCCCCAGCCCCCACCATTCTGGGGAGCAAGGGAGCCCATAGCCAGTAGGGGCCAGTGAGGGTCCTGAGGGAGGGGTGGCCACACAGGCTGCCCCCAGCCCCCTCACTTGACACGGATTTCAGCATACTCGGCCAGCTCCTCCGTCAGGGTGTAGCTGTCTTTGGTGGGTCGTTTTCCCAGGTCCGAGTGAGAATAGCTCAGGTCCAGCTCTGGGGGCTCCCCCCGAAGGCCCAGCAGCCTCCTCTCAGATCCCAGTCGCCTCTCACTCTATGAACAGAACCAGCCCATGAGAAGGGGCTTGTTCCACCTTTTCCAGGGGCAAAGGCTGCTGTTACTTGCACCCCCGTAGCTCCAGAGTTAAGTCCCAAAGCCCCATGTAGACCTCCGTTCCCAAGGCCCGCCAGCGCAGTCTGGGGCTTTTGCCTGTGCTGGTGCGCCCCCGTCTCCCCACCCAACAGCCTCTTCCTTGCTAAGCCTGAGAGTCACCTACAAATCCAATGTGTCCAGGAAGCCCTCTTCAACATAAGAATTTGGGGGGCCCACGATTCAACCTATAGCATCTTCTCAGATTAAAGCCACCCGGTCAGGATCGCGCCTTTCCAAATGTGTGTAAGTGCCTGGCTCTGTAAGGCCTTCCCCTATGTTTGGGTCTGGGCTGGCTCCCCTCCTCAATCTGGGAGATCCTGTAGGTGTGACTTCGGCTTCCCTGTCCTGTGCTCCTCCCCACCCCCACCCCTACACGGAGCCTTTGGACACAGACACAGGACACTGGCCACAGACAGAAGGGAGCAGCAACAGGACAGACTAGACAAGGCCAGGAGGGCTAGGCAGGGCCAGACTTCACCAGGGAACATCCTGGATACCTGACGAGAACGCACACACATGCACGCCAACCCTGAGGCCCGACAAGGGCCCAGAGGTGGGCACACGGAGGCCCCTGGAACCTACCTCCTGGGGCGCTCATTCCAGGGTAGAGACCTCTCTGGACTATTGGAGAAGGAAATGCAGTCATAGACCCGGGAGGGGAGGATGGGGGCTGCCCTCCGCTGAGCCCCTCAGCCCCCTTCACAGCTTCAGCCTGAGCACCCCTCCCAGCCCAGATGCAGCCAGCCCTCCGCACTTCCTCCCTTTCCCTGCTGAAGGGGCCGGCCTCCCCTCTGCCCCTTGGCCTCCCAGGCCCTCCCAGGCCCTCAGGGTCCCTGGCACCCAGGTTCTCCAGCTAGTCTGGAGCCACAGGGCTCTGGCCCTCACCTCATACTTCTCTGGCGCCCCAGAGATGCGGAAGTCGCTGCTGAACAGGACCGGGGGGTTGTCCCCCGCCGAGAAGCTGGGGCTCTCTGTCACGTTCTTTCTGCAGGGCAGGACAGGTCAGCCCCAGCAGGATTCCCAGGCCTCCCTCTCCACTCCCTTTCTGCACCCCATCTACCTTAGGAGTTTGGCTCAAGGGACCCTAGGGTTGTTCCCACCCATTTCTCTAAGGCGGGGTAGATGGCCTCTTCAGAATGACCAGCCTCCTCCTGTCCCCCACGGCCCATCCCTCCATCTAGTCCCTGGTCCCTGCCACTTTTTGGGACCCCGGCCTAGCTTCTTGGGGTTCTTCTCCTGGGCTCTGGCTCCATCAGCCCCTCTTGCAGCCAGGATGTGGAGCAGAAAGATGAATTCATTTTCAGGGAAGCTGGTGTGTGTGTGCCACAAGGAGGAAAAATAGCAGAGTTGCGGTAGGTGGGTGTGGTTTGGGGCTGGGGAGTGTGTTTGTTGCCAGAGATGAGGTGTGTAATCACCGGGGCCCTGGAACCGACTGTGACCGACCCTGTGGCTACAAGCCAGAGGTGGCTGGGTTTCCCCCATCGCACCAAAGCATGTGCAAGAGGGTTCCTAGAGGGCAGGAAGCTATGGCCACAGAACCTGGGGAACAGGTAGCCATCAGGGGAAAGTGCTCAGCGCAGGCACTGGCCCGCCCTGACATGTTAGCAGGAGCCTCTCTCGTCCATCCAGCCAAACATCCACAGAGCAGAATCGCCCTCCCACACACAGACAGGGCTGCTTTCCCCTGTCCATCGCTGCCTCTAACTGACCTCCCCACCTCCCCAGCCCCGGGAGACTCCCCACCCCCCAGATGAGCCGTGGCAGGCCACTCACTTTCTGCGTGTCTGGGTAATGTAGCAGACGATGGCAATTAGGATGGCAAAGGCTACCACGGCTCCCACAGGGCCGATCTTGGCCCACATCAGGCGGTCTGAGGACAAAAGACCCAGGCATCTTCAGGAATGCTGCTGGTAGTGAGGACGCCCTGGGGTCTTGGGCGACGGGCTGGGGCAGAGGTGAGGGTGAAAACATTTCCATAGCTGGCACATCCTTGCAAGGCCTCACTGGCCCGGAGGGTGTAGCGGCCAGAGCGTCCAGGAGAGGGCCCATTAAAGCGCAGGCAAACCCAGGGCAGCCTCTCTTTACCAACTGGAAAGGGCATCTTTACCACTTGATCTATCTGCGTCGCCCCACCCAGGCTTGGTGGCTGATGGTCAGCCTCAGGGAGGGAAGCCTGGATCCAAGAGAAGCCCCCTCCATCCCTGTGGCTCCCAGCCTCCCATCACAGCACTCACGGGCTCCCTGGAAGGGCAGCTCCAGGCTCTTGGTGCCATAGACGTTGTGGGCCGTGCAGATGACCCGGGGCGGGGCCTGAGCCTGCCCCCGCAGCGTGAGGATGCTGGTGAGCAGGAGACCGCTGCGCTCCGAGTACACGAACTCCCGCTCGGTCTCGTTCACGGTCACATTGCGTGAGGGCAGCTCGAAGGCCACGGACGGCTCCGGGTTCGATTTCACCACGCACAGGCACTGCACTGTGTCCCGGGCTGCTGCGCAGTGGGACTCCAGGAGGATCACGGGGGCAACTGCAGGGGCAAAAAGGACCAGGGCTCAGGGGACTGGCGCCGACTGGAGGCTGAGCCTCAGGGGACTCCTTGGTGGAGGGCCAAAAGCAGGTGGTAGCTGTCTCAGAGATGAGCTGCATTTCCCCCTTTGCACTGTCTCCAGCCCCCTCTCTAACTTTGTTCACCTTGTCAAACACAAATGAGATCACAAGGCTTCCTGCTCAAAACCCTCCTTCCGTTGCTCCCCAGGTCACTGACAATGATTTCCAAATTCTTTCCCTGGTTTGGCGAGGCCCCACGGGACCCAGCCGCACGGACCTTCTCTCACCATGGCTCCTGCCCAGTCACGCTGGCCTCCCGCTGTTTGCAAAGCTCATGGAGCTTTTTCCCACCGCAGGGTCCTTGCATTTCTCCCTCAGCCTGGAACACTCCCCTGACACCTGCTGAACTCAGTCCCTCCCTCTGTGCCCTGGGGCTCTACTCAGGTGACATCTCCTTCTCTGACCACTCACAGAAACTGCACCTCGATGCACTAACCATTCGCTCCCCGTCCCGTTTGGGTCTTGCTCCCCAGCACTTATCCCTACCCGTGTGAGATGCCCATACGGCTGGGCTCTTGCTCCCGTCCAGACAGGTCTCGACCCCACGCTTAGAACGCGCCTCTCACATAGCGGAGCTCTGCGAAGACTCACATGGGCTCTTGAGCCCTGCCGGACCCCCTCCTGGCCACCTGCAGATGCCCCTGCTGACTCCCTCGAGCTTCCTTGCACCCTGACTGTCCCCCCTCGTGGGATCCTCCACCTCGGGCACCACGCCCCGCCCTCCACCCAAGTTCATTGTGTTGAGCTTTCCTTTGCTGCCATTTGTATTACAAAAATGGTACTGGTCTGGTTTTTGTGGGTTTTTTTTTTTTTGTTTGTTTCTTTCATTTTCTAAAATACGACATTATAATAGAACACTGAATGCTGCTTTTTAAAGCTATGCTCTCTTTCCCTCCTGAAGAATCCAGCACCAGAGTCCGCTCATTCTAGAGTGAGCTCTGGTTCTCGCTTCTGACCAGAACACGCTTACACATGGCCAAAAGACCCTCGGGCCATCTACCCCCAGTTACTTTCAATTTCCGGCAGAAAAAAGAATATGCAGATAACAGTGCCAGGCCAGGGAGTCACGTGACCAGATTCAACCTCTAGATGGTTCCAACTGGAACCTCAATGTGTATTTGCATCTAAATCTAGTAAATTAAAAATATATAGCGTGAATTCTGTTCGGGCATACACACACTCTGCTTGTTGTAGTGTTAATGAATTAATGTCCCACCGAGTAAGTGCATAAGGACAAACCTGAACCAACAGCTATTACATTTTTTTTAGAAACCCTTTCATTCAAGACTTCACCCCTGCCGCTCCGTTGACAGTGGCTGCCCTAGACCCCATGCCGACACCGTGCTTGCATGTGCTCAGTATCTCCGCAGCTTGGCAGGTGGCCTGGGAGGCCTGGGGATCCCTGACTGACCCTGTACAAACCCCAAGTCCCACATTCAGCTTCCCTAGGCCTCCAAGGTGGAGTTTTCATCTGTGCAAACAGGAGTATTGGTCCTTCCTCGCAAGGGCTTAGTCTTAAAACCCTCCCAAGGATTCAGGATGAGATAAAAAGAACCATTCCAGCAAGTGGAGCACGTGAGCAAAGGCTTGGCATCCGGAACTCCAGGCGGGCACCCAGCCTGGAGTCCAAGGGAGAGATTAGCGGGAAATAATTTACGGAGCACAGCGCAAGTGTCAGGCGTTGCGGGCACGCAGCATAACTTCCAGACTCTTCACAACCTCCTTTGGGGTAAGCTATGGTTATCATACCCATTTTTCAGTGGAGAGGCTCAGCCAAAGGGAAGTCACTTGTCTGGGATCATGCAGCAAGATGGAGACAGAGCGGGGATTCTGACCTGGGTCGGTTCAGCTCTGTCTGGTGCCGGACACCAGTTCATACTTTGGTTTCCTTCTCTTAAACTGGGGTGAAGAACAGTCCTTCACAATCATGTGGTGAGACTAAAACAGGTCAGTACGAGCCAAGGGCTTAGATTCATGCCCCGCACGTGAGCGCTGAGCAGAGGTGAGAACCTTGCATGTCCCTCGCCATGCTGGGCCCTGGCTCTGCGGATGAGAAGGAAGCCCCACACTGGGGGCACCGGCTGCTGTCAGTGAGCACCAAACCCCTGGTGCAAGGGGACACAGACGTCAGGGACAGAGAAGGGCCTGAGGGACGCTGTGCCTAGCAGGCTGAGGCCGCACTGCCATGGGCACGCCCGGTGACCCAGGCCTGGGTGAAGCCCGAAGGGCTCAGCGCGTGGGGCGGGGGCCGGTGGGGGGCATGGCTGCTTCTCAACTCCAGCAGGATGAGGGCCTTCCACTCCAAATCTGTTGGTTCGTTTTCAAAAGAAGCCAGATTAAGTAAGTCCTTGGGTGCTGCGGGCTGCGGGGAGGCAAAGCAGCCAGAGGTTTAAGAGCTGGGCCAGACTAGAGCCCAGAAGACTCCTGGTTCTGACCGACCTTCCGAGCGACATGGTCTTGGGGAATTCTGACCTCTGTTTTCTCCTCCGTCAAAGAGGGGATGATGATAACGCATGCCTGCCTCACAGGGTGAGGGCACGGGCTCCGCAGAACACCTGCAGAGCTCAGGATCCTGCCCAGAAGAGACCAGGAACGACCGTTTGCGGCCGCCCCTCTTACTGCACATGCATGTGAGACGCTGCGGTGTGCAAGCTCCGGGGCTTCCATCCGAGCCTCAGGGGGCTCTCTGCCCCTCCAACTTAAGACGCCACTGGCTTGGGGTGTGACAGGGAAAAGGGGTGTAGCAGAAGGAGGAAGGCGAGGGAGAAAGCAGAACACCGCACAACTCATGACCGCCTTGGGGACTGCGAGCGAGCAGACGCTGGGAGGGGATGTGCCCCAAGGTGAAGGGTTAGCACAGCGGTGCGCAGCCACCCCTTTGCCATGGAAGGTGGCCCTCCAGAAATAGTCTGTATCTACCACGTACTGATTATAGCCACATCCAAAGTACTGAGTACGGATGGTGCTCAATACCGCCTGGCAAACCTGCGTGGTGGGGCCCACGGCAGGTTGGAGTCATGGAGGCCGGGAGTGGTGAAGTCTGGAGACTAGTGCTAGAGGCCAGGCAGGAGCTGAAGAGGAAGCAGGGAAGATGGAAATATGGCGGTGACATTCCAGAGGGAGTTGCTGCAGGAGAGGGAGTGGAAGCCGTGACTTGGAGCTACACCGCTGCGCACGCTGGCTGGGGTGGGATTGGGGGTGTTGGCGGTGTCATCCCGAGAGGAGGTCGGGACAGGTGCTGGTTGCCAGTGGAATGATGAGCTTCATTTCCAAGACTTCCAAGCTTTCTATGTGCATCCATCCAATCTCTCTGGCTACACTGTATCTGTTAATAAGCTTGGTGTCCTCTTGGTCCTCTCCCCCACATTCCCCAGCATCACACTGCCCTTCGCACATAACAACAGCTTGAACGATGTATTCTGATGTAATAACATGGGATGAGGTCAACTATGGCTGTACAGAACAGTGGAGCCAGACTGTCTGGATTTGAACCGTTCTCTAGCTGTGTGACCTTGGGTAAGTGGCATAACCTCTCTGGGCCTCAGTTTGCTTCTCTGGAAACTGGAGACAGTAATAGAACCTCCCTCCTGGGAATGTCATGTGGACGAAATGAGTGGATCCCCGTACAAAGCTTCCAGCAATGCCTGTGCATAGCCATGCAACTCAAGGGTTAAATGCCGTGGTTATTGGTGAATGCAAAGGGGGCAGAAGCCACAGGATCTAGAAATCTCCTTGGTCAAAAGTGCACCCCAGGATGTGGGAATACAGTGCTCTCAGGTGGGACTTTCAATTTCTTGCTGTGGATTCAGCCTCCCTACCTTGTCCGTTCTCATCTGCTGGTGCAAAGCTGACCCCTGGTTGGGATGCACGGACTCCTCCCAGTAATCCAGGAACCCACGGAACCATCCACTGAGGCGGGGTATGTGGAAGGAGACCAAGTGCAGCCGGCTCTCGGCAGGGGAAGGGGAGAGGAGCAGGGGGTACTCACACTCCACAGATAGGTTGAAGGTGGTGGCCCTCTGGCCATACTGGTTCTCAGCTACACACCAGTACTCTCCGTCATCCTCAGGAGTGACGGCAGGCAGCTCAAGCTGCAGCTCACTCTCGTAGATGACCGTGGCCAGAATCTGCTTCTCCTTGAAGATGGTGAGAATAGGATCCGGGTTGCTCTGTGTGGAGCACAAGATGGAGACCGTCTCCCCCTCCACAGCCACCATCGTCCCGTTCACCATCGGCTTCCGGGGTGCATCTGGGGGTGGCAGGACAAGGGGGGCCCGATGGTCAGAAGCCAAGGGTGCCTCTTCTGCCAGCCAACTCCCACCCCCAATGTGACCCCATATGCCCCAATCTGAGCACACTGGCTCAGGATGGTTCAGGTAACCCCTGTCTGGCTATCCTGTTTACAAGAACAGGGCTCTGCTCGAATCTCAGCTCTACCCTTTCCCAGCCATGTGTGGACCCATGTGCTAACCTCTCAGGGCCTCATTTTTCTTATCTGGAAAATGAGCTTAATAATAGTCCCAACCTCACAGTTGCCATTGAGAACCTAAGAGACAGGTGCTGTTTTAACCTGAACAAGGTAAGATGAAGATTCCCAACCATGTGAGGAGACTCTATGTTAGTAAATAAATGTAGTTGGCGAGATGAGGATATGAGCTTTGGAGAAAAAGAAATGTGGTGATGGGAAATCAGGGTAGTTGGAGTTTTAACTAGGATGGTGAGGGAAGGCTTCCCTGAGAAGGGAAGAGGTGGGTTGGGGCCAGCCGTGGGGATGTCCGGGGGCAGAGTATTTGTGTAAAGCACTCAGAAACTGCTGAGTAAATGTTGGCTACAGCGCTCATTATTATTATCCACAGCCCTGGGCATTTTGCCTCAATAAATATTTGTGAATGAGTGAATGAATGAATGACCTCTCCTTGGTTCCTAACAAAGAACCTTATCTGACCAGCCTCCCCCCCTCCCCCGCCCCGGAACTCTAGAACAACACAGTGCGGCCTAGGGGCTGGCTGAGGTCTGGGGTCCCCTCATCCCTCCCCCTACAATTGCAATGGGGCTCATTGGGAAATGCGGATTTCCAGGGCCCAGATCTACTCCCAGACCAGCCAAGACTGGTCCTCGGGAAACGGAGTTTCACTGGCTTCCTGGGTGGCAGGCACCCCTCTGTCTTCCCACGTCGTCTGGGGATGAGAGTGGGGCGCAGTAGGTGTTCATCGGATACTTGTGGGACACAGGAACGCCCCGACCTGCAGCCCTCCGCTCCACCTTCCCCCGTCCCCGCCCAGCTCCTCCCCGCGCGGCGCGGGTTTCCCCTCCTCTCTCCGCCTGGAGCGGGTGCCGGGCGCGGGCGCCACTCACACATGACGCTGAGCCCCACGGTGCGGTTGTCCTGGCCGTAAGCGTTCTCCGCCAGGCAGGCGTAGACGCCGTCCTCCGCGGGGGTCACCTCTTCCAGGTCCAGGAACAGGCTCTCGGCCACGGCCTCCCGGAGCACCGTGCCGTCCCGCATCCAGGTCAGCAGCGGCAGCGGATTGCTGTCGGCCCCGCAGAGCAGGCTGACGTGCGAGCCCTCGATGGCCTCCACCGAGGCGTTCATCTCCACGATCACCGGGGGGTCTGAGACCGGCGACACAACCCGGAAGGGGGGGTTGGTCGGCGGGCTGGGGTCGCAGACCCCGCCCCCGGCCCTGACCCCGCCCCGCCCCGCCCCGCCCCGCCCCCAGGCTCACACTTGACGTCCAGGCTGGCATAGCCCTCGAACTGCAGGGTGGTGTTGGGGAAGGAGGCCTGGCAGCCCAGCCGGTGGCCGTTGGCCTCCCTAGTGGGCACGAAGTGTAGCAGCGACACCTGCACCCAGGTGCCCTCATCCTCGCGCAGCCGACCCAGCACGGCGGGCTCCCCTAGTCCTTCGTGGCCCAGCCAGCTGAGCTCCGGGCGCAGCTCTGGGCAGTTGTCAGGCACCATGCAGCTCACCTCCACTTCCGAGCCTGCCACCACCTCCGGGGGGACCACGATGTTGGGGGTGTCTAGATGAGACGGGGGAACAGGAGGGTTAAGGAAGCATTCTTGGTTCCTGGTCTCCTCCCCATCCTTGCATACAGAATTCCCTACAACCTTCTCTCCTCCTGGTTACCTTTCACCCAGGGGCCCTCCACGACCCCACCACCGATGCGTCATAATGGAAATAACTATATAATGGGCTGAGTACTTTATAGCGTTTCCCTTGCCAGTCCTTCCAGCCATGCTAGAAGGCGGGTGAGGTTATTTTGCTGTTTTTAGATGAGGAAACTGAGGCCGCAGCTAGTATGGAGGGAAAGCGAGCTGCAAACTCCGTCACTCCCGCTTCATTATCTGAGCTCTGGATACTGCACTGTAACCCTGAAGAAACTTCTCTCCTTTCCCATGTCTGCTTTGGTTTATTTTCCCCTCATGCTTGTGAGTGAGTGTGTGAGTGTGTGAGTGTGTGTGTGTGTGTATGTGGTATGTCCTAGAGATATGGGTCTGGCTGTGCCAGTGGGGTCTCTTTCTGCATTGGGGCTGTAATCTGGCTCATTTGGACTCCGTGCTGACGGGGAACCCAAATCTAGGGGCTCCATGCTATGGGGCCTCTCAGAAATTAGGTGGCGTGCCCTACTGATCGCCAAATCTGGCCCAGAACTGCATGTTATTTGGCCTAAACTTAGGATTTGTTTTTAAAAATCTGAATCGGCAGCTAATGTGTAGGAATTAGGAGATTACACAGAAAAACACACAATTCTGGTTTCTCTTAAAGATTCAGACTGAGAGCCGCATCTCCACATTCTCCTCCAGCCCTGGTCACCCAGAGCCAGGTGCTGCTCCGAGCACTGCACAAGTATTCACTCACGGGGCTGTAAGTGCTATTCTTATCCCCATCTTACAGAAGAGGAAAACAAGACCCAGAGACGTTAAGTAACATGCCCACAGTCACCCAGCTAACTCAGGGATCCAGAGGCCTTACCCCTAGCCCCTGGGACCCACTGCTTTTCTTCCAGTTGTTTCTAGAAGAAGACGAAGAGCCCTCCTGTTTCCTCTGAGGGCAGCAAGACTATTTGGGGCCCTGCTTTGCTTGTTTCTGTCATCTGCCTGGTCTGTGCGGGCATGGGGGTGTGCAGCCCCAGCCACACTGAGAAACCCCAGGCCGGGCTGCCGCAGACCTCCCTGGGAAGGCGCCGTGGAGGACTCGGCGCTGCCGCCCCCACCCCCGCCCGCGCGCGCACTCTGGGGACTCACTGATGATGTCCAGGACACTGTGCTCCGAGAAGGTGTACTGGTTGTAGCCCCCCAGGTCCCCGCGGAAGTAGTACTTGCCGCCCAGCTCGGGGCTGAGGCTGCTGAGCAGAAGGGTGCAGTTCCGCAGGCCCAGGTCCCCCAGGAGGCGGCTGCGGCCTTGGAAGCTCTCGTGCACCACTTGGGTTCGAGACTTGAAGACCACCGGGGGGTAGTTTTTCGGGTAGGGGCTGTTGAAGTACCAGACACCATGCACCACGGCCGGCCGCAGCTCGTCCGGGAAGTCGAAGCGGCAGGGGATGGAGACGCACGTGCCCTCGAAGGCCGAGATGGACGAGGGCATCCAGGCGCCCCAGTGACCCCCTCGAGAGGCTGTGGGCAAGCAGGACCGCTGAGGTGCAGGGACAGGTCCTTCCCGGTCACCACTGCCCCCCACCCCCCCCCCCCGCCAACACACACACTCCCGTCACCTCCCACCACCCCCCTGGGGGCTGCAGGGACCCACAGAAACAGCCCCAGCCCCGCTCAGGGGCCAAGGCCCCAGGATCCCCCAACACCCCTCGCCCTTACCTGAAATCATAATCCAAAACAGAGGCAGTGTCGTGAGGAATATCATTTTGTCCAGCAAGTGAGCAACAGCTGGAGAGGGGAGAGGAGAGCGCTAAAGGCCAGGGGAAGAGGTGAAGGGTGCCTCTGGTGAGGCTTCAGGAGAGGGCCCGGTCAGAAGCTGGTTGCTGCTGGTATCATTATTTAGAATGACAAACATTTCTGTGGCGTTGACCCATGCACCAGGCCCCAATGCTTGACTCTGCTGTATTAATTCATTTGGTCTCTCTGAGATAGGGGTAGTTATAACCCACATTTTATAGTTGCGGTCCAGAGAGGCTAAGTAATTTGCCCAAGGCCACACAGCTGGTAAGTGGCAGAGTTGGGATTCAAGCCCCATCTGCCTAGCTCCGGATCTGCAGACTTAACCACCAAACCACCCTGTCTCTACGTAGTACTGACATGCTGATAATTTCTTCATCACCATTGTGCTCCTGGGCATCTCCAGAAAGTAAGGACCGAGCCAGGGCTGGACCAGCAGCAGGAAGCAGGGGAAGCCGGGGGAATGAGACGTTGGAACCCTGCCCCTCACCTCAGTCTCCCTGAGTTGGGAATGCCTTCAGGTGTCACTTGAAGCTGTCAGCCAGCCAACCTGGAATGAGAGCCAGACAGGTGCATTCCCGGCTGCCCTCTCCGTGTCTGTCCGCTCTGAGTGGCCGCCTGCTGTCAGGCTGCGCACGTGGTCTCCGCTGCCTGGGGATGCTTGGGACCCTCCCACACAGCCTGGAAGCTACTCTGTAGTCACCGCCCACCCCGAGCTGTGATGCTGAGGAACTTTGGGGAGGTAAGGGGGAGCGGCGGAGCACTGGGGTGGGGGGTAGGCAGGCCGTGTGGTGAGTGGGGTGAGGGAGCAGATGGCCCACAGCTGAGGCCTGGGGGTGGCGGGCAGGGACCTGGCCCATCAATGACTGGGTTTCACAGCATCAGCATTCCCAACATGCCGCGGGAATTCCTGCCGCCCTCTCCCACCCCACAGACGGCCCCTGCTGTCCCCACCCTCAGCAGAGGCCGGGGCCCGGTACAAAAGAGCCCTGTTCGCTCAGGGTGAGGGTGCCTCATCCTGGGGGGTTTCTTGGGGTAGGTTGGATGGAAGAAGAGTCAGGCGCTCCTGGCTGGGCTCAGAGCAGGGCCAGGAAGGACCCCGGGGTTGGGAGCTTGTGAGTCCCTGAGACCCGGCTGCTCAGGGTTGAAGCCAGGGTTTCAAGTGGCTGCCTTCCCTGGCCTTCGCTGTCCTCTTCCCACAGACACGGACACATGCACAGTCAGACACATGCAAATGCTGGTCTGAAATGTGACAGATCTAGACCCAACCAGAAGGAACAGGCTCACACAATAGCGATGAGGGTGCACACCTGGGCAGGGCAGCGAGCCGCGTGCACCTGCAGAATGCCACACACACACACACACACACACACACACACACACACAGTCACAGAAGCGTCCCCACATGGCCCTGCTCCACGCCCACCACACCCCGGGGCTGCCAAGGGCTTGCAGGCGCACACGTGGACCTGCCTGCATGCCATGCTCACAAAGACACACAGACCTGCACACACGCACTGGGGGGTAGCTAAGGTCAGACCCACCCAGACACAGGCTGATGGACACGTGGCGGATGCCAGCCTCGCCCCACGACAGGAAGGTACGGGACACAGGCGAGGGGGAAAGATGGGTTCTTGGGGTGGGGGCCAGAAAAGTCTTAGCTGTTGCGGTGAGCTGGGACTCCCTAAAGGGCCGCAGTACATAAACATGTATACTGCACGTCTCTGGCCGTGGAATCTCATGGCGGGAATGGGATTAGGAAAAACAGCTCTAAAATGGTTCCTTAGTGGGGTATAGTGAAAACAACGTTGAGGAACACTGATATAGATTAAGGCTCACCCAGGGGAGGTGCGTGCACACACACACACACACACACACACACACACACACACACACACCTGTCATGCGCCCAGGTGCGGGCACTGGTTCACTCACAGCTCGCTGCCCCCGCCCCCTCCAGACAGCAGGATGCAGGTGGGGGCTCACCTGGCATCCTTCTGCTCTTCACCCAGCCCCAGACCACTGCCACCCCATCTGCCCCAAACTCGGGAGCCCCAGGGCAGCTGTTAGTGTGGACCTTCCACCACAGGGTTGCTGAGAAGAGCCCTGCGTTCTTTCTCTCTGTGGTTCCTTCCCTAAGCCCGTCACTGTCCCTGCCATGGTCCCAGCCCATTCCCCAAGCTGTCCGGAGCAGCCCCCCGCCCCATCCTAAACTAGTGGCAATTGCCGGTGACCTTGCCTTGCACGTGCTTCTGGGCACCCTTTGCGCCACCCTCTCAGCCCGGTCCTCCGCCCCCCACCTCATCGTTGGCCCCTCTTTGCCGCATACTCACTTGGATGCTCTCGCTTCTGCGCCCTCGGCTCCACCGGCCCTGCTCACAGTCCCCTGGCCTCCCAGGGTCCAGGCCCCCACTTGCCAGCCCGTCCCCTCCCCCTGGGTGCCAGGGGCCGCCTGCCTCCGGGGCCCAGCTCCTCCCTGCCCCCGAGGGAGGGGGGCACAAAGGGGCCCTTGTCACCACTGCTGGAACTGGGCAGCCTGATGCCTGGGTTCTACTAGCTCCTTCCTGGAGGGGATGGGGGGGACGCAGCCTCACTTGCTGCCCCCTCCTCCATCACTACGCACCCTGGTTCTGGGTCCCTACGAGGGTCTGCTATCTCTGGCAGTCTCAGGCTAAGAAACAGAAGGTGGTGTTCTCAGTGTCTAGGGAATCTTGGTGGCCCGAACAGGTAAAACCTCGGTCCCAAGAGGCCACAGAGGGGGTGAGCAGGACACTGGACCTGCCCACTCTTGGCTTCAGCGTCACCTCCGCCCTCTCTTGAATCACTTCCCTGGGTCACGTTTGGTGCCTACATCCTAGTCTATCTTCCAGACTCTTCTTGCCATCAGAAATGACCTTATGCATTGATTGTCTCCTCTCATGAGAACATGATCTCCAGGAAGATAAGGGCTTGGCCTGCTGATTTCTATCTATCCCGGTGGTAGAATGGCTCCTGGCACAGAGCTAAGCTTCATAACCACAGAGCAGGCGCACGCATTGTTCCTCAAAGACCTAGCAGCACCTTCTGATCGGAGACCTTTGCACTCGTTCCTTCCTCCTGGACAGGCCTCCCTAACCCACCCCATACCCCACGTTGCCACGGCCACAGCCTGCACATCCTGTGGACTCCCAGCTTGGATGCCACTTCCTCTGGAGCCTGCCCTGCCCCTCTCACCCCTCCGTTCACTCGCTGCCCTGTCCTTCCATAGCCCTCAGCACATTGCTGACTGCGCTCCGGGGGCCCTTCTTCCCCATCAGCACGGGAGCTCACGGAGGGCGGGGTTTCTGCCTGTCTGTCCGCTTAGCCCTCTGTGCCTTAGAACAGTGCCTGGTGCACAGAGGGGCTGATGGAGCGAGATGCTTACTCTTTGAGCTGGGTTAGGATCCACTGTGTGCAGATTCCAGATTCCACAGTGATCCTCCTCCCAGCCCAACCCCTCCCACTGGTCATGACCTTTACAAGGTGATTGTGAGGGGGGGTGGGGAGGGGTGTGTGGGGGCGGGTGGCAGTGGAGGGAGCTGATGGTGCTGTGACTAAGTGTAGTGATGGTTTGACCATGAGTTGCTCAGTCACACTGGACCATCTTCTGTCCTCCTTCAGGCCAGAGCTGTTTTCGGAGTGGGGGGGGTTCCTCTCTTCCAAGGGAGAACCCAGCTGGGGTGGGGAGGGTGAGGGGCAGGGAAATCCCTCAGACCCAGGCGTGTGGAGTCAGAGAAGGCTGCATGGAGGGGGAGGGGGAGTCCCACCCCCACCTCAGGCTTCATGATGTCAGACTCTGCCCGTGCCTTTCCCAGACAGGGACAAAGGCCCATTGAGAGCAGGGTGGGGCTTGAACGCCTGGGTCCTAGAGGAGTGAGGGCCCTGGTGCCTGGGCTTTGGAGGAGGACGCTGAGATCCTGGGGTTCTCCTATGTCACAGCCTTCAACCTCAATGCCAACCCCCTTGGGGTCATGTGCCCGTGCGGTTTCGGGGTCCATCCCCTCTCTAGGCGTGAACCAAAGGCTGTCCCTGGGGGCAGGGCGCACAGGCCAGCGTGTCCACAGAGAGCACTGGCAACCATTGCTGAAATCTGCAATTCCAGGTCCCCAGGCCCCAGGAGGTTGAGGCCCTGGAGAGCCTGTGCCTGTCCAAAGCGGGAGCCACCACTCCGATCCAGCTGAGCCTTCTAAACCAGGCAGGTGTGATAGGGCTGCTGTGACAGAGTACCACAGACTCGGTGGCTTCAAAAACAGAACTTATTGTCTCACAGTGCTGAGGCCACAGTCCGACGTCAAGAGGTTGGCAGGGTTGGTCCTTCTGAGTGTGGGGGCAGGGGGGAGGGAGGGCGAGGTGGGAGGGAAGGATCTGTTCTAGGCTTCTCTCATTGGCTTATAGATGACGGTCTTCATGTTCACATGGCGTTCTCCCTGCGTACAGGCCTCTGTATCCAAATCCCCGCTTTTTATAAGGACACCAGTCCTCTTGGATTAGGGTCCAACCTACTGACCTCATTTTAACTTGACTATCTCTATCAAGACCCTATTTCCAAATCAGGTCACAATCTGATGTACTGGGAGTTAGGACCTCAACATTGAACTTTGAGAGAGTGGGGGACACACAGTTCAACTCATAACTCATAAGCAGCCACACAGCCTGATGAGCAGAACACTGCAGACCCTTCTCCTTTTTCAGATGAGGAGGCGGGGTTGCAGAGTGGAGAGAGGATGGTGGCAAGGTCCCACAGCTCATGGGAGCCCAAGCTGTCCACCTGCCTTCCTCTCCCCACCCTTCAGCCTCCATTCAGGAAAACCTCTCCCAGAGGATGAGCCTCTCATGGCTTCCAAGACAAAAGGTACAGGACTGAGCTGGCTCCTGGCTGAGTTTAGTTCGGCTCCCAGAGTGTTGATTGAAAAAACAAAATCCCTTTAATCAGTTGCCAATATTTTAAAAATCAGGAAATTTCCCGTCAAAATAAGCATGGCTGCCTTTTCTTGAAAAGAAGCTCTAGCATGTTTGGCCTGCCTTTGGGCGTGACAGCCATCTCCTGGTCCCCCTAACGATCTAACCCAGGCCTCCCCATCGATGTGCAACATCGGGGCCAAGTAGCCGCGGTCGTTTATCACCGTGCTAGTGCTGACGTTTTCTTAGGGGCTAAGAAGAGAGTGAAATGCATCTTCTCTGTTTCTGTCAAAAGTGGGGAAATGGCATACATTGAGAGGGACACGATTTCAGGAAGAATGGGAGGGAACTTCACTCCTTGTGGAGGTGAGCGGTCTTCTCCCACGTGTCTTACGAGCAGCGTGTCCTTACTGAGAGGCTACCGCTTACTGTGCTCCTCTGAAACCCAGCCACCACCCCTCACTGCTCACAGTGCCTGCCTGGAAGGCCAGTGTCAGGACCCCTTTCTACTCTGCAAAATTATCAAGTACTCCCCAGAAAACTTTGGTTTATGTGGGTTCTCTCTATAGCTGCTCAATGTCTTAGAAACTGAGCCCAGGACATTTTGAAAGCACAAGGCACACCAGCACATGACCCATTCCCGTCAGAGGGATGTGGTTGATCCGTCACGGAGCTGTACACCCTCAACAGTAGGAGAGTGAGAAAGACAAGCAACGTTTTAGTGGTTTCCACCTGGTGAAGCCCTGCCAGGGGTTCCCCGGACCTTGCTTTGAGAACCCGTGTGAGGACTGAATTTGTTACCCTTGTTTCAGGAAGGCTACAAGGAGAGGAAACTTGGTTTTTAACTTCCAGCCCCTGCTGTTGCAACATAGGTTGGTTCTAGGTCTTCTGAAGAGGGGAAGGAAGGGAAGAGCAGGAAAGAGATTTCCTTCGCCGAATCTCCGTGCCAACCCCAGTACCCACCAGCCCTGCACACCGGACCAGACAGGGGCCGGAACAAGCCTCTGGCATGGGCCTCAGGCAGCAAGAAAGGGCAACAGACACTCTAGTATGGAAAACAACAGACAGAACCATTTTATTCCAAGTCCAGTCACGGAGGGGTGGAGGGCGAGGCAGGAATAAATACAGAGGGGTGGGGGTGTGGCCCGGGGGTCCAGCCGGGGAGGCTCTATGTCTTGCAGCATATCCCACACTTTGATTTATTGCAGCAGCCGCAGCAGAACAGGCAGATGGGGAAGTGGGTGTCTCGCCTCCTCAGCCTCGGGAGCACGGGCTGCGGGGAGGAAGGGAGAGTGAGCAGAGCTTGGGCCTGGGAAGGGCTGGGGAGGCCCGGAAGGGAGTCTCAGGCGCTCTCACCATCAAGCCAGCCTCGGCTCCGGCTGCATCCTGGGCTTGCAGGGCTGCGAGCTGTCCTGTCTGCGAGAGCAGAAGGGGTGGTGAAGATGGCCGGGGCCCAGCGGGGCTCTCAGACTTGCCTCCACACACCGGCTCCTCCCCAGCCTGCTGCCACCCCTGCCTGGAACACGTCTCCCTGCGTCCTGCCCCATCCGTTCTGTTCCTCAAACCTTATCAGTCAGATTAAAAGTCTGCGGGGCTCCCCTTGCACATGGAGGAAAGTCAGTATTTCCACAGTTGTCCACAAGACTTGGCCCATCCGCCCCTTGGTCTCCTCTCCAAGTACCATCCCCTTCACTCACTACACCTTCTGATCCTTGGGGATGTTTGCCACACTTGCCCTCTCCCATGCCTCTGCTTGCTGTCCCCTTCTCTCATCCTCCCCGTGCTAGGTCAAATTCCATTTTCTCACCAAACACTCCTGCTTCACTGCCAGCCCCTGATTCCATCTAAAGTCCTCCCCTCACCCCTCCCGGTCACTGGAGTATCATCATACTTTTCCATTATTCGCGAAGAGCGCGTTTACTAAAACACAATGATGTTATTTATGTTTTAATGGTTCACGGACTCATTCCCTGATCGGAACGTTAGCTCCGCGAGAGCGAAACTCTTCTCTCATCTACCTTGTTTGCTGTGTGCTCCCCACTGTCCAGAATAGGACTTCCCATGGGGCAGCACGCCGTCACTGGGGAGTTCATTTGGGGCCTCCAGTCCCTGATGCTCAGGCCCCAGCTCTCTACTTCGAGCAGCTGTCCGTCCCCCTCGCCCTGTCGTGAGTTCTGCCCCGCGCTAAGGGGTCTCCAGCTGCCCTCAGCACTCCCCTCCCAGGGCCTGGCTGTCCGGTGGTCTCGGCTGCCGAGCCGGACCCAGGCCCTGGGAGCTCACCTGGTGTGGAAAAACCGAGCCACTGGCCAGGCTTGCCAGGAGGAGGGACAGGAGGCAGGCAGCCTGGATCCGCGTGCTCAATGCCATCGTGCCGTCTGGCTGGCTGTCCTGGTGTCCTGCTGTCCCACTGTTAGGTTTAGGACCTGCTGTGGTGTCGGGGGCCCCGTTTCAGTTGCTTTTATGGGTGCTTCTGGAGGAGGCGGGGGTGCTAAGCCCCCTCCCCTTTGTCCTAACTCATTTCCAAGAAGGTGGTGGCGCCGACAAGACGGGAGATAAGCGGGAACAGAGTGACAGGGAACAGTGTTATGTCACCCTTAGCAGAGGTGTGTCCAGGGGGTGGGGCAGACGGGCCGCAGACACGCGCCTCCAGCCAGCCACCTGGGAAACACTTGCCCTGACATGGCATCACCCTGTTGACCTCAGAAAACATCCGCCCCCCCTTTTGCCCCAGAAGTTGAACGGGTCGATGAGCAGGAGCGAGGTGACCTATTCCCCACCCTTTCCTGATGTCCTCATCCCCTGAGAGGCTGGCTGTCACTTACGGGCCCCTTGGGGGTGCCCAGCATAATTCCTACCGCTTCAAGCTCCCTTCAGACAGGGCATCGATCCCCACAGGAAACACGGGGGCAGCCAGACGCACGGGTTTGTGTCGGCACGTGCCCCCAGCGTGCAGGTGGTTTTCTGAGTATCAGAAAAGGTCTCTGGAATTTCTGACCACAGAAGCCAGTAGTGTTCGTTCATAATTGCTAACACTGGATGCCTGCCTCTTCTATGCAGATGTACTAACCCACTTCCGTGCCACCTGTCCTCTGAGCGGCTCCCGCCTGCCCCATGCTGGGCTCTGCTCTGTATTCGGGGGCCCCAGCTGCGTTCTTCGGCACCAGTCCCCTGGCTGCCCAGACCCTGCTCCCTCTTAGCACCGCGCTCACCCCAAGACTGGTTTTCTCCACTTTCTAGGAGAAGTAAAGGCAGAGATGGGGGCATGCCCAAGCTCACCCAGTCGGAGGCAAGAGCTAGGGTTCCCTCCTGAGCAACCTGACTCTGGGGTCTGTGCGCTCACCATTTGGCTTTCCTGTCTCCCCGCAAGCACAAGGGAGCATGCTAGACCGGGGCCCGCACCGGCACCTGGAATCCAGCAGCAGTGGGAGTATTTAAACCGCAGACATCGCTGACTCTACAAACCTGGGCCTTTTTTCTTGAGAGCCGGTTTTCCAGCAGGTCACTGGATGGAGAGCTGAAGCAGGGTGCCTGACTGTGGCAACCTCCCTCCCACCGCTTCTGAACCGGCTTTGGGTGCACGTGGCCCAGGGAACCACACACCCCGAGTTCACAGATAGGCCTCGGGCCATGCTGCCTCCCTGACCCACTCGGGGACCACCCAGGCAGGGTCAGCGCCAGCCTGAGAGCCTGTGGACCATGCAGCCAAGGAATGAACTCTCTTCCCCGCCCTGGACTGCTGCCAAGGCCCACTGGAAACCACGAAAATGGGGGGTGTGGAGTCTGGGAAGTGCAGGCCACTGCCTGCGGCACACACCTTTGCTCAAAGATGGCCTCAGACAGAGGGGGAAAGGGAGTCGGGCCATCAGAGGGCAGGACAGTTGGGAGCATTTGGGATGGGACCAGGCAGAGAGCTCGGCCGGGTGAGCAGGCTGGCCAGCTGCAGGCCCCTCGCTCTCCCCCTGGGAGATGCAGCAGCGTCCCCCAGCATCGCCAGGCATCACGGCATCGCAGCTCAGGCCAGGTTTCGTCACCAGCCGGGGCAGGGGTCACAGGGCAGGCGCCAGAGCCACGGTGTGAGGCGACAGGCAGACGGGCCAACCCTGGCTTCCTGGCCATCTGCCCTTCCTGGGGGTGGGGGGCTCAAGGCCAGGCTCCACCATTGGCTGGTGCAGAGGGGAGGGCTTCACCCCTTCAGGGCAGGGTCAGGAGCCAGTGCTGTTTTTAGCAACAGATGACAGGAGAGACCCCAGCCTCTCCTCCAAAAACATGGGACATGTCCTTGACCCCAGCTCCCCACGCCCTCACACCACCTATGTACACCTGGAGCCTCAAAGGGGACAGTCCTTCATCTTCACCCGACCGCCCCCCAGACTGGGGACCAAGAGGTACAGGATGCCAGGGACTGGCACACAGCCGTGTACATGGCAGCCGAGGCGCTGCTCCTGTGGAGCTCCGCACGGACGCCGGGCCCCCTCCGCATACCCGAGATGGACAGAGACACAGACAGACAAGGCGGGGCCACATGGGGCCAGTTTATTGCAGTTAAATACCTCTCTCTCTCTCTATTTTTTTCGTCCACTTTTCCATAAAGAAAATTAAAACACACACACACACTCAAAGGGGAGCAGGGATCCAGAAACAAGAGGTGGGGTGGGACATGGCCTCCCTGCTTAGGTCCAGGCCCCGGGGATGGCCCCCCTAAAGCCTCCCCTCCTTCCCGAAAGCACCCTGTCTCAGTACCTCTAGAGACCAAGGAGGCAGTGGGATGTGGCAGGGCCTCTGTCCTCCTCCCTCTTGCCTCCAGGCGAGACCACTAGAAGTGCTGGGGCTTAGTGGGGGCCGGGAGAAGGGAGACAGACAGAAGGGGGAGGGAGGGTATCATTTCCCAAGTTGAGGAGAGCGGTGGGCGCTTATCCACAGAAATGCATTATTTCTCCCCGTTTTGTTAAAAATCTACTATA
Organism: Ursus americanus; assembly: GCF_024610735.1. Lineage (NCBI taxonomy): Eukaryota > Metazoa > Chordata > Mammalia > Carnivora > Ursidae > Ursus > Ursus americanus. Next base: position 40,834,006 of record NC_142147.1, on the reverse strand, counting down.
AAAAAACGCAGCTGGGGGAGGGGCGTCTGTCCCTCTCTGTGCTAAGGGCTGGGGAAGGGGCAGCAGCGGCCGGAGGAGCCCCCGCTGCGCGCTGGGGCGGGCGTCACTGCCGCGCGCTCTCGCCCACCATCTCCAAGTTGTGCTGCTGCAGCTGGGCGCGAAGCACGGCGTTCTCGTTCTTCAGCTCCTCAATCTGGCACACATGACAGACGGGACGGGGAGCCAGGGGCTGGCTCCCCGCTCCCGGGCTGGCTCCCCCTAGCCCCGCCCCGCCCCTCACCTGCTGCCTCAGGAGCTCGTTGTCCATCTGCAGGCGCTCGGCCTCCTTGAAGGTCTCCTGCATTCGCTGGTTGGTCTGGCGCAGCTCCCGGATGTAGTCGCAGGCCTTGGACAGGATCCCTCCTTTACTCTTGGGGGTGGGGGGAGACAAGAGCGCCAGTGAGCGCTGCCCGGACCGCGCCCGCGCCCGGGGCCCAGGCCAGGCGGCCTTTCTCGGAGGGGTCGGGTGCGGGGGCACTCACCGCTCCCGTCTTGCTGTTGTCTGCGTTACAATCTGGAATGATTTTTGAGAGTTGGACGATCCAGTTGTTGATCTTGTCCCTCCGCCTCCGCTCCACTGCAAGAGTAAGAGCAGCGTGGACGGCCGCGCTCCGAGAACTTCCTGCGCTCCCGGCGCCCTCCCGCCGTGCGTGGTGCCGGCCGGGGCAGGGCCCAGATGCAGGCGGCCGGCCTCCGTGCCCGCTTCACGCTGCTTCTCAAGAGGAACAAGGTCTCGGCCTCAGTGAGGCGCGCGCACACCTTTAGGGCAGAACCAACAGCTGGGGACGGCGGGTTCATTTGGTTTACCTGCCCGGCATATTTTTAACATCTGAGCCAACGTTTTTTAAATTAGGAAATTTCACGTAATAACTGGCATCTTCTGAAAAATGGGGAGTCGTGGCCTGTGTTCTTGGGAGGCAAGAATGGGCCAGAGCCCTTCACAGCCGGAAGACCCCTGGGCCCCTGTCTGGTCCTCCACAGCAGCCGTGCCTTTGATTTTCTGGAGGTCCGCAGGCCTCCCCCGAGCTTTGGGCTGCACAAGTTTGTTTTTTCTCCATCTTTAAAATCAGTCTGACCACGTCTCACCCCCAGTTAAAATCCTTCTCCAGAGCCCGGGTAGCGAGTCCCAAGCTGCCCAGGCTGGCCCTAGTGGCTCTCAGGGGCATGGCCCCCCCACCAGGCACTGGGTCACCTGAGAGCAATGTGAACCCTGCCTTGAAAGCCAGGGCCGGCAGACTAATGGAAGGCTACGCTTGAAAAATCCAGATTTGTGATTTTATTCCACAACGCGCAGCAATCTCACCCAAACTCTGTCAGCCGACTGGAGGGGCGGCTACCCCATTCAGATGGGGCATGTGCCTTCCCTCTGGCTTCTCATCGGGCTCATGTCATGGCCTGATGACAGCCGCTTGGGGTCTGCATGCATTGGCACCTAAGAGCAGGGCTCAGGGCCTACGGAAGCAAAGCTGTGCCAGAATCTTCCTTACCTTCCAAGCACAGTACTAGGCACCAGTGTGGATACACACAAGAAAGCCCAGTCACCTTCCCCAACCATCACGCCCTCATCCCTCCTGCCAGGACAGCTCACGGACAGATGTAGGCGGCGTTTGCGGAGGATACGAAGCCTATACGTGGGATTTGGAAAGTGGGGCAAAGGAGTATTTTCTCCGGGCTGGGCAGTGCTGGTGGGGGCTGCCAGAAGGGGTCTGGGTGAGAGTGAAAATGGAGGGTGGGCCACAATCACACCCCTCACTCCTCATGGCCTGAGGCTGGTACCTTCCCATGACCCCGCCGTTCTCACAAACACGCCCGGCCACTAATCGGCAAATCCCACTGCTGGCTCCTGGCACTTGGCTCTGTCTGCTCATTGCCGACCAGTCCTTCCCCATGTCCAGGTGCCCCCTGCTCTGGCCTGGGATAGGACAGCCTCTTCCAAGGACTCTCCTCCTCCCTGGTCCCTCTTCCTCCCCTGCTCTCTAGGACTGCACGCTACCCACCCAACGCCCTGGGGGGGAGTGCGCAGTACCCGGGTCCCATTACTGCTGGGGAGAGCTGCACCCCCGCACCGAGGATGGCCCCGTCCTACCGCCCGGGAACTCTGTGACTAAAAACCGCGATGGATCCAGGAGTCTAGCCCAGGCCTGGCAGCGCCGCCTACCACGTCCCCCAACGGTGCACTCTATTCCCAAGGTTTCAGCAGAGGAACCCAACAGCACATGGCTTCTCCGCTTCCTGCTCTCCTCTCACACAGTCTGGCATTCTCCAGCCAGATATCCCTCGGACTCCTCCCCTCCAGCCACCAGAGGGCAGGGATGGAGGGCCAGGCCCATCTTTTCCAGTTTTCATTTGCTTTCAACTTACTGCCCGCCCGGGAGCACCTGGGTGGCTCCGTCGGTTCAGCATCCAACTCTTGGTTTCGGCTCGGGTCACGATCTCAGCTTGAGCCCCAAGTCGGGCGGGCTCTGCATTCAGCAGAGAGTCTGCTTGAGATTCTCTCCCCCTGCCCCTCCCCCTGCTCGTGTACACGCTCTCTCTCAAATAAATAAAATTTAAAAAACCCAGAAAACAAAAAACCTTACTGCCTGCCCTACTGTGTGCAGGGCACCTTACAAGCCCCATCTGCGGTGGACTCGGTCTCTGCCCTGCTGGTGCTCACGGCACCTCTGTGCGATGTCTGTGGATGGGAGATACTGACACCTTAGATGTGTTATGATTGAAGATTGTACCAAGTGCCTGTGGAATAACAGGGTGAGCCAATGATTTCTGCACGGTGCTGGGGTGTGGTGGGCCTTCAGAGGAAGACTTGGGCTGGTTTCTAAGGGAAGGGGCATCAGTCAGCTGTGGAAAATGCAGAAATGGGGACATGGAAATATTTTGGGGGGCCAATGGGGGTGGGGCGGGGGTTGGGGAAGGCCAGGTTGTGAGGCCTCAAATGCCCTGTTGATGGGCCCACGCCCTTTCATCAAGCAGGTGGTGAGGTGGTCAGGCCTGTGGCTCGGGGAGACCATCCTGGAACATTTGAAAGGGAGGATGACCAGTCAAGACCAAGGCCACGTCTACTCCATACACGTGCTTCAGTTACACCCATAGGACGCTGAAAACAATCCAAGAAGCAAAATCTACCAGGACTGAAGGGAGAAACGGACAAACTCACAGACCCGCTTGGAGATGTTAACATTCCTCTCTCAGTAACTGACAGAACAAATAGACAAACAATTCAGGATAGAAAACCTGAAGAGTGTCAACCAACTTGAGCTCCACGACCCCAAGGGAACACTCCACCACCACCGCAGAGACACACATTCTCTCCAACCGCACGTGGGAACTTTCACAAGACAGACCATATTCAGGGCCATAAAATAAGTCTCAACAAATTTCGAAGAACTTGAAATTATATAATAAGAGTATGTTTCTGATCAAAACAGAACTAAATTAAAAATCAGTAACAAAACAATATCCAGAAAACCCACAAAAGTTTGGAAAATAAGCAACGTACTTTTAAATAACCCATGGGTCAAAGAAGAAATCATTAGGAAAACTGGAACGTACTTTAACCCGAATGATAATGAAAATACATATAGGCAAATGGGATGCAGCCGAAGAGCACCGGAGTGACATCTGCAACTAGAAAGGCTTGTGTTGGGAAAAAGAAAGGTTTAAATCATCTTGAAAGACTAGGACAAATCCCCAAGCTAATTAAACCCAAAGTAAGTTCGATGGAATGAATTAGCAACATTAAGAGTAGAAACTAACGTAATAGAAAAAGCAATCCCACCCGGCACTTAAAAACCAGATTTCACATAAAGATCTGGATTTCTGGCTCCTCAGAGGTTCCCAGCAACAGTGGGCCCAAATTCTGACCCGGCTGCAAAGGGCAGGCCCCACGGCACCAATTCCCCGTGGGGCCTGGAGATGGGCTCCCGAGTCCCAAGAAACGGTGGGAAAGAGGGGAAAAGGACAGAGAGAAGCTGATTTGAGGTCTACTTCAACACAGAATCTCGGGATTCGAGGACGTGAGGGAAGGAGACGGGGCAGAGTTGAGGGTGGCCCTGGCTTTCTGTTCTGGCTTGGGTAATTCTAACAGGGGTGCCTTTTGCCCTCTGGGAAAAGAAATGTTGCATTGGACCCTTTGCAGGGGGGCAGGGAGCTTGTTTTGGACAAGTTGAGTATGGGGTGTCTCAAGGATATCGGGAAATGAAGATTTTGAATGGACAGTTCAAACGATAGCTCTGGAGTTCAAGACAGAAGAACGGAATAGACCAGCCAGGGGCCGGGGCGAGGGGCAGCCCTGGGAGGACACTGAGGAGCAGTTCTCACCTTGTCTGAAACACAGACTCTTTTCTGGAGCAATAATGAATACCTACAATCAGGGACAGGGTTTGGGAGATACTGACCATCTCTGGGCCAAAGGCTTCAACTCTCCTGAGGCCAACGGAAGACAGGCCAGACCTTAAGGGACACTGCAAGTCAAAGTAGTTGCCAGCCTTGCCCAGTGGGAAGAATCACTGGGTAACTTGTTGAAATACAGGCACCTGGGCCTCCTTCCGACCTACTCGTTCTGAACCTTGAGAGGACAGCCCCGGAGATCATGACTGTTAAAAAGTTTCCCGGAGCTACTGGGAAGCTCTGCTCTGAGGAGCAGGCTGGGAAGGAAAAGCAAAGTGCAGGAAAATCAGAGCGCATAGAACAGAAAGGAACATTCCCGAAAGGGGAATAGGCAGGGTCAGATGCTTGGAGCACAGACAGGAAAGAAAGCCAGTTAATTTGGCAATGAGGTCGTCACAGGTGACCTCAGACGGACCTCTTTTGGTAGAGAAGTGAGCCAGACTGCCAAGGGTACAGGAAGAATGGGCAGAGGGTGGGTCAAAGACTGTGCAGGTTGGGAGACGGAAGGCAGGATGCAGCTGGAGCCTAAGGACAAGATTATGAGAAAGACTGCTGACTGCCTTCTGCAGGATGAGAACGATTCAAGACTTTGCAGGTGAGAGGCGGAGAATAAAGAGTGGGGTAGAGGGTGGCTGGATGGTATCCCCGAGTCACTGGCTGTGGCCTTACCAGGTGGCGCACCGCACTGCTGGGGGCTCGTGTGTCTGCACCGGCTGAACTCGCCGTGAGCGTCGGGGGTAGTCGAGCTAACACCATTTCACACACGACTACACAGGCGCAGAGACCAAGAAGCAACCTGATGTCATAGAGCCAGTAAGCAGCAGGGCTGGGACTGGCTGGGTTGCCCACTAGAGGCCCCTCAAACATACCACACCCCAAAACCAAGCTCAGACTCTCCCGTTCCCTTCAAATGAACCTGACGCCATCACGAAACCCTGATTCTCCAGCCTTGGAATCTTCTCCCCCATGCACTCCCCTACTTCATGCCCTGTCCTGTCTCAGGATAATATCCACAGTCTCCTCTGATGTTCCCAGCCTCTGCTGTCCCATCACCTCCGTACACAGACCCTGCTGCTGGCTTCCCCTCCAACTAGAAAAAAACCCTGGAGTAGGGATGCTGTTCTTACAAGGCCCCGCATGACCTGGCCAGCCCTCCCGCAGCGCCACCAACTTCCTCTTTCCTTCTCTGAATTCTGCTCTTCCCCAAACACAGCAAGTTGGTTCTGGCTCCGGCCTGGGTGTTTGCACTTGCTCAGCCCTCTGCCTGGCACTCTCCCTCAGGGCCTTGGCTGGCCCGTTCAGGCCTCTGCTCCAGTGTCACCTCTCAGAGAGGCCTGTGGAGCACACTGCCGCCATGACTCCCCAGCTTCTCACGCAGCTTTATCTCGTCCTTGTAACCTACGTGACCTCACGTCACACTGTGTAATTTGTCTCTCTCACCAGAAGGAACACTGCAAGAGCCAAGATCGTGTCCGTTGTATCATCCCCTGGACCAGAGGGTGTAAAAGCCAGGCAGATATGGGGTACAGATATACTAAAGGCCGAGCCCAGTGAGCTGCTCGGGTCACAGTTGCAAAGGCCCAAACCCAGCTGAACACCTGCAGAACTCTCAGGGCCTCACCCTGACATTCAGCGCCTTCCTTAGTCCTCCCTGGTCCCCCCCCTCCCCAAGCACTCTGCCTGGAACCTCCGCTTTGACCACATCAGCACTCACCGAAGCAACCTCACCCCACCCTGCCTTCCCTCCAGCCTGTGCTCCCCTCTGCCTGACAGGCTCTCCCAAAGGCCAGCTCTCTGGGGAAGACACCAGCCTGAACTCCTTTTCAGCCACCTTAACACCGCAGACCAGGCTCCAGAACAGGCCCAGGGTGCACACTGCCCAGCCTAGAATCCGCCTTTAGGAAACATTTGCTGCAAGAGGACGGTCTAGGTGTAAATGCTCCCCCGCACTTGCATGCTACCATGTCCGCTGCAGTGGCCACAGACTGGACGCACAGGGAGGTGGTGGAGGACTAAGGGAGACAGCACTAACGGCCAAGATGACCATAGGGTGGGATCTGGTGTGTAACGGAAGGGCATGATGCTCTGGCCTTGGGCAGCCAGAGGCACAGCTTCCGGAAGTCAGGTGGGCGGGGACGGGGGGAATGAGGGACAAGAGCACAATAGCTGCCACATGGGAAAACCAAATCAAACCGATTTTTCAAGAGAGGCAGGAAATCCACACGTGAACATCAAATTTGCCACTTCAGTTGTGGACCGTGAATTCAAGATCACTAGCCAGCATGACAAAACACTTTCCAGTTCAACCTCCTGCCTACCTGCTCCTGATGACGAACTTCTACCTGTTTCTACTTTTCTGGCATTCAACAAACACCTCTTATGCGCTCATGGCGTGCTAGTGATCGTGACACCAAGCACCAGGCCTAGCGGTGCCCATGGGGCCCAGAAACTCCACCCGGACCTTACCTTCATTGTGCTGGGCCCTCCTTCTTTCATCCCGTGGTGTTCTGGTTCCGTCAATCTTCCTAGAAGAGGAAAAAGATGGGCACGTGTTCTCTCAGGTCCCATCTGCCTAAACATCTATTAAGGAGTCAGACTTTAAATTACCGCTGCAAAATAAACTCTTATGCAAAAAGAGAAAAAATGCTAATTCTCTTACTTACACTCAAGAAGCAAGAACAGACCAAAAAATACACTGACTGCTTGCTGTGTGCTCAACTGTCTGGCTCCCATTCCAGAAAACCTTCCCTTGCTGTGACCCCTCACACCAGCCCCTTCCAGCGGCCCCGGCTCCTGGGACCAGGTCTCCTGCACCTACGGGGAGTAGGGGTGTGTCCGGGGTGCAATTGTCCTCTGTGTTCCCGTCTGAAGCACGTCTTGTGGCGTCATCATGACATAGAACTGACCTGCAGCGAAAGCGGGGGTTAGTGCAAGAACTGGGAGGGGTGGTGCAGTTAGAACCAGTTGGGGGGGGCTTCCCTCCCTGCTAGGCCTGCTGCCTCCCCTGCCTTCCGCCCTGGCCCCTTCCTCCCTTTACCTCCGGCCTGCAAGCTCTGGTCTGTGGTCTGTACGGACACAGCTGTGGTATCTCCCACACTGGATGCTGGGAAATAGGCAAACCGTGCCTCCCCACTGACAGCCTCAGCTGCCGGGCTGCCGCCATTGCTGAAGGGATTTTGGATTACGGCCTGGGGAGTAGGAGGACACAGAGGCCACCCTTAGCCATCTTTGTTCACCAACCCATCCCCTTCATGTCGTGTCTGACGTTCACCGCATCCTCTGGAGGGCAGGAAACCCCTCTCTGTGTGCCACTCTGCCCTGTCTCCTAGCCCCCGAACTCGGCAGATGCCTAGCAATCATTTGATGAGCTGATCCCCTTTTACCTCTAAGAGACTTTCCTGTTACCATCATCCCCATTTTACAGAAAGAAAAAATGGTATTTCAAAGCCCCTGACCCACGTTTCACCTCGCAGAACAGGGATCTGACACACACCGCCTGAGGGTCTAAAAGCAGCATCAGTGTCCCACTTGCCCCACCCCCTGGGGATTCCCTAGAACAGCGTCAGTTCCTCTCGCCATCCCCCAGGCGTTGTGGGCACCTACCAGCGGGAAGGGCGCTGCGGGACCTGGGGGCACAGAGGCAGCAGTGGGGCCAGGACGCTGGGCTGCCCCATCCACGCCCACCTGGGTCACAGCCTGCTGCCCCCCTGCGAAGGCAGCCGTAGACACAACGCTGACGGCGCCAGCCGTGTCGCCCTGGCCATCCAGCTGACCATCAGTCACCTGGACTACGCGGTACGTCACCTGCAGGGGGCGGCAGAGCAGCGAGATCGGTTCTGGGGTCCCGGCCGGGACCAGCTCTGAGCCCCTCCCAGCCCGCCCGCTCGACCCTCGGCTCAACCCTCCATTTGCCCGCGGGCTCCGGGCCCGCAGCTTCACCTGTCCTCCATTATTCTCTGTGCGGAACTGGTACTGGATGTTGTGGTCGCCAAACGCCGCCTGCTGGACGCTGGCGATGGCCACCGCCGTCTGCTCCTCCGCCCCAGGGCCGTCCCCGCCTGCGGTCGGAGGAGGGTGGGGGGGATGGTCAGTGGTCACGCGGCCAAGGCGCCCCCAGTCCCCTCCCCGGGCGCAGGCCGCGGCCCCGGTAAGCCCCGCGAGCACTCACCTTCCTGCAGCTCGACGCCCTCCTCTGCCTCGGGTCCCTTGTCGTGACTGCGGGGAGGACGGGAAGAAGAGGGGGGTCAGGGCCGCCCGCGCCCCCGCCCCTTTGCCCAGGTGCACGGCCCCCGTCCCGCCCGGCCCAGTCTGGAGTTAGGGCACCGCCGGGACCCGGGGCCAAGGGTATCAGCGCGGGTCCCCCCTCCCTCGCAGCCTCCATTTTGAGCTGGGCCCAGCGGCCGCTCGGGATCATGGCGGCCCGGCCGCCGCCAGGCCGAAGGGCCGGGGCCAGGGCGCGCGGGGGCACGGACCAGTCGGGCACTCTTACCTGGCGGCTGCAGCAGCGGTGGCCGAGGCAGCGGGATCCAGACCCGGGTCCAGCATGTCCATGGGGGGGGTGGGGGCGGGGGGGGCGCGGGGCCCGGGGGGGGGAGGGGAGGGGAGGGGAGGGAGGGGAGGGGGCGGGCGGCCGGGGGGGCCCCGAGCCCGGCGCTCACGCCGCGCGGCAGGAGGGGACGGAGGAGACACGGGAGCCGCTCGCGCTGATCACGGGGACAAACAGTGGGGTCATGTGAGGAGGAGATGCCGCCGCCGCCGCCGCCGCTGCTCCTGCAGCCGCCGCCGCCGCCTCCGCCCGCCCGCCCGCCGGCTCCCGGCGGCTCTCGGCTCCGGGACGCAGCACGGCCGCCCCCCGCCCGCTGCACGCGGCCCTCGGGCCTCCTTCCCTGAGCAGCGGCCGCCGCCGCCGCGACTTTTTTTTTAACCCGGCCCGCCCTGGATGGCTGCCGCCTCTCCCCTGGATCGCCGGCTTGCGCGTCCGCCGCCCGGCCTGGCCCAGTCCGGCGGCGGATCGCTGGTGCAGCCGCCGCTGCTTTCTATTTTTTCCCCCTTTTTTTTCCTCCTTTACTTGAGCTGCGCGCGCGCGGCGGCGGCGGCGGCGGCGGCGGCGCGAGCCCGGGGCCGACGCGCGCGGGGGGAGGGCAGCCCCCGGGGAGCGCGCGCGCTGTGTGTCTCCGATGGCGGGCGGGCGCGCGCGGGCCCGGGTCTCGGCGGGGCGCGAGGTCGCCGTCGCCACCTCCACGGCCGGCCGGCACCCGCCGGCGAGCCGCCCGAGTGGAACACGGGCCCGGATAGAACGCCGGGGGACCCGGAGGAGGGGCTCTGGTCGCCGGGGACGAGGCAGGCTGCGGGATTTGGAAACAGTAAAGTAGGTCGGAGTTGGGGGGAGGTGAACGGGGTTGAAGGGGAGAGGAGCGCGCACGCGCGCTCCCGGCGGCCGGTCGGAGGTGCGCGAAGGCGGGGGTCCGGGGCGCATGCGCACGTCTGGGCGGGGCCGGGGCGCGCACGCAGGGCCGGGCGGAGTCAGCGTGGGGCACGTACTCTGGCCTGGGGAGGAAGGCAGAGCCGGTGCTTTCCTCCTGGCCTGGGATGCGAGTCCTGGGAGAAAGCTGGACACGCGGCCTTTTGCAGACTCGCAGGCACGCACACGCACACACAGACACAGCAGCTGCCCGGGCTACCCACCTCGCGCAGCAAAAGAAACACCTCCCCCTAGACACAGGCCTTGTGATCATAAGTTTTATTAGACTTAGGAGGGCAAGATCATCAGTTAAGTCCCTCAAATTAAAAAAAAAAAAAAAGTACAAAAGGTACATACAAAACGTGAGATCAGACGATTAAACTTTCCCGACTCAGGGCCAAATTCTGCAAGGGAGAAAGAGAAAGGGTGAGAACTGGGGACGACAAGAGGAGAGGGTCCAGGAAGGGTCTTAAAGCCAGGAAGGATTGTTCACTCACCTTCTTAAGCCTCCGCTCCCGTGAGGCCTGGGAGTCCGTCTCAGAGTAAGGTGGAGGCGCTGGAGGGTAGTAGGCCGCCTCCTCATCTTCCTCCTTATAAGGTCGCCTCCTCTCAGCTGGCCCCTTTTTCCTCAAGGCCTCTTCCAGTAGCCGCCCATCATATTGGGGGTCCCCAGACCTGGAGCCATCCTCCCGAGGGTCCCGGGAGCGGTGGTGGCGGGACCTGGGGTCAGCATGAGGGCGTTCTCTAGATCTGAAGTCATCGTAGTGGGGATCCCGGGAGTGTGGAAATTCCCTTGGGTCATCTTGATCATAGAGGTCATCTCGGCTTCGGCTTCTTGGTGGTCCATAGGCTTGACCTCTCCTCCCCCTACTTGGGGGAGACCTCCTCCCGGATTCAGCAGAGCTCGGTCGGGTGAGGTCATCCAGAGCATCCACAGATCGGGCACGGGGCCGCCCGGCCCCCCAGCCACTCCCTGGCCGCTCTGTGGGGGCCTCTTGCTCCCACCCTCTGGGACTCCGAGGGGAATGGTGACCCCATTCCTCATCCCGGATTGGGGTAAGGGCAGGACCTCTGGAAGGCCGGGATCGCCAGTCGTCCTCATGGAGGGAGGTGACTTCACTCATGGCTGTAGGGAAGGGGGGTGTCACTGACTGCTGGGAGGTCCGGAACTCCAGGGCCCAGCAGAGTCACCCACTTGGCTCACACACTTTCTGGGAGGCCCTAGACTTCTCATCTTTTAAGTATTGACATGAAAGGTGTTGTATACTTCTCACTGCGGCCATGGTAGGGAAGGAGGTACTATGTCCAGGATTTGCAACAAGCATACCTGGGGCTTCTCCCTCCCCACTCAGGAACCCCTCAAACTGCAAGGCTCCCACTCACCCCGCTCTACACGGCCATTGGGGGCACCAGGTCGAGAAGGGTCAAAGTTGGCCAGCTCTTTCTCCATGTAGTATAGGACCCGCATGGAGTCATCCTGCTGGCTGGCCTGAATCCTGTAGCCGCTGCGGACTTCTAAGGACAGGAGATGGAGGTGATCAGTTTAGGAGAACAGATGCTGAACCAGCCCCTTCCCGTAAAGACGTGTTCAACCTTGTAACAATTGGTTCTCACCAGAGGTCACACTGCTGTCTGTGTCACGAAGCAGGGGTACCTGGGAGCTGTGGCCGCCAACTGAGGGAGATTTGTCTGTCAGTGGTCGCCCACCTGGGGCAAAGCCCTCCAGACCCAGCCTCCAATCCCCTTTCTTCCAGCCCCAGACCCCTTAGTGCCCAAAGGCCCAGCCTACCCCTGCCCCAGCTGCTCCCGGCTCCCCCAGGCCTCACCTGAGCTGTTCCTGTCGAACTCTCCAGGGTACCCGTTGTAGACAGGGCCCATGGGAATCATGGCTGGTGGGGGCGGGGTCTTGGCAGGGGAGAGATGAGCATAGGTGCTGGGGGCGTAGATGCTTGGGACGCCTGAGGTGGCTGCTTTGCCTGCAGCATACACTGGGGAGGACACAGTATGAGAAAGCAGCCAGGAGCCATGCTGCCCTTCACTGCGTTAGAGGGTCTGGAGGGACATGTGCCTGGACCTTCTTCCCAACCCCTAAGCTGTGGGGCTTCCCATGGATTGGCTTCTGCAGAGTTCCAGAGACTCGGGCCCTCAGCTTCATTGAATCCACACCTCCTTTGTGTTTCCTCACACAGGTTTTGGGGCAGGGGAGTACACACTGGCAGCCCACGGCCCCCATCTGGCTAGCCAATATGTCTGTTTGTATGATGGTTTGCCTACATTTGACAAGGTTTTACCTAAAAATCCCAGCTCTCTAGCTGCCTCATCAGGAGATGTGGCCACCCTGGGCCTGAGTTCTTACAGAGCAATAGGAGGCAAAGATGCCCCTTTAGATAAAGCCCATGTGCTGGACCCTCTAGCCGGACTCAAGTATTGCCCTTTGGCAGCTGAGCCACCATTCCAGAAAATGCATCATGCGGGGGGTCGGGGGGTGGGGGGGGGTGGGGAGGGTAGGAAATCCCATGCCCATTCCCCTCTCATGGTGCAGGGTTCTCCAGGCCCAGATGCAATGGAAATCATTCTGAGGCAAAAGCGTGGGAGCCTCAGAGTTCACTTGCCTCGGCCAAGCAGCCAAGTACCTCCTCAAAGTCCTTCTAGTGTTTCCAACCCCACGGCCACACCCACTCCCAGCCCGCCCCCCGCCTGGAGCCGGGCATGACAGCTCAAGGGCAAATCCTCCTTGCTGCCTTCCTCCCCAGGCAAGAGGCAGGGTTCAGGTGGCTGCTCTTGTGTCAAAGTCACTGGGTCCCACTGAGCAAGTTGCTTCCTCCCTGGGATTGTGAGAGGGAAACGGCAGGCTCAGGAAGCTCCCTCCTCTGATTCAGTTTGGAAGCCAAAAGCTCAGCAGCTCAGAGGCCCCTCTGTGGCTTGGGGGAGCTGTCATTTTCTAACTAGCTGTGTGCTGGTCCCAGCCGCCTCAGCAGGGGTGTGGCCCCAGCAAAAGTAACAGGGCCTCTGGCAGGGAGTTAATGGGTCCTCTGAGGTATCAGAGTCTCGGGAGGGAAGGAGCATGGCCTTGGGACAGACACTGGCCATCCCGGCCCCAGCCTTCATCAGTGGGGTAACTGCAAATCAGTGGTGGCAGCCCCCTGGGGGTCCCTCCTCACCTGTGACTGGGACTAACCCCCACTGCCTGAGGCTGAAGCCCTTAACCGGAAAGGACAAGAGACACAATGGCCGGCATCCGCCTCCAGAGAGCAGTGGATTTTTCTCAGGCCAGCCATACTCTGAGGGACCAGGTTGTCCACTGGTGAGTTCAGTGATCAGGAAATTAGCCAGTATGGATCGACTGGCAGCCCTGTGCTGGGTGCTTACACCACAGTCTTCCCTTAGCTCACAACACCTTGTGGGAACCTTATAAAGAAGGAAACTGTCTCAGAGAGCTTGTCTGAGGTCACACACTGGCCGTGGCACGGCTCCAATGTGCTTCCTGGCCCTCAGTCATTCCCAACAGCTAGTGGGTGAGGGGCATTTATGTAGGCTGGGCCCTGCACTAAGTGCGGGCCACGTAAGGGGAAGCTGCTCCTTAGGCTTCTGAGAAGGTAACACAACCAGCCAGGCCTCCAACCTCCACCTGCCTGAGCCTATGACGACCTCCTGCAATTTCATGGTGAAAGCCTCTTGGACTGAGCAGAGGTGTGGCCATCCCCAAGGAGGGGAAATGGGGATGGTGGCAAAAGGGAGGCCCACCTTCTCCTTTGCTTCCCCCTTCTCTGTTTTGTTGCTCTTTCCCTCTTCATCTCTGGTCCCACTTCTACCCCCAGCCTCCCAGGTACCTACTCTGATGTGCTAGAGATGGTCCTTACACATAGTATCTGCGTAAACCCGAGTCCTCGTGTGGGTGTGGGTTTTTAAAATTGTATAAATTATATTAGTGCTGTAAACCTTCGTTTGGTTTCTTACCTTTTTCATTTCAGATTTTATTTTTAAAGGGAGCTTTATTGGGGTGCCTGGGTGGCTCAGGTCGGTGTCAGGTTTCCTGCTCAGCAGGGAGTCTGCTTCTCCCTCCCGCTCTGCCCACCCCCCCACCCCCACTCGTGTTTTCTTTCTCAAATCAATAAAATCTTTGAAAAAGAAAAAAAAGGGGGGGAGCTGTACTTCCCAGTGAATGACGTTTTGTACTATTTGACATTTTTTTGTCATGTGCATAAATGATGCTTTCAAAACAAACAACTCAAAATAAGTGAAAGTTCAAAATGATGCAAAGCTGGAGTACATGTAAATGATCATCTAGAACAGAAGATCCCCCTTGGCCCACTGCTCACCTCACACCCTCCAGACCAGTGGCGCTGTCCTGGGAAGCCAGCACCTGGCTGCCTCCGGCCCCGGAACCCAGGAGGGAGGCCTGCAGGGGTGGGCACGTGAGGGGCACTTACGGGCCTCTGGGCAGCAGCACTTGTCCGGGCAGCAGGGGCACCTGACGTAACAGCAGCAGGTGTGGGGGCAGCACTGACACCAGCAGATGCCCAGGAGGAGGAAGACGAGGAAGACAGCCAAGCAGACCACGACCACAAACAGCCAGTCTGCAGAGAGAGAACTGGCCGTGAGCGGGAGGCCTGGGAGGGAAGAGGGACACAGGGACACAGGGACACAGGCACAGTGGGGCGATGCAGAATCAGGGGGAGGGTGAGGCGATTCGTGAAGCTTGCCAGGGAAGCTGCGACCCCTGCTGGATTCTCCAGCCAGACGGGGGCCACAGCAGCAGACGGACGCCCACCCTCTACCACCCAGGCCGGCCCTGAATTTAGGAACTTGCACTGGGCTCCTCCGGCAAGGCAGAAAACCAGAGGTGACCTGGCTGGAGCAAGAACGGGACGTAGCCGCAGAGGAGCGACAGAGAGCCAGCTGCCCAGAGCCCACCTTCTAGAAGAGCACCGCAGGCGCCAGTCAACAGGAGCCCCCTGCCTACACCCCAGGCCCCTCCTCAGCCAGCCCGCCCACCCCAAATCCCAGAGCCAGGTCACTAGAGGCCACGGAGGTGGAGTCAGGTGGGGTTAGTGGGGGTCCACAGCGAGCGGTGTTTAGGATGGGGGGGGCTCCACCCCGTACCTTCCATGGGCCCCGCCTGAAAACCAGGTAAGAGCTCTGCCACCCCCGAGGTCCTGCCTGGAGGGACAAAAGAGAGACAGATTATGCTGGCAAGGGCCAGCCCAGCCCGCCCCCACCCTGAAGTCACGCTCCAAGCTCTTCAGGGTGAAGGTATGTCCTGAAGCAGAGGGGTTGGTGGCCTAGGAGGGTCCTAGCACATGGCTCCTGCCCCTCCTGCCCCCGTGCTGCCGCCGCCCCAGACCATGTGAGTGCTGTTTTCCAGAAGGCTTCCACCCCATAATTCATCCACTCTCTCATGCCACGGGGAATTCTGTGGCCCCAAAGTGTTCCAGAATACATCCCGTGGGTTCTGAAGTTTCAGCCTCGTGTGGGCACCCCATCTTTTCCACATACATGGGTCCTATCACCCCAAAGGGTTCCATCTCCTGTGAGAGGGATAGTCCTGTTTCATCAGGCAGGGTAGGCACAGTGCCCTAGGGCCCATGAAAGTCATAGTATGGCCCTGAGTTCCAGCTCATTTCACACATACTGTCCCCTGTACAAATTCCGCGGCCCAGCCAGTGCCTTCCCTTAAGTGCTGCCGGTTCTCTGCGCCCCATGAGCATCGTAGCACGGGGGCACCCACACGCCCCCGGCTCTCCCTCCACAAAGCTCCCGCCAGCAGAGCTCTGGACTCTGCACCACCTGCCCCAACGAGTAGGTTCTAGCATGCAAAGCAGGGGCTCGCTCCCAAAGCGTGGTCCTGCCTGTGAGGCCAGGACGGTCTCCAGAGTAACACCAAGTCTCATTTGCCTTTTTCGCGCTGCTTCTCCCACTGGTGTTCCAGAGGCTCCGAGAGGAGTGGTGACCTCATCGCTCTGATGATAGTGGACTGTGTGCTCACGGGCCTTGTGCTTTAAAAGTTTCCAGCTCTCAATCTGTGACGTTAAGCAACTATAAACATCACCCACAAAAACTTATACACAAACTCTTGGAGATCCTCAAGAGTTTTTTACAGTGTTACGCAGGTCCTGACGCTGCGTTCTGAGAAATGCTGATGTCGGCTGGGCGTTTGGCCCAAGGACACACGGAGTTCTCCAGGTCCCTGCTGCATGTGTTTCTGTCACCCACACGTGAGCTCTGTCGTGATCAGAACACCCTGGAGCACAGCCCCTGTCATGTGTGCTCGTTCACACATGCGTTTCCTTGCATCATGCGTGTGATGATGGCAACGTACAGCCCCACAGCGCCACACTTAGAGCACGCGCCTCCCAAGACTCCGTGTGTTGGCTGAGAACAGAGCGTCTGGCTAATGGCAGGGCCCTTCCGCACACAGCAGGGGGACCTCGCGGCCAGACCCCGGGGGGGGGGGGGGGCTGCTAGTGGATACCCCACCCTGCCCTTGAGCATATGGCGGTGGCCTCACTGTGTCAGCCACACAACGCCATCCCTGCGGGGCAGAGGGTGAGGTTCCTGAGCAAGGGACCCGGGATGAGCTGCGGCCCTGGGGATGTGGCAGGGGGTGGGGGGCGGGTCCAGCCTCCCCTCAGTGAGACACACCATCTTCCCTCCGCACTCAGTGCCAATTAACTCTGAAAATTTGGATTTAAAAAAAAAAAGAGAGAGACGGGGAAGAGGTAGAGTCCCCAGTTCTCTCCACTCTCAGTTTGGCTCTGGCTTATTTGACATGTTGGAGGGAGGAGTCCCTGCCTGGGGTGCAGGGCACAGAGAAGCCCCAGTGACTGGCGGTGCCACGAGAGGAGAGCGAAGCAGGCGACAGAGTCCAGAGAGTGAGCTGAAGGGCAGAGGGCAGACACACAGAAGAAGCTGAGGAAGGGGCCCTGATCCCTGTTCCTGAGCCCTTCCCAGGCCCTCAGGGCCCAACCCACTCACCCAGGACGATGAGCTCTGCGTAGGCCTCGTTGTTCCCCTGGAGGTCCTGGGCTGAGACCACGGAGCAGTAATACACACCACTGTCCCCCCAGCCGGTCTGGTCAAAGGTCAGGTCAGCGTCTGCAACAGGAGAGGGGTGAGGACACCGTGGGGGAGAGGACCGGAGCCTCCCCACGAGCACATCAGGAAGGAATGGGGCAAGAGAGCGGGACCGCAGAGGGACCAAGGGGACATTCAATCATTTGCAGCAAGGGTGTACTCCTGTTCAGGCTCTTGTAAACACTTAACACAGGGTATTTCAGCAAGTCTCTGAGGTGGGTCCTGTTACCTTTCCTGTCTTGTCGAGGAGAAGAGAGGTCTGGCAAGATTACAGAATCCGCCCCGTCACAGCGTCGTCAGTGGTGGAGCTGGATGGGCCGACTCTAGAGCCTGGGCTGCGGATTTCTAGCCATCCTCGTACCCCTCTTCCCAAGAAAGGTAACTCCCCCGACATGAAGCACCCCACGGCCTGGTGTAGCCCCAGGGGCCAGAGGCCTGGGTGGCGAGGCAGAGATAAACAGGCCACATTCCAAGAATCAGGTGGCTGCCCAGGCACCAGAAAGAGTGGCTGTGAGAGGGAGACAAGGGCCACCCCCGGTTCCTGAGTCGTCAGCCCCACATTCCAGGTCAGGCCCAGGGCTTGGGACGCTCAGGCGGGCAAGGAGCCCATCAATTAGGGCAGTAATGAAAGTCTTCCAGCACATCCGGTTTCCTCTCTGCTCCTTGAGCCCTAATTAGTTAAATCCCTTCGGCCATTCACTCACGTGGGACCAGGTGGGACCACGGGCGACTCGTGGAGGATGGCAGACCGGAAGGGGCCGAGGTGAGCACTCCCAGAGCTCCCCAGCCACTCTTGCTCCCTGGCTCCTGCTGACCTGCCCACCTCTTGGCCCCAGCACCCACTGCCCTTCTCCATGCCGGCTGAGGGTAGTAACTGTATGCGCCCCCGTCTGCACCACCCGGCACCCAGCAGGGCACCAGTCCATTGCTGAGGGAACGAAAGAACGGGAGTCTTCTTCCTTCTTCAAAGACCTCACATCGACAGAAAAGTGCTCCTGGGGTGCCTGGGTGGCTCAGTCAGTTAACCATCTGACTCTTACTTCGGCTCAGGTTGTGATCTCAGGGTCGTGAGATCAAGCCCCACATCAGGCTGCGTGCTCAGCAGGGAGTCTGCTGGAGATTCTCTCTCTCTCTCCCTCTGCCCCTTCCCCATGCTCATACTCCCTTTCTAAAAAAAAAAAAAAAAAGAAGGAAAGAAAAAGAAAAATCCTCCAGCTGATGTCTTCCTACACCATTCCAAGTGTCTAACCCCAGTGTGTAAGGCCCTTGGCAAGATTGGCTACTGGTTACAACAGCCTCAACCCTGCTCTTCTCCTTCGCTCACCAGACTCTTAGACACACTGGCCTCCAAGACACTGGGCCCATCGTGCCAGGGCTCGTGCTACTCCCTCTGGCTGGCACTGGGCTCCCTGATGCGAACACGGCTGCTTCCATCCTGCAAGCATAACCTCCACCTGACTACTGAACTGTCAGCCAGCTTAGGGACTGACCCTCCATGACCCCACGCCCAGGAGAATGTGGGCTCCACGCAAGCAGAATCTGGCCTCTCTCGGCCACTGCCAAGTCCCCAGTGCTGGACACCGGGGCTTCGCCAGGACCTGGAAATGAACCCCCTCCCTCTTCATGCTCCCCTTTCTTAGATCATGTCGTCTATTCCAGCATTCTGGACACACGGCTATACTCAAATAGGCACCTGTGGGGCCCCTGGGTGGCTCAGTCGTTAAGCGTCTGCCTTCGGCTCAGGGCGTGATCCCAGGGTCCTGGGATCAAGCCCCATGTGGGGCTTCCTGCTCTGCTGGGAGCCTGCTTCTTCCTCTCTCACTCCCCCTGCTTGTGTTCCCTCTCTCGCTGGCTGTCTTTCTCTTTGTCAAATAAATAAATAAAATCTTAAAAAAAAAAAAAAAAACCAAATAGGCACCTGATACACTCATTCAATATTCAACACATAATTACCGAATGCACCCTATGTTCCTGGCAGTATCTGAGGCACCTGGTATACTGGAGAACGACGGCTCCCGAAGCCTGATCTATGGAGCCTGGGGTTCCCCCCAGATGTTTTCAGGGCATCCTTGAGGTCAAAGTTATTATCATAATAATACTAAGATGTTATTCGCCTTTTTCACTGACATGCTCATGCGTGTGCCCTGAAGTCTTCCAGAGGCTACAGGGCATGTGCTGTCACAATAAATCGAATGCAGAGCAGCTCTGAGAATCCAGCTTCCTCTATTCAGGCCGACTTGAAGGAGATGTGCAAAAATATAAAGCTAAAGCAAGGCCATACTTTTCATTAAGGTTTTTTGCCGTGTTTTGGAAAACATGGCTATTTTTCATAAAAAGCATATTATTTATGTTAACCTATAATGAGTTTGTTACTATCATCTTGAATATTTTTCAAACTTCTCCCAGTTTGCTAGTTATAAAAATAAGGTTCTGGGAAGAATTTAAGAGTGAAAAAAAAAAAAAAAAGAGCATAGAGGCCCCCCAACCAACACGTTTGAGAAGCACTGCGACAGAGAGCAGACATAAATCCCAGCTCTTACGGAGCTCAGATCCTAACAGGGAAAGAAAGACAAATAAAAAATGTAAATAGATCACATATCAGAGAGTGATAAGGGGTATGGAGAAAACT
This sequence comes from Ursus americanus, assembly GCF_024610735.1. NCBI lineage: Eukaryota > Metazoa > Chordata > Mammalia > Carnivora > Ursidae > Ursus > Ursus americanus. The sequence goes on along the minus strand of NC_142147.1, from coordinate 40,814,417 downwards.
GATCAGGGAAGGCAGACAGAAAGTACCAGAGTGGAGGTGGGAGTTGTACAAATTCAAGGGGTAACCAGGGGAAGCCCTTCATGTAAGGTGACCTTCTGAGGAGCCGCGAAGGGGTGGAGGACACGACCCCTCCGTGGTCACGCATCTACCCGCTGAGTATCGAGCTCTCTCCGTGCTGGGTCCCTATACACGTACTCTTCCATCAAATCCTCATACAACGCTGAACTACACGCTCCCCAATCTTCCTGATTCTCCGTTAACACCCCGTCGGCCCATCGATTTCCCACCTACATCCTTAATCAGATTCCAACCACATCTCTCCCCAGTCAGAGCTCAGGGGCAGGTCCCTGCGCAATGCTGAGGGCTTGGATGGGAACCCCAGCTACTGCAAAAGTTCCTAGGCCAGGAGTTGAAATCTGGGCTCCAGGGGGCCGGATCCCCGCCTCAATGTGTTTTGTTTGGCCTGCATAATGTTTTCAAAACCCACAAAAAATATGGCCTTCCAGCTTCTTTTGATCAATTCTAAGGCCTGGGCCCACCTCCTTCCTGCAAGGCACACCCTGTTCCTGGTCTGTGTCTGGTCCTGACATCACTTGGGCTGGGCATTGCCCTCATTGTTTCAGGTGCCAGGAGAAGATGTGGGTCTTCAGCTGAGAACAGAAGCCAGGTCTTGTCCATACCCCTGGGCCTCTGCTTCCTTATCCACGTAGAGCAGAGGCAGCCCTCATCTCAGAGGTCCCAGGAGCCCCAAGCAGCCTGACGAGGCAGAAAGAAGGCTCCTATCCCCGTGCTCTGTGTCACCCGGAGCAGGGATGAATGGAGGGGTAGCAGGAGCCACCCTGGGCGGACGGACCCCGAGGGTGCGCACCATTATAATTTGCCTAGGGACAACTTTCAGTTAAAACCTGGATAGCTGGTGACCCCAGGAGCACCAAAAGGAGGTCCACTTTTCTCCATCCTCAAAGCTGGAATGGAGGAAGCCCCCGCGGCTCCCGGGTTTCCTGAGAGGACGTACACACAATGGATATTTACAAATTACAGCCTGTATCACACACAAGAGCACGTCAAGGCAGCCTGAAACACCCAAGCCGCGGGGCCTCTGGAACACAAGGAGTCTACCCCCCAGGAGAGCCTGAAGGTCACTCTGGAACTCAGCAGAACTCAGCATGATTCCAGCCAGCCTTCAAGGGCACTCTCCGTTTTTTGGGGTGTCCTGACCGGGCTGCTGGGCCATCATGCCTGGTCCAGGCCCGAGAGGGCACGGAGTTATAGGGGAGGGGCCTGTCCAGGCCGAACCCCCAAGAAGCTCTCCCACCACCAGAACAGCAGGATGCTTCGAGCTGAGCTGCTCAGGAAAATTCAGGGCAAGTAGGTCCCATCCCTCCCGCCAAACACGACTGAAAGGCTGGGTCCCTGGAAGCCTGCCTTTCATCCATGGTCTCTAGAAGGAGTGCGGGAGTGTGCTCCATGGCCTGCCTGGTCTCTTGGGGTCTGCAAAGGGACGCTCCCTTCCCCACTCTGTCCCCATGCCCAAGATTAAAACTCTAATCCCTGTCTGAGACAGTGAAAGGCTAAATGTATTAAGTGGTTTGAGTGTTCATCCCTCGCCCATTGCAGCCCATCGCCTTCCTCAAAATTCTTTAGGGTCTGGTCCTTTTAAAATCACATTTGCAAAAGATCTTACACCCCCGAGTCATTCTATACTGCACATGGTCCCAGTTGGCTTCCTTTGTAGCACTTAGTACTCCCTGAATTCTCTTACTCCTTATCTGCCTGTTTACGGCCTGCCTCACCCCACTAGAATGTCACCTTCTTGAGGGCAAGGACCTGGCTGTCTTGATCACCACTTACATCCCCAGCACCAACAGCGTCTGGCATTTGGGAGATGCTCGGTAAAAGCAACAGAATGAATGAACGACTCCTGCGAGTGTATAATGTGGCCATTGAGGACTCCACAGGGGAAAGTGTGCTTAAGGTGCCTGGCAAGTCATTAAAATCTCTCATCTAGCCTGTTTACTCAAGTGACCTCCTTGGCGAGCCCTTTGTTGACCACCCTGGGCAAGTAAAGGGGTTACAAGCTTGGAGACGAGACCCAAAGTGGCCGACTTAGAATCTCAGCTCTGCTCCCAGCTTTGTGACCCTGTGCAAGTCGCTTTACCTCTCTGGACCTCTCTAAAATGACAACAGAATCTACTCACACAATCACTGTGTGGTCTAAATGAGTTACTCCACATAAACCTGGATTAGAGCCTCGCACATAGAAGGCCCTTTCTAAGTTATTACATAAATGTTACTTATTGTTGCTGGCATTCGTATTATTATAGAACCCCTGCCTCTCTTCATTACCCAGTTTTATGCTCCAAGCACTTGATAGCCTATGTTGTGTTATGCTGTTCGTCTTCCACCAGGAGGGAAGGGATTTCATGAATGTGTTTACTGCTCTATTTCCAGCTTCAAATAGCACCTGCATATCTTAGGTGCTCAATAAATCTTTGTTGTTAAATAAAGCATGGATGGATGGACGAATGAATGGATGGATGATGGAAGGAAGGAAGGAAGGAAGGAAGGAAGGAAGGAAGGAAGGAAGGAAGGATCCCTCCCTCATGAACCTTTCGGGCACTGGTGCTCAAGAACTGCCAGGTGGGGACACCAGGTTGGGTACAAGGGAGCCCGCGCCACCACCCCAGCAAGCCCCGCCCCGCCCTCTGCCCCGCCCAACATACTTCCTGTGATGGTGATCCTCCGGCCCTGGTAGTAGTCTCCCAGGGTCACGGCATTGCCCTGCTTGGTGGCCACAACCCTGACAGTGCGCATGCTGTCTTGGCACTCCACATAGGGGTTGTAGCCTGGGTTACCCGCTGCCAGCTGGGCATTGAGCTGGTTGTCAGCGCTGGTCGGGGAGAAGGCATCGGCGATGCGGTCCCGGCAGAAAGACTTGTACTTCCAGATCACAATGGGTGCTGTTGGGGTCGTGGTCAATTGGTAGGTGCAGGGCAGGGTCACGGGCTGGAATAGGATCACCACGTGGTAGGGGTCTGACACCGTCACCTGGATGGCGCTGGCAGGGGCTGAGGGCGAGAGGAGAGTTAGCAGGGCCTCTGTGAGCTCAGGGAAGTACTACAGTAGGAAAGAGCAACAGCACTTGTCACCCGCTTGACATTTACAAGTGTAATGGCTTTACAGAGTGCCTAGCACACATTGTTTCTTAATCCCTGGGACCAGAGAGGTAAGCTCTGATAATCGTGCCCATTTTCTAGACCCATGGGCTAAAGTGGCAAGTACAAGGTCATATGGCCAGATTTCTTGGAACACCCCGTCCACCCCTCTTCCCAGAGTGTGGCCTCTAAACCCAGCTCCCTCTTCCCTTAGCCATTCTCTCATGGAAAGGACCTCTCTCTGTGGCCTGTCCAGCAAAGCACAAATGACCACAAAGCCACCACGCTCAAGGCCCGACTGCAAAAACAACTAGGACAGGTTGCAAGTTTCACGGGGCTTTGTGGATGGGAGGGGGGGCGGTGGGTGCGGAATTTTGGAGTTGTTTCACCGAACTATTTAACCAGGGAGTAGGTAAAGCCCCCACATTGTCTCCATCAGCGTCCCACCTCACCCTACCCAAAGCCATCTCAAAGGAACACACCAAAAGTACTTGGGGAGAGATAAAGTCTCCTCCACCCTCCCCCACCCCGCCCACCCCAACACACACCAGATCCCGGTGAAAGCTTGCCAGCAGAAGATGATTTCACACCAAGTCCATACGTCCATCTTACCAGACCCTTAAGCAGATACTTCGGGACACGGGTGGGACTCGGGGCCGGAAAGTCCCTAGTCCTACACCCACCCGAGGCCTGGGCACGGTTTCCTGAACTCTCAGTCCAGGAAGCGTCTGATCCAGCCCTCGAGTGCCCACTCCCCGTTACGCCAAGATTTAGAAATCTTGGGGTGCGCCCAAGTCCCCATCCCGGCCTTTCCCAGTGATCGGGTGGTCCTTCACCCCTACACCACAAAGGGTCCCATTCTCCTTATCGCTCCAGGGTTCGCGGTCCGGGGAGTTTCACTTCCTGCTATCTCTGAACAAGGGCGGGGGAGCGCTCCCTGACTCCAATGGGCACTTCCCCTCACTCTGGCACCCAAGGGATTTCCCGAGACCCTGGGAATCAGGAGATCCTAGTCTCGGCTCTCCCCCTCCCCAGCTCTCCAGCCTGCTCGACGGTGAAGAACTCCATCCATCCCCCTTCTATAGTGCCCTCCCGCCGTTCCACCGCACCAGAGGCCCCGCTCTCCGTACCTGTGCACAAGGTGCTGAGAAAAAGCCACACGAAGATGACCGCGCCCCAGCCCCGAAAGGCAGGGTACGGGCCCACCCCCCAGGACAGCCCGCGGGCCACAGGCGCCATCGCGGCCGTCTGGGCGCGTCCGGCCCGCGCGTCCCCTACTTGGTACCGTGAGGGTAGGGGGCGCGGCGCGCACCAAGGCTGAGAGGGGTGCGTGCTCCTCCCCTTCCCGCTTCCGTTCCTTGTCCCTATTCCAAGCCCACCCTGCCCTGTTCCAGGGCTTTAATGAGAGGAAACAACGTGGATGAGGAGGACGTTTCCAGCTTTCGCGGAGAAACTTGCCTGACCCACCGTGGCTCTGCGAGCCATTCCACCCCCCGCACGCTCTGGGGAATGGATCGGCCCAGGTACAAGGGTGAGAACAGAGGGCTGGGCCAGGGGGTGGGCGGCGGGGAGGGGCTCCTCCACCTCCCTCCCCGGAAGTGGGCCGACCCAGGTGCGCTCCGGCCCCGAGGGTCGGAACCAAGTGACCAGCCCGCCGGGAGGGCGCCTGCAGACTGGGGATCCTGTCCCGCCCTATCCTTCCCTGGGCGGAGCCGAGAAGAGTGTAACTCACGGGAACCGAGGCTCAACTGCGGTGATTCACCTGTTGAGGGGGGCGGGTCCCTCCCTGCACCTGTCCCCGCTCTGCCCACACCCCTCTCCCGGGCTGGCGATGGACCCGCCTAGGTACACCCTGCGGGGAGGGGCGAGTCTAAGGGAGCTTTGGGCGGGGAGAGTCTCCCGTCCAGGGGGACCGAGGCGCCAAGGGCGTCTTGTTAGATGACTTAAAAGACCGACTGAAGTTTCCGGAAAGGAAGCTCTACCCTTTTAGGGACGCCCGAGGGGCATCGGGCCCAGGAAAAGTTGGAATTCTCTTTCGGAAGTTTTCCCCGCCTCCCCCCTCCCTTCTCAAGTCGCGGTTCAGCCCCCGGGCATCCCTAGCCCTGGACACTCTGGGTCTTAAAGGGACCGGATGGAGGCGCGGAAGTCGGGGTAGGTTTCCGCTTCAGGATTGCCGGGGCCTGGGCCACCTGCGCCCTAGGGCTGGGCGTGTCGAGGCTCCGGAACGCGGGGCGTTCGGCGCGGCTCTTCTGCCCCCCGAAGGCGGCTAGGGGAAGCGCCTCCCGGGAAACCCTAGGCGCTTTCTCTGAGAGGCTCCCTGGAGGTCGCAAACGGGCCACTGGCTGGCCGGTGCAGTACCCAGGGGTGTTGTGTTCGACTGCATCCTGTTAAAATTCAAGTCGGATCGCGTACATCTGCTCAAAACCTTCCTGTAGCTCCACTTCCCAGAAGAAACCAAACTATAGTGGCCTGAGCCCTCTCTGTCCTCCCCTCCTTCCCCTCTCCCCCTGGCTCACTCAACTTCACCACACTGGCGCCCACCCCACCCCCGCCCCGGTCTGGAATGTCCCTCTCACGCTCCCACCTCAGGCCGGTTGCCCTTACTACTCCCTCTGCCCTCACACCCTTCCCGCTGATGGCCACATGACCTTCCACCTCCTTTAGGGCTTTAACTAGAGGTCACTTCTGATAAAATTTCAACCCTTTCATGTCCTTCCCTCACCTCTTTATTTTTTGTGTCTGTGTGGTAAAATATACATACCATAATACTTAATCATTTTAACCATTGTAAGTGTTCAATTCAGTGGCGCTAATTACATTCATAACGTTATAAACTCCAATATACACTCTGTATCAATTCAACAATAACTCCCCATTCCTACCTGCCCCCAGCCCTTGGTAACTTCTTTCCTACGTTCTTTATCAAATTGCCTATTCAGAGCACGTCATGTAAGTGGAAACATATAACATTTATTATGTCTGGCTGTAGAGAGCAAAATGGAGTCTCTCATGTCAAGCAGGAGCCTGTGTCAAGCAATGATGCGAGCAGGTAAGGTCCTGTAGCTAGGAGATATCCCTGGGACCAATGTCAGCTGACACCCCAGAACCCATAAGGAGCAGAACCAGAGGAGATCTGCAGAGACCCCAAACTGATTAAATCCCTTTAAAAAGGGAGAGATTTCGGTCAGTAAACTCTCAAGACTCTTCAGACCTGACCCCTCTATGTCTGACCACTTTAACAAGGCAAACGCCCCCGAAGGCTCTGCCAGATGGATCTCTGAACAGAACCGAGATCCTTCCCTGCTTGAACATCAGAAGAAGTCAGTGCCAGGAGCTGATCTGGGCCAGACGGAGGCCTTATCTCAGCTGTGCCCCAAAGAGCGACTTCGCGTTTGGTTCGTTCACTTCCTGCACCCTTCTGTTATCTTGTTGTCGTGTGGTTTGTCTTCTGTCCTGCTCTGTGTGCTGTGTAAGAAGCCAGGTTTAATCACATGGTGAATTGTCATTGAGTCTGGAATCCTGAACCTGCTTTATAATTGTGATTTAACTTTGCTTTATGATTGAGCAAAGCTAACGTTGTGGAAAGACACAACTCGTGTGTGTGCCTTCATAGTGCGCTCGGGACACTGGCTTATGCACTAAGTGTAATGTTTTCGAGGTTCATGCATGTTGTAGGATGAAAATTTCCTCCTGTTTTATGGCCGAATAGTATTTCATTGTATGTGTATGCCACATTTTGTGTATCTGTTTATCTATCATTAGACACTTGTGTTGTTTCCACCTTTTGGTTGTGGTTGTTGTTTTAAAGATTTTACTTATTTGAGAGAGAGTGCAAGAATGCGCGTGCACATGAGAGAGAGCACAAGCCAGGGAGAGGGGCGGAGGGACAGGGAGAAGCAGGCTCCCCGCTGAGCAGGGAGCCCTACATGGGACTCAAGTTTATTAATTTTACCTCTCTCCAAATTGGATGATTTTTACTTCTTTTTCTTGTCTGATTGCTGTGCTAGGATTTCTAGTACAGTGTTGAATAGCAGCAGTGAAAGTAGGCATCCTTGTCTTGTTCCTGACGTTAGAGGGAAAGTATTCAGTCTTTCACCATTGAGTGTGATGTGAGCTGTGGTTTTTCCATGATACCCTTTATCGGGTTGAGAATTTTCTCTCTAGTCTTGGTTTTCAGAGAGTTTTTGTCAGTAAAGGATATTGGATTTTGTCAAATGCCTTTTCTCCATCAATTGAGATAATTATGTTTCTTTTCCTTTCATTCTTTTTCAAAATTTTTAAAAATTTAAAAAAAGATTTTGTTTATTTATTTGAGAGAGAGAGAGAGCGCATGAATGGGGGCAGGAGCGGGAGGGGCAGATGGAGCGGGAGAAGCAGACTCCCCTCCAAGCAGGGAGCCTGATATGGGGCTCGATCCCAGGCCCTGAGATCATGACCTCAACCGAAGGTTTAACTGACTGAGCCACTCAGGTGCCCCTCTTTTCCTTTCGTTCTATTAATGTGATGTATTACTTTGATTAGTTCTCTTATGTTGAACCACCCTTACATTCTTGGATAAAGTCCACTTGGTCATGGTGAGTAGTCTTTTAATATGCCGTTGGATTTGCATTGCTAATATTTTGTTGTTATTTTTGCATCTGTATTCATAAGGGACTTTGGTCTGTAATTTTCTTTTCTTGTGATGTCTTTATTTGGCTTTGGTATCAGGCTGGCTACATGGAATGAGTTAGGAAATGTTTCCCCCCTCGTCGATTTTTTGGAAGAATTTGAGAAGGGTTGATGTTAATTCTTCTTTAAATATTTGGTTAATCTGTGAAGTCACCTGTGCCAGGGCTTTTCTTTGCTGGGAGGTTTTTAATTACTGCTTCAGTCTCTTTACTTGTTATAGGTCTGGTGAGATTTTCTATTTCTTTTTGAGTTGGTTTAGGTAAATATATGTTTCAAGGCATATGTCCGTTTCTTCTAGGTTATCTAATTTCTTGGCATCTAGTTGTTCCTAGTATTCTCTTATAATCCTTTTTATTTCTGTAGGGTCAGTAGAAATGTCCCCACTTTCATTTCTGATTTTAATTATTTGTGTCTTTTATCTTTTATTCTTTGTCAGGCTAGCCAAAGGTTTATCAGTTTTGTTGATATTTAAAAAAAAACAACAACTTATGGTTTCAATGTTTTTCTCTTTTTCCCTATTCTCTATTTTATTTGTCTCTGGTCTACTCTTCATTATTTCCTTCCTTCTGCTAGTTGTGAGTTTAATTTGCTTTTTTTCCCCCTAGTTTCTTAAGGTAGAAAGTCGGGTTACTAATTTAAGATTTTTAAAAATATAGACATTAAAAGCTGTAAATTTCTCTCTGAGCAATGCTTTTGCTGCATCCCACAAGTTTTGGTATATTGCATTTTCATTTATCTCTAAGTATTTTCTAATTTTCCTTCTGATTTTTTGACTTATTATTTAAGAGTGTTTAATTTCCACAGTTATTCATTTTCTATTTTTCCTTCTGTTATTGATTTCTTAATCCCATTGTGATCAGAGAAGATGTTCATGTGATATCTGTTTTTTAAATCTGCTGAGACTAAGTTGGTGGCGTAACATATGGTATATCCTGAAAAATGTCTCATGTGCACTTATATTTTGTTGTTGGGTAGAGTGTTCTGTATATGTCTGTCAGGGCTAGTTGATTTACTGTGTTGTTTGAGTCTTTCATTTCCTTACTTTTTACCCGTTTGTTCTATCCATTATCAAAAGTGGAATATTGAAGTCTCCAACTATGATTGTAGAACTCCATTTCTCTGTCAGTTCTATCCACACTTGCTTCATATTTTGAGGGTCTGTTATTAGGTGTATAAATATATTGGTTATAGCTTCTTGCTGTGTTGAAACTTTTATTAATAAATACTATCCTTCTTTGTCTCTTGAAACCTATTTCAATTTAAAGTCTATTTTGTCTGATATTAGCATAGCCATTCCAACTCTCTTTGGTTACTATTTGCATGGACTGTCCCTCTCTATCCTTTCACTTTCAACTTATTTGTGTCTTTGAATCTAAAGTGAGTCTCTTATAGACAACCTATAGTTGGATAATGTTTTCTTTATCTATTCTGCCAATCTCTGTCTTTTGATTTAAAGAAATTACTGATAAGGAAGGACTTATTTTTGCTTGTGCTGTTCATTTTCTGTACGCCTTATAGTTTTTTTTTTGCCCCTTATTTACTCCATTACTGCCTTCTTTTGTGTTTAATGTTTTTATAATAAAATGTTTTGATTCCCTTCTCATTTCCTATTGTACATATTCTATGGCAATTTTCTTTGTGGTAACCCTGGGAATTACATTACATATAAAACCCCCTAAAGTTGTAATGCTTCAGTTTGAATTTATACCAGCTTAACTTCAGTATCATATAAGAACTCTACTCCTGTTCACCTCTATCACCTCCTTTCTAGTATTGGTGTCTCAAATTACATCCTTTTTTTTAAAAGATTTTATTTATTCATTTGACGCAGAGATAGAGACAGCCAGTGAAAGAGGGAACACAAGCAGGGGGAGTGGGAGAGGAAGAAGCAGGCTCCCAGCGGAAGAGCCCAACATGGGGCTCGATCCCAGGACTCCAGGATCACGCCCTGAGCCGAAGGCAGATGCTTAACGACTGAGCCACCCAGGCGCCCCTCAAATTACATCTTTATACACTTTTCCCAATAGCAAAGATTAATAATAATTTTTATGGATTTTCTTCTAAGTCATGTAGATAATTAAAAGTGGAATTTAATACAATAATACTAGTTTTATCATTGTCAGTGTATTTACCTCTGCTGGAGATCTTTATTTCTTCCTATGGCTTCTGGTTACTGTTCAGCATCCTTTCATTTCAATCAGGAGGGCCCCCTTCATCATTTCTTTCAGGGCAGGTCTAGTGGCAACAAACTCTCAGCTTTTGCTTATCTGGGCATGTTTTGATTTCCTCCTTATGGTTCAAGGACACTTTTGCTAGTTATAGAATTCCTGGTTGAATTTTTTTTTTCTTTCAGCACTTGGAAAATTTCAACCTGTTGCCTTCTGGCCTCCAGGGTTTCTGGTGAGGAATCAGCTGAAACTCTTACCGGGGACCCCTTTATGTGACAAGTTGCTTCTCTCCCTGCTTTCAAGTTTGTCTCTTTCCTTTTGGCTTTTACCACTTTGATTACAATACGTCTTGGTGTGGATCTTTTGGGGTTAATTCTATTGAAGTTCAGTGAGCTTCTGTGATTTGTAGATTCGTGTCTTCCATAAAATTTGGGAGGTCTCTGGCTGATATTTGTTCAAATGTAATTTTGTAACAGCTTTCTCGTTCTCTTCTTCTGGGATTCTAACAATACGTACGTTGGCCTGCGTGATTGTGTTCCGCGGGTCCCTTAGATTCTCTTCACTCTCCTTCAATCTTTTTTTTTCTTCTGTTCCTCAGACTCAATACTTTCAGTTATCCTATCTTCAGGTTCACTGATTGTGTCTTCTGCCTCCTCACCTCTGTTCTGAACCCCTTGAATGAGTTTTTCATCTCAGTAATTGTATTTTTCAGCCCCAGAATCTCTTTTTGGTTCTTTTTTATGTTTTTCTATGTCTGTCTTGATATTTTCACTCTGTTCATACGTTATTTTCCTGCGTCTTCTCAAGCTCCTTGAGCATTTGAAGACTTTGTTTAAGTTTTTGTCTAGTGTGTCTACCACCTGGGCTTCCTTGGGGATATTTTTTCCTTTGAATGGGCCATACTTTTCTGTTTCTTTGTATCTTGTCTTTTTTTGTTGCTGTTGTTGAAAACAGACATTTGAATCTTATAGCTGTTGTACTCTGGAAATCGTATCCCCTCCCCCAGGGCTTGCTAGCAATTGTTGTTGTTCTTGTAGGGTGTCTCTATGCTGGGGATCAGCCTGAGGTGAAAGCTTAGGGTCATCTCAGATCTCTTGTGAGTTTGTATTTTTCCTTGGGTTTATGCAATGACTTTCTAAGTTCTCCTACATTATGTATGTGTTGTTGCTTACAAATGTCCTAATCCCTAAATGTCTGGCTTCCAAAAGGGGGAAAAGGGGAGATAACCCAGAGGCTGTCCCTTTAAATCTCCTGGAAGCTGCTTCAGCCAGTGAGAGTCAAAACAATGGTGGTCTGCTTCTGTGTCTGCTATTTTGTGATCAGAAGTAGTATTCTGCAACCAGAATATAGGACCCTGATATTTAGAGGACAAGGTCCTTCTTGTGCATTCCCCAATAACAATACTGGCTGAGCACTTTATTTTAAAAAACTCATCAGGGGCGCCTGGGTGGCACAGCGGTTAAAGCATCTGCCTTCGGCTCAGGGCGTGATCCCGGCGTTCCGGGATCGAGCCCCACATCAGGCTCCTCCTCTATGAGCCTGCTTCTTCCTCTCCCACTCCCCCTGCTTGTGTTCCCTCTCTCGCTGGCTGTCTCTATCTCTGTCAAATAAATAAATAAAATCTTTAAAAAAATAAAATAAAATAAATAAAAAATAAATAAAAAACTCATCAAATCTTCATAAGTGCCCTTTGTAGCCAGTACCATTAAAATCCCTATTTTGAAAATGAGGAAACATAAATGAGTGAAACCATATGAAAATTGTCTTTCTCTGCTTGACTTTTTTCGCTTAGCATTATCTCCTCCAGTCCCGTCCATGTTGCAGCAAATGTTGAGAAATCGTTCTTTTTGATGGCTGAGTAATATTCCATTGTATATATGGACCACATCTTCTTAATCCAGTCATCTGTTGAAGGGCATCTCAGCTCCTTCCACGATTTAGCTATTGTGGACAATGCTGCTATGAACATTGGGGTGCATATGGCCCTTCTCTTCACTACATCTGTATCTTTGGGGTAAATACCCAGTGGTGCAATTGCTGGATCATAGGGTAGCTCTATTTTTAACTTTTTGAGGAATCTCCACACTGAACCATGAGAGACTATGGACTCTGGGAAACAAACTGAGGGCTTCGGGGAGGGGGAGGGGGATGGGATAGGCTGGTGATGGGTATTAAGGAGGGCACGTATTGCATGGTGCACTGGGTGTTATACGCAATTAATGAATCATGGAACTTCACATCAAAAACTAGGGATGTACTGTATGGTGACTAACATAATAAAAAATATTATTAAAAAAAATTTTTTTAAAAGAAAATTAAAAAAAAATGAGGAAACAGGTTCCCAAAGAGAAAGCCATTTGATCAGCCTTCCATTGCAGGAAGAGACTTCATTGCAGTTCTTTAAATGTGTGAGAAAGAGAAAAGGCAGCCTCTCATAGCTGGGAACTGACCTGACACTAATAACAGTGTTGGTGTTACTAGAAGCTGGCCTAGAACTCACAGATAGATCATGTTATGCTGTTGAACATCAACAATTCCACCGAACGCCAACATCACGCAAAGGCTCTCTGTGACTATGGTGACCCAAGACAAAACGAGATCAATCTATAATCATGTCTGAAACGACAAGACAGGAACACTGTCCAAGCCACAAAATACCAAACATTCTCCTCTCCCAGGTCATATGAATGACTACTGCTTTAGCTTCACTGCATTCTTCTCAGCTTCTAGATAATATAGAATTACTCTCACCAAATAAGCATTCTCTTCTACATCTCTCCTGATTTTGTTTGTCTTCGATGACTTGTGTAGTCAGAGAAGGTTCTACTTCCCCAGTCCTGGAGACACATTCTGATTGTTAAGCCAATCATGGAAATTCTATTTTCTCTCAGGGATTGGTTTGGGTCTGCTCATGGGACCCAATCTTGGCCAATGAGACCTTAGGAGATCTGTTGGGGTGATTTTGGAAATGATTTCAACTCTATGATATAAAAGAACACTCCTTGTAGTAAACATCAACTGCGGTAATCATTACTGATTTCCTTTTGCCAAATGTTTCCTGGGCATAGTAGAATTCCATTTCTTTTGTTGGGCCTGGTGGATTGGTGGCCTCATGTAACCGTTTCTGCCAGTGGTTTGTGAGCAAGTGACAGGTGTCATTTAAGACCAGAGCATTTAATTATAGACATGAAATCCTACAGAGCTGTCTTTCTTCCTCCTCTGGCATGAAACTAGAAATGTTTGAGGTGGCTTTGCTCCAATATCCTGGGCCCCTGACTGATTATAATGCCAACCCACAATGGACTTGAGTGAGAAGTAAACCTTTGTTTTGTAAGTCATTGAGATTTGGAGTAGTTTACTATAGAAGCAAATAGACTATCTTGAGTGATACAGAAATCAATATCAGGAGTGAGGTGCTGCTGTAACCAAAAATAAAAATGCATGACATTGGCTTTGACACAGAGCAAAGGAAACAAGAAAATTTATTTGAAAGCAGCAGGATGGAGACTGTTGCCTGAGATACTTTTAAACACAAATAATATACTTCATGAACTTGCAGCTTTAGGGGAAGGAGTTGGAATACAGAAGAGTAGGAATGAAAATTCACTAAAGTTGGCCAAAAATTGGGAAGGCTTTTGAGAGACAAAATCCAATTAGTATGCAGATTCTGCCAAGGATAAAATCAAGGGTACATCCCTAATTAAATCATTATTAACCATTGTTAAAATCTCTGGATGAATTAAGATATTCCCAGAAAATCCTTAAGATACTCCCAGGTAGGCAGAAGGGCTCAGTGAAAGAGAGATGAAGAATATGGCTCTCCCCAGATGCCCGATATGGTGCCTCTGCAATGATGGGGGGAGAGAGAGAGAGAGGGAGATACAGGGAGGGAGAGGGAGGAAGAGAGATAGGGAACATCTTGAGCAGAACTGTGGATGTGGGTTTTTTGCAATGGAGTTGGCTGGAGGATTATAAGAATCCTTAGGTCCCAAACTTGGAAGACAGGGAGAAGGCCAAGAACACTGCTCATGTGGGAAGGAGGGCACATCTTTCAATGCCACCTCAGATGTAGCCAAGCTTAATAATGGAAAAAGAGAGGGGCGCCTGGATGGCACAGCGGTTAAGCGTCTGCCTTCGGCTCAGGGAGTGATCCCGGTGTTATGGGATCGAGCCCCGCATCAGGCTCCTCCGCTATGAGCCTGCTTCTTCCTCTCCCACTCCCCCTGCTTGTGTTCCCTCTCTCACTGGCTGTCTCTATCTGTGTTAAATAAATAAATAAATAAAATCTTTAAAAAAAAAATAATGGAAAAAGAGAGATTTCTCTGGAGAGTGAAGACATGAACCACGGGGAACAAAGATTTAGAAAGCACCCCCACCCCACCTCAATGAGTTGATCTGGTGCTATGTTAATTAAGCAGTCCTCCCCCATTACAGGACAGGAGGACCTTGTAGTATTTCCTCAGTGGATTTTTAGAAATGGTACAGACCAGTGATTTCTGTGTCCTCCAGAAAGTGCAGCAGGACCAGGTTTCATTCCATTCAGAGCTGATGCCTGAGTTCTGTGGGTGACTTCATAATGCCCAGGATGGTTCCCAGCATCCTTTTGTAGTCTCAGGCTACCATGTTGGCCCCCCTATGGCTGATGAGCCTTTCTCTCCCCACCCTGTGGGCCCAGATATTAATCAGGTGTGCCTATAAGAGCCTCTGCCAGCAGGCCCTAGTCTCGGGCAATGATGTTGTCCTGCAGTGTGACTATCCCAAGGCACTCTGGTACTTCTCTTCCATTCTGGGGGAAGATCCCTTTCTGCTCTCCTCAATGCCTAACGTAAAGAAACTGCCTGGGGGCAGCCTTCAACTGACCAACCCTCAGCCCTCCCAGACAGGCCTCTATCACTGCCAGGACAGTGACAGTGCCCTTGTGGTAGAGTATGAGATTGATTTCCAAGATGTCAGCACCCTGCATATTACACACAAAGGCCTGGGCCAAAAGCCCCTGCAGAATGAGACCCTGAGTCTTGGTGGCCGTGTGCTCATCTTCACCCAGTGGGAGCCCTGGCAGGACTGTAACCGCTGCAGGGAGCCGGGGGAGCGGAAACGCCTGGGCTACTGCTACATTGAAGAGCCCCTGGAAAAACCCATGCCCTGTTGGCTCTATCTGAGAGTGGAGAAGGCGCGCTACAGCCGCATGCGGCCTGAGCTGCAGGTGGAAGCCTGTCTTGTACCCTGCGACCACGTCAAAGAAACCAACCAGCCATACTTCATCTTTGACATTTATCAGTTGGGCAGGTTGACCAGCAACATGTGGCTCACCTGCCCCTTGGCCTCCATCTACAGGTAAATGGACCAGGGCATCCGCCCTGCCTTTGACTCTCGCTAGGCTTTGTTTCCTATGCCCACCTGGGGAAGGAGTTTGCCTTCCAACGGAAACACAGGCTCTATCTCCCAGCCCATAAGCCATCATGGTCAGTCTGTCTAGGAAGGGTTCTCTTCCCTGGCTTGTTCAGATGTTCATTCAGTAGGAACTGTTTATGCCCTGGGCAGGTGATGCTGGGGACACAGTGGTGACCAAAAAGGTTTAGCCCCTGCTCTCCCAGGCTCCTGATATTCAGGAGTGACCAAATGTAAAACCTAGAGACCAAGACACTTTGTTCCTTATTCATGCCAACATCATCACTAGTGTAGTTTCTGTCTCTTCGTTGGACTCTGACGGATACAATTTGTCTATCCATCCTTGCACCAATGCCATAGTATTTTTATTACTATACCTTTATTATAAGTCATGATATCCGGCAGTATAGATTTTCTGACTTTGTTCTTCAAGATTGTCTTGATTATTCTTGCTTGGCCTTTTGTATAAACATTTTGAAATCAGCTTCTTGTTTCCATCCCCCCAGTCATATTTTTTAATAAATTGGGACTTCATTGGATCTAAAGATCAATTTGGGTAGAATCAATATATTAACAATATTCACACTTCCCCTCCATGAACATCATAAATATTCCCATTATTTAGGCTTTGTTTAATTTCTCCCAGTAATGTACAGTTATTAATATAGAGATCTTAGATATATTTTATTATATTTATTCCTGAGTAATTGATTTTTCATGCTATTATAAATTGTCTTTTTTACGGATGTAATGCGTGATTTAATAAGTTGGTACATGAAATAAAATAATCCAAGGTTGTAAACAGTGTTTTGACTACTAACAAAATTTTAATATACCTGATATTAAAATCTGATTCAAGTCACAGATATATATTATAAATACCACACACAATATATATTTTACTAATCATTATAATCTATTATATTATTATATATTACGTTGTACACCTGAAACTAATATATCTTATATTTCAGTTAAACATCCCCACCATATATAGGGAAGTATAATTGAAATATGATATTATGTTAGTTTCAGGTATACAACGTAATGATTCAAGATTTCTATACACTGTGAAATAGTGACCACAATACCATCCATCACCATACAAAATTATAAAAAAAATTTTCTTGCCATAAAGACTTTTAAGATCTACTCTCTTAAAAACTTTCAAATATGCAATAAAATATTATAGACCTTTGTCACCATGTTGTGTGTTACATCTCCATTTATTTATTTTATCACTGGAAGTTTGCACCTCTTGACTCCCTTGACCCATTCCACCCACCCCTCAACCTTCCTCCCCTCTGGCCACCAACAATCTGTTCTTCATATCTATTTTGTTTGTTCATTTGTTTAGTTTTTTAGATTCCGTTATAAGTGGAATCGTATGGTATTTGTCTTTCTGTCTGATTATTTCACCTAGCATAATGCCCTCCAGGTCCATCCATAGTATCGCAAATGGCAGGATTTCATTCTTTTTTAATGACTGATAGTAGTCTGCTGCGCGTATATACTCTGTCTTCAGTATCCATCCATCCATTGATGGGCATTTAGGTTGTTTCTGTATCTTGGCCATTGTGAATAATGCTGCACTGAACATAAGGATACATCTATCTTTTCAAATTAGTGTTTTCATTTTCTTCAGATAAGTTCCCAGAGGTGGAATTGCTGGATCATATGGTAGTTCTATTTTATATTTTTTGATGAACCTTCCTACTGTTTTCCATTGTGGCTGCACCAGTTTGCATTCCCACCAACAGTGCACCAGGGTTGCTTTTTCTCCACATTCTCACCAACACTTACTTCTTATCTTTTAAATAATAACCATTCTAACAGGTGTAATGTGATATCTCATTGTGGGTTCGATTTGAATTTCCCTGACGATTCGTGAAAGCCTGTGCCTGTTCACGTGCCTGTTAGCCATATGTATGTCTTCTTTGGAAAAATATCTTTTCAGATGCTCTGTCCATTTTTAAATTGGATTATGTGGGTTTGGGTTTTTTTGGTTTTGTTTTGTTTTGCTATTGAGTTGTATAAATTCTTTATGTATTTTGGATATTAACCCCTTATCGGAAAAATATTTTTCAAATATTTTCTCTTATTCAGTAGGTTGCCTTTTCAATTCAACGGTTTTCTTTGGCGTGCAGAACATCTTAGCTTAATGTAGTCCCACTTGTTTATTTTCACTTTTGCTGCCTTTGCTTTTGGAGTCTCATCCGAAGATTTGTTGCCAAGACCAAGGTCAAAGAGCTAACTGCCTATGTTTTCTTCTAGGAGTTTTATGGTTTCAGGTCTTATATTTAAGTCTTTAATCCATTTGAGTTCATTTTTGTGTATGGTGTAACATAGAGGTCTAGTTTCATTCTTTTGCATGTAGCTGTCCAGTTTTTTCCAACACCATTTATTAAAGAGACTGTCATTTCCTCATTGTATATTCTTTTTTTAAAAGTTTTTTTAATTTTGATGAAGTCCAATTTATCAGCTTTTCCCTTTTTTAAAAAAAAAAGATTTTAATTATTTATTTGACAGAGAGAGCACAAGCAGGGGAAGCAGCAGGCAGAGGGAGAGAGAGAAGCAGGCTCTCCAGCGAGCAAGGAGCTCAACGCAGGGCTTGATCCCTGGACCCTGGGACCATGACCCGAGCCAAAGGCAAACGTCTAACTGACTGAGCCACCCAGGCACCCCTCCTTATTGTGTATTCTTGATCCTTTATCATAAATTAATTAACCGTATACACGTGAGTTTATTTCTGGGCTCTCTGTTCTGTTCTATTGATCTATGTGTCTATTTTTATGCCAATACTGCGCTATTTTGATTACTAAGCCATGTAATATAGTTTGAAATCAGGGAGTTTGATGCCTCCAGCTTTGTTCTTTCTCAAGTTTACTATGGTTATTTGGGGCCTTTGGGGTTCCAGACAAATTTTAGAATTATTTGTTCTATTTCTGCAAAAAATTCTATTGGAATTTTGGTAGGGATTGCCTTGAATCTATAGATTGCTTTGGGTAATATGGACATTTTAATAATATTAATTCTTCCAATTCCATGAGCACAGAATATCTTTCTATTTATTGGTGTCTCCTTCAATTTCTTTCATCAGTGACTTATAGTTTTCTGTGTACAAGTTTTTCACCTCCTGGGTTAAATTTATTCCTATATAGTTTATTCTTTTTGATGTAAATGGGGTCATCTTAATTTCTCTAATAATAGTTAATGTATGGAAATGCAACTGATCTTTGTACATTGATTTTGTACCCTACAACTTTACTGGATTTGTTTAACACTTTTTTTGTGGAGTATTTAGGGTTTTCTATATATAAAACTGTAGTATCCACAAGTAGTGATAGTTTTACTTCTTACTTTCCAAGTTGGATGTCTTACTTCTTTTTCTCGTCTAATTGCTCTGTCTAGGATTTTCAATACTATGTTGAATAAAAGTGGTGAGAGTGGGCATCTTTGTCTTGTTCCTGATCTTAGAGGAAAACTTTTAGCTTTTCACCATTGACTATGATGTTAACTGTGGGCTTGTCATGTATGGTCGTTGTTATGTTGAGGTACATTCCCTCTATACACACTTTGAGAATTTTTATTATAAATGGATGTCGAATTTTGTCAAATGCTTTTTCTGTATCTACTGAGATAATCATATGACTTTTATCCTTCATTTTGTTAATGTAGTGTATTACATCGATTGATTTGTGGATGTTGCATCATCCTTGCATCCCTGGAATAGATCTCACACGATCATGGTTTATGATCCTTTTAATGTATTGTTGAATTTCTTGAGGATTTTTGCATCTGTGTTCATCAGATTAGCCTGTAATTAATTTTCTTTCTTTCTTCCTCCCTCCCTTCTTTTCTTTCTTCCTTCCTTCCTTCTTCCATTCCATCCTCTCCTCCTTCTCCTCCTCCCCCTCCAAACACTTCCACCTCCCCCTCCTCCCCCTTCCTCTCCTTCTTCTTCTCCAAAACTAAATTTGAAAGCATTCCCTCCTCTTTAATATTTTGCAAGAGTTTGAGAAAGATAAGTATTAAATCTTCTTTGACTGGTGGAATTCACCAGCGAAACTGTCTAGTCCTGGACATTTGTTTTTTGGAGGTTTTAGGTTACTGATTCAATCTCCATTCTAGTAATCAGTCTTTTTGGATTTTCTGTTTCTTTATGATCCAGTCTTGGAAGATTTTATATTTCTAAAAATTTATCTGTTTCCTCTTGGTTTTCCAATTTGTTGGCGTATAATTATTCACAGTAATCTCTTATGATCCTTTATATATAAATTTTAAAGATTTATTCGTTTATTTTAGATAGAGTGTGCACAAGTGGGAAGGGCAGAGGGAGAGGGGCAGAGAATCTTCAACAGACTCTACACTGTGTGTGGAGCCCCATGTGGGGCTCAGTCTCACAACCCTGACGTCATTACCTGAGCCAAAACCAAGAGTCAGACGCTTAACTGATTATACCACCCAGGCGCCCCATCCTTTATATTTTTGTGTTATAAGTTATAACTTTTCCTCTTACATTTCTGATTTTATTTATTTGAACTCTTTCACTTTTTTCTTAGTGAGTCTAGCTAAAAGTTTGTCATTTTTATCTTTTCTAAGAACCAGCTCTCAGTTATGTTGATCTTTTCCACTGTTTAGTTTCCATTTCATTTCTTTCTGCCTTGAACTTTATTATTTCCTTCCTTCTACTAGGTCCTTTAGGTATAAAATTAGGTTGCTTATTTGAGATTCTTCTTTTTTCTTGAGGTAGACTTGTATCACTATGCACTTTCCTCTTAGAACTGCTTTTTCTATATCCCATAGATTTTGATATGTTGTATTTCCATTTGTCTCAAGGTGTTTTTTTTATTTCTCCTTTCATTTCTTCATTGACACTTTGATTGTTCAGTAGCATATTGTTTAATCTCTACATATTTGTGAGTTTTTCCAGTTTTCTTCTTGTAATTGATTTCTAGTTTCATACTATTGTAGTTGGAAAAGATGCCTGATATGATTTCAATCGTCTTTAATTTATTGAGACTTGTTTTGTGGCCTAACGTTTAATCTATCCTAGAGAATGTTCCATGTGCACTTAAGAAGAATGTGTATTCTACTGCTTCGGATGGAATGTTCTGTTACATATCTATTAAGTCCATCTTGTCTAATGTGTCATTTAATGCTGATGTTTCCTTATTGATTTTCTGTCTGAATGATCAATCCATTGATATAAGTAGCATATTAAAGTCCCCTACTATTGTTTTACTGTCAGTTTCTTCTTGTTAATATTTGCTTTACATATTTAGGTGCTCCTATATTGAGTGCATTAATATTTACAGTTGTTATATCTTGTTGGATTGAACTCTTTATCATTATGTAATGCCATCTTACTCTTTTATTGCGCTCTTTTTAAAAAAGATTTTATTTTTTTATTTGAGAAAGAGAGAGCATAAAAAGGGGGTAGGCAGAGGGAGAGGGAGAAGCAGACTTCCCGCTGAGCAGGGAGCCCAGTACAGGGCTCAACTCCAGGACCTTGAGATCATGACCTGAGCTGAAGGCAGACCCTTAACCAACTGAGCCCCCCAGGTGTCCCAGTCTTTATTGTAAAATCTATTTTGTCTGATATAAGTATAGCTACCAGCCTTTTGTTTGTTTGTTTTCATTTGCATGAAACATCTTTTTTTTATCCCTTCACTTTCAGTTTGTATGTAACTTTACATCTGAAGTGAGTCTCTTATAGGCAGCATATAAATGGATCCGGGTTTTTTTCTTTTTTTAAATCCATGCAGCCACTCTATGTTTTTTTTTTTTAAGAGACAATAGAGAGAGAGAGAGCAGGGGAAGGGCAGAAGGCAAGGGAGAGAGAATCTTAAGCAGACTCCCCACCCAGGGCAGAGCCCAACACAGGGTTTGATCTCAACCCTGAATCGTGACCTGAGCTGAAATCAAGAGTTGGATACTTAACTGACTGAGCCACTCAGGCACCCCCTATGTCTTTTGACTGGAGAATTTAGGCCATTTAATGATTTAAAATAATTATTGATAGGTCTATACTTATTCCCATTTTGTTCATTGTTTTCTGGCTGTTTTGTAGTTCCTCTCTGTTCCTTTATTCTTCTCTTGCCCTCTTCCCTTGTGGTTTGATAACTTTCTTTAGTGTTATGATTAGGTTCCTTTCTCATCTTTTGTGTATCTAATATATGGTTTTTGCTTTGCGTTTACCATGAGCTTCACATATAATGGCATATATATATATTAGTCTATTTTAAGTGATAGCAAGCTAAGTTGAACACGTTCTTTTTTTTTCTTTAACTTTTTTCAGATTTATTTACTTATTTGAGAGAGAGAGAGAGAGCACGTGCAGGGTGAGGGAGAAGCAGACTCCCCACTGAGCTAGGAACCCCATGAGGGACTCAATCCCTGGACCCTGGGATCATGACCTGAGCCCAAAGGCAGATGCTTAACTGATTGAGCCACCCAGACACCCCAGCTGAACACATTCTAAAACTCTGCATTTTTACTTCCATTTTATGTTTTTGATGTCACATTCTACATCTTTTTATTTTTGTGTATCCCTTAACTAATTATTATGAGTACAGTTGTTTTTGCTAATTTTGTCTTTTAACCTTCATACTAGCTTTGTGATTAATCCACTACCTTTACTATATACCTATCTTTACCAGTGAGATTTTTACTTCTTTTAACATTTCTCATAAGGCTGGTTTAACGGCAATGAACTTCTTTAACTTCTGCTTGTCTGGAAAACTCTTTTTTCTCTCCTTTGGTTTTAGATGATAACCCTTCCAGGTAGAGTATTCTTGGTTGGAAGTTTTTTCATTTCAACATTTTGAATATATTATGCCACTCTCTTCTGTCCTGTAACATTTCTGCTGAAAAATCTGCTGATAGTGTTATTGGGGGGGGGGGGTTCCCCTTGTATGTAACAAGTTGTTTTTCTCTCACTGCTTTTGAAAGTCTCTCTTTATTTTTAACTTTTGACATTGTAGTTATAAATGTGTCTTGTGTGGATCTCTTTGGGCTCGTCCATTTTTTTTTTTTTTAATTCTCTGGGACTCCTGGATCTGGATGTGTGTTTAAGGAAGTTTTCAGCCATTATTTCTTCAAATAAGTTTTCTTCTCCCTTCTCTCTCTCTTCTCCTTCTGAGGCTCCTATAATATGAATATTATTTTGTTTGATATTGCCCTGTAGGTCCCTTAAGCTATCTTTACTTTTTTGGAATTCTTTTTTTTTTTCTTTTTGCTGCTCTGTTTGTGTGAGTTCCACTGCCCTGTCTTCCAGATCACTGATCTTTTCTTCTGTTTCATCTAGTCTGCTGTTGAACCTCTCTACCCCTCTAGTGTATTTTCAGCTGAGTTATTGTTTACAGTTCTGTGGGTTCTGTTTGGTACTTTCTTAGATTTTATTAATTAATTTTTTTTTTTTGGTTGAAGTTCTCACTGTGTTCATCCATTCTTCTCCTGAATATCTTTATGACCATTACTTTGAACTCTTACTCTATCAGGTAAATTAATTGTCTCTATTTTATTTTTTTCTGAAGTTTTATCTTGTTCCTTCATTTGGAACAAACTCTTCTGTTTCCTCATCTTGCTCAACTATCTGTGTCTGTTTCTGTGTATTAGGTGAAACAGCTACCTCTCCCAGTCTTGAATGTGTAGGAGATGAACCTTTATCATTCAACCTTGTCCTAGTTCTTGGTTTTCTGTCATACCTTTGTGAATGTCCAAGCAGCCTGAATTAATCTCAATAGGTCCCAGTTGTTGAGGGTGTGCCAAGACCTGTCAGAGTTTAAAAGTGAGGAATTCAGTCAGCACCTGGTTTCTGGCTGATTGAAAGCCAGACCCTCTGGCAGCAGCTTTTAAATTATGCAAATTTATAGAGTCCTATCAGATTGCAATTGTAAACCCTGCTGATCTCTAGACTAGGTGATCTGAAGGTGTCCCTTCTGTGAGAGTACTGATAATTGGGGCTCCAGGTGAGTATATAAGCTCTTTTCTTGGAGGTAACAGTGAACTGTAGTGAGACCAAGGGAGAGCAAATAGTTGGTGTCCCTTGCCCTACATTCCCTGAGAACTCCATCATAGCCTCTAGATGTATGGCAAACTAGAAGCCTGGCCCTCAGGCTAAATCTCTAGGATGAGTAAATAGGTCTTTTTCACAGGAAGACTGTGATGTGTTTCATTCTGCTGTCTGTGGAGTGCCCTGGGGATAGTAGCCTGCCAAGAACTGTCTCTCCATTTGTTTCAGTCCCACGGAGCCCAGAAACACAAATCCTCACACACACACACCCCAACCAGCCACCAGAACCAGGCAATCAAGGGAGGATCCCCTGTGTCAATTGTGTGTACCTGCTAACTTTCATGAGGCAGGAGGGGAGCACAGGACTGGGTGCACTCATCAGCTTTAGCAGGGTTGCAGGTGAGTGCCGGGCTGGAACACATGCCTATTAGCTTTGGAGGGGCAACTAGAGAGACAAATTGTATTTTTTAAATTTCATCTTCTAATCGTTTGTTGTTGGTCTATAAAAATATATTTGGTATTTGTTTTTTTTTTTAAGATTTTATTTATTTATTTGTCAGAGAGAGAGAGAACACACAAGCAGGGGGAGTGGCAGGTAGAGGGAGAAGCAGGCTCCCCGCTGAGCAAAGAGCCCAATGCAGGACTCAATCCCAGGACCCCAGGATCATGACCCAATCCAAAGGCAGATGCTTAACCAAATGAGCCACCCAGGTGTCCCTATATTTGGCATTTGTATATGATTTTGTATCAAATTATTTTGCTAAATTCACTTACGTCCAATAAAATGCTGACTAGAGAAGTTGATGGCAGACATACTTATGTTGTTCTTAATATTTCACTAGTAAATAATACTGCCCTAGGTTTTTTTTTTTTAAGATTTTATTTATTTATTTGACAGAGATAGAGACAGCCAGCGAAAGAGGGAACACAAGCAGGGGGAGTGGGAGAGGAAGAAGCAGGCTCATAGAGGAAGAGCCTGATGTGGGGCTCGATCCCAGATCGCCCGGATCACGCCCTGAGCCGAAGGCAGACGCTTAACCGCTGTGCCACCCAGGTGCCCCTGCCCTAGGTTTTTAATAGAAAAACTATTAATAAAATTCCCTTTTATTACTAGTTTTCCAAAAGTTTTGATCCATGAATGAGTGTTGAATTTTATTAAATGCATTTTCTGCATCTACTGAGATGATAATATGGTTTTTCTCCTTTACTATGATAATATGGTGAATTTCATTTATTGTGTTCATATGTAAAACCAACCTTGCCTTCCTGGGATAAACCCAATGTGGTCATGTTATTTATTATTTTTGTTTATCATTAGAGGAAATTTGCTAATATTTTGTTTAGGATATTGTGTCCTTGTTCATGACAGAGATTGGCCTGATACTTTCCTTAGTTGTAATAACCTTATATGGTTTTGGTATTAAGGTGATGCAGGCCTCATAGAAGTTTGGAAGTGTTTCATCTTTTTATATTTCTGGAAAGATTTTGAAAGATTGATGCCATTTCCTAATTTCTAAGAAATATTTGGAAGAATTCAGTGGTAAAGCTTTCTGGCATTAGACAGTTTTTTGTGCATAGGTTTTTAATTACAGATTCAGTTTCTTTCATTATAAATATAGAACAGTTCAGATATTTTCTTGTGCCAGTGCTGTTAAGTTTTTCAATGAATTTATCCTTTTTATATAAATTTTTAAAGGTTTTGGCCAAAAGTTGTTTTTAATATCATCTGTTTATCTTTTTATGCCTGTAAGATCTGTAGTAATCTCTTTTTTCATTACTAGTATTTATTATTTAGGCCTTCTTCCTGTTTTTTTCTTGATTAGTCTTGCTAGGGTTTTATCAATCTCATTCATCTTTTAAAGAACCAACTTTGGGTTTATTGGTTTTGTTTATTGTTGTTTTCTATCTAATTGATTTCTGGTACTTGAGAATGGGATTTATTCCTCGGATGCAAGAGTCGTTCAATATTTGCAAATCAATCAATGTAATATATCACATTAATTAGAGAAAGGTTAAAAACCATACGATCATTTCAATAGATGCAGAAAAAGCATTTGACAAAGTACAACATCCATTCATGATAAAAGCCCTCAACAAAGACCATATATGAAAACCCACAGTGAACATGATATTCAGTGGTGAAGAATTGAGAGCTTTCCCCCTAAGGTCAGGAACAAGACAAGGGTATCCACTCTCACAACTTTTATTCAACATAGTACTGGATTCACTAAGTATATTTTTTCACCGAATATTTTTTAATTATCTCATTTTCCCCTCTATTACTTTATTAGATATGCATTCTTTTATTATTTTCTCCAGAGATTACAAAATTAATTCTCACTCATTAGAATATAATATAAATTCGTACTTGTACCATTTCCTAGAAAATGTAGAGACCTTATAACTTTTTAGCTCCATTTGTTCCCCTTCCAACTGTCGTGCTCTTACTATCAGGTATTTTTATTTTAAATATATTTTAAACCCCACAAGATATTATTTTTTTTAAAGATTTTATTTATTTGACAGAGAGAGACACAGTGAGAGAGGGAACACAAGCAAGGGGAGTGGAAGAGGGAGAAGCAGGCCTCCTGCTGAGCAGGGAGCCCAATGCGGGGCTTGATCCCAGGAGCCTGGGGTCATGACCTGAGCCAAAGGCGCCCCCACAAAACATTATTTTTAAACACTCTAAATACTCATTTAATTTTACCCACATATTTGCTCTTTGGTAGTTTTCATTCCTGCATTACCTTGCTTCCTTTTGGGATCATTTTCCTGCTGCCTGAAGAATTCTCTTTAGTATTACTTTTAGTGTACTCTGCTGTGGTAAATCCTCTCAGTTTTCATCTGAAAATGTCTTTATTTTTTGCCTCTATCTTTAAAGAGTATTTTTATTGTGGAATATAGAACTCTACATATAGAATTCTAGATTGGTAGTCATTTTCTTTTAGTGCTTTGAAGGTGGCTTTCCTTTGTCTTCTAGCTTCCATCATTTATTTTTATTTATTTTATTTTTTAATTTTTTAAGATTTATTTATTTATTTTAGAGAGAGGGAGAAAGAGAGAGAGAGAGCGTGTGAGGGGAGGGGCAGAGGGAGAAGGAGAGAAGCAGACTCCCTGCTGAGTGCAGAGCCCAGTGGGCGCTCAATACCATGACCCTCAGTCATAACCTAAGCTGAAACCAAGAGCCAGACACCTTACTGACTGAGCCACCCAGGTGCCCCTCATCATTTCTTTTTAAAAGTCAGTGTAGGATCATGATCTCAGCTCATGTCTTGGTCTCAGGGTCATGAGTTCAAGCCCTGCATTGGGCTCCATGCTGGGTGTGGAGCCTACTTAATAATAATAATAATAATAATAATAATAATAATAATAATAATTTTTAAAAGTCCATGTAGGGTCTTATGATTGTTACTTTGAAAGCATATATCTTTTTCCTCCCTGGCCATTTTTATTATTTCCTCTTCGGTTTTCAGTAGCGTTTTCCTATAACTTACCTAGGGGTGGCTTCATTTATATTTATTCTGCACCAGGTTTGAAGGCCATCTTGAATTTGTTGCTTGATGTCTTTCATCAGTTTTGGAAGGTTTTCATTCAGTGTCTTAAAATGTTACTTATGTTCCTGTCTCTCCTTTGGTTCTGAATCTCCATTTACAGGAATGTTAGAACTTTTCACCATATCTTATATGTCTCTTACACTCTTTTCTGTATTTTCCTGTCTTTTTTTTTTTCATGCTTCAGTATAGATATTTTTCTGTGGGCCCATCTTTTACTTACTTAATCCTCTTTTCTGTTGTGTCTAATAGCTTGCTACCCTTTCTAGTGAATTCTCAATTTCAGAAATTTTATTTTTTAGTTCTAGTATTTCCATTTGATTCTTCTATATAGGTTCAAAATCCTCATCTTGTCATCTCCCGGACATATTAATCACAGTTATCTTAAGGTGTATAGTTGTTATTAGCAAGAGTGTTGGTCTGATGAAAGCTTCCCAATTGTAGCCATAAGTGGAAACCTTACCCACACTATTTAAAGAATAGCAGGGAATCTGAATTCTCATATGAAATCTCTTGGATTTTACATGTTGGGTCACTGATTTAAATATTCTAAAAACATCCTAGAGAGACCAATGAAAACATTTATTCAGGCTGGATCCAGCCAGTTTGTTACTTCTCACCTAGACAATGTGAAAATCAGAAGTGAGGTATCGCACAGTGTCTGCGTAGCCCTGCTTACTTGTTTAGAAAAGATACGTGGGTGGAGGAGAGAGAGAGAGGGAGCTGGAGGAGAAGCAACAGAAGTGTAGATGTTAGTATATCTGCAGTAGAGGGACTTTATAAGGTCCTGGGAAGCAGACAAAAACTCTAGGTGGTTTTAACAGATGTGAGAACAGAGGGGATGTATGGCCCACTCCTGGGGTGAAGGTGGCAGCAAAATGCCCTAGAAGCAGCAGTTCCAGTCTAAGCAAACAGCTTATGCCAAGCACAGCTTGTAGAGGTCCCCGCATGGGACAGGGACGCAACTAAGAGAGCCCCCAGCCATAGGGAGCCAGGTACAGAGCAACGCAGGATGTCTTAGCAAAGACCTCATGAACCTCTGACCTCACCCACTCACCACTCTCCCTCTTGTCCACTACTGCTTAGTCACTCTGGCCTCTATGCCCTTTAAATATGGCAGCTGTCTCAGGGTCTAACCATCTCTTGGGAATATTCTTCCTTCAACTATCCACATGGCTCTTTATCTCACTTTATTCACGTGTTTGTGGAATTTCACCTCCTCAGCGAGTGCTGAGACAGGCCTGATCATGCTGCCTGAAAGAGCTCACACCTACATACCAACACGTCACTTTCTAGCCCTAGTTCCCTGCTCTCTTCTTATCCTTAGCAATTATTGGGTAATCCTCATGATTTGAGGACTCCATACTTGTGAATTCACCGGCTTGCTAACATGTATTGTGGCCCCGGGGCACTACCCACAGTGGCTGTGTAGTTACCTGCAGACACGCACGGAGTGGTGAAAACGTTGAGCACATTCCCAGCCGAGGTCCAACACCATGCGACCGCCTTCTGGTTTCAGTTCTCTTACTAGTAACAAGTACCCTTTTCAGGGTCTGTTTAAGACCACTTTTTGTTGTTGTTGTTGTTGCATTTTTGTACTTTTTATTGATTCTGCTATTTAAAATGGCTCCCAGGCAGTGCTGAAAGCGCTGGCCAGTGCCCCTAAGCACAAGAAGGCTCTGAGGTGTCTTATGAAGAAAACACGTGTATTAGATAAGCTTTGTTCAGGCATGAGTTAATAGTGCTGTTGGTTACAAGTTCAATGTTAATGAAATTAACAATATATATTAAATAAGAGGTCTTTAAAGAAAAATACACATAAAGCAAGGTTATGTGTCCAGCAGTTGACAAAAATGTTAAGACCAAAGGCCTGTAGGATCTTGAGCCTGCATTTCTCTTAGGAACAATGTTTCAGTATTTGCTAATTCAGCAACTTTATAGAACAGTTATAACTGCCATGAATAAGGAGAATCGACTGTATCTGATATTATGTATTCCATTTTTGCTTGTTATCTGTCTCTTCCACTAGAAGGTAAGTCCAAGTGGGGGGGGGCAGGCTTTGTTTAACCTGCTCAGGGCTGTGATTAGAATAAGGGCCAGCACATGGTAGGCCTTTGGTAAACATTTGTGAAATGAGTGAGTGATGGCAAATCAAGGCTGCATGATAATTATTTTTAATTTCAGGACTGAGAAGGAGTTTAGGAAATGGTTTGGGAAGGAGAAAAATATTTATTTGTTTAAAATGAATTGAGGGGCGCCTGGGTGGCACAGCGGTTAAGCATCTGCCTTCGGCTCAGGGCGTGATCCCGGCGTTGTGGGATCGAGCCCCACATCAGGCTCCTCCGCTATGAGCCTGCTTCTTCCTCTCCCACTCCCCCTGCTTGTGTTCCCTCTCTCGCTGGCTGTCTCTATCTCTGTCAAATAAATAAATAAAATCTTTAAAAAAAATAAAATGAATTGAATCACACAGCTATCTGTGGAAAGAGTCTGGGACCAGTGTGTGCAAAGGTCCTGAGGCAGGAGCCCTTTGCTTGCCTGATGTTTTCAGAAGATGGCAGGGAGGCCAGCATGACTGGGGAGGAAGGGCTGGGGAGAAAGGGATAGGAAGTCAGAATGGTAACCAGGGAGGCTTTATTCACTTCTCCACTCCCAGCACTAAGAATTGTGCCCAGAACATAGTCAGTGTTCGGGGAAAAATGTGTCAAATGCTCACATGTGATGCTTGAATGCCAAAGCAGGGAATGGTAGAGAAAACCCTGAATAGATAAATTAAGTTTCTTCCTATCCCAGCAGAGTGGAGGACTTGGAATAGACACGAAACAGAGTTGTTAAACTGTCACGAACAAAATGGGGATTGTGACCTCACACACCCATGCAGTGGACCACAGGACACCTCACCCTCGCTGGGCCCTGGGTTTCAGGGGTGACTTCACAATGGCCAGGGTGGTACCCTGCCCACTGCCCTGGTCCCAGTCCACCATGCTCACCACCCTGTGGCTGCTGCTAAGCCTCGCTGCCCCCTTGCTGGGGTTCTACGCTTCCTTCAACTGTCCCAACGAGAAGCAATGCCAAAAAGCCCTCCTCTCAGATAATGACATCTTTTTGCCCTGCAACACTTCTGGGGCACAGTGGTACTTCTTCTTCCTGCAAGACAAGACCAGCTGGTCCAACGAGGTCTCCAGTGTTCCCAACATAGAAATAATATCTGAATCCGGCATTCTCATCAGAAACCCGTTGCCCTCCCAGACGGGCTTCTACCGTTGCCGGGACAAGAATGGCATCCAAGTGGTGCAGTACGAGATTGATTTCCAGGATGTCAGCACCCTGCATATTACCCACAAAGGCCTGGGCCAGAAGCCCCTGCGGAACGAGACCCTGAGTCTGGGTGGTGAGGAGCTCATCTTCACCCGGTGGGAGCCCTGGCAGGGCTGTAACCGCTGCGGGGAGCGGGGGGAGCGGAAGCGCCTGGGCTACTGCTACATCATGGAGCCCCCGCAGAAGCCCGTGCCCTGCTGGCTCTACCTGGGAGATATGAAACTGTGGTCTAGCCGCATGCGGCCCGAGATGCAGGTGGAGGCCTGCCAGGTCCCGTGCCAAACATCCACGTTGGATGTCATCACCTTCGACAACT
This sequence comes from Ursus americanus, assembly GCF_024610735.1. Lineage (NCBI taxonomy): Eukaryota > Metazoa > Chordata > Mammalia > Carnivora > Ursidae > Ursus > Ursus americanus. The sequence continues at coordinate 40,783,839 of NC_142147.1, read as the reverse complement.
TTGAGATCAGTGAGGATTCAGGATCCGTGTGGCTCACCTGCCCCCAGGGATCTATCTACAGGTGACTCTGCGGGGGTCCATTTAAGAGATGGGGAAACTATAGCTGGAGGGGTGCAGTCCTTGTCCAGGGGGAGCCGTGGCAACCCTAAATCCTATATTCTTGGCCCTGGGGTCCCCCTCACCCTCCTTCCCCACGGGCCTGTGGCAGCCACTCCCTTGCAAGGGGGGAGCCTGCATGACCTCTTGGGGCCTCTGCAGCCACCTGCTCTGTCAAATCTGGTCCCACCACCTCTGTCTGGTGTTCCTTACTCCAGCTGTGATTTCTCTTCTTCTCTTTCCCATACTCTCTTTTGTCTCCCTTCCTCCTTTTTTCCTCCTCCTTTAAGTATAAAAGTAGCCCGTAGTCTCTACAAACCCCCCCCCCCCAGCTCAGGAAAGTGCCCGAGGCCCTGCTACCTGCCAGGGACACCTGCTGTGTGTCATTTGCCAGACAAGCAGTTCCTGAGTGCCAGTCATTGGGAACCCCGGAGAAGAATCAAGAGAGGTGGGGCGCCTGGGTGGCTCAGTCGGTTAAGCATCCAGCTCTTGATCTCAACTCAGGTCTTGATCTCAGGGTTGTGAATTCAAGCCCCACGTTGGGCCCCATGCTGGGTGTGGAGCCCACTTTAAAACAAGAAAAAAAGAATCAAGGGAGGTCACTGAGGCTTCAAGAGTTGCCACGTCTCTAGGGGGTTGAGTAGAGTGGCATTCCATGTGAGGTTTATGTGTTGGACTCTGGATTCAGCCCGGCCTGGTCTCCATACTTCGCAGCTGTGTGACTTTGGGCCTGTGGCTTCTCTCTGGGCCTCAGTCTCCCTGTCTGTTGAATGGGGGTTGCATGAGTTTCCTCGGGCTGTCCTACAGTACCACGCACTGGGGTGGCTAAAAACAACCGAAATGTATTCTCTTACAGTCTGGAGGTCGGAAGTACAAAGTCAAAGTGCCAGCAGGGCCCCGCGCCCTCTGAGATGCTGGCTGGATTCCATCCTTGCTTCCTCCTCGCTTCTGGGAGTGGCGGGCAATCCTTGGCCTTCCTTAGCTTCTAGCTACGTCTTCCCGATCTGTCCATCATCACTTGGCCTTTTCCCTGTGTTTTTGTCTCTGTGTCTCTTCCTTTTCATAAAAGGACACAGGTCATATTGGATTTAGAGCCTGGGGATACTTCAGTCAGACCTCATCTTAACTAATTACATCTGCAACACCCCGATTTCCAAATAAGGTCATATTCCGAGGTTTAGAACATGCACTTGGTGAGGACATTATCCAGCTCAGTACAGAGGTCTTGCTGGCCCCGGTCTCATGGGGTCATTGTGATGTCTGAGGGGGCAAATGCCTATAAAGACACTTACACCAGTGTCTGACGAAAGTTCCACACTCTAAGAGGTGTTAGTTTTTGCTTGTATGATTATTGGCCTTGTCAGTGTTGTCCGTGGAGTGTTTCTTCTCTTCCTCCGCCATGATGGCTGTGTTATGTGCCCAGTTTGCTTGTTCACTTACCATAGTTTCACTGAGTGTTTACAAGCCAAGCACTATTCTTGGTACCTGGCATGCAGCGGAGACCAAAACCAGAAAAGATTCCTGCCCTCCAGGAGCCATAAACAATCTCATGAATAAAACATACAGTATTCTAGATGGTGGTAAGGGCCGGGAGGGGGGATGGGAGAGAAGGAGAGGATCGGTTTAAATACGGAGGGCAGGGAAGCCATCTGAGAAGTTGCCAAGACTGAAAGGACGTGAGGGAGCCCCTGTGTGCTGAGGGAGAGCACTCCCAGCGGAGGGAGGGGCAAAGGCCCTGGGGCAGGATGGGGCCCAGCCTGTTGGAGGACCACCTCAGAGGCCAGTGCGGCTGGGGCAGAGTGAGAGAGAGGGAGAGCAGAGAGAAGGAGGCCAGGCAGGGTGAGCAGGGGTGGGGGGTGGGGGGTGCTCACGTAGACAGTGTTCTCGCTCATTCCTCCAAATAGCCCTGTGAGGCAGGTACAATCTTTACACCCCCAGTTTTCAGGCAACGTAGTCGAGGCTCAAAAAGCTAGAGGCCTATGCCCCTTGCCCATTTAGGGTGGGGGAGGGGGCTCCGAGCTCCCCACCAGCCTGGCCCTGCCTTCCCCAAGCACTGTTGGAGGGGTGCCCTGTCGGCTGTTCCCCAGGGAGGAGGGTGCCACCGTCTCCACCTCCTTCCAGACCTCCGTCTCCCATTCATCCCCGGGCTGCCGCAGCTCACCTTGTCCTCCTCTGCAGGCCCATCCTCTGGGAAGCCAACGACATCCCCCTGACCTGGCAGGGCCAGCTCTCCAACCAGGACTACAACACCATTCTGGAACCCACCAACGGTGGCAGGCAACTTCGGGTCTTCGAGCCAGCCGTTTACAGGTGCTTCGTGAAGCAGGAGCTTGTGGCTCGCTTCAACCCCAAGCCCGTTCCAGATTTGCCGGAGATCCTCAGCCAAGATGCACCCAGACCACAGCAGGAGTCAAGGGAGGCCTGGAAGGGGAAGGCCAGGTCTGTCCTCAAGGCACTCAAGTTGATGCTGCTGGTGGGCATCGTCCTGGGCCTGCTCGGGCTGCTGCTCAAGCTCTTCCACCCTTCCCACCACAAAAGAAGCAACCAGGTGCTGCTGGTGAAATAAAGCGAGCCCTCGGTGCCCAGGACACCTGGTCTCTGTGTCTTCATCCCGTGAACTGTCCTTCCCATGGCACTGGGGCGGGGGGGGCACAAGACTGACCCATGGCCACAGCTGAGGCCGAGCCTTCCCTGTTCCAGGTCCTGCTCTGTTACCTCATTAGCACTCCCCGTCCCACAGATGGGGAAGCTGAGACAAGACTACTGTCTAGAGATTGGTGGGGGGTGGGGGTGGGGGAAGTTTCCAGGGCAAACTCAGGTTGCCTGGCTCAAGTCTTGTGTTCCTCATAGGGAGGGAGAGATGGAATGAGGCCATTTTCAGGGTGGGTCCCTGGGAGTTGGTAAACTGTCGCCATCTTCCTGACTGCACTCCCCCGAGGACAAGGGCTGAGATGGGGTGGGGGTGGGGAGCACCCAGACTCTGAGATCTGCTCTGGGCTGCTGCCTTTCCATGCTTGTCGCCTGCCCCACCCTGTCCCACTGCGCCTAGGGCCTTCGGGCTTAGCCATAGCTCTCCAAGGCAGAGTGTGCTGCCAGGGGGTGGCCCAGAGCCGCTGGACACGTGTCACCCTTCCTGGCTCTCACAGTGCAGACAGCCCCTCAGGCCCTGAGAAGGAGAAACAGACCCTCTCTACCAGGACAAGGCACCAGGCCGGGCCCAGCTGGCCCACGGGAATCACCAAGCCTGACTCTTCCCAGAAATTCTATACACTGTTCAGCAGAATGCAAGAGTGAGAAATAAAATATTAATGCCTTGTAAAATTCATTGCCCTGCTATTCCATTGTGAAGCCACGATGGGAGAGATCTGAAACTTCCAGAACAGAACTTCTGCCCCTGAGTAGAGGGCAGAGCTCACTCCTCACTTACTGGACACTGTTGCCAAAACACTTAAGGCTTCGTGCAGTGCCCAGAGACGCAAAGATTCCTGCAGAATGGGGGAACATTCGTGGAGAACTAAACGGGGTCCATCAGGAAGCAGAGGCAGAGAATCATGAAGACAGGAAGGGCAAATGTTTGTGAACTTCCTGGCAGGATTAGAACTTATGAACATTATGTCCTCACGGCCACCCATGAAGCTGAGTTTCCTACGAACCTCATTTGTAGCTGAGAACATTAAGGCACAGGAGTTTCAAACACCCTGCCAGAAGTCACACAGTGACCTTGGGAGGAGGCTTCTGGGTCCCTCCTGACCAGCTCCCCAGAAACCCCTGTGTCCTGCACGCGCAGGGGCACATTGTGTAGTAGCTGGGGTGCGGGAGGGGGACAAGAGCTGAGCACAGGCCGGACGCCCAGGCCTATACGCATAGCCCTGAAGAACACAACCCACAACCCACAACCCAGGCGGTCTGTGTCCCACCGTGGCAGGCAGACCCTCGGGATCCCAGCGATTCTCGCCTCCTGGTGTCCACACCTTTGTGTGAATCCCTTCCCTTTCCACGCGGATGGCCCCTGTGACCTGTTTCCAACCATATCCCCCTTCCGATTGTGAAGGGGTCAGCATGTCAGCCCTGGATTAGGTGACATCACGTCGGACTCCGTCTCAGCCTGCTGGAGCGAGAGAGGCTCACCCCATGTTGAGGAGGCCCGCTTGGTGGAGACAGTGAGCGGCCTCCAGGAGCTGAGGTGGTCTTTTGGACCTGAGGCCACAACCACAAGAAAGTGAACACGGCCGACAATCTGAAGAAGGTCGGAGGCAGGTTCTCCAGTCAAGCATCCAGATGAGAACAGCCTGGCCGACACTTTGATTGCAGACTTGGGAGGCCCTGAGCAGAGGACCCAGTCAAGCCGCCTCTGGACTCCTGACCCACAGACACTGGGGTATCATGCATGTGGGTTGTTTTAAGCCCCTTAATGTCTGGCAATTCGTTATGTAGTGGTAGGCAACAAATACACCCCCCACGCCCCCAGTCCTCCCTGAGTTACCCTGTAGCTTCAACAGTTACGCAGACGGTCCCTTGCGCCAGGCATGGACCGGGCTGGCAGCTGGGTGCTTGGTGCCCCTGAGAGCAACCCTTACCCAGAAGGCATGGGAGTGGGAGCCACAACTCTGGGCCACATTCTACACATTCCCTCTGCAGGTCCTCTGTGGCGCCGAGCTTCCGGTGGATACAGCAGCGAGCGGCTTGTTAAGGCACTCGTGGATCAGGTTAGCCCCTTCCCCGCCTGGCTTTCCCTCACTTCCTCTCCCCGAGATTAGATTCTTCAAATATTTTCTCTGCCCACATTCCCTCTCCTCTCCCAGGACTCCAAGGACATGGATGTCAGAGCTGTTGCTGTCCCCCCAGGTCCCCAAGACTTGATCTTCCCCCCATCTTCTCTGCTGTGTGGGTCGGAGAATGTCTGTTGATCTCTCGAGTTTGCTGACACCTTCCTGTGTCATCTTCCTTCTGCTCTTCAGTCTGTCCAGTGAGCCTTTTACTTGGGTTAGTGTATTTTGTAATTCTCGAATTTCCATCTGATTGTTCATACCTACCTCCTTCCTCCTTGTTGATACTTTCTCTTTTCATATTTGCTTTTAGGGGAACCCTAGCTGAGGTGCCAAGGTTGCTAACTTGGCGGCCTGCCTGGGCCAAGCAGAAACCCTACACGAGGGCCAAGGCCTGGCGAGGGCTGTTGCAGTGTAGGAGTTTTTATACTGGGAGGGGGAGGGGCTCTGGGGCCACGTCAGAAAATTCTAGCTGATTTCCACCAGGCATGAATGGAGGCCTCTCGTTCCTCCGAAAGCTTCACGTGCCTCCAGAAATCGAGGTGTCTGAGCAAAACTGTTTCAACTCATAAATATTGGCTCGAAAAAGTTTTCAAACACAACCCAGCCAAATAAAACACATCAGCCCACAGGTGTTAGTCTGCAGGCTCTTGCTTCAACCTTTACTGAGGTCAAATGGACATGTCTGTTTTCAATGATTCATTCAATAAATATTCATTGAGCTGCAATGAGTAGCCAGGGACAGCGTCTCTCAAGAGGTGACATGATGAGTCTTGAACAATAAGAAAGAGCCAGACAAGTAGGGGTCTAGGGCAGTAGGTATGGGGTTCCTACGGCTGCCACGACAAATGACCACAAACGGAATGGCTTCAACACCACACATGGACAGTTTTACGGTTCTGGAGGTCAGAAGTCCAAAACGGGTCTGCTTGGGGTCTCGAATGGGTCTAAAATCAAGGCGTCGGCAGGACTGGATTCTTCTGGAGGCTCGAAGGGGAGAGTCCTTCGTTTGCCTCTTCAGCAACTTAACATGTCCTCCATCATCAAAGCCAACGGCGGGCATTTTCAAATCTCTCTCTCTGACTCTCTGACCCATGATTCCAGGGTCACATCTCCTTCTTCGACTCTGACTCTCCTGCTTTACTCTTACAACGACCTTTAGGATGACATTGGGCCCATCCGATAATCTGAAATAACGTTCCCATCCCAAGATCCTGACCTTAAGCATAACTGCAAAGTCCCTTCCACCATGTTAAGGTACCGTTTTTTCACGGATGCCAGGGATTTGGAGGAGACCCCCTTGAGGGGCTGTCATTCAGCCTGTCACAAGTTCTGGGCAGAGTCCGCACGTGTATAAGGGCTCCGGAGTGGGTGTCTACATGGTGGATGGGGCCGACTGGGGCAGGGAGGACAAGAGGGAGGGAGCACAGCCAAATCCTGCAGGACCCGGTAGGCCAGGGTGAGGGCTTTGGATTCTATTTGAAGTGAGATAGGAGTCACAGGAGGCTTTTGAGCAGTGGAGACCCCTGATCGGATGTCCATTTAAAAAGGTGATTCTGACAAGGTAGAGTTCCTGATGGGTAAGGGTGGGGAGTAGCAGCCACTCTCCATGCAGCCCACTGGACAACGAGAAGCGTCTGTCACCCTGCAGGAGAAGTGGGGAGGCCAGCTCTTGCCACCTCTTCCCCACACCTCCAAGTGCAGGGTAAGGCACAACGTGCCCCATATTCCATTTTTAACCATCCTATTTTGCCCCTTTCCTTGTCATATTACTTTTCTTAACTTGTTTTTTTTATTAAGATTTTATGTATTTTTTTATTTGTCAGAGAGAGAGAGCACAAGCAAGGGGAGCAGCAGAGGGAGAAACAGGGTCCCTGCTGAGCAAGGAGCCAGTGCAGGACTCGATCCCAGGACCCTGGGATCATGACCTGAACCGAAGGCAGACGCTTCACCGACTGGCCACCCAGGTGTCTCTCCTTGTCATATTGTAATTTTAAGACTTTGGGTTTTTTTTGAGCAGTTTGAGGTTCACAGCAAAATCGAGAGGAAGGGACAGAGATTGCCTCTATTTCCCCTCCCCCTGCATTATCAATGTGTGGTGAAGGCCCAGCCTCCGTGACATCCATGCCCGCTACCCGAGGGCTACGTCTCCGACAATTGACGAGCCTGCATTGGCACGTCATTATCACCTGAAGTCCACACCGCACACTCGTGTTCGCTCTTGATGGTGTCCCTTCTATGGATTTGGACACACACATGCATCATTGTAGTGTCCAACAGAGTCATTTCGCTGTCCTAAAGCCCCTCTGTGCTCTGCCATTCACCCCTGTCTCCCAGCAGACTCAGGCAACCACTCATCAAACCGTCTCCAGACTTTACCTTTTCCAGAATGTCATATAGTTGGAATCGTACAGGACGTCACCTCTTCAGACTGACTTCTTTCCCTTCGCTATATGCACATAAGGCTCCTCCACGTCTTTTCATGGCCTTTGCTGGCTCATTTCTTTTTAGCGCTGAATCATCTTCCATTGTCTGGCTCCACCGCTGTTTATCCATTCACCTACTGAAGGACATCTTGGTGGCTTCCAAGTGTTGGCTCTTATGAAGAAAGCTGCTGTGAACATCTGTGTGCAGGTTTTTGTATAGACCTAAGTTTTCATCTCCTTTGGGTAAATACCAGGGCGAGCAGTTGCTGGGTTGTATGATAAGAGTACGCTTAGTTTTGTAAGAAATTGACAAACTATCTTCCAGAACGACTCTACTGTTTTCCATTCCCACAGCAATAAATAGGAGTTCCTGTTGCTCCACATCCTCGCCAGCGTTTGGTGTCGTCTGTGTCCCGGATTTTGGCCATTCTGATAGGCGCGGCGTGCTATCTCACTGTTTTAATTTGCATTTCCCTGATGAGATTTGATGTGGAGCACCTTTTCATCTGCTTAATCGCCATCTGTATATCTTCTTTGGTGAGGTGTTCCACGTTGTAACTTTTAAAAATCCTCAGGCTTACTTTTTAAAAAAATATAATTACTAATAAATACAATTTATCATTTATACCATCTGCTAGAGAAAGAAAGGAGAATGGAGAAACTATTCTTGGCAGACAAAGCTGCCATTAGCCTACATGTCACCTTACTGCACAATTTAAAATGGGCTTCCTTCACACGGACACAGCCTTATATCAGGGTACTGGCTTGGTGAGTCAGGCGTGGAGTGGGTCCCTACTTGCCCCTTGCCCGGCCACTTTGCCTGATGCTGACCTATGCACCTCTGCGCAGTAACCCTGAATACAGACACCTTCTGCATCATGAGATTGCCTTTACAAATATTACTTCTATTAGAGGAGCCCTGTAAATCATTCTAGAAGTCAGGCTAGGACAGGCTTTGCTACAGTAACAGATAAGCCACAGAATAAGCACGGAGTTTTATTTCTTGGTCACATGTTGATCAGATGCAGCTCAGGGCTTTCTTCCAAGCAGTGACTCAGAGGGGACAGGCTGCCATCTGCAGTGTGGTTTCCAAGGTCACCACAGAAGGGACAGAAAGAACATGGAATCGGGCGTGAGGGTTAGAGCCAGGCTTACAAGCGTCATTCATTTTGTCCACATTTCATTGGCCAGAGCCTGGTCATGCAGCCCCTCCTTAACTGCAAAGGAACCTTGGAAATGTGGTCTTCTGTGTTCCCAGGAAGAGGAGGTAAGTTGGTGAACATCTGGCCAATTGTTGCCGCAATCCAGGGTTCAGAGACTGTGGCTGTGTGCTCTGAAGCAATTTTAACCCCTAAAAAAAATTCTGTAATTCTGATTCCTTATACTAATTTCTTGACCTGAGGGGACTATTTAAATGGACATTTCTGAATTCCTAAAACGTGGATATACTCATTTTGTTGTTGTTGTTCAGACACAAAAAGATCACCTCTTCTCATCTTTAGGTAAAAATAAAGCTTTGAATCTGCCATAGACTTATGAGACACAGAGTTTGACAGGGCCCACATCCTTCTGCAACAGCTCAGGGCACCCCTCATTGGCCTTCATGAGAGTCCCTGGCCATGCTCTCCCTGAATGCTCAAGCAAATTCAGGAGACCCTATGTGTACCTGAAGCCCCAGCAATGGCCATTCCTTGCTCCTAGAATCAGACTGACTATCTTCCCGGCCTACCATGCCCGCATGCAAGTTTAGAGAGGGTTCGTGCTTCTCTGATCAACAGTGGGCTGGGTTGGCTCTCCGGTCTTGGCTGAGGTGTCTTCCGTGTGTAGGAGTCGGTGGGCTGGGCTGGAGCAGGTGCCGTCAGCTGGGGCAGCGGGGCTCTCCGCATAGCCTCTCACCCGCCAGGAGGCTGAGCCAGGCTTGTCCACAAGGTGGTGGCAGGGCTCCAAGAAAGCGAACAGAAGCTGCAAGGCCTCTTGAGGGCCAGGCTCAGAGGCAGCACTTGACCAGGGACTGGGGCATAGTGGCCTTAGCTTGCCATGTGCCTTAGAGGTTAGGTTTTGGGAAGTCCCTTGGGCAAGGCTGGGTTAGACAAGATGTATCTGTTATCTCCTGCTACATAAGAAACCCCCAAAGTGCAGTGGTTTGATACAATGATTATTTCTTTCTCTCTCCAATCTGTAGGTTAGTGACATAGGCCAGGCTCAGCTGGGTGGTTCGTCTGGTCTTGGCTGGGCTCCTTCACGCATCTGTGGTCAGCTCTGAGCAGCTAGATGGCTCTGCTTCGGTGGGGGTGGGGGGGCTGGGAGGCAGGTGGCTGGAGAGCCTTCAGTCTCCTACCCTCCAGCAGGCTAGCCTGGACGTGTTCGCAAGGTCACGGCAAGGGTCCAAGAGAGTCAGCGGAAGCTGCGTAGGCTTCTGGAAGCCTAACCTTGGAACTGGCACAGCATCACTTTCTCCATGGCCAAAGGAAGTTACAAGGTCAGCCCCAATTCAAAGGGTAGGGAAGTAGACTTATCGCTTGATGGGAAGAGTAGCAAAGTCACATTGTAAGGATGTACACAGGGAGGAGTGAAGGACTGCACCCCCTCTGTAATCACTTTATCAGTGGCAGTAAGGAACACAGCTGGGATTCTAACCCAGGAAGAGGATGCTAACTCTTCTCAAGCTGTATCACTTCTGTTCCTTTCCTTAGCTACCTCGTCTCCTCAGATGCCTTCCCTATCTGTTATTTGAATCCCAGGAGCCTTCTGTGTTAGTCAGAACACATGTGGCTGCAAGTAACAGAAATCCCAGCAAAGTTGCTTAAGCTAACGAGGTGTCTCTTGGCTCTTGGAATGGAGAAGTCCAAGAGTAGGTTCTGCTTCAGGAACAGTTAGATCCAGGTGCTCATGAGTGTTGAGGCTGGGAGTTGAACCCAACCAGGCTGCTCCAGAGTCCTTGCTCTTAACTACATCACAAAAAGGTAGTAACAATAGCATATCCTAATCAGAGCAGATACTCTGCACCTGACACTGGCACATCAGGAAATAATAATAATAATAATAATAATAGTAACAGTAGTAATAATATCCATGTAATCATTTAAACCTTCCAGCAACCCTATGGGGTAGGCATTGCTATTATGTCCATTTTGCAGATGGGGAGACTGAGACACTGATAGGGTAAATAAGCCTAAGATCACATGTGGGGCAGCTAGGAACTAGAACCCAGACAGTGGAGTCCAGAATTTGTATCATCTGCCTCCAGGGTCCCCCTCCTGAGCCAGGGGTGAGGTCAGCCTCTGAGAAGTTCATGAAGAAAGACAGAGGGAAGCCCCAGGACAACCCAGTCTTTCCCCTCGCCGTGTGTGCCTCTCTCTGCTCTCCCCTCCACCCGCCGCCTGGCACAGCCTTCCCAGAGCCCACTTGTGAGCAGACTGACCTAATGCAGGCTGGGCCAGAGGGCTGAGTCCAGGCGAACAGGCAGTGGCTGGGCCTGAGTCACCCGGCAGGGCTTGCCAGGGCCCAGAGTGGCGGCGTGAGCCTGTGCCAAGGAGGGCGTGGGCTCCTTGAGACGACACCTGGTACCACTGGGCAGCTGGAATTCCTTCTGAGCCCACGACCTTGACACCCGTTAGATCTCTGCAAAACAATCCTTGCCCACCGCCCTGACAGGGAGCCTGGGCAAGATGCCAAGTCATTTTTAATGCATTTATGAGAAACCAAACATGGCTATTTATATCCTTTTGATTTGTCAGCCAACTGAGAACTGGGTAAATGTAATGACATCCTGTGAGCAGAATCCAGGCGTGGCTGCCCGCCCTTAACAAAGACAGTGAGCATGCTTTGCGACATGGGCTCATCAGCTCCTCATGGCAACCTGGGGGCAGGGGGAAACTGAGGCTCAGAGGGGGAAGGTCAGGTGCTCATCGCCTCAGCTGGGATGCAGCAGGGCTGAAAATGGATCCAGGAGGACTCTTAACCCACTTGGCAAACCTCCTCCTCGGGACCCCGCCATCTACCCCATGAAGGACAAAGCCCTCTTTCCAGCTGTTTGTGGGAATCTTTGGGAACATTCCACCTGCTTCACGTCTCTTCCTCTGCACCTCCCCTCCTTCTTCACTCCCTTTCTTCCTCTTGAATGTGAAAATGTTTTCTTCTTTCTTGTTTCTCTCTCTTGTGGTCTTACCCCCTTCCTATTTCCTTCCTTCCTTCCTTTCCTTCTATCAAGGCTATAATCACAGCACTCACAAGAGCTGGCATCAGGGATGGTCCCTTGTGCCTTGAGTTCTCCCCACATGGAAGCTCACCGGCCTCAGTGGATTCCCTAATAAACACCCTCATTATCGCCATTTGGCAAATCGAGGCCCTGCCCGGTGGCTCCTCCACGCTGCCCCCCCCCCCGCCACTGAGCTCAGCACTTTTGCACAGACGTTGTGGCTCCCACGGCTGAGATTGAAGCCAGAGCACCGCAAATGAGTCAAGTAACTGTCGGCCCTTGGGGGAGTCTGCTGTTTGATTTGGCCTTAGTCTGCAGGGAGCCGTGTGGGAGGCCCCAGCGCCATGGCCTTTCCCGGGATCTCCACGGCGTGCCTCGTGCCCTTGTTGAGAGGTTGGAGCAAGCTGATGCCAGGCCGTGCTGCGGCAGCGGCACTCCGACAGGTCTTCAGGGAGAGCTTGCTTCACACTTACAGCACTGCTCGCTTGCAGACCTAAGGCCCTTGCTCTGTCAGAACCCACTTTCCTTGACATTTTGGATCACTGGCCTTGAGAAGTGAAAGACCAAACTTGCCCCAGAGATAAGGCCTGACCGCATTGGAAACAGCTACCATGGGTGCCAGCACATTTGCTCAGGGTGGTGTGGACATAGGGCTGACACCCCCCCCAGCACCCGCGTCTCCTGCACGCAGGCCCCCCTCCGTGCCTTCCCGGTTAAAACCCTCCCGCTGTCCCTGGACGGCCAACGTGGTCTTGAGACTTCAGTGCACCATCTTCTCAGGTTGCCGGCTCCCTGCACAAGGAAACTTTTCCTTTCCCACCATCGCTTGTCTCTTGAGTGTTGATTTTCAAGTGGCAAGCAGCCCAAGACCCTGAGTTTGGAATCAGCGCTCGGTCCTGTAACACTTAGAACAGTGCGTGGCCCGGAGCACATGCTTCTCAACGTCGGCTGTGGGGCTATTGCCTCTATTGTCTTCAACGGCGGCTTTGGAGAGCTGGCCTGTCGCCAGGACAGGCCCCTGTGGGTGTGCCCGCGTGGACCACACCAGGCCTCCAGCCTCCGGCCTCACGCTCCGCCGGCAGCCTCCGAGGCTCCATCAACGGCTTGGATCGTGCGGACCCACATGGCAGATACCAACCCTGGGTATGTCTGCCCACGACAGTGAGCCATGCACACGCTTGGGACGTCAGGAGCGGAGCCCGGCAGACCCCCAGATTCATGGCTCCGGCCCTCCTTTCCTGATGGCCCACGCCACCCCGGAGTCGCCCTCCACCACTTCCTCCAGAGGCAGGGCGTTATCACGGCTGCTCGGCACCCTTCTGCCACAATCTCCCCATCTCTGAACAAGATGTTGATGCCTCTGGGTTTTGATTCATCAGTGTTACCCACAAAGCCCTTCACCGTTGACTTCCTGCCCCCTGGGGTGGGGGTGGGGGTGGGGGATGAGGGTTCCATTCACACCGGGCCCCTCCTCCTGCAAGATAACAACCCCGCTCCACCTCCCTGGTTCTCCCATTCCACATCCCTAACCGGGAACAGCAGCCGTACCTACCTCCTCAGGTTGTGAGGACCCACAAAGCCCCCGGAGCAGGGCCTTGGCTGGGGGGAGGGCCGATGTTGGCTCTTGTTGTTGTTACCATTATCACTACCATCACTTTTGGTTTCTCTGTTAGTTACCTCCGTGACTCTCCATCACGGGTAGATCTCCATGTCTCCTTCTGGCCTTTCCCCTCCCTCGACCTAGACGGTGGTGGCCCTGGCAGCTGTGCGTCACTGACGACCACAGCCTCAGGCGGGGGCGGGGGGTCACCTCCCTCAGGAGAGAAGGACCCGCTGGGCTGTCACCCCAGAAAGATCCAGACTTCCGCCTGGTTTGAGCCACCACAATTTTGAGGATCTGCCACAGCAGTGGACCCAATTTCCTGATTCTCCGTGGGCTTCTCTTCCTCCCCGCCACGCCAACATTGAATTAGAAATTTCTTTAAACAAACAAACAAAAAAAGATTTTATTTATTTATTTGAAAGAGAGCGAGAGAGAGTGCAGGGGGAGGGACAGAGGCGGAGGGAGAGGGACCAGCAGACTCCCCACTGAGTGCGGAGCCCCAACCAGGACCCCCTGAGATAATGACCTGAGCCAAAATCAAGGGTCCGTGGCTTAATTGAGCCACCCAGGCGCCCCTGAATTAGAACTTTCAAACCTACAGAGAAGGTGAATGCATTTTACCATAACACGCATGAACCCAGCATCTAGATTCTACGATTGTTAACATTTTTCTACATTTTGCTTTATTGCATACCCATCAGTCCGTCCTCCGTTCATTCATCAACAGTATGATTTCTTGGTTGGATTTTTAAATGAATTCGGGTGAAGGATTTTTAAAGCAGACATCAGCACTTTAAACTCCTAAACATTTCAGCATGCACATCACTAATGGGATTCAATGTTTACAGTTCTTTTTTGAGGAAAAATATGCATAGGATGAAACGTGCATATCTTAAATGCATGTTGTTGAGTTTTGACTGGTGCATATACGGGTCATACCAACCTCTATTCAGGGAAAGAACAGTTCCATCACCCCACAAAGTTACCCTGCCCAGCTAATCCCTGCCCCACTCCCAAAGGCAATCATGGTTCTGTTATTTTCTACCTTCGCTGCTAAATTATCAGGGTTGATTTCATGTATGTTCTAGGGAGTGACCTTAGTTAAGAGTTAATTCTGCAGAATGCGGGAACCATAATCAGCACTATGATGTCAGCAGTGACGGGGCCTGGAGGGAATGGGGGGGCTCTCTTGCGGACAGCCGGGACCACGCCTGGTGAGGGCAGTGGTCTGACTGAACACTGCATGGGCCATACTGTGGAAGTTCCCTTGCCATTCTCCTGGACATCTTCACTCGGGGGGATCTCGTAGGATGCTGTTTGCTACAAGTAAGGGAAGAAGAGATGCCAAATATCTTTAAAAACCAAGGCCTTTATTATTTTGCAAAACAAGGAATCTCACCAAGATCGGGAGGTTCTACAGTGGTCATTGCATTAGCTGAATGGTGTTCTCATGGACTAAGATCCTTGACATGTGGGCAGCATCACCCTCAAGGTGGCAATATGGCTGCAACAGTTCCGGCCATCATTTCCTACAGATGCAAAACACTACAGTTCCTTTTGCTAAAATCCTACTCTGCCCATTTTCCTCCCCTATTTTAAGTGTTTGGCCTCTCCGATTTCGCTCTTGATACTTATAGGCTCTTCTAAGTGCTGGTCGAAGAAATTGCAGAAAGATAAGTAGAAAAATGATCCTTCTTTGCAGCTGCAGAAAATCAGACACTCCTCAGCATCCTAAAACTCCTCTTGCGAACACTCTTTGCAGGCCAGAGGGACTTCAGAGCTGGGTACATCTTGTGAAAGGAAGCTCTAACCTTCCAAAATCTGTAATTCTGATTTGTCTTACTTAATAATTTATTGCCCTGGGAATAATACTTAAATCGGCACGTAGATTCTGACAAAGCTAAATATTTGTGGGTTTTTCTTTGTCAAGCCAGTCGAGTGTGATTGGCACCCCCTTTTTTCTCCCACACGGATGGAGGGGAAAACGAGACACAGAGTCTGTCATGATGCTGCTTCAGACGAAGAGTTCGAGAAAGTCGAATCCTGTCAATTCGTGTCTCCTTACATGGCTGTACTTTCCGTGGGAGGCAGAAAAGGGAAGTTTCTTTTTGAGACCAAAACCATTTTACCCCAGAAACCCCCACATGTGAGGAAAAGTCTGCTGGGAAGTGGTTAGTCATGGCTTCTTCCGGAACCAGTCACTGACCAGGAGACTAGAGAACCATGACTGGCTTGCATACTTTCCCTGAACACATGGGCAGAGCTAGTAAACAAGCTAATAAAATCTAGGCTCAGCCCACCCAGAAGTGGGAAGGAACATGGCTTTGCTTATTAATAATGCAAATACCTAGTTCCTGCTGCCGATTATGTGGCTGCTTCTGTAGTCACCCCTTCTCTGGACTCACACTTGGATTCTGCTCTTTTGCCTCAGGTTCAGCGAACCCCCAAATACTCAGGCCTTGTAGAAAAGGAGCCACTAGAGGGGGCGTGGCTTCTGAATGAAGGAAGCGCCAGCCCACATCCCTCAAGGGGAATGTACCAGAGCTTGACTGCCTGCATATCTTCAGGACTTTGTTCTCAATTCAACTGTCTACTGCTACTGAAACCCCAATGAGCTTAAGCACAAAGGGAACTTATTCGTTCTTACAATGGAAAAGTCCAGGTGGGAGTTTGGATTTCAGGTATGGCTGAATCCAGGTGCTCAAACAATTCACTCAAGACTGTGCATCTCTCCTTCTTTCACCTTTTCTTCCCTCAATATTGATTTCATTTTCAGGCAGGTCCTCTTCCTCCACCAGCAGCTCCAACCTTGCAGCCCACCAGGGAAGAAACCAAGGCAGAAAAAAACTTAGCTTTCCAGGAGCTCCAGCAAAAGTCCTGCAGCTGTCTCTCACTGGCTTAACCTGGATGTTGTGCTCGTTTCTGGAGTCAGGGAACAGGGCTGACACAAACAAATCATGCAGACAAAGAGAAGGGAAGGGTGGTTCCCAAAAGAAAATGAGAAGGAGAAATATATCTCTTACACATGGAGAGAGAGCTCCTGCGAGCGCCAACCGATCCTGTTTTATCATGAAGAGCAGGACAGTTGCTCACAGGGTGATAAGGGGCTAACTTAGCTGGGGGTGGTCAGGGAAGGCATCTTGGAAAAGGCGCCATTGGAAGCAGAGTCCTTCAGGATAAAAGATTATGTTTCAGGCAGAGAGACCTGCAAAAGCAAAAGACCTGCGGCAAAGCCACATCTGAGGGATGAGTGGACAGAGGAATTAATGAATGAATGCTGGCAGGCAAGTCTGCATACAAGAGCCGTCTTCCTACTACAGATAAAGGACTGTATCCAAGATCTACAAAGAACTTCTCAAACTCAATACACAAGAAACAAATAAACAAATCAAAAAATGGGCAGAAGATATGAACAGACACTTTTCCAATGAAGACATACAAATGGCTAACAGACACATGAAAAATGTTCAAAATCATTAGCCATCAAGGAAATTCAAATCAAAACCACACTGAGATACCACCTTACGCCAGTTAGAATGGCAAAAATAGACAAGGCAAGGGACAACAATTGTTGGAGAGGATGTGGAGAAAGGGGATCCCTCCTACATTGTTGGTGGGAATGCAAGTTGGTACAGCCACTCTGGAAAACAGTGTGGAGGTCCCTTAAAAAGTTAAAAATTGAGCTACCCTATGATCCAGCCATTGCACGACTGGGTGTTTACCCCAAAGATACAGACGTAGTAAAGAGAAGGGCCATATGCACCCCAATGTTCATAGCAGCAATGTCCACAATAGCTAAATCGTGGAAGGAGCCGAGATGCCCTTCAACAGATGACTGGATTAAGAAGTTGTGGTCCATATATACAATGGAATATTACTCAGCTATCAGAAAGAACGAATTCTCAACATTTGCTGCAACATGGACGGCACTGGAGGAGATAATGCTAAGTGAAATAAGTCAAGTAGTGAAAGACAATTATCATATGGTTTCTCTCATCTATGGAACATAAGAACTAGGATGATCAGTAGGGGAAGAAAGGGATAAAGAAAGGGGGGTAATCAGAAGGGGGAATGAAACATGAGAGACTATGGACTATGAGAAACAAACTGAGGGCCTCAGAGGGGAGGGGGGTGGGGGAATGGGATAGGCCGGTGATGGGTAGTAAGGAGAGCACGTATTTCATGGTGCACTGGGTGTTATACGCAACTAATGAATCATCGAGCCTTACATCGGAAACCGGGGATGTACTGTATGGTGACTAACATAATAAAATAAAAAATCATTATTAAAAAAAAAAAAACAAGAGCCGTCTTCCTGCTCAGAAGGAGCCCATGAGCCCTGTGGTCATGGGGGATCTGGGGTTGGACTGTAGCTCTTACAGGGGAAGTGGACAATGCTGACTGCCTGAGTGGAGAAGGGAAAGAGGTGTTTGCACTCCCCAAGAGCCAGGAGGAGAGGTCAGCAGTGAACCCTGCCTTGGAGACCACGCCCCACATCCCTCCCTCCACTCCCAAGGCTCCTGGGGCTGCCTAGAAACCCTCTCCCCTTCCGGAAGCTTGCTCTCCCCTCCCTCTCTGCAGCCTCTCCCCTCCCTCTCTGCCTTCTCGTTCTCACTTCCTTTTCTCAGTTCCTCAAACACACCTAACTTGTTCCCATCTTGAGGCCTTTGTGCTTGCTGTTCCCTCCACCTGAAACACTTCCCCAAGAACTCTGCAAGCCTGGCTCCCTTTTAGCCCTCAGGTCTCAGTCAAGTCCCCTCCTCCGAGTAGCCCTCCTTAACCACCCCAACGGAGTTACAGGTCCCCTGCCCCACGAGCCCTTCCCAGTCACGCCTGCTTTACTTCCTTTCCCCGAGGCTTTCATGTTTGTGAGGCTGTTGCGGTCACAGCTGTCACCCCAGTGCCCAGAACAAACCCTGGTGATAGACGCTTGCTCTCCCCTCCCTGAGCACCTGCCCAGAGGGCTCAAGGGTCAGCTATGCTCGCTGTCTGCTCTTTCCAATGTGACGGTGCCTTCTCTGTGCCTCAGTTCCCTCCTCTGTAAAGTGGGCAGAACAATAGACACACCCTCTGAAGAGACAACCTATCTAAGGCACACGGAGCACATGGAGCTCGGCTCACATAGGCGCCCCATATGCGTCAGCCGCTACAGTATCGTTCTTCCACCCCAGGGTCCTCATGAAGTCTTTGGGAGGGAGCTGGGCGCAGTAGTTACCTGTGTAGGGCTCTCCAGTACTCAGACCCCAGCCAGGACGGTGGCTTCCTGGCCGTGTGACCCTGTCCAAGGGATCTCTCTCTTCCGGAGCTGTTCGTCTCTGGAAAATGAGGCTCACTGGAGCACCACCTCGCTTCCCGGCTCCCCATCGTGGATGCGCACGCGCAGGCGCACACAGCTGTGTGCAGGTGTCATGAACTCAGGCAGATAAGTGTCTAGTGCAAGGCTCCAGGCAGCAAATGGAGAGTGATTTACACTGTAATTTGTTCAGCCAGCTGCAGTCTAGAGAGGGTTCTTGGCAGGACATGTGACTCCACCCACGGTCTGGGTCTGGCTTTATCTCCAATCCTCCCCCCAACCCTTACCTCCGTTCTTAAGGGCCAGCTGGGGGCTGTCCCCTGCATGTAGGGAGGATTGGAACAGCAAGCATAAGCATCATGCTCCCTGCCCTGCTTATGCTGTCACCAGGTGGGGGCAGCTAGATTGAAAAGGATCCCACAACTCTGGGATGAACACTTATAACTAGGGGCATTGTAGGGAATGGGGGGAGGGGTAGACCAGAACAGAAGTTCCCTGGCCCAAGCCAGACACCTTCTTATCCCTCTATCTATCTATCTATCTATCTATCTATCTATCTATCTATCATCTATCTATCTATCTATCTATCTATCTATCTATCTATTATCTCTCAGAGTTCAGTGGACGTAACCCTTTGGTCCCTGAGGTCTTGGGAAAGCTGTATTGTTGTGTTTTTTTTTTAACTTGGTTTTTTCCCCCCAGAAACTGGTAAAGTACACAACAAAAATATGAAGTCTGATATAGTGTTCTTGCTTTTGAAAAAATTTGCAAGTAAGGACATGGAAAACAAAATAAATCTACTAAAGGAAACAGCATTGCTATCTTATCAAAAAATGGACAAAAGACCTGAACAGACATCTCAGCAACGAAAATATATGGATGGCAAATGAGCCAGTAAAAAGATGTTCAACATCGTATGTCATCGGGGAAATGTAAATCGTTCCTACATACCTATTAGAATGGCCAAAGTCCAGAATGCCGAGATCACCAAGAGCTGACGAGGATGTGGGGCACCAGGAGCCCTCATTCACTGCTGGTCGGAATGCGAAATGGTCCAGCCATGTCAGAAGACAGTTTGTCAGTTCCTAACAAAATTAAACCTACTCTTACTATATGATCCAGCAACTGCACACCTTGGTGTTTATCTAAACTAGCTAAAAACTGTGTCCTCACAAAAGCCTGCATTGATGTTTATAACAGCTTTACTTATACTTACCCAAGCTTGGAAACAGCTAAGATGTTGTTCAGTCCGTGACTGGTTAAGTAAACTGCAGTACATCCAGACAATGGAATATTAGGCAGCACTACAGAGCAGAGCACCGAGGATTTTAGGGCAGTGGAACTACTCTGTACGATATGACGCTGATGGGGATGTGTCATACATTTGTCCAAATGCACCGTACAGCACCAAGAGTGAACTGTAATGTAAACCATGTACTTTGGGTGATAATGATGTGTCATTGCAGGTTCGATTGTAATAAACAGACCACTCTGGCAGGAGATGTTAATAACAGGGAGGCTGTGTCTGTGTGGGGATGAGGATTTTATGGGCGAATCTCTGTACTTTTCACCCAATTTTGCTGCAAAGCTAAAATTGTTTTAAAAAAAAGTTTAAGTTTTTTTTTAAAGGATTGCTTTTAATCCCAGTGGTTTTCAAAACTTGTTCACTCTAAAAAGTCACCTTATGTCACAAATCAGGATGAAGAGGATGAAACAGAACTTTCCCAAAACTATACTTCCTGACAGTCCAAGACAAATTCTGATACTCTGAAATTTTTCTTCTCTTCTACTCAATTGAAAAGATGCATGTCATGACCTTCTAAATTGATCTCATGAACCACTAATGAGTCACTACTCACCGTCTGCAAAGCTTTATTTTTTTTTTAAAGATTTTATTTATTTATACGACAGAGATAGAGACAGCCAGCGAGAGAGGGAACACAAGCAGGGGGAGTGGGAGAGGAAGAAGCAGGCTCATAGCAGAGGAGCCTGATGTGGGGCTCGATCCCATAACGCCGGGATCACGCCCTGAGCCGAAGGCAGACGCTCAACCGCTGTGCCACCCAGGCGCCCCCTGCAAAGCTTTAATTACAGGCAAGAAAAGATGTTTTAACACCAGGGAAAAGTGGGAGGGCTGTACCCAAAGAATATTCCTTTATGGTGAATACATTTTGCTTGATGGAAACATCATAGTTTTGGGTTTTTTTGTTTTTAAATCTGCAGTGGATAGATGAGAGTGTGCCATGAATAGGCACAAATAGGGTAAGCTATTTCTGTGGGATTAATTTCATTCATTCATCCATTCATTCACTCATTCAGCAAACCTGTGGGTGCTGGGGTGTCAGCATCAGTGGGGTGCTGGAGCTGGCTCATACCAGCTGGCAGGAGTCAGGTGTTAAAACGTTCAGGAATTTTGGGTGAAATCACATTGGTGGCTCGAGACGGGCCACGCTAATCGTTAAGAGCTATCCGTCAGGGGCCCCTACACACAGCACCTTATCCCCCTGAAAATTAACGAAGGGAAACCTCACTGAAGTCCAGTGGGAGGCTGGAAGGGGAAACTGAGCCATTCAGTGTCAACTACAGGAAGAATTGTCAATTACACACCCCAAGGAAGAATCCGGAAGGGAAAGAATGATCAACCAGAGGCCCTAGCAGGAGAACATATACACAAATATGCAGGAAATTGACAAGTCAGCAACTCCGCCCGTGAGGAGCCACCATCGGCCTGGACTCTCGCTTTTCTCCAATGGACCTTCATTCAGAAAAACCACTCCCAACTTCCTCCTTCTCCGTAAAATAATATTCCTCTCCTTTGTTCTCTGCACTTGCCTACAGTTTTGCCACTGTTTGCATATTCCAAACTGCAATCGCTTCTATTCCCAAATAAACCCATTTTTGCTGGTAAAATAACTGACGTTTACTTTGAAGGTTAACACCCCACTGCTTATTACGCAGTCGTGAGCTCGCTACTGGTCGGTCCCCTGCACGGACAGAGTTTATGTTCTCGAAGGGGGTGAACAGTTTACTGAAATAACCACAGAAGTAAATGCAAACATGTAAATGCTGTGAATCCACCGGAGCATATGATACAGGGGGCTCCGAGGAGGCTTTTCTGGGGACATGCAAATTGAACAGAGACTTGGAGGATGAGAGGACTTAACTAGAGAAAGAATGCAGGGAAGAGTGTTTCAGGGAGAAGGAACAGCATGTGCAAAAGCCTTGTGCCAAGAGAGAGAAGGGCCAGTCTGAGCCTGTAGCTGGAGTGGAGAGCAAGTGGAAACAAGGTGGGAGGCGGGGAGATGTGGCTGCAGGTGCCCGTGGCCCAGCGGGGTCTGCAGCAGGGCGGGGTGTTTGGATTTTATCCCAAGCACAAGTCATACAGGGCTACTCCCACGGTGCACGTGGGATGTTCTTGGAAATGTCTTCTTTCTTGCTTTCTCCCATCAGACTCTGGGAACTAGATTTACGATACAGATTGTATGCAGCTGCACGGCAGAGAAGATACTCCACCTCTCCCTCATGTGCCTCTTGTTAATGATGAAGACTTGGGTTTTTAAACGTCAACCTCTGGCAGGTCAGACGAGACCACGACGCAAAAAACCAGACCTGGAGAGCTCAGCATTTCACCGGCACGATGGAGAATGGGTTGGCCCGATGTTACAAACGCTGAAGGAAGGAGCTCATCGGCCCACACATGGAATATATTTTGAGGGCAGCCAGAAGAGCCTGCAGGCAGAGTGGAAGAAACCACGGGTTGGGGATGGAGAAGACGCAGGACACAGGCAGCAGCTTCGGCACCGCTGGTCTTGGCGTGCGAGGGTGGAGGGCAGAGTGAGGTGGGTTCTTTATAACATTAGTGTTAGAACAATCATAAAGGGGCACTTGTAAGGGGGCAGCTGGCCTGTGTCAGTGCAATCGGGACAGGACCTTTCCGTCTCCCACTCTTGGGGAGTCCTCTCGGTCTGCTGTCACAAAGCGATTGCCATTCCTTTCCCACCAAGGCCCCTTGCTTCCTGTGTAAACAGGAGGTGACTGTCTAAGCTGTGTTCGCAGCCTCTAAAACATAGGGGCAAGTGTGGTAGCCGCCTCACGGGGTAGTTCTGAGGACATTGAGATACCTGTAGTGTTTCCAGGGTACCTGGTACCTAATAAGTGCTTAGTAAGGTTAGCTGCCATTGTTAACAGTGTCTCCAGCCTCCCTAATTTCCCCCCAAAGCAAACACACCTGAGATGTGAGGCAGGTGTAACAAGTTCTTCTATTGAGGGGTCAGTTTATTAGTGTTGACTCTGCTGCAAGTGTCAGAACCCCAATTTCAAACAGACTTAAACAGAACAACAACAACAACGGAGATGGAAATTATTGGTACACTAAAATGTATTAGCTTCAGGCATAGCTGGATCCAGGTGCTCAGAGGACATTAGGAGCATATCTCTGTCCCTCCTACCAGCTCAGTATACCTCTGCGTTGGCTTCATTTTCAGGCTGACCTCCCCCTCCTGGGAGAAGCAATGGCAACTCCAAGTTCACGTCTTAGTAAAATGCTGAGTAACCCGGACAAAATATTAGCAAATGTCCCGGAATTGAATCTCATTGGCCTAGCCTAACTATGTACCCATCCCAGAACCAATGACAGTGGCCAGGGTACAATTTGCCAGGCTTGGGGCATGTGCCCATTTTTGGAGCTAGGAGAGGAGGTCACAGCCCAAACTACAGGGGCTGAACACAGGGACAAGAATTCCCCAAAGGAAAATATGAGGGCTGTTACTCAAAGAGGAGAGAATGGTTGCTGGTCAGAGGCAAACAAAAGATGTCCTGTACAGGGGCGCCTGGGTGGCTCAGTCATTAAGCATCTGTCTTCGGTTCAGGGCGTGATCCCAGAGTCCTGGGATCGAGCCCAGCATTGGGCTCCCTGCTCTGCTGGGAAGCCTGCTTCTTCCTCTCCCACTCCCCCTGCTTGTGTTCCCTCTCTCACTGGCTGTCTCTCTCTTTCTGTCAAATAAATAAATAAAATCTTTAAGAAAAAAAAAGATATCCTTGTACAGTCACACAGATCTTTGTTTAGAGGGCTTGGGGGTGTGACTTTAGCCAGCTCTCTTGCCTCCTTAAACCACTAAGGGAAACGAGCCACTCAGGTTTGGCTCTTGGAAAGGAACGTGTGCAGTGAAATCTTTTCTCCTGTTCTCTCTTGTTCTCTTCTCAACCTTCCCCCTATAGCTCCTCTTTCCAGCCTTTGAATCTGGCATTCCTCCCCTCTTCCCTGTGAAATTCCATCCTCCCATCTTTTGCTGGGTAGAGCTGCAGTCAGATGCTAATAGAAACTCTCTTCTGGCCAAATCTCCTACTCCTATGGGGCCATGCCCACGTTCTAGGCTCTGGTTCTGAAGTCGCAAGAATTTGGTGAGTATATCAGCCAGGATTCAACCGGAGAAGCAGAACCATGAAGCTCTATCTATAAATAGCAATGAAGCCACTTGTTACTGGATCTGATCTGCGATCCGGGGAGCTAGTGAAGCAGTCTCTGTCACGGTGTTGCTTTGAGTCCTGATGAGGGAACTTGGAGCCCACAGGGCAGGCAGGCAGGCAGGCAGGGAAGGTGGATGTCTGATCGGGGAGAGCGAGTGTTAGCAGGAGCGCGCAGGACAGGCTGGAGTCCACGAGGATGGACTGAGCCTATGCCAGTTTCTGTTGCCTCTGACAGCCTTGGTGGTGTACGTGTCCTGCTGGAGCCAGAACTCTTCATCAGGGGGCTAAGCACACACCTGGCCCAGGAGCTAGGAAGCTGAAGGGGATCCATCCAGGGGAAGGTGGAGCAGTTGCAGGACCACTGAGGGAGCCAGCAGATAAAGGGCAGCACGCATGAGCTTCCAAGAGGCTGCTACTTCCTGCTGCCCCAAATCTCCCATAAGAATCCCTCCTATGGGCTCAACCTGACTGGCAGCACACCGAAAAGGGCATTCTGGGAAATGTAGTTCAATGCAGGCAAGTTGCTACATCCCAAAGCTGCCACACCACAGTCTACCCCTTTCACCCTGCACATACACATCTCCTTAAACCATACTTAATCTCCAAATAAAGAGAATAACAGAGTCAGGCTTTAACTACAGTATACATCTGTGCCAGCTAAAACTCAGAATTTGCTAGCCCTTTCCTAAGGAGGTAGAATATCTCTTTTTGTTGTTGTTATTAGCTGGTGCTCATTCTTCTCATAGCTGATTCTACACCTTTGGTATCTTGTAGTTTACATATTGAGCAATAAAGCTAACTACAATGAACACATCCTATGTTAGTTAACAAGGGGAAAGAGGGAAGGAAAAATAAAAATACGTGGTATGTATATATACACACACCCAAACATATTCATTTCAAAAAAGGGAAGAAATAAGTATTTCTTTCTACAAGTATAGCTACTATAATTCTTACTTCCGTACCTGCTCACGGCTGGCATTTATAATTCTATTTATAACTACCTTTCCCATTACCCATTTGCTATGGTCTCAATGTTTAGGGTCCCTCCCATTCATATGTTGAAATTCTAATGACCAATATGATGATACTAGGAGGTGGGGCCTTTGGGAGGTGATTAGGTCATGGGGGTGGAGCCCTTATGAATGGGACTCTTCTAAAAGAGCCTCCAGAGAGCTCCCTAGCCCCCTTCCACCAGGTGAGGATATAACGAGAAGTCTGGACCCAGAAGAAGCCCCTTACCCGACCATGCTGGCACCCTGATCTTGAGTTTCTAGCCTTTAGAAGTTTGAGAAGTAAATTTCCGTTGTTTAGAAGCTACCCTGCCTGTGGTATCGTGTTACAGCAGCTGAATGGACCAAGACGGCATTCCACGTTCCCTCTGCCCTCAGCAGCCCCCTTGTCTGGTCTAGCTCTAAGTTCCTGGCTGTCAGTTTTTGCATCATATATGTTCATGGTCTGTTATTAGGTATGTAAAGGTTAACAATTATTTTTTTTAAAGATTTTATCTATTCATTTTACAGATAAAGAGAGAGAAAGTGGGGGGGGGGTGAGGAGCAGAGGGAGAGGGATAACCAGACTCCACACTGAGCTCAGAGGCCAACACAGGGCTCAAACCCATGACCCAAGGATCATGAACTGTGCTGAAATCAAGAGTCAGATAGACGTTTAACTGACTGAGCCACCCAGGCGCCCCAATGGTTTATAATTCTATTTTCTTGTTGTATTGAACTTTTTCTTAATACAGAATGTACTTTGTCTCCTGTAACATTTTTATTTAAAGTCTATTTGGTCTGATATTCATACAGCCACCCCGCTCTCCTTTGGTTACTCTTTGAATGGAATATCTTTTTCCATCTTTTGCATCCAATCTATTTTCAATGTATTTGTGAATTCAGATGATTTCAATCCATTCTACCTATTTGTGTATTCCTTTTTAATCTGATTTTAGATCCAACCTCTTTGGATCTAAAATGAGTCTTTTGTAGACAACATATGTTTTTGTCCCTCCTGCCAGTCTCGGTCTTTGATGGAAGAGTTTCATTGATTTCCATTTATAGTAATTATTGATAAGGAGGGATTAAACTTCTGCCATTTTCTTGTTTGATTTCCATATGTTTTACAGCTTTTTAGGTCCCCATTTCCTACATTACTATCTTCTTTTATGTTTAGTTAACTTTTTTGTAATGAAGTATTTAAATTTCTTTCTCACTTCCTTTGTATATATCCTATAGCTATTTTCTTTGTAGTTACAATGGGGATAATATTTAACATCCTAAGTTTATGACACTCCGATTTGAATTTAGACCAGCTTAATTTCAATAACGTACAAAAACTCTGCTCCTTTACAGCTCTGTTTCCACCCCTTTGGTTCGTTGATGTCATACAATTATATCTTTAAACATTCTGTGCCCCAAAACATAAATTAAGAATTCTTTTGAATGCATTAGTCTCACATTATGTAGAAAACAAATGTTAGAAGCCAATGTCACAATAATACTAGCTTTTAGACTAATAATTTTTAAAAATGTCTCTCAGATAATAGAGCAAACAAAAAGTGCATTTATAAATCATTATTAAAATAATATTAGCTTCTTAATTGCCCATGTGTGATATTGTGACTTATAATACAAAATATATGTGTGGTCTCCATCTCCATTCCTGGCACAGAACTCCTAAAACCCTCAGACAGAGTGATCAAGATGTCTTTTGTTATGTTAATGAAGTAATTCTTGGACCATGCCTACAGATGAGAGATGATTGCCACTCATATGACTAGGGATTTGGAACTTTCTGTCTTACCACCCCAACTCCTGGGAAGGGGAGGGGCTGGAGGCTGAGTTGAATCACCAATGGTCAATCTTGCATATGTAATGGAGCCTCCATAAAACCTCAAAAAGATGGGGTTCATAGAGCTTCTGGGTGGGTGGACATCTGGGGAGAGTGATGCCCTTGGGTCAGAGAAGCTTCATACCCCTTCCCCATACCTTGCTCTATGCATCTCTTCTTTCTGGATGTTCCTGAGTCATATCCTTTTATAACCAGTAATAAGCCAGTATTTTGGTAAGTAACATGTTTCCCTGAGTTCTGTGAGCCACTCTGGCACACTAACTGAATCGAAGGAGGAGGTCGTGGGAACCTCTGAGTTATAGCCTGTCGCTTGGAAGCACAACCAGGACTTCCAACTGGCATCTGAAGGGATTATAGTCTTGTAGGACAGAGCCCTTAACCTGTGGAATCTGATGCTAATCTCAGAGTAGATGGCAAAATTGTGAACCTGTAGGACACTCAGCTGCTGTTGGAGAATTGCTTGGTGTTGGGGGGAAAAACCCCACATGTCAGAATTGGGTACAGAATCTCACCACATACTAACTTTATTGAGATCTTCATTTCCTTAGATGGCTTCCAGGTGCTGTTGAGTGGCTTTTCATATCACCCCACGGGACCACCTTAAACATTTCCTGTGGTGGAACAAACTTCCTCAGCTTACTTTTTAAATATGAGAATGTTTTAATTTTGCTCTCACTTTTGAAAGACAGTTGCTGGATATGGAATTCTTGGTTAACAGGTTTTTTTTGTTTTTTCTTTTAAACCTTTGAATATATCTGCCCACTGCCTTCTGTCTTCCAAAGTATCTGATGAGAAATCTGTGATAATTGCATTGAGGATTTCCTGTATGTGACAAGTCACTTCTCTCTTGCTGCTTTCAAGATCCTATCTTTTTTATTTTGGCTTTTGTAAGGTAGCTATGTTTACCACTATACCGCCAATGCACATTTCTTTGGCTTTTGGAAGTTTGATTATAACGTGCTCCAGTGTGGGTCTCTTTGAGTTCACTTTGCTTAGAGTTTGTGGAGATTCTTAGATGTTTATATTCATATCTTTCATCAAATTTGGGAAGTTTTCAGCCATTATTTCTTCCAATATGCTCTCTGCCCCTTTCTTTCTTCTTCTAGCACTCCCACAATGTGTATATTGGCCCACTTGTTGGTGTTCCATAGGTCACTTAGGCTCTGTTCGCCTTTTGATCTTTTTTTCTTTCTCTTCTTCAGACTCAATAATTTCCATTGTTCTGTCTTCGAATTCACCAATTCTTTCTTCTGTCTGCTAAAATCTATCATTGAATCCCCCTAGTGAATTTTTCATTTCAGTGATTATACATTTTTGTTTCAGAATCTCTTTAAGGTTTCTTTTCAGGTTTTCTGTCTTTATTGATATTTCCATTTGCTCATACATCATTTTGTTGACTTTCCCCACATATTCTTTTAGTTGTATGAGCTTCTTTAAGGCTGTTATTTTAAAGTCTTTGTCTATTTGATCTGCCACCGGACATTTTTCAGGGGCAGTTGTGGTTGCTTTATTTTTTCCTTTGAATAGGTTATGATTTGTTGTTTCTTTGTATGCTTTGTGATCTTTTTGTTGTTGTTGAAAAATGGACATTCGAATCTAAAATATAGTAAATCCTGAAATCAGAGTCTCCTCATCCCCAGGTTTTGCTGTTTTTTGTTATTGGTTTTTCCTTATTTTTTTAAATTGTTAAAGGCTGTTTCTGTGCTAAGGATCAGCCTGGGGTGTAAACTTAAAGTCTTCTGAGGTCTTTTCTGACCTCACGTCTTCCTTGTATGTGCAGTTTTGTGTGTGTGTGTGTGTGTGCAGTTGTTTTTGAACGTCCTAGTCTTTACTATCTGGCTCTCAAAAGGGGAAAAAAGAGAAAAATGCAGGTGGGGATAAAAAGGCACCAGCCCTTTAAATCCCCTGGGAGTCACATCAGCTGGAGAGGAAGAGGCTGGAACAATGGGGGAGGTGCAACAATAGGACTGTCTGCCTCTTTACCTGCATCTCTGTGATCAAAAGCAGCAGTGTCTGCAAAACAGTATGGAGGTTCCTCAAAGAGTTAAAAATAGAGCTACCCTACAACCCAGCAACTGCACCACTAGGTATTTATCCCAAGGATACAAACATAGTGATTTGAAGGGGCACCTGCACCCCAATGTTTATAGCAGCCATGTCCACAATAGCCAAACTATGGAAAGAGCCCAGATGTCCATCGACAGATGAATGGATAAAGAAGAGGTGGTATATATACACGATGGAATATTACTCAGCCATCAAAAAGAGTGAAATCTTGCCATTTGCATCAACATGGATGGAACTAGAGGGTATTACGTTAAGTGAAATAAGTCAGTCAGAAAAAGACAAATATCATATGATTTCACTCATATGTAGAATTTCAGAAATAAAACAGATGAACATAGGGCAAGGGGAGGAAAAATAAAATAAGATGAAAATTGAGAGGGAGGCAAACCATAGGAGACGCTGAACTCTAGAAACAAACATAGGGTTGCTGAAGGGGAGGGCAGTGGGGGAATGGGATAACTGGGTGATGGGCATTAAGGAGGGCACTTGATATAATGAGCACTGGGTGTTATATGCAACTGATGAATCACTAAATTCTACCCCCTGAAACTAAAAAAAAAAAAAAAAAAGCACTAGTCAGGGATCAGACCATTGATCCCCCAAATTTGGAGGACAAGATGCTTTTTGCCCCCTTTGGTCCTGCAAGGTATATGCAAGCTGCTGCAGGAACACTGCACGGCCGCCTGCCACAGGGCTGGGGCTGGGGACTGGGTAGCTGCTACCCCACTAAGAGCTGAAATTAGTGAAAATTAACCACAATTTACCATGCAAGCCTTCCTCTGGAATGTTTCAGGCTTCAGTAGTCTCTGGAGTTCCAAAATGAGCCCGCCAGTGCCATTGCTGTCCAGGTGGGGAGACGGCTTCCTTGTGCCTCCTACTCTGCCGTCTTCCCAGAATCCTCCTGGGGTGTCTTTGTTGGGTGATGACAATGTTTTGATATTGGATGTAGTGAAGGTTGTACATATCTGTGAATGTACTAAAAACCATTAGCTTGCACACTTTAAAGATGTGGATTGTATGATGTATAAATCATATTACAAGAAAGCGGTTATTTTTTTTAAAAAGTGCTGCTCTTTCCATGAGGAAAGCAGTTCAATGTAATCAGTCTGCCATCATCAAGCTGACCGACCCTCTTGAGGAAAGGTGCTGGATCAGGGGATTTAGCGCAGGTCTTTGCTGCTGGCAGACTTGGCCCTTTTCAGTGGCATCAGCCAGATCAGCCTTTGTGATTGGAAGTTCTCGTAGCGGATCCCATACGCAGCTCCCCTGGCGGCTCCCCTGGTTGCACGGTTAATGAGCTGCTGGCTGCTGACAGGAGTGGCTGGGGAAAGTGGCTGCCTGGTGTCCACAAAATGGCTTATCCTATCTTCCTAAAATCTTATTTTCTGAGGTCACACTAGTGAGCATCCACATGGGACACAATTCTCCTCTGGACACAATTATCTCTTCCCCAGACCTCTTTGTAGCAGTGTCTGACCATCTGGCCAAACCATTAGTCACAATTGATGAATTGATATAGATCCGTATGTCTGGGCATCTCTTCTTTCAGTCAAAATGGGCAACCAGGTGCACTGCTCAAATTTCCGCCCATCGGCAAAATTTCCCTGTACCCCCATCCTTCAAGGGGGTCCCAGAACAGCGCTGTCCACTTTTGGGTGGTGCCTCCATGTCCTGCAGAACTATAAGTAAACCCGAGTTTTATGTCACCAGAGTATTACTATTTGCAAAACCTGAGGTTTTGGGTTTTTTTCTTCTCAGTCAACTGGTCATAGAGAGCTCCCCATTAGTCATAGGTGAGGTTTGTGAGCGAGAAGGCACTGAAGCAGGAATCATGGGTCTGGACGTCAGGGCAACGTCCTTGGGCCAAGTACTTACTGCCTTCACCACCTGCTAGAGCCATCTTGTATAAACCACTTCCCAGATCGCTGCTGTGCATGCCTAACTTTGTGACTTCTTGGGTCATACAGCAGGTAATGGTAGGTAGCTCTGTTTGCGTAGTATCATAGAGGCCCAGGGTCAAATATTTAATCTCTACGAAAGCCCACTAGAAAACCAAGAACAGTTTCTCAAAGGTAGAATAATTATTTTCAGAGAATGACCTGACTTTGCTCCAAACTCCTAGAGGTCTACACTGTGATTTACCGATAGGGGGCTGCCAGTCTCCAAACAGTGTCCCTATTTACCACCGACACTTCCAGCACCATCATATCAGCCCGGTTCTGTTGCTGAGCTCTCCCTCATTCTGGATCCCACTCAAAACTCCACAGCTTTCCAGGTTACTCCGTAAATGAGTTACAGCAGTATTCCCAAGTGAGGTACACGCGACTCCAGAATCTAGAGGCTTCCCAGCACTGTGCCTCCCTTTCAGTGTCAGGAGGGGCCATGGGTAGCAACTTCACCTTCACCCAGGAAGGAATACCTCAACATCCCTCCAATCACTGGACCCGAAAAACGTTCACTGAAGTGAAAGGCCACAAATTTTCGTGGGTGGTATTTATTTCCCACTCTCTGGCATGCAGTTGTCTTATTACCAATGTGCCTAAAGTGTTGGCTACTTCTTGCTCCTTCGATCCCATCATCCTAATATCAGCCATGTACAGGGCCAGCGTGATGTCCTGTGGGAAAGGAAGGTGACTAAGGTCAGTCCCGACCATCTTATGACACAGGGCTGGAGCACTGGTCTCTGAGCTGGACAGTAAAGCTGTTTCTGACTTTGCTAGCTGAAAACAAACTTCTTCTGTTGGCCTTTACTATCAGGTCTAGATTTAAAAAAAAAAAAAGCCCATTTTCCAGATCAATAACTGTGTAACAGGTCCCAGGAGATGTGTTGAATGCTCCAGCAACGAAACCCCATTTGGAACAACAGCAGCCATTGGAGCCACCCCCCGCTTACGTTTATGATGACCCACGGTCATCCTCCCAGATCCCTCTGTGTTCTGCACGGGCCGGATAGGCAAGTTGATGGGTCTGTGATGGGAGTCACCACTCGCATCTTTCACGTCTTAATGGTGGCACCAATCTCCGCAATCCCTCCAGGAATGTGGTATTGCTTTTGGTTTAGGAGTTGCACAGGCAGAGAGAGTTCTAGTGGCTTCCACTTGGCTTTTCCAACCATTATATCCCTCCACTCCATGGTTCAGGGAATCAATGTTGGAATTCTTCTAATTGCTCAATATGTCTATTCCAATTATGCATTTCAGTCTTGAGCAAATATCCACAGGGTGGATTCAGTGACCAATTAGGCCTTCTGTGAGACAGAACTTCCCCCGAACTCTGTTGATCACCTGACTCCCATGGCCCCACTCTGACTAGTGAACTACTAGCTCCTGGGATTCCAGGAACTACAGTCAGTTTCCACCCAGTGTGCAGTCATGCTTGGAAAATCTGGTTATTTCCTTTCCCCCAGTGTACAGCTGCCTGGCAAATGGCCACAGGTCTCCTTGGAGAAGTCTAGGAGAAAGATTCACAGCATACACTGTGGGCAGCGTAAGAGGGTCCTTCCTCAAAGGAACGTGGCGTCTCCTTTCATCAAAAGCTCTAGTGTCGGAAGTGATTGAGGCGCCATGACTCCTGTTTGGGTCATTCAGCTCAGAATTCATTCACTAGACCCAGAACTCGTCCACTAATTCAGATCAAGCAAGACTTTAGTAGGTTGCCGACCTATTTCATTTTGAAGGGTGCATGACAAACTAGGAAACGCCAACAAGCTCCACAAGTCAGACTGTTTTCGTTACTGGTTGAGCTTCACTATCCACTATGGAAACCGTGCCACCTTATCTTTGGTGTGTAAGTGCCCCCAGGATCTCTGCCACCTCTGCTCTGTCATGCCTATTGCACTTAGAGATCCCAGTTCAAGGAAAGCCATTTCCACTAGAATTTCTGACCTTCAAAGAAGACTCACCATGGAGCTCTTCAAGGACACTAGGACTCCTTCCTATGAATTTATTTCTGCCAGCCACATGACAGCTAATGATAGTGACATGATCATGGCTCTTTAACACCCCTTTCCCTGCTGCTCCGTGTGTATAAGCAAGTCTGAAATGACAAAGCTACTCAGTATTCCAATCTTTCAAATCCTGTGTGGGTTTCTTTCCAGCTTTACCGAGCTATCATTGATAAATAAAAATTATATATATTTCAGGGGTCCAGTGTGCTGTTTTGATATATGTACACATCGTGAAATGATTACCACAATCAAGCTAATTAACATTCTCATCCCCTTTGTGTGTGTGGTGGGAACACCTACGGTCTACTCTCTTGGCGAAACTCAGTATTACTGTAATAAATGCAGTATTGTTAACTATAGTCACTGTGCTGTTCATTAGATCCCTGGAATTGACCCATTTTGTATAATTGGAACTTTTTGCCCTTTGACCAGCATCTCCCCATTTCTCCCATCCCCCAGCCTCTGGCAACCACCACTCCACTCTCTGCTTTTATGAATTTGATTTTTATAGATTCCACTTACAAGTGATATCATGCAGTATTTATTTCTCTTGTGTCTGGCTTATTTTACGTAGCATAGTGTCCTCCAGGTCCCAAGCCTTCTGGATACCTTCCTCTCTAGCAGGAGTCAGCAAACTATAGCCCAGGGACCAAATCTAGCATACAGGCTGTTTTGTATGGCCTACAGGCTAAAAATGGTTCTCACATTTTTAAAAATGTATTTGAGAGAGAGAGGGAGAGAGAGAGAGAAAGAGAGTGCGCACGAGAAGGGGGAGGAGCAGAGGGAGAGGGACAAGCAGACTTGGCACTAGGCGCAGAGCCCAACACAGGGCTCTATCCCAGGACCCTGGGATCATGACCTGAGCCAAAGGCAGGCACTTAACCCACTGAGCCACCCAGGCATCCCAATTTTCACATTTTTAATTGAAATAAAATCAAAAGAAGAATAATACGGTGTGACACATGCAAATGATAGGAAATTCACATCTCAGTGTCCATAAAAAAACTCTTATTGGGACACAGCCATGCTCGTTCCTTTTCAAATTGTCTTTGGCTGCTTTTCCACTCTAATGCCAGAACTCCAGCTGACACTGGCCTATAAACCCTAAAACATATACTATCTGGCCTTTTCTAGAAAAGGTTTGCTGACTCATGCTCTGCGGGTACACCAAGGAACCTCTGACATTTTAACCTAGTACAGGCCACCTTTGGGTACATGTGTCAAACAACCAAGCAAACCATCAGAGATATTCTTAGACCCTTACGTTCAAACAGAGAAGCCAGAATCTCTGCTTAGTGGGCCAAATCGATACATTTGGCCCCATCCAATTTTATATTCTGCTACCACCTTGATTCAGCACAATGAAGACCCATTTCCATACACATTCTACAGTTTTCTGTTGACGTAAATTGGCATATGGAAATTGGCAGTCGTTCTAGCGATCTCCTCATGGGTCCTATTTTGCTCCTCACCCTCTGTTGGGACTTGAGTGTGGGTACAGGTCTTAAAGGCAAGAGAAGATTTTGGGAGGATCAGTTTTAGGAGGGTCCTTGCAAGGTGGCGATGTTAGGGAAGGCCTTTATAGTTTCTTCAAGCAAGAGAAGACCCAGGCAGCGCTGCAGGCTCACTCGATGGGCGAAGGAGACTTGACAACCTTGTTAGAATCTGCCCATACATCCTAATCCCAATCCCAACTCTCTTGGCTCCCGTTTCTCCCCACTCAATGCCCTAGCGTTAACAAAAGGACCGTGTGAGGTTGGAAGTTGGATGGGAATTGTAATTCGGCCACCCACAGGATTTCACTTCGAGCATGGTTTTCAGAACTCTTGGCCCTGTCTCTGTGAGAAACTCTCAAGAGTTTCTCTCCTTGCAGTCACGGATACGTTCAAGTCCCTTGGACAGCTCTTGAGCTGGGGCTCTAAAGCCCTAAGCTCACCATTTTCCTTCCTCATGCTTTCCAGCACTGTTAGAGGCAACAGCCAACTCATTACATGCCCTATTTTTACTAAAATGTCCTATGGAAGCAAATACTTGGTCACCCAGGTCCTTGCCTCGTGACACAGAAAGTTACTGGTACTGATCTGAGTAACCACTTTGCCATTTTGTGCCCTGGACGATCAGTGTCCCCTTGACCACTGGAAACAGGGTCGTAAATGCCTTTAAATCTAATTAGATCGGAGAACCAATTGTCCGTGACCTTGGTGGTGCAATGTCCCATGGAAGCCAGGGCTTCCATCACAGGGCTAAGCACACAGCGGGTGCGGGAGTTGCAGGAGCTGAAAGAGGGGGAGGTTGGGACAGATGCAGGCCTGGCAGCTGCCTTCTACCAATGAGATGAGTCTCAGATGAGCGACAGCTCGTGTGAGCCACGAAACGGCTGCTGCTTCAACCCCGACCCCGAAATCCTCCATGAGAACGTCTCTTGCGGCCCACCCTAACCAGAAGCGTACAGGGAGGGGAATGCTGGGAAACGTCATTTAACCTGGCTGAGTGGACTCATCGCAGAGGCACTTCGCGGGGTGTTTCAAAGGCTGTTTAATCTCCCCGCCAGCAGGAGCTCACCAACTCACCAACCTCCCTATCAACAACACCTCTCTGAAGCAGACATTGGAAGCCCCTCCCAACAGCCCAAGAAAAAGCACGAGGTAGCCTTCTGTGAAGAAAGCAGATTCCTTCCAGTTAGTGTGATTTGGCCTTAATTCTTCCAGAACAAGAATCTTGTCAGTATTGTGCTCGGGAGCCTGGCTGCTTTCCGAGAGCAATTCCATTAGGTCTTGGCAAGGCTTCCCTCCCCTGATGTAAGAGCGGAGGAGGCTGCAGTAAGACACCACAACAGAAAAGGGGGTCATGTGACAGAAGGGGTTCGGGCAGCAGATTGACTGCTTTGGAGAGCACTGGGGGCACTGTGGGAGAGATTTCTGGATGTCTTTTCCAAGTCTGAGATTCAGTGTTCTGTCCCCTGGAGGTTTCCACAGACTCCAGTCTTAAGAATTACCTTCTTTTTTCATATTTGAATAGAAATAGCTTGAGTCCCCATCCTTAACTTAGGAGACGCTCAGCAGCCTCCCCACCATACCAACACATTCCTTGGGGCTCTTGTTTTCCATGATGGTGTTCAGGGTGTCATGGACGCAGCTAAAAGGCTACATTTCCCAATTTCTTGTTGTAGATAGAGGTGGCCAATCGGAAGTAACTAAAAGTCTTTGGGAGGGGATCCTGGGATCCCCTTTTTAAGAGGACGAAACTCACCTAGTGGTGCCTTCCCCGCCACACCTTTTTCTTTTCTTCTTTTTTTTTTTCCTCTGGAATTGACATGATGGTGGAAGCTCCTGCAGCCATTTTGTGATCTTGAGGATTAGAGCCACATGCCAAGGATGGCAGAGCAGTAAGTCAGTGGGACCCTACTCCCTTATGACACCAAGGAACCCCTTCTCCAGCCTCGGACTACACACTTTATTGTTCTGTTATGCGAGGGAGAAATAAATCACCTTGTTGAAGCCACTGTTGTTTCTGGCTTATGTCTCTTAACATGGAATACGGTTTCTGAGTCCAGAATTCTTGATATGTGAGATAATTACCTTCCTTTGTGACAATACCCAGTTCCCTCGCTATAAGAAGATTGTAGTTCCTGCCCTCTTGAACTCAGACGTGGCTGTGTGATTTGCTCTAGCTGGTGAAATGTGAGCAGAAATGATGTGTGTGTCCCTTCTGGCAGACTACAAAAACCAGCGTGTGTCTCACCTTCTTCTCTCTTCTTTCTTTCACTGATAACCGGAGATGTTTCCGACAGGGGCTTCTCCATCAGCTTAGGTCACATCATCGCTCCCAGCCAACCCATGATGAGCATGAGCTGTGAGTGCAAACACACCTTTGCCATCGTAAGCCACGGAGAGTTTGAGATCATTCCCGTCAATTTCCAGCAAAAATGGGTTGGTCTGATATAGGGAATAAGGAGCTGACACGCTTTTTGGAAAGGCTGGTGGAGCAAGCTCTAGGCTAAGACTTTGCAAATGATTCCCAGAACCTGACTCTAAGGAAAAATTCGCCTCCACTCCTGTGTTTGCTTGTTTACGCTCACACTATCAATACGCCAAGCAATTCTCTGTGACCCCAGCTGGGTGTCCTACCATTCAGCTCAATTCTGACATGAACCAGAGTGAACGCAGAGCCCGCAGGTGAAGAGCTCAGTCCCATGAGACTGCCCCTCCCCCCACTTCTGATGCCAACGGCTGGTAGGTCCCAGGTTACCCACAACTTCTGTCAAATGTGACTACAACTTGGGGGTTCCCCTGATTCCCTCACCTTGGACTTTTATTTGCCAGAATGGCTCCTAGAACTCAGGGAAATGTTGATGTTTACCAGTTTATCATATCACGGAGGCTATGATGAAGGATACAGATGGAAAACCAGGTGAAGAGATACACAGGGCGAGGTCTGGGAGAATCCTGAGTGTGGGAGCTTCTGTGCCCGGTGCAGCTGAGTGTGTCACCACCCCGCCAGCCCGTGGCTATGTCCACCAAACAGGTTGCTCTCCAAACCCTGTAATTTTGGGATTTTTATGGAGGCTTCATCACGTAGGCATGATTGACCGCTAACTCAATTTCCAGCCCCTCTCCCTCCTCCAGAGGATGGGGGTGGGATGGGAAATTTCAAGCTTCTGATCATACCTTGGTCTTTCTGGTGATCAGAGCCATCTAGAAGCCTACCACCCCTTGCCTCATTAGAACAAAAGATACTCCTATCAGGAAATCCCTGGGGTTGTAGGAGCCCTGAGCCAGGCACTGGGAGCAAAACCCAATATACGTATTACCTATGATTTCACAATACCTGAACCAACCCCCTTAGGGAGCTTCTCCTTCCACCTCAGTTCTGAGCTCCCCGCCCCTTCCATGGCACCTTCAGAACCCTGATCCAGGGCGCAGGAGTCATCACCACGCAGACACAGCTCCTGTTTTGTTCCCCGTTTGTTGTGCTTGGGGTTGAGGTATAACTTCGCGTAAAAAGCACACAAATCTGAAGCATACGGTTCAGTCAGTTCTGACCGACAAAGACGTTCACGTAACCTGCGCCACCAGCACGGACAGAACATGTCAGTCTTTCAAGAACATTCCCTCATGCCTCTCCTCAGTCAGCGCCCCACCCCCACAGGAGGGGCAACATAGTAGTAGGAAAGGCAACTATTATTCTGACTGATCTCACCACCACTTCGTCTTGCTCACCCCAGAACTTCATGTAAGGGGTATTATACAGTCCGTGCGCTTTGGCACCCGGCTCCTTTCACTCAGGCTAATGCGTTTGTGTTTCCTCCATGTTGCTGTGTAATGTCTCCTGTTTAGTGTTGAGTGGTAACCCTTCGCAACATATGCCACTGTTCATATCCACTCACGTGCGTGTGTGTGTGTGTGTGTGTGCATATAATATATCTATGAGTGACATTCCCTCCTGATGGGTTAGGCATCTCGTTAGCAGCTGGTGGATGGCAATCAAAAATATTTTTAGAATCCCCCATATGCATATATTACATACTGTATACATCACACATATAATGTACATACTATGCCTATGGAATATATACAATAGTATTATACATAGTATCTCTACACATATACATCATATATATCACGCATGTACACATGCTATGTATCACATGTAATACGTGTTTGTTTTCAATGGATTTGTCCAATTTATTTTTTATTTGAGAGAGAGAGTGAGCGCAAGCAGGAAAAGGAGCAGAGGGGGAGGGAGAGGGAGGAGGAAAGAACCTCAAGCAGGCTCTGCGCTGAGTGCAGAGCCCGATGCGGGGCTGGATCTCAGGACCCTGAGATCATGACCTGAGCCCAAACCAAGAGCCGGACACTTAGCCGACTGAGCCACCCAGGCGCCCCTCAATGGATTTATCCTGATGGCTACCTTCTGCTTACATGAAGCAGTACCTGTTTTCCATATACAATTGTTCCTTTGAAAATACATGTATTAAGTTGAAAAGGGAGGTGATCTCTTGAAAAAGCGAGTAATAATACAGGTAGGATGAAATAATACACGTGGGGTGAAAATGTGGCAAAAGAGAAGAGTATATAAAGAGTCAGATTATTTGGGATATACTCTGATATTTTTCTTTTCTATTTTATTACTTCTTTTTCTTTTTCTTTTTTTTTTTATGCCACTCACAGCCCGTGAAACTGATTTCATAACCCATGAGTAGGCTGTGACCCGAGGTCTATGAACTCCTGTTATGCAACCGCCTGTGAACGGGACCTTGTCTCTTCACTTTGTCATCATGGCCCTTACACTGGGGGGAGCGGCCTCTGCCCCCGGCCCCGGGCTTCACAGGGCCTACTCTGGCCTTACCCGGCGGAGCCCCTCTCCAGGGCCTTCAGGAAGTGCCCACCAGAGCATGCGCCCCTTCTCGATCCTGCTCTGGGGCCCTGAGGCCCTGGAACTCCCTGCCCCAACGGCTCTGGGCCCTCCTCCCCAGGGCCTGCGTGGCCTTCCTGGTGGGCATCCCACTCCGCCGAGAGGCGGCCCAGAGGCAGTCGTTTGTGGCTGGGGGCGTGGATGGAGTTTGGATGCACAGGCCGGGGCATCTACACTCGTGTGTGAGGCCCCTCGCAGTGATGGAAGGATCTGGAGTGTAAAGAAAAGCAGGCCGCTGTGGGTCCGGGACCTCCACTGGCGCTTGGCCAGTTACTGGTACTACCTACCAAGGTGAGGGGTGAGCTGGCGTTGGACACCAGGCCAGGGTCTCACACTGCCCAGCACCAATCCAGTGCGGACACTCTTGCCGGCCAGAGACCCTGTGGCCTGCTGTCCCATCCCTCCTGCCTCACACCAGCCAGGCCCTGTTCACCGTACCCCCTGCCTTGGCTTTTGAGTCTGTGACCCGCTCCCTTCACTCCTCAGGGGGCCCGTCCCCAGTCCCAGCCGCTTTCTTCCACTCCCCAGTCATGAATGATCAGAGACCATGGGCAAGGACCACTGTGCTTTACTTTTCGTCTGAAC
Organism: Ursus americanus; assembly: GCF_024610735.1. NCBI lineage: Eukaryota > Metazoa > Chordata > Mammalia > Carnivora > Ursidae > Ursus > Ursus americanus. Next base: position 40,744,129 of record NC_142147.1, on the reverse strand, counting down.
AGAATGGGTAACTTGGCGGACAGTCCCCAGGGAGCCTGGGCGGCCCTCTGGGTGGGTTGGGTGGTAAGGGTAGGGGCCTTGGGCCATCAGCCCCGGCTCTGGCTCCATCCGGGTCTTCCCTTGCACGCTGGGCTTTACTGACTATTCTGTAAGCTCCACGAGGGGAGGGAGGTGGCTGGGCACAGTGAGCTGGTGGGGACTCAGTCTTGGGCTGCCCATCGACTGGGTTGCCGGCCCCTCCTTCCGATGGTCTCACCTGTTACGATTCCGGCATAATTGGGGTAACCGCCTACACTTGCCACCTGTGGGTGAAGGAAAGGGATCAGTCATGAGTTGGAACAACATTGATTATTGCGTGTGCTCTGGTGCTGGGGGACAAGGCCCACCAGCCCTGCCCCTCGGGAAGCTCTGGGTCAACCCTGAGCCAGGAGAAGAGCTAGTTCAAGGGCCCCCAAGGGAGCAGCCTCCCACACACACAGAGGAGCCCTTTGAAAACCCATCCGAACTTGTGTGTGATTCATTCGTTCAGCAAATATTTACTGAGCACCTACTATGTGCCAGGCTCTGATTTCCAACTGGGAGCACAGCCGGGGATAGGAATGAACAAAATCCCTGCCCTGGTAAAACTGATTGTCTAGTCGGGGAGACTGAAAATAAACAAAATGACTAAGCCAAGTGTACAGACAGTGATATCAGAAGAAAACTAAAGCCAGGAGGGAGGCAGGGAGGCCCAGGGGCCAGGGGTATCCTCACAGCGATGACTAGAGGGGCCTCACTGAGCAGGTGACATTTGAACACATCGAAGGAGGTGAGGGGGGAGCCACATGGACGTCTAGAGGAAGGGTGTTCCAGGCAGAGGGAATGGCCGGTGCAAAGGCCCTGAGGTAGGAGGAGACAGGTAGTCTTAATGGACAACCAGGGGCTGGACCAAGATGAATGAGGGGGTGGGATCTCAGAAGACATGTCTCCTGGCTGCCACCCTTGCCTCCTCACCTCTTTCTACTCGCCGCCGGGCTCACACGGCCCCAGCCACCCTGGCCTTTTCCTGTGGTTATTGCAACACACTCAGCTCATTCCTGCCTCTGGGGCTTTGTCCTTGCTGCTCCCTTTGCCTGTTTTTTAAATCGTCTTTCTCATCATCAAGAATCAGTCCTGATCTTATCTCTTTAGAGGGAGTGTCTCTCCCCATCCCTCTTGGCTTGTCATTCTGCTCTGTTTTTCTTCTGGCAATTACCTCTCTCAGTGTCCACTCTGCTCATTAATGCACTTACCTGTTTACTGTCATTCCTCCACTGGATGTGCGCTCCCTGAGGGCAGGGACCAGGGCATGGGGTGGGCCCAGAGTAGGTGCCCACAAATGACTTTCACCAGAACAAGTGATGGCCCCAGAGCTGACTTTCAGGCTCTGCCCTCACACAGACCTGGGTCCAGTCCTTCCCTGATTTTGGTGTGCTGTCTGACCTTGGGCACACCCCTCAGTTCTCTGAGCCTCACTTTTCCCATGGCGGTAGGGGCAGGGGGAGAGGGGGGTGTGGACAGAGCCCCAGCACAAGGTCAGGATCAATAAACAACGGAGGCAGTGTTCCTCGAGCCCTGGATTCAGTGTGGGGCAGGCAGACACTAGAGATCTCTGCTCACCACTGTTAGCGTTCCGCCTCCCACCTTAGACAGAAAAGACGTGGCTGTGTGCGTTTTCCTGATGGGGTGTTTTAGTTCATTGGCAGCATTTAAAAAACTGTTTGAAAAATTCTTTTTTCTGTTTGTTATTCTCTCTTTGCCCCCATTCCCCGTACAACGCTGGGCTCTGTGCAACGCTGCCCCGCCCTCATGAGACAGCAGCCCCCTGCCCCTTGCCTTCTAGCCGAGCACTGGCAGGGAGGCCATGGCCGGAGAGAGAGGTTCCGGTATCTGATACCCTCCACTCCTGCTCCCACCTGGCGGCCTTACAGGGGGTAGGGGCTGGAAACCTCTCAAGCCGGTGGCCCCGCCTACAGTTCTGTCCCCACCAGCCCCTGGCGCCACCACTCCCTCCAGTCACCCCTCCCAGCTGCAGGGACAGGGCTCCCTGTTGCTGTGCCATCCTGCTGCGACCAGAAGAACCACCCAGCTGAGCCCAGCCTACATTTCCAAAGGGCACAGCTGAGCACTAAGTACATGGTGATCATTGCAAGCCGTTGACTTCTGGAGTGGTTTATATGGACACGTAGCTGATATGCCTCATTTAAAACCACTTTCCCCGGGGGGGCCTTGAAGAACTGAAACCCTGAGTCAAAGTTCAAGCCAAAGCTCCTCCCTCCCAGGCTCGGTGCCTCCCCCAGGTCCGAGTCTCACTGGTGAGGATGACGATGCCCGTGATGAACAGCACAGCTGCGACCAGCAGCCCCCGCTTCCGGAGCGTGTCCTCGTCTGCAGGGGGAAAAAATGACGGAGTATGGCAAGAGGTGCCTTCCTCCCTCCCTCCTCCCACAGCCTCCCATGGGTAACTTACCATAGGTGAAGGGGTCATCCTCACTGGAGCCTGGGGGGGACAGACAGGGAGCAAGTCAGAGTTCAGCAAAAATTGGGGAGCGAAGCAGTGAATGGCAGAGTCAGGGAAGGGGGACTTGGGTCTCTGCTTTAGGACACTTAGAACCAAAGCCTCATATGACACACCACGTGGCTCCCACCTCCTCTCTGCTCCGCTCCTCACATCCCTGCTCACCCAGATGCTCCAGCTCCACCAGCCACCCTGATGGTGGCCATGCCAGGCCCCTCTCACCTCAGGGCCTTTGCACCGGCTGCTGCCTCTGCCTTGAACACCTTCCCAGACATCTACATGACTGCCCCTCACTCCTTCTCAGAGAGGTCTCCCTGGCCCTTATGGAAAATGCTCTCCAGTCACCTCTGACCCTAATGCTGCTTTATTTCTCTTGATAGCAGCTTTAAACCACCCGATACATAATTCTTAGTATTTTTTGTCTCTATCCCCCCACTTGGAATGTCTGCTCCATGAGGGAAGAGATTTTTGTCCGCCTCGTTCACTGCTGCATCTCTGGCACCAAGAACGCAGTAAGTGCTCGTGAATATGTTTTGAATGAATGAATGAATGAATGAACTCTCTACCTGACCTGTGGACGTATCATTTCCATCTGTTCAGTGGGTTTGGCTGGGCCGGAAGTAGAAGATAAGACCACAAGGGGACGAATCAAGGTGTCCCTCAAACAGAGCTCCCTGCCTGACCCCCAAACTGATCTCACATGCATGAGTAATTCCTGCTGAGACCAGAAGAACCACTCAACAGAGCCCAGACAAAACTTCCAAATTGCAGCCCTGCGAGCTAAATCAGTGGTTGTGGTTTTAAGCCACTGGGGATCAGGGTGGTTTGCAGGCTGCAATCATTCATGGATTCATTTGTCTACCCAGACATTTATTGGCTCTCTACCTTACACCCCCCGCCACCCTCTTCCAGCCTCGAACTCACGTATCCACCCAACACATGTTTACAGAGGACTATTTCATGCCGAGCAGGGTTCCAGGGGCTAGAAATACACAGTGGATAGGAACTAGCCTGTTTCCAGTCTGGGAAGGGAGTTACTGACCGGTAGGCCCGAGGACAGGGTCCGGCCTGACGCCTTTGCCCGGAGACTGCCTCTTGGAGAGCGTGGTGCCTTTAGTGGGTTCGGCAGAGGGGGTGGCTAGAAGGGAGCAGAGAGCAGAAGTGAGTCGTGGAGCAGACAAGGGACGAGAACGATGTCGCTGAATGTCTGTAGTCAGGAGACCCTCTCCTCCACTTCTACACATTCAGTGGGCAGGCACGGTATCCCCCCACTCGTACCCCCGGGACAGCAAGGAATAGCAGGTATGGAAATACCGAACAAGCCTGCACCCCCTGGTTAAGACCAGCTGTCCCAGCCCCCTGACTCCTCCCCCAGGACCTTCTGGGCTGCCTCATAATCAGGGAAGCAAAGGATAGCATCCTTCTGAGCCAGGCAGGGGGGCTTCCAGAACATGGGCCCAGCACCAGGATTAAGAGAGAGTGAGAGCACGGGCAGGGCAGAAGAAGAGGGAAAAGCCGGGAGCCTGACATGGGGCTCGATTCCAGGACCCTGGGATCGTGACCTGAGCCGAAGGCAGTGGCTTAACCGACTGAGCCACCCAGGCGCCCCAGCACCTCACTTCTTAAGTATGAACCAGCAGGCAAGGATCACGAGATGTTTGGGAAAGCCGTGGCCAAAGGAAGGCTCAAGCCAGACCAGAAGCAAGGACAGACACACAGCGACCACAGGGATCGTAAAGTGCTGTGCGGTGCTGTGGGGTGCTAGAGAGCCAGGGCTCGAATTCTGGTTCTGCCACTTTGGGCTATGTGGCCCAGGGCCAGTGGAGTAACCTCTCTGGGCCCCAGCTGCCTTCCTGTGAAATGAGGTTTCAACAGTTCCTACCACGCAGGGTGGCTGTGAGCCGTGAAGGAGTGAACACGGGAAAGCTTAGCACAGTGCTCGGCAGGGAGCAAACTCTCCGCAAATGGGGCTGTTAGCCCGCAGCGCAGCGGCTCTCAGGCCACCTTCCTGGGAACAGCTTCCCTTTCTTTGGGGGGACTGTTCCCGCTTTCCCAGTCCACCTGGGTCTATTGTAATGCAGGCCACAAGGGGGAGCATGTGACCCAGGCTCCTCCTTCCCTGGGACCTTCCACACTGCGAGTAGGCATTCTGAGGGACAGGGAGGTGAAGTTTGGGAGCTCTGAGCTTGCAGATGGCAGGAGCCATTTCCTCACCAGCGGGAAGACAAGGTCCGGCACAAGAGAAACAAAGATGAGGGAGGGAGAGAGGCGCTGGGGGCATTTGTGCTCAGGCTCCGGGCGAGCTGGAGGCTCTAAGGTGCCTTTTACCACCTGGCTCTGTGACCCCCTCGGCCCAGCTGAATTTCTGTCACATAGAGTCAGGATCATGATCTCATAACACAGAGTAACTCGGGTCAACACGGACTCACAGCAAGTGAATCTGGAGATGTGAGAATGCTTTCTCAATCGGGAAGTATGGACACAGTCACTATACGCCCCACCTCCACTTTTGTGGAAAATAGAAAAGTTCTCTTCTCCAAGACACTTTATTTCCATCTGTTGTGAAATTGTTTTAATAGACAGGCTCAGTCAGAATTAGATGTTTTAGTGCCATCACTGGAAAACTATAATGATTATAAAAATCCACAAGGGAAACGACATGGCCTTAGAGGTGATGCTCTTGTGCAGTGCCCAGTCTGCACAACTGTGCAAGTATGTCAGCCTGGGAATGGCCCAAGCTACAGTACTTTCCAGTTGGGGTTGTTCCTCAAATATGGGTCAGACAGGCATTGGAGGCCACCTGCTGCCTTCACCTTGACTCAGCTTTCTTTCCCATTCTTCTGAAATACTAACTACTCACTGGTCCTGAGGGGAACTACCTCTTCCCTGACTGTGGGTCTATGCAGTTCAGGCAGGGTTGACCCTGCTCTCTTCCCCAGAGTGGGCACAAGACTCGGGCCTAACCAGTCAGAGCAATCCATTTCCCTGGCTCCCTTTGGCCAGACATGGGCACGTGACCCCAGCTGGCCCAATGAGAGTTAACTCTATGCCTTGGGCTAGAGATGAGAAAGAGATGTGCTCTATCTGCTGGGTTTGTGACCTAAATAGAGCTATGGGATTATCTTTGCCACCAAGAGGGGAAAAGAAACTTGAGAACTTGCAAAGGTAGACAACGGAGCTGAGAGACAGACAGCAAGTCACTTATGACGACAATGCCTGCACACCTTGATCCAGCTGTTCCTGAAATCATGCATCTGGACTTTACAGAACATATATAGCCAATAAATCTATTTTATTTTTAGTTGCATTTGCGGTATTTCACACGAAAAGCTCTAACATGAAGAGGTTTACAAAGGAAACGCCTACATCCACATTTCCAAGCACCAGCCCTATAAAGGAACCTGAGCAAGAGTCCCTCAGGTTTGGGAAATGCTGTATACGAGAAGCTCCCGTAGGGGTTGCTTGCTGCAAACGATCATTACTAAGACTCCAAGAAGTCCCGCCAAAAAGAAATGTGTTTAACTTAAACTCAGAATTTCCCAAATACCCTTGACTGTAAATCAAAACAGAGTTTTTGAAAATGTATGAACAATTCCCCAAACAGGTGCTCCGAGAAATGTACTTGGGGAACTGCTGACCCAGATAGAGAATTAAACAAAATTTGTATGTGGCCCTTCTAGTCCCAGGCCCTACCTTCTGGGCCGCTCTTGCCAGTCCTCGGACCTGTTGCTAGAAGCCCGTGCATTCCTGTCGGTTGCGGAGACTGGGTCCCCTCTCTTTGCGGGGACTGGGTCTCCTCTTCCCGCTCCTGTGTTGTTCCTAATCAGGTCGGATGAGCGAGGGAAAGGTGAGCAACGAGTGAATCAGGGACATGCAGATTCATAAAACAGCAAGGGGCCCTCTCCCTCTCCTCAGGTTGGCAAACATCAAGGACGGTCATGTTCTAGGTGTCGCTGTGTGGGCGGGAAAGGGGGAATCCGCGCAGCCACTTCCCAAGTGGCTTTGAAAACACATTTCACTGTTCGTTTCTTTTGCCCCATAGTGTTATGGGTAAAAGCCGGGTTCCGGGACCCCAGTCCCACGTGTGTCCCTGACTCGTGGCGATGCCTTGAGTGAGTTGTTCTGAGCCTCTGTTTCCTTGTCTGTAAAGTGAGGCTGTTCTATCTCAGAGGGTTTGTGCGGGGGCTGAATGAGTGAACACAGGTCAGATATTTAGAACCACGACCAATATAGAATAAGGCGTTTGCTTCAGGAGGGACCGAGGTTGCTCATTGTGGTGCTGGGTGTAGGCGAAAAGACGAAGATGTTCACAAGATGCACAAGCTTCATTAACCGCGCGCAGACGCCCAGCGGAGCACCGCGCAGAGCGCAAAAGAACAAGACAAGCGTTTATATAGGACTGTGGGGAGAGCTTCCAAACACCGTTGCATGGCGGTGGGGGGGGAGCAAGCTGCAGAATAACCATCATTTTACAAATGATCTGCTCACAGACACACACCTCCCAGTCAGGATATTTTCTGCAGGCAATACCCCCGTGGCCCAGCATCACTGGGGGGCTACTCCCCACCCAGTGCCAGCAGTGGGGGCCTCTCAGAGACAGGGGGAGAGACCAGCATGGGGGATGGACCAAGGGATTTCATCTCGCCTATGATACTTGTATTACTTCCAAGCAGAATGTGGGCATGTGCTACTGTATCATTACATATTAACGGAGATATCGGGGTGCACTTTTGGAATTATGTTATACTCCAAGAAACAGTTCAAAACTGGTTTGAGAACTCAAAAAAGGCAAAAGGTACAGAGATTGAAGGAAGGAAGGAATGGCCTTGGCACATGGGGAGTAGCTGGGGTGTTTGCAAAGCTCTATTCCTTGAGCTGGGTGCCGGTCATGGAGGGGTTCAATTGAGAGTAATCTGCTTAAGTTCTACGTTTATGGGTTTTGTACTTTTCGACATGTGTATTGTTTTTCATGATTTCAAAAGATTCGTTTCTACAGAAGTGGAGGTGGGTGGCTGACTGCCCCACCTCAAAGTAAGCCAGAGGATTCAGAGCTGGGGGACTGAAATGAGTAACCGTGGACCCGGACCCGGAGTGTGGGAGGAAGAGAGGGAGCTGCGTCTGTCCCCGGCCCCGGCGCCCGCTCCCGCCCCCTTGCCCTGCCCCACTCACCACCAGTCTGCAGGGTTGTCTGAGGGGTGGACTGGGGCTCTAGGTGGCCTGCGTCTGGAGTCCGGAAATAGGGAGAGAAGAGAGAGACGATGTGGAGAAGGTCCATGGGTGGAGGAACGGGGATTTCCGTAGCAACTCAATTTTGATATAATTGAAATGAATTAACCCAGCCATTTGCTAACAACCCAACTGCCACGCCTGCACCTCCCCTGCCTCCTCCCTCCCCTCCCACAGATGTGCATCCCCCTACTCAGAACCCATCCACCTCTGGTAAGAGCCCCTGGAACTTTCCTTATGAACCACCCTCCCCTGAGTCCAGGGCCACTTCTGTCAGCGAGGCTGGCACCAGCCTTGCGGGAGGTTGAACCTGAGACCGGGGTCTGGCCAATCCGCTTTGGCTGGTGGCCACAATGATCAGCTCACTGTTGGACTTGTCACCTGAGCCTGGTCAGGGACGCTCAGTCCTGCGACTTTTACTGGACTGGGGAAGGGGAAACCCGCTTTCCTCTGGCTTCTTAGCAGGAAGGATGGAAGCCTCAGGTCTCTAGAGGCCAGCCTGGCCCCATAAAAGGAGAATCCAGCCAACACAGGAAAGATAGGACCAAGAGATGGAGACAGGTTCCTGATAGCATCATTTGAGCACCTAGACCGAGCCATGCCTGAAGGCCTATCACCAGACTTTCCGATTGCACAAACCCAAAATTCCTGAGTGGTCTGAGCTTGAGATTTTTGTGGCTGTTGTTATTTGCAGTGACAGGATCTTGACAGATCCATCCCTCTTTCCTCACCTGGGGCCGGCGTCAGGGCATGAATGTTCACACTGGCTGGGTCTTCTGGAGAGGTGAATGTGGCCTCCTTCAATATCTGTCCTGGGAAATTCAGGGCGAGGAGTCAGAGAGGAGCCTCTGGTCCCCCTTCTCTCATCACCACCCCTTGCCCTCCCCTCTGAAGCTGTGGGTGGTAGCTCAGGACATGTTGGTGGAGTGACAGACAGACAGACATTTGAATGGGGGTATCCGTCCATGGTCCCGGAAGTGTTTTAAGAAGCGCTGCTGCCCAGCACTCTTCCTCCAGCCTCTCTCCCTGCCCATCCTTGTGGGATGGGAGAGGCCATTTGGCCTAGTGAACCCAGGTCCTAAAGTCAGCTGGGGCTGTGGTCTCATTCTGCTTCCAACGACTTCCTCGCTATGTGACCTGGAGCGGGTGAAGTCCTCTGTCTGAGCCTCAGCTGTCTCATCTGCAAAGTGGGGATAATAACTGAATCTGCTTCTCAGGGCTGTAGGACACGACAGAGGAAAGGGTCTCCCCCAACTCCCTGATACAGCCACTGCTCCTGCCCTGGCCCAGCCTCATCCTCTCTGGCCTGGACATCCCTCCCTGGGCTCCCTGCCTTCATCCCTGCTCCCTGCAGTCTGCTCCCCACCTGTAGCTGGGGTGGGGGGGGAGCCTGTGAACCCCTGAGTCAGGTCAAGGCCCTGCTGGTGGAGAGCCCCCTCTTTGCTCCGAATACAAATCAAAGTACTCGTGGGGCCCTCAGGCCCCTTCCATCTGGTCTCCTGTCACCCCTCTCACCTTACCTCTTCCCACCCTGCCCTTGTTCACCCCAGGCCAGCCAGCGACCTGGCCTGCCCGCTGTTCTTCACACTCACCGGACTTGCTGGACTTGTCACCTATCCCCCAGATGCCTGCTTGGCTCATTCCCTCATCTCCTTCGAGTGTCTGCCCTAATGTTGCCTTCTAGTGAGGTCTTCTCTGGCCGCCCCGTCTAAACAATCCTTCTAACTCTTCTCTGTTTTTCTCCATAGCACTCATCACCTTCGCGTAGTATGTAATTTACTGATGGATTGTTTATCGCCTGGCTTTCCCGACTAGAATGTGAGCTCCTGTTTGATGCGTTGCTGTTCCCCCAGTGCATCGATTCAGATCTGGCACGTCGCAGCTGCTCAGTGAATAGTTGGTGAATGATTGAAAGAATACATGAAAACCATGTTATCAAAGACAAATGGGTCAGCTTCAGTGGAGGGTATGTTCCGGGTTCTGGGGGCAAGAAAGAGGGTCATATCCCAGCCTCACCACTCACTAGCCTCTGGCACAGGGTACTTAACCTTGCTGAGCCTCAATATTCTCATCCATAAAATGGGCATGACAGTCTGTATAACCGAGTAGAGCTGAAGTCGAGATGAGTTCACATATGCAACGCCTGCCATGTAGAAAGTACCTGCAAATGCCTGCTGCCTTCAGGAAACACTTCCCAGGCAGGGGGACACCTCCAACTCTGGAATGGCCCCAGCTCACCCCCTTTTCCTAACGTGTATCACCCGGGTATCCACGGAGCTGCTTTGCTGGGAGCCTAGGGTTCCTGGCTGCTCGGTAGAAAACTGACACCAATCTCCGGCCAAGTCAAACTCAGTGAGTTCTTCTTGGAGGTGAAATGGAGGGTGCTCAGCAGGACTGGCTCTGGCCAGACTCATTGGAGGCGGCCACCCAGGTGCGAGGTGTCCGAAGAGGGTGTAACCCTGGCCCAGTCACCAAGACCCCACTTCCTGGTGCTGGCTCAGGAGGAGGGTGAAGACACCGGGCAGGGCATCCGAATTCACCAGGTGCCCACCCACCCCACCAGAGCACTCAAAGCGGGGCACTCTGGGGCAGAGTGGGGACAAGGGCTCAGCCTTACCTCTGGTGGGGAGAATCAAGCCAATGATGGTGAGGAGACACAGGCGACCAGACGGCGACATCTATGGGGCGAGCCGGAGCTGGGGTCAGCCATGATGTCACTGAGGCGGGTCCCGGCAGCACCCACACACACACCAGCCCCGGTGGGGATCCTGCAGCCCCTTCTTTACCCAGAGCAAGCGCCTCTGGCTTCAAGGACCCCTGCCAGGGCTGACAGCTGGTTTCCAGGGCAGAGGGAGGGTTCTAGAAGTGCAGGGAGGCCCTGGCAACCACCCCCTTCTTCCGTCTGCAGGCCCCCAAAGAAAACAAGAAGCATTAGACCAAACGGGGCTTCCAGCAGCAGCCACTGCACAGGGACACCCCTGGGGCAGAGAAGAACTTACCCCCAAAGCACTGACCCTACAGGGCCCAGGAGTGGATCAGGGGGCCTGGTGCCTCCCTCCGGGGCTGTCCCCAGAGGCGAGGAGTCAGCAAGGAGGGGAAAGAGGAAGAATGAGTAATGTGCTCCCGATCTCAGAGGAAAAAGTGAGCTGGTGTCAGGGGCCTCGCCGCCCCAGGGACAATAGAGCAGGATGCCGGGCACCTCTAGGAGACCCGGTCCGAGAGGGTCGGCGGAGAGCTGGGGAGACTGAGGCAGGAGGAAGAGGAGCCCGAAGCCCACCGTGGTGCCGGAGAGCAGGCGCGGAGACGTGAGCATGAGCGGGGGGCAGAGAGGCACCGAAAAGAGCAGTCCTCCAGGCACCTGAGCCCGGCCCCCGGGCAGAGGGCAGGCGGGCGCGGGCGGATCGGAGGAGAGACTTACGTCAGAGCCAGGGGTCCCAAGCCGGCAGCCTCGTGGACAGAGGGCAGCGGCAGTGGCTGCGTCCCGGCGGAGGGTGTGGCCAGGGGAGAGCTGGCGGGCGGGGACCGAGACGGGCTCAGTCATTTCCTCTCGGGTTTCCTGGCTTCAGAGCCCGCGGTGGGAGCAGGAGGGGGAGACGCTGAGGGCGATGGGGGGCAGGGGTGAGAGGCCTGGCGGGCAGTGGCCTCCACCCACCCGCTGGGGGAGGGAGGGGGGAAGCGCCTGCAGGTCTTGGTGGGTGGGGCTCCTTGGCGGAGGTAGGGGAGTGGGAGCGGGCTGTCTACTCTGGGGTCGCGGGGGAGGGGGGCGGCGGGGAAAAGACGGGAAGGGGCAACTGGGGAGGGGGCGTTGAGCAGGGGAGGGGAAACTCTCGGGTCTCTGAGACAGAGGGAGGCCACTGGGGCGCTGGGGGAGGGGAGGAAAAAGGAGGGGGCAAGTCGGGATGGGAGAGAGCTCCCCCAAGGTTCAGTTTTGCCCTCTCCCCCATTTTGTCCCCACAGATGAGAACTCACAGACAGAACAGGGGAAAAAACCAAATGCACATTTATTAAGCTGAAGACAGAGACTCCAAGGGTGCAGGGAAACCGATCTTCGGAGGGGAGAGAGGGAGGTGCAGGGGAGCAGTACGTGGGGATTCTGGGGGGCTGGGGCTGGACTCCCGGACCCCAGGAGCTGAAGGCCTGAGTCCCTGGATCCGGGATGTAGACGGGCTCTTTGGGGGGTCGTCATTGCCAAGGCCTGGGGAGGGGCAGCGGGGTGCAGCGGCACCAGCCTCGGGTGGGTGGGGCGGCTCATTCGGGGGAGCGCTCCCCGGCGCAAGGCTGGGGTCCCCACCGCCTCCACCCGGTCCTCAGGCTTCTGCACTCAGGCAGGGACAGAAGTGGAGGTGCCCAGGGCTGGTTTTACACGCCGCCACCTCCAGGGGCTGCGGACCAGGGGGCAGGTGGAGAGAAAGAGAGAGAGACAGAGAGAGCGTCAGAGAGCTGTGGTTAGCCAGTGCTCCCCTCCCCCCATCCTCCCAGGTAAGCCAGACCCCCAGGGACTGTCACCCTTGAGCTAACCCTGGGGAATGTCTTGCCTCCCCACACCCTGATCTGTTTAGGGACACCAGTGTGGCTTTTGTCCTGCCTTGCAGAACGCTGTCATGGAGGGGAACATGATTGTGAGGAGCCTGGAGACACCTGGCCCCCTGCCAGAAAGGGAGTCTCCATCCCCTCCTATGTCCCCAAACTCCTCCTACACCCCCATTCCAGTCCCACACCCTGTCTCCCCAATATTTGGACACAGTCGAAATTCCCCTGTTTCCTACCCACGGGGGACCATCACTCAACTGGAGTGGGTCATAGTCTGGGGCATATTCTGAGACCTTGCCCCAGGTGCTAGCCTGACCCCAGTCATCCACAAAGTCATCCATAAACCCCCATTAGGGTTTTTAAATCTCATGAAAAGAACATGAAACAAAACACATAAAATTCTACACCAAATCCCCCCAAGCATTGAGTACCCCAAGGCCCACTTTTTAGTTCTAAGACCTTTATATGAGAGGCAGAGAGATTCCCATTTCTGATTTTTAGAAGTCCCCGGAAAGGACGCAGTTCCATTAAAAACAGGTCAAGATATTTTTACATGATTTGAATTAACACCCCCAAGGAGTCACAACTTTCATCTATAACTTATTCCCTCCTACATCCTAATCTCTGTCCATCTTCCTTCACCCCTGCCACCCACCTGCACCCCTTCTCTCCCCACCCCCTCACATTCCCACACCCCTTACTCCCTCACACATCCACCCCCTCATACCCCTCACCCCTCCATGCCTCCCACCCCCTCCATGGCCCCCCACCCCCTCCTTCTCACCCCTTACTCCCTCCACACCTGCCACCCCCCTCCATGGCCCCCCAACCCCCCAACACTTCCACCCCCTTCATCTCCTATACTCCCTCTCCACCCTCCACCCCCCCACACACCCTCCACCCTCTTCACTCTTTATCTTTTTCTTGTACTTTCCAACCTCATGCTCCTTACACCCCTGTATTCTCTTCTCCAAAATCGGTTTTTAAAATCTGTATTCTATGCGCCTCTCCTTTTGTTATTTTGATACAATTATTCAAAAACCCTTCCCTCCTTTCCTCCCTCCCCCTTCTTTCCTTCCCCCTCCTCTTCCTTCTCTCCTTCCTTTTTCTTTCTTTCTTTTTTCTTTTCTTTTCTTTTCTTTTTTTTTTTTTTTTTTGAGTAATCTCTACCCCCAACGTGGGGCTCAGACTCACAACCCTGAGGTCAAGAGTCATGCTCCACTGACTGAGCCAGCCAGGCGTCCTGTTCTCCTTCCTTTTTCTTGATCATTTCCTCCTCAGTCTTCCCACCTGAGCAATAAGGTCTGGAAAACGTCCCGTCTTCCTGCCTGCTGGAGCTCAGCTCTGCGCCCAGTCAGGCTGTGGCCCCCTTCTCTTCACAGACTCGTGGCTTTCTCCCCTGGGGAATTAGTTCAGCCTTGCTTTCCCGGAGCTGCTCACATCTTTCCTGGGAAGCTTCAGTGGACTCTTTGGGACATTTCCCGCATGCCACTGACTGTCCGTGGGTTAACCTCTTCCATCTGCGGGGTCTCAGCTCCTACCGAAGTTCCCCAGGCCATTCACTGGTGGCATCATTCTCCTTCTCGGGGACATCCAGTGCAGCTCCCCTTCCCCTTCCTGCCCCCATCTCTCCTCCTCCCAGAACCACACCCCTCCTCACCCTCACCTGAGGAGGGAAGCTCCGACTTACAGGATTTGCATGTTGGGCTGTGGAAGCAAAGACCAGAGAGAAAAGCGTCAAGAAATCCAATAGCCACAGGCTTTCTGGGAAAGATGTGGGGGGCCCCTGGGGCCCTTCTGTGATTGAAGTACCCCTGCACCCCAGGCTGCTCCCACCCCTCTCCCCTCTCTCCCCACTGCTGCCAGACCTCTCAGACCTGGAGTCCGCCTTCCTGCACTTCACCTTCTTGCCTGTTAGGAGACAGACAGACACAACGAGACAGGACATGAGGGTCTGGACAAAAGCCAGCAGGGAAACTATAGGCGCCCAGGGACCCCAATGTGGCCCTCTTTGAGGGACTTTGGAGCCCAGGAAAGGGTCACACTTACTGATGATGATGAGGATGCCCAACAGGAACAATATGGTGGCCAGAGTCATGCCCACCGTCTGCACAGTGTCGTAGTCTGGGGGAGACAATGGCGGACATCAACGTGGGCAGCACCTCAGCCCTCCCTGGAGCCTCGACTTGGCTTCGAGGCTGCCCAGCCAGGGGCCCGGAGTCCAGGGATGCTGCGGGCCGTGCTGGGGGCTCCCCCAGGGGGCTAGGGTGAGGATGGAGAGCAGGAGCTTGGGAGCTCCCTTGACCTCTTTACCCTCCCCCCTTCTCTAGATGCTTTGTATCCACACAAAACCACCCTCCGCATCATAGATACACATCACCCCTCCTTTTACTGCCTCCCCCGTGGTCCTGCCCACCACTGTCGCCTGTCTGAACTATCACAGCAAGCAACCTGCTCTGTGGTCTCCCCACACCCCAGTGACAGGGATCCTGCTAATGCCAAAATCAGATCAGGGTCACCAAGCTTGGAGCTCCCCACCCCACCCTGGCTTCCATTGCATTCCAAGGAAAAGCCTCAGTCCTCACCACAGCCCACCCAGCCCTGCATCACCTGGTCCCTGCTCCTTCTCAGACCTCACCCCACTCCACTTTCTTCCTCAGTCCCCTACCCCAGGCATACTGGTCTCTCTGCCATTCCTGGAGCAGATCAGGTATGGTCCTACCTGAGGGCCTTTGCATTTGCTGTGCCCTCTGCCTGAAAACTCCCCCTGCCAATATTCTTTCCTTACAAATTTCTGGGCTTTATTCAAATGTCAGTGAAACCATCTCTGAAACCTTGTCTACTTAGAATTTTCCATCCTTTCCTCAACACTTCACAATCTCATTCTTTCCTGTATTTTCCCTCATAAGAAGCATTCTTGTCTAATATGCCACAGTAAATACAGTTGATCCTTGAACAACACGCAAGTCCCCTTAGATGCAGATGCTTTTTTCAATAAATATAGTATAGCACTGTAAATGTAGTTTCTCTTCCTTATGATTTTTTTGGTAAGATCTACACCCAACCTGGGGCTTGAACTCACGACCCTGAAATCAAGAGTCGCACGACCCTCTTCCTTATTATTTTCTTAATAACATTTTTTTCTCTAGTTTCCTTCATTGCCAGAATACAGTACATAACACACATAATATACAATATTAAAATAAAACATGTGTTAATTGACTATGTCATCAGTAAAGCATCCAGTCAACAGTAGGCTATTAGTGTTGAGTTTGGGGGGAGTCAAAAGTTATATGTGGATTTTCAACTGTGTGGGGGGGTCAGCACCCCTAATCCCCATGTTGTTCAAGGGCCAATTGTATTTATTGAAATATGAATTTATGGAACGCCCACTCTGTACCAGCAGTGTCCAGGCCTCTGCCTCAGGGGATTGGCTTTCATACTGTGATAAAGCATGGAACAAGATAAAATGAAACATCTGGGCCATGTGACGATGACTAGATGTGTCTGGGGTCCCTGTTGGCAGAAAGTCAGCAAGGGCCTCTCCTAGCAGAGCAGTCAATATTTGATCTGAGCCCTGAAGAAGGAAAAGGAGCCTTAGTCAGCTGTGTGGACAGCTAGACGAGGAGTATTCCTGGCAGAAGGAATGGCACATGCAAATGCCCTGGGGTGGGAAAGACTTTGGCATATTGGAGGAACAGTATGAATGAGCAAAGGAGGAGGGCAGGGGGTGTTTAGAGAGGAAACACGGGCCAGGTCTTCTAGACCTGGGGGTAATTTCTTTAAGCTTCAGTGCTGTGGGGATGATTTAATGGCATCACCCAACTAAATCTTTCCCACAAGCCTAATAGGCAGAAACTAATACTATCCCTTATCTACAGAAGAGCCCAGAGAGGAAAAGTTGCTTGCTCAAGGCCACACAGTTAGTGAGTGGATAAGTCAGGAATCAAGTCCAGGCAGCCTGGCCTCAGAGTTGTATGCTTCTCTGATGACCACGGTGTACCAGCCCAGAGTCCTGGTGAAGCCTGAAGGAGGTTCAAAGACGATACCCCCACCCCCAAATCCAATTCTGCCCTCTACGAGCCCAGCTGATGTAAACTGAATCTGCATGGTCTCACGGCCAGTGGCCCAGCAGGTATCATGTTGCCAGGGCTGAAGCTGCTTCAACAATAACCTGTGGGGACCTGCCACCACCCCTCTATCCAGCCCCAGGGTACCCTCATCAGAATCTGCCACTCACCATAGTAAAATGGGTCAGGTTCCTGAGGAACTGTGGCAAGGAAGGCAGGAAAAGAGAGAGAGGGAAAAAAAATTTCAACATTGGGTTTCTTAACATTTTTGAGACTCCAGATGGGGCCACTGGCCCAATGCTTTCTGGGGAGAAATCAGATAAAGACGCTCCTTGATCTGAATGATACAGCCTCATGCATGGCAGGACACAAGGCTTGAAGAGTGGAGCATAGGCTGGATTCCAGCCCCCACTCACACCATTAGTCAGTACCTTCCCTTGTTCAGTGCACAACCTACTGAACTGTACACGGCAGTTTTGGAACTAGCCTCCTGTGGAAGTCTGAGGCAAGCTATGGACTCATTTCCTGAAAAACACATACACACTCCCATTTGCATATGATGCTGGGGTTAACAGACTCCAATCCCACTGGTAAACTGTTGAGTGTATCAGCTTCCCCTGAATACTCCCTAAAACTTCTCAGTCATCTGACAGCTCCCAAAAAAGTAGGGCACTGTGGCTATTATTCTCATCCATTCGCTCCTGCCACTGAATCCAATGCAGAGGAGTTGTCCTATAATATACCCTATGTTGCATATAATATATACTTCATGACTTATTTCCAAGACATCATCAATTTTAAGATTCAAAATTGATTTCATAATAGCTTTCTCAGTGTGTCTATATATGCATGAATAGGTATGGAACTCTACCATACAAAACCTACCCATCCATTAGAAGACTCACCCCAATTTCAGAAATGTTGATGTGTGGATAAGATGTGTGTGTTTGTGTGTGTGTGTGTGTGTGTGTGTGTGTGTGTGTGTGTGTGTTTACTTTTCCCCATTCCCCACCTCCTTGTCCCAAACCGTATTCCCCTTCAGGAGAGCTCAGACCATGCTTCCCATTCAAGAAGCCCATCCCGAGGGCTCCCTCATTCCTGACAGCTCTCAGTACATTCTGTCTTGTCTACAGCCAAATTCTGCAGTGTGCACCACTAGCTGAGGGGAACCAGGAATGTCAGGGCAATGCCAGGCACTGTCATTAGTGTTCTCCAGGCTCAGGGAAGGATGGCAGCTGCCTTGAAGTTGGGGGAGACCATGTGACTAATTCTGGCCAATGAACTATGAGTGGGGCATTTAAGTGTTCTTACAACACCTCCCTTTTGCCGTTGGCCTGATGACATGACGTTTTCTTTGGTGAGCAGAGACCCCCAGTTGACCTGTGATGGCGGATCATGTGAGTGAGAATTCAAGCTGGGTTGTCAGAAGCCACTGAGATTTTTGATACAATTTGTTACCGCGGCACACTCTAGCCTAAACTGACTGATACAGGTGGCACCTAAGCGAGACTTGGAATAGCACCGTTTCTCACAATGGATAAGTTCGAGCTTCTCAGTTCCCTGTCCACTCTTCAAGGAGGAAAGTCTTAGGTAGGTGGGGAGGTGTCTTTAACACCTTCCACCTTGCTAAGCTCCCTCTTTTCCTGCGAGATCACAGTCCTTGGACTCACAGCCTTCAGCAGGCAGATATCTCTGTAGAATTTTCTGGCATTATTTGGTTTTCTCCTTTATTTATTTCTCTAACCAGCATTTGGTAATACTGACTCCATGCGGGTTCTGTTCTAAGCCCTTCACAGGTGTTAACACACTTCATCTACACAGCCGCTCCCTGATACAGGTGCTGTCTTCATCCTCCTTCCGCAAAGGACACTGAGCCCCAGAAATGTGGAGTCACCTGTTTAAGATCATGTTTATACTTGCCTTTAAGGCAAAAAAAGAAGTCCGGATTTTCCATTTGTGATGGTGATATAAAATGAAGCTAATTAAGTTTTTTAAAAAGCTAATCCTTTAAAGGAAAAATACTAAAGTTGAGTGTGGGGAACATCTGGATAGGGCAAAAATCATACTCGAAAGCGTCAAGATGGGGAAACATTATTTTAGAGTCATATGTGCTGTCCTAGCTCCCCCACCAGATGGGGAGGAAATTTGTTTGACTCCTCTGCCATTAATCCTGACATTTATAAAAGTCTTTCGAAGAAGTTTTCTAGAATGAATGAAAGAAAAAATGAATAAATGAGTGAGTGAGTGAGTGAGTGAGTGAGTGAATGAATGAGAGCCCCCAGTAGGCTGCATCAGAGGTGGAGTGGTCGGATTATCCTACTTTGTCTCCTGTGTATCCAAACAGCCTGCCTTCCCAAACCATCAGGAGCCCACTGGGTGAGCACCTACTCCAGAATCCTCTTTGGTTCCACCCTGGGTGCCCCGGGCTCTATGCAGAAGTCCCTCTTCTGGTCCCTGCTGCCCCAGGAATCTGGTTCCTCAGGGCGAGTCTGGGCTAAGGGTGGAGCCAGGAGGCAAGAGAAGAAATGTGCACCACTCCTGGCCAGTTGCCAGGGAGACATCAGGAAGGAGGTGGTTGCTATGGCAACTGGGGCATCTTAAGAGGTGAAGAGAGGTAATGGGTCTGGGCACCCTAGGCTGGGCGGGGTCCTGGGGGTTAGGTGTCTAATTCTGAGGCCAATCTTGGCTCCCTCTGCTCCCTTTGTACCTCCCATTGTTGCCCCCACAGGGCTGGCTTCTGGCCAAGCCAAGGGTCCTTCTCAAGGATAGGGACCCAGGCCCGGTTGTGCTCCTGCATCCTCTTTCTGTTGGCCCCATCTCTCCCTCCTGCTTTCCGACAAGGTGGGAGAGCCCTCGTCTCCCTCCCCCGTGCCCCCCCTCGTGCTCCCCCCCCAACAATCCATTAATCAGTTTAAGTGGTGCAACACACAGCATGCTCTTCCTCCCCCCCCCCCCCGCCCCGGGGTTTCCCAAGACCTGCGGTCCCCTCTTCTGCTGTGACTGGGGAAAAGGGGGATGAGGTGGGGCTGAGGCGTCTGTCCTCCCACCTCTGCCCGTCTGCTGCCATCGATCCTGTTAACCACCATCTCTGCGAAAAGAAGCCCTGGGCTCCCGCCAGGCCCGCTGGCTCAGCCCTGCCCCCTCTCCCTAGGGTGGCTTCCAGCCTCTGCAGCCCCCCCCTCCGCCCTGCTTCAAATTCTGCAGATATGGCTCAGTGCAGCAGCCCCTGCCTGCCAGGAAAGGGGGCAGGGAAGGAGAGATTGGAGTGGAACTGGGGTTCCCTTCACCACCAGGGGCTCCTCAGCACCGCCGGCCTATCCCCTCTGGCCCTGCTCTCTGTGTTGGAAACCCCACACCCACCCCCATTAGAGCATTCTTCCCCTTGTTCCTCTGCAGAGGCAGGCTCGAGAAAGGGGCTGTTAGGGGGCAGTGAGAGTTTAAGTGGGTGCATAACTGGGTTAAGGGGTGTGAAATGTAAATTGCCGTGTGGCTCAATGGGGGTGAAGGAGGGACATCTGTGTGCACACCTGAGTGCACCTCTTGGACCAGACAACACCCCTGCATGTGGGCTGGGAAGGAGGGTACTGCCATCCATTCCTGCCCAAGGGGGGCTCACTGCAGTGGCTCGGCCCCACCCCATGCTGCTCCTCCTGCTCTCTCTCTCCCCCGCTGTGGGTCTCTCTCTCTCTCCTCCTCCTCTATGTCTTTCTCTATGCCTCTCTGTCTCTTTGTCTCTGATTTTCTCTTTCTCTGCATCTCTTCCTGTTGCTCTCCACCTTCCCCTTGACTCTCAATCTCTTTCAGCCTCATATCTGTCTTCTCCCCGGGTCTCCCTCTGTGTCTCTGATTCTGGGTCTCCTGTCTCTCTTGCTCTCTGTCTCTCTCTCTTTCAGGCTCTCAGTCAATTTTTCACATTCCTTTCCATCTCCCTCTCTTTTCTGCCTCTTTCCATCTCTCTCTCACTTCCTCCAGCTCTCTCCCCCCGTCTTTCCGTCCTTCTCCCTCCTTCCCAGGGAAACTGCCTGTCAGGGATTTCTGAAGACACCCACCATAGGAGCCAGCGCTGGAAAAGAGAGGGATATCACCCCCCTCCCTTTGCCCACCTCGGAGACCCTGAAATTTGAGAGAGCCCCTGTGGTCGCAGATCCACCCGTTCCCACCCTCGAAGCCCATCTCTTCGTGTCCACTACGGCCGCTGTGCAGGACCAGCCGCCCGGTTGCCATAGCTACCGGTCCGCGCATCCTTTCTCCCGGGACTGCCGCTCTCCAACCGCGGGTCCCGCACAGGAACGACACCACCGGGAGGGGGTGTCCAAGAGGCCTGGAGGGGCGCCAAGGGGTGCACTGCAGGGGCCTCCGCCCATGGAAGGAACAGACATCCCCTTCCCCATTCCCCTTCCTTTTCAATACTGGAATCTCCCTAGATCCTCTCCCCGAAGCTCTAAGATCCCGGAGCCTCCCTCCCCACCCGCGCGCCCTCTCCCCAGGCGACGCTCACCCTTTGTGGGGGCCTGGGTCGGGGTCGCCATGCCGGGCCGGAGCAGGGGGCGGCTGGATGCCGAGGCGGTGAAGGCGCGGCTGCAGCAGCTGGAAGCGGGACGGACTGATGTCGGGGGGAGATGGGGGGAGCCCTCGTGTGGGGGGGGCCGTAGCCAATGGGGGCCCGGAGAGCCCGCCCCCGTCCCGGCCACCCCCGCCCCCGCCCCCGCCCACTGCCGACGTCCCCGCCCCTTCCCCAAGGGTGGGGGCGCCCCCTGCCGGGGCCAAGGGGGCGCCCTGGCTTTCGCGCAGAGGGACTGACAGATCCACAAAGCGCTGTCAGGAGAGAAAAGCACGTTTTATTGGAGTCTGGGCGGCAGAGAGGAGTCTGTGGGGGCAGGGCTGGGGGAAAGGGCAGTCCAGGTGGCGGTGGGCGCTCAGTGGTGGGTGGGAGGCATCAGGAGCCAGGAGAATCCTGTGGGGGTGAAAGAGGTGAGAGGCCAGAGAGCCCCCCAGCCATCCCACCCCACCCTTTGCCCCCTTCTCCTCCCCCCATCCCCCAGCCTAGCCCGAGCTGCAGGACCTGGCTGGGTTCCATCACACCAGGTGTCTCTACCGCCTGCGGGTGGACAGACCTGAGGGGGAACACAGAGAGTTCGGGTGTCAGGAGGGGCACCCCAGCTCCTGAGGAGCGGGGAGCAGCAGGGGAACTCCCGGACCTCAGGTTTCAGATCAAGCCCCTCACTCCGCGCCCCTGTCCGGGCCAGGAAAGGGGTTCTTGGAACCTGCCCTCACCCCCAAACACCCGAAGTCTCCCCAAACTCACGGCGGATGGAGCTGCGGAAAGTTCCCTCCTCTTCATCAGGTTCCCCAGTCCTGGCAGAAAGAATTAGGGATGAAAAAGGAGAGAGGCAGCCGCCCCCATGAATGCCCCTGTGCAGCCCTCATTTCACAGACCCCCTGTACTGAGGGCCAGAGATGGGCGAGGAGCAGGCGCGGGGTCCGCCAGAAAATCGGGCGCACCCAGGAGCGGTTTAAGCTTGTGGCAGGAGGTGCTCCAAGTGCCTCCCGGAGGGTTGGGGAAGAGCCTGGAAGCTGGTGGGGGAGGGGTGGCCGAAGGACTTGAGGGCAGCCGGCCTGGAGACAGCCTAGGCTAGAAACCCAGAACCCTCATCTCGTAGTTGAGTGATGTTGGGCAAGTGACTTCACCTCCCTGTGCCTCGGTTTCCTCATCAGTAAAATGAGGTTAACAACAGCACCGACCTCATACAAGGGGTGTGAGGAGTAAATAAGATAATACACAATAAAACAGTATCTGGCACTTGGGACTAAATATTAGCTATTATTTAAAAGCATGTCTATAATTGTTTTAACATGGAGAAGGTATTCATACACTGCTTTAAATTTTTATTTAAAGATGAATCAAAGAGCTAGGAACAGGACGCTGAGCTAAACTGGGCCGCCAAGTGCGGTGATCTCATTTCGCCGTGGCTCTTTCTCTCACAGCACTTATCACGCTTTGTGATTTTATATTTGTGGGGCTGTTGGAACCCACGGCCGCCGCCCCCACGGGGCTGGGAGCTCAGCCAGGCAGGGAGGGCAGTTTATCTATTCACCATTTGGTCCCCAGGGCCTGGCTTGGGGCTTGGAACGTAGTAGGTGCTTAATACATAGTTGCTGAAGGGTCTCTGGCTGCGGGGCGGGTGGACTCCCCGCCTCACCCCCTGCGCCCCTCTAGAGCGAAAGTAGGTGAGTGAGAGCCCAGAGGGGCGTCTTACCTCTGCTGCTGGTTGAATTTGCACCGGCACCTTCTGCCTGTGGGTGGGGGTAGGAGGAGGACGAGGCTGAGATTCAGCTCTAGGCGGGCACCGAGTGGCGCTCGTGCGCCGGCTCTTGCTCGCGAGGGGCGGAGCCGTGGGGGACAGGGGCGGGGCGGGGGTGGGGCAGGCTAGGGGCGTCGACAGGGCGGGCCGGGGCAGGCTAGGGGCGGGGCGGGGGGCGGAGACGGCGCGGGGCGGGGGCTGGAGGTAGCGGGGTGGGGGTACTCACTCAGGACGATGAGAATACCCAGGATGAAGAGGATCCCTGCGATGATGAGGCCTCCGATCCGCAGGGACTGGTAGTCTGTGGGCGGCAGGGAGGAGAGTGAGGGCAGGGAGGGGAGGGGGGAGGATAGGAGAGGGGCAGAATGGGGAGGAGGGGGCAAGGAGGACCAGGGAGGAGGAGGGGGTAGAGGAGATCAGTCAGGGGAAGAAGAAGATAAGGGAGGAAGGAGGAGAGGGATCAGGGAGAGAAGAGGGTGGGAAGGAAAGGGAGGAGGTGGGCAGGGCAGGGAGGAGAGAGGAAACAAGGAAGTAGTGAAGGATGGTGGAGAGGATGAGGGGAACAGAGAGGGGAGAAAGGGAGGCAGAGCAGAGAATGAGCCATAAGATACTGAGAGGTTAAAGGAGAAGGAGACTCAGAGAGACACAGAGGGATCAAGTAGACAGACGCACAGAGAGACAGACAAGGGGAGATCAAAACAAGGAGTCAGCGATCTGAGAGACGAGAGAGAGAGAGAGAGAGAGAGAGAGAGAGAGAGAGAGAGAGAGAAACACTGAGTCAGAAAGAGAGATGGAGAAAGAGAAGAGGAGTAATGAGGACAGGATGGGCAAACCCAGGCCAGGCGCCCTCCCACCTCCCACGGATAGACACCTCTTCCTGCCTCACCATAGGTGAATGGGTCGTGTTCCTGTGGAGCTTCTGGAAAGAGAAAGAAGTCAGGGGTTGGATGCTTCCTGGGACTCTGGACAGGGAAGGGCATAAAGAGAACTTCTGGGGGCTTTACTCCCCTGGGCTGAGAGTCTGGCGACTGTTGGGCCCTGAGCAGACTCCCCACCCTGTCTGGGTCTTAGCTGCCTCACCTGCACTGTCCTGGGTGGGGCAGGGGGCACCTAACTGCCCCCAAATCCTGTCTTACCCCGTGTTGTCAATGATTCTGTCATCTGAGGGAAGTGGGCCTCCATCCCACCGTCCACCTTCGCCTGACCTTGCATCTGCTCCTCTACCCCAAATACTAGCTTGTGAGTGGGCCCCATGTGAAACCCCCAATTTCCTGGTACCCCAACTGACTCATTTAAGTTGGAGTCTCCAACTTGGTTCTCTTGAAGGGCTTCCCTCACCCCTTGCCTCCCTTGGGGCTGAGGTGGGCTATGTACCCTAGACTCACCTGCGTTGGCCATGGTGAGAAAACCCACACAGAGAACCAAGATGTGGTAGAGAGGCGCCATTGTCCTGGGGGATACCAAGGGTCAAGAAATGTGTTCCCTCGTTCCCCCCACCATTCCGGCTTGAACCCAAGGGGTTAAATCAGAGTCCAGGGGTTTGATTCCAAAAGTATCCATCATCCAGCTTGGCCACTGGGAGAAACAGGGGCACCCCCTGCTTCATGCGGACACACTGTCACCACAACAAGTCACAGTGGGGGTCATACGACACACAGCAAGGGCAGGGGTGAGACACACACAGTCCACAGGGGTCTCCCACAGGCCTGGGCCTCCCCACAGCAGGCCCCAGGTGCCCCACACCTACCCTATGGGAAGAGCAGGATGGCTCGCCCCACCCAGATAAAGAGACAGATACACGAGATGAGGGGTGAGGGGTGAAGGATGAGGGCCGATGCAGCCAGGACCCACCCAAGGGCCCACCTGTCCGCACACCACGGCCTTGCTGGGTCCGTGTAATATCCCAGCTCTCCTGCCCTCGGCCGCTGGCCGGCTCTCTGCCTGACCCTGGGTATAAATATCTCCCACTTCACCCTGGAGGAATTTGCCTCACACAGGCCACCATGGCAACAGTCTTCCTTCCCCCACTCGGGGGTCACGCACAACCCTGCCAGGGTGAGGCCCGGCTGCCACATCGTCCAGGCTGCCCCTGTGGGAAAGGCCACCCCTTCTAGTCTTCTGGAAATGATGAGAACGGGGGAAAAACATCCCCTCCGCCAGCCTCTGGGTGACATCTTTTACAGGCAGACACCACAGGCGAGTGGCATGAGGCCCAGAGCAGTGGGGCTGAGAGACAGAAGACAGATGCCAGGGGCAGGGACACACACACACACACACACACACAGACGCACACACTCAAACACAGGCAGTGGGGCTGGAATGGAGACAACACCCATTCCCCAGACTCCTGGTGGGAGCATGACGTGGGGTGGAGACAGTCACTAAAACGATACTCTTCATCTGAGCCTCCAGTGCCCCCAAATTGTGACACAACCCAACCTACACACGAGTGTCCGGAACCCACCCCAGCCAGGGTGCACACGCAGCAGCAGGGGAGGGAGGCGTTGCACCCACACGCCCACTCCTGGGGAACCCCACCGTCCCACCCACACTCCCTTCCTCTTGGGTCTGGCCTGCCTGGGAAGCCACGGGCTGGCCACTCCTGCTCCCAAAATAGGTGGCCCAGCCAGACAAGGGGTGAGGCCTGGAGGGGAGGGCAGGGGACGCTCACCCCAATCAGGCTGTCCCCTGCTGAAAGAAGGCCCCCAAACGTCCGGCCGTGCCGGGGGTGAGCACTTTGGACCCCCTGGCCCAGAGCTGGACTGCGCCGCCCTCAGCGGTCTCCCCTCCCAGCCCCACCCCACCCTCACCCTCCCCAACCAGCAGCTGTAACTGGAGCCGGGGCTGGAGGGGGGCCAGGGGGCGGCCCCCAGCCCAGACCGCCCTGGCCCGCTAGGTTAACTCTCTCAGCTCAGCTGGAGGAACAGGAGGCAGCCAGCTTCGGGATGGCTGGAGAAGGGACGCCTTGGCAGGGAGGACGGCACCGCGGACACACACATGCTTGCACGCACGTACCCACGCAGGCACGCACCCACGCTCGTGCCTCGGGCCCACCTCAGAGAGCTTCTGCCCTGCGGTGGGAGGGTGGGTGTCGTGGTTTCCTGTGAGACTCCCTGGGAATTGGGCCCAGTCGGGGCCTAAGGGCACCCCGTCCGAGTGCTTAGGAGCCCACTGACCCCTGACCCCAGTGTTCTGCGGGGACCTGGGCGGCACCACAGGGCTATTGTGGGGGCCTTTCTGTGTGTGTGTATGTTGTCTGCTGCTGACTGTGAGGTCCCCCAGGAGTGCACACTGCACACACGCGCGCACACACAGGCACACACGCGGACACACACAGAAACCTGAAGACCCCGTTTATCTAGGCACAGAACCGAACAGACACATTTGTGCTCCTACATACAAACCCAGAGGCAGATACACGGAGAACAGCACACCCACGGGGAAACCCAAAGACACACGCACACCCGCACAGCCCATCCTCCTTACACCAGTCACAAAACACCAGCAGACACGTTTGTGCACGCACACAACATACACACACAAGCTCATTCAGATGGATGCCGTACAGGGACACAAAGACCTAGCCACACACGCGTCCACCCTTACAAATGGTCACACCTTCGTGAAGACATACACACGTGGCACAGAAACACCCCGGTACACACGCCACACTTAAATACACTTAAAGCCCGGGCGCCGCCAGCCCTCCTCCACAGCTTCAGGGGTGGGAAGGCCCACACGCCGTGTGCATCGCACACAGGTGCCTACACACACCAACGTGGGCTCAAAGAGAGGCAGAAATTCTGTCAAGGACATGGCCGTAGACCCGCCACTCTTACGCATAAGCACGAAAACAGACACACACAAACTGCGTTCATACCCTCATGCGCGGGCTGACAGCTCACAGCTGGCCACTCAGTCACAGGCAGAGAGGCCTACACACTTGTGAGAACCACCAAATGTGTGTTGATGTGTTTAACCCCAAACCTCCCCGTTCCTGATCTCACGTGGCCGTAGGACTCTGTGGACAACACCACACACGGTGTCCTCACACGCAGCCCCGACTCACAGGCTCTAGTGACAGAGAAAGCTGGCTTCCGGTCTGAGCTCTGCCGCGCCTGGCTGTGCGACCTTGAACAGCCCATGTGACCTCTCTGTGCCTCAGCTTTCTGTCCCATAAAATGGAGAAATCACTGAGATCATACGTATAACACTGGGCTAGGCTCAGAGGTCTCTGAACCCAACAGTGCCTTATTATTAACTCCATTTCAGAGATGAGCAAACCGAGGTTTAGCAAGGTGGAGCTCATTCTCCTGAGGTCCCGGGGGGTTAAGGACAGAAACCGGCCCCACCCTGAAAGGGTCAGACAAGGGCTCAGACTCTGTAGGACAGAGTCAGGAGCAGGTGGGCATGCTCCCACTCACGCACGGGCACAGATAGCCTTGACACACACACACAGAGGGCCCGCCAAAGGACCCAAGGGGCTTCGAAATGCACCCTCATCCCTGTACGTCTGAGCCTCTGCGCCTCCCGGCCCTTCACCCCAGGGTCACCAGCAGTCTCTGGTTAATGATAACCCTGATGTTTATGCAGCCCTGGGGAAGGCTGACAGAGGTGCGGGGAAGGCACGCAGGGCTGGGGGCACCTGGCCAGCTCCAGCCCATCCTTGGCTTCTCCCCCTCATAGGGCCCACTACTCCAGAGCGGCGCAGCTCAGCCACTTGCTACCTGGGTGATGTTGGGCTCATGACAGAAACGCATGAGGCTCAGTTTCTCCTTCTGTAAAATGGGGATAAACTCATAGTCACCTCAGAGGGAAGCTGGGATGATTACCTGAAACGATCCGTGGAAAGCATTTAGAACAAAACCTGGCAAACAGTAAGTGACAAAAAAAAAAAAAAGGTTAGCTATCATCACTGTCATCATTGTCATTTTCCTTGTCAACCTGAGTGAGAACTGTGCTGGCTGGGCACTCTGTGAGTATGGATTTACGCCTGTCTGGGTCCCCTCTGTGTCCCTGGCACTAAGTTCTTTATCTTTTCAAAGGCTTTGTGAAGAAGTTTATCACCTCCGCTTATAGCTGAAGTAACCAAGACCAAAGGCCTTGCTCAAATCACAGAGCCATTCGGGTGCAGGACAAGCACTTGGGTCCAGAATCCACCCTCAAGCCTGCCTACCATGGGGGGGTGCCCACCCTGCACTGCCCCCGTCTTCGCGTGGAGTGCTCTACACACCTGGGAAGTGTGCCGCCGATCGCCCCACTTGACGGATGGGAACACTGAGGATCAGGAAGCCAGATGACTTGCCTGAGCCATGCCAAACTGAGTCCGCGATCCCTGCTGAGCTGGCGCCGGTAAGTCTTCTGGGTGTGTGCAGCCGTAGCCAGAGAGGCTGTGTGTTCTCCTCGGGGCTGGGAGGAGAGTGGTTAGGTTTAGATCTGTCCAGGGCCATGGAGTGAATCATTTAACCTCCTAGTGCCTCAGTGTTCCCATCTGCAAAGTGGGGATCAGTAGTATGACCCACGTCGTGGGGTTGTTGTGAGAACTGAATAAATTCGTGTTAAGTCAAGCGTACAGGAAGTGCTCAGTGATCATTATTACTGCTATTTCAGGTTGGGAAACACGTGTCACTTATTTATTTTTCTTATTTAGCAGACAGAATCTACCCAAATTACTAAAAGCTTATTTCAAATGAAAACAACCAATATCCATGAGTTCGGATCTCCCAAGAAAGAACACAAAGTCACGCGGAGAGGCCCTGGAGCCAGCTGCCTGGGCTTGAGTGCTGGCTGTGCCCCATTTGGTAACCCAAATCTCAAATTAACTTGACCTCTCTCCTCAGTGTTTCCATCTGTAAAATAGCCATATAGTCGGATCAACCTCAGAGGGTTGTGATGAGGTCGGCGTGAGCTAATAGACAAAGTTTTAGGACAGGGTTTAGTGCAGAGCCCACGCTGAGGACGGGGGTGGCATCCTCACCATCATTTTTCTCAGTGGGTGGTGGGCACTCAAGGGGTTAATTTCAGGCTGGCAAGAAAGGCTGTGGGTTTGGGGCCGGGCAGCTGCCCTGCCGAGTGTGGCCACCAGAGGGAGCAGCTGGACCCCTTTAAGCTTTGGTGACCCGGCACATCATAACCCTCCTGGGAGCCAGGGGAGGGGGGCTGGCTGGGCGCCGCCAGGATGGCTCCAGACACCCAGTGGTCTCTCCTCCCACCCGCTCCGCCTGCAGAGCCATCCAGTCCCCACCCTGGTGACATCCTCCTCACACTCCGAGTGGGGTGGAGTGGGGAATCTGGGGAGGGGGCTGGCTGAGAGTGGTCAGGGCAGCTCCAGCCCTTCGTGGCCCCTCCCCTCCCATGGGGCCATCCAGTCCCTTCCTTAGGGCTGCTCTTCCTATGGCCTCTGACCCCCTCCTCCTTCTTAGGCTGCATTGCCGGGCGCACCCAGTGCCCAGTGAGTCCCTTTCCCAAACCTCCAAGGAGAAGGGGCGTGGGAGGAGGGGAAGAACAGGGAACTGGAAAGGGTGGTGAGAAATAAAGACACCAGACAGAGGGACACACACACACACACACACACACACACACACACAGAGGCCAACAGACAGACAGAGATTGAGAGACAGAAACACAGAGAGAGAGAAACAGAGATAGAGAGACAGACGGAAATAAAGACAGAGTAGGAAACAGACTAACTCACTGAGTCAGAGATACAAAAAGAGAGAGAGAGACAGAAAAGGAAAGAGAAATAGACAGAAAATCAGGCATCAAAGGGATACAGGAAGAAAGACAGGCTGAGGGACCGAGAAAGGAGAGAAGCCGGGACAGAGTGTGCCAGCTGGCGGAATGGAGGGTCGCCTGGCGGGGCAGATGTAGTGGCCCCAGCCCACTGAGCTGGGTGGGCAGAGAGAAGCCGGAGCCTCGGCGGGGGTGAGGGGGCATGGGAGGGGCGGGCGTGCTGCTGCTGCTGCTGGCTGGAGCCGGCGTGGGGGTGGCCTGGAGACCACCAAAGGGAAAGTGTCCGCTGAGCTGCTCCTGCTCCAAGGATAGCGCCCTGTGTGAGGGCTCTCCCGACCTGCCCGAGAGCTTCTCCCCGACCCTGCTGTCGCTGTGAGTGTCAGGCCCTCCGGGCGCCTGCGGGTGAGGATGGGAGTCCTGGGACCCCAGGGGCTGGGGGCAGGATGCTGGGGTCCCCGAGGAAGCAGAGACCCTTCAGGATCTTGGGAGGTGGGCAGCAAAGGATGTTGGGATGCCTCAAAGGGGGCTGCTGGGATTTGGACAAGAGCCGAAGGGAGACTCCAAAGCCAGGGCAGCATTTGGGGCCCAGGGGGAGGGGGGGAAGGACGACGGCCTTGGGTGGGGGAGGAAGCTGAATGTTGCCAGGATCCTTGCCGAGGAAGCAGGGCAAATGCCTGTTTCCCTAGGATGGAAAGGAAAGACATCCAGGGTTGGGGTGGCATGCCAGTGTCCCCCAGACAGGAGACAGCTCTGGGGCGGGACCGGAGCATTGGGGTGATTTTCTCCTCACCCACCATTGCCCACGTCCCCAGCTCACTCGTTAGGACTGGAGTCACCCAGCTGAAGGCCGGCAGCTTCCTGAGGGTGCCCACACTGCACCTGCTGTGAGTGGGGCCCAGCTGAGCCGACAACTAGCTCGAGGGAGTGGGTGGGTGTTCGCACAGGTGTGTGGGGGGTGCGTGCACCCATGAGTGTCTGCGCATGTCTGTGAAAGCATCGCATGTACCTGTGTGTGTGAAAATACGCCCATGAGGGTTGAGGGCGGGGGCCAATGTTAACATGTCAGAGAGCAGGCAGCAACTCTGGAAAAACGTCCTTCTTGCTCCCTTGCCAGCCTCTTCACATCCAACTCCTTCTCTGTGATTGAGGACGATGCATTTGCGGGCCTGTCCCACCTGCAGTACCTGTGAGTGAGGCCAGGGGATGGTGGCGGGGCTGGGGGCCTGGGAGAGGAAGCAGGGACCCATCTGTGGCTCCAAGAGTAGAGGGAGGTAGGGGCTTATTGGCACGGGCAGGTGGGGAGTGTCTGGACAACGGTCCCTCCTAGAGGGGCAAGAGGCCTGGTGTCCTGCGTGGGGTCAGAGCTCCTGCTCAGCTCTGTGACCTCAGCCTGCTCATCTCCCCTCTCTGTGCCTCAAGATCCACAAAGGGCCTGGATAACCCAAGACTGTTTCCGGCCCTACCTGACTTAGGGGAGCCCAGGGAGAGGACAATGAAGCCAGAGAAAAGAAAATATTTCATATGAACAGGAAACAACTCTGAGGTGGTGATGGGGATGGTAGTGCCAGGGTCGGTGACCACGGTGTTGATAGGGATCCTGTCACTGCGGCTCACAGGGAAGCGGTGGCATTATTGAGGATGATGACGTGGGGGTGACGTTGATAAAAATGGCAGCCCCAATGGCGCCGGTGCTGGGGTGATACTGATGGTGAAGTCCGAGGGGCTGGTGTTGGTGTTGGCACTGTTGTGGGTGTTGGTGTTGCTGTTGGCAGTGGCTGTGGGTAGGATGCTGGTGTGGGTGGCAGGGCAAGGCGGCTGGTACTGGGTCTGGTGGTGATGATGGAGGTGTCGGGGTGAATGGGAGCTGTGGCAGCGGTGGTGCTGGTGGTGGGTGAGGAAGGGAGTGCGGGGGATCCTGGCGATGATGGTTTTGCCAATGCTGGTACGAGTGCTGATGCTTTTGACGATGGTGGCAGTGTTGGTGACGATGGTGGCGGTCCTGTTGGTGTTGCCATGAAGGCTGTGCTGTTGATGAAGTTTCTCAGTATGGCGGGGTGAGGCTTGGTGGCGATGGCGTTGGCGTGGAGGATGGGTGTGGGTGGCGATGACGGGGTCGGTGGCGGTGGTGGCACAGCACGGTGTTGATAGTCGCAGCCATGTTATGGGCACTGGGCTTGGTGATGGTGATGGAGGCACGGGTGTCGGTCGTGGCGGATGACGGTGCAGGTCTCGGTGGTGATATTGGAGCTAGGGCTGCTGTCGGTGAGCCTGTGGCGGCGGTGTTCACGGTTAGCCGGGCAGCAGGGTGAGGTTCTTGGCTCCTGGGATGATGGTCTGGAACCTTGGGGAGGAGAGGTTTCTGGGGAGGCTTCAGCACTTTCGAGAGGCCTATGGCTTAAATGGGGTGAGCTTCCCAAACCCTCCAGGACCACAGCAGGGAACCGAGGGCCTCCCCCTCACCCCACCTTCCCTCCACAGCTTCATTGAGGACAATGAGATTGGCTCCATCTCCAAGAACGCTCTCAGAGGACTCCGCTCACTCACACACCTGTGCGTGCCTCACCCCTCCCTTCCAGCCCATCAGCCCGCCCCCACCCCAAATCCCACCACCCAGGGACACAGGGGATCCAGGTCGCTGGTGACGACTCTTCCTCCTTCTCTCCTTCTACCAGGAGCCTGGCCAATAATCATCTTGAGACTCTCCCCAGATTCCTGTTCCGAGGCCTGGAGACCCTAACTCATGTGTGAGGCTCAAGGGGGCTGGGTGGGTCAGGGGAGTTGGGGGGTGTTTGAGAGGGAAGGGGAGTGCTGTGCCCACTTCTGTTTGACACAGAGAAGCAGGGTTGTAGTGGTTCCTCCGTATTTTTCACACCACCTTCGGGGGCCCCACCCCGAGCCCTTGCCTGGGGAGGGGGCGGGAACACGGCCTCCAGGGGGGTGGAAGCCAGGTCGCAGCCCCTCCCCGGCCTCTTGCCCCAGGGACCTGCGCGGGAACCCGTTCCAGTGCGACTGCCGCGTCCTCTGGCTGCTGCAGTGGATGGCCACCGTGAATGCCAGCGTGGGGACCGGGGCCTGTGCCGGCCCCGCCGCTCTGGCCCACATGCAGCTCCACCACCTCGACCCCAAGACGTTCAAGTGCAGAGCCATAGGTGGGGGCTTTCCCGGCAGGGTGGGAAGGGCAGCAGGGGTTCCAGAAGAAGGTGGGAGATCAGGGGAATGGCTCTCAGGGCTGAAGGGCTCACCTCGCTCCCTGCTCTGCTGTTTCCCAGCTTGTGAGTCCCTGAGCATGAGCGTCAGCTCCCTGAGCCTCAGTTTCCTCATCTGTAAAATGGAGGTAATAAACCGTGCCGTAGGATTGCAGCGAGAATTCAGTGATCCATCCACGCTGGCATCTGGTGCAGAGCCTTGGGTGGGAGGCCCTCATCAGTGTGCGCTCTGGTGGTTGTTACTAATATAAAAATGACCATTTAAAAATACTTGCTATGATCACATTGCTTTTCCATAAATACGCTTTGGTACCTTTATGGGTCCTGAGCAGTGCAAGGGGCACAGCGGTGACAAGGACGGCCCTGGCTCTTGCCCTCCCAGAGCCCATGGCACAGGGGAAAGTGGAGGGTGAGAGCCCGGAGTGGTCAGGCCTGGGGTGGGGGAAGCCCACCGAGCTGCAGGCGCCATGAGCCAGAGCGAGGGCCAGGCGCAGCGGAAGGGCCAGGGAGGGCTTCCTGAAGGACTGGGTATTTGAGTTCAAATCTGAAGGCTATTAACGTAATAATCAATTCTTACCAGCATCTAAGTGTAAGTCGTGTTTTGGTTTGTGGGACTCATAGAACCAGAGAATTTAACTTAAGGGTCACTCTTTATTCAGCTATCCCACAAAGAGTCACTGAGGGCCACTCTGTGTCCGGCCCCATGAGAGGCAGTGGGCACACTGTGGTGACCCAGACAGTCGTGGGCCCTGCCCTCAGAGCCCTGGTGGGTGAGGCCGTAAACCTTAAATAAAATGTTGCAGAAACAAACATATGCTACATGTTTAAACACAGGGAGCGATGAGGGAGATTAAGGTTGTGGGCAGGCCTACCTCCCATGGGGCATTGGAGAAAGCTTCTCTGAAGAGGTGCCTTTATGCCCAGATATAGCTCCGTGAGGTACGGAGGGAAGAGCTCTCTGGAGAGAGGGGACAGCATGTGCAAGGGTCCTGAGGCAGCAGAGAGTCTGTCCTGCTTGTGGGTCAAAGGCAGGTGGCATCTTGAGGGAGTAAGTGAAGGGAAGGACACAGGTGAGGTCGAAGGCAGCAGGGGCCTCACTGTGTAGGACTTTGAAAGCCACAGGGAGCAGAGTGGATTTTACCCCAAGGGCTTTGGGAAGCCATGGAGGGTTTTGAGCACAGGGTGATGACATGATGGCCATTTTTCAAAGATCCACCTTTGGGTGGGCATCCTTGGTGGCTCGGTTCGTTGCTTCAACCTTGGTGCCTGGAAACAGGGCCTGGCACGTAGAGTGAAGTATTATAACCTGGAGTCTACACCCGGCCTCTACCTGCACGCTGGGCAACCTTGATGCATCGTTCCCATAAAAGCTAGGTTGCTGTAACCAAGAGGCTCAAAATACCAGGAATTAGAGAAGACAGAAGGGTCTGAGGTGAGCAGGCGGTGGGGCCGCCCCTGGGTGTTGTCCTGGTTTCACGGTTGAAACAGAGTCGTGGCACAGCCATCTGCCAGGTCAGGGGGAGGAGGGAAAGGAGACCAGGTGCAGGACGAGCGGTTGTCAAATAAGCGAGGCAAGCACTACCCCAGCACTTCGCTCTTTCTCCACGGGGAACTTGGCCTGGCCAAGGCCACACCTAATTTCAGGAGGGACGTGTTGGGGGAGCGCTGGGATCACGTGGCTGGGCAGCTCCGTGCTCATCTTCTTTCACGGAAGGTGGGAAGGATGGATGGTGCTGGACAGCTGCTGCCTGTGCCTCTCGGCCTTAGCCTCCCCATCCACAGAATGGATAGAATGGAACGTTCCTCACAGGGATCTTGTGGGGACTTAAATGAATTTAAGAAAGAGCTTGTTTCTGAGCAATGATTTGATGATGTTGTGCAGCTTAGAAAATCGAGTATTCCCGCGTTGTTGTGACTTACTTCACATGTAGATGAAAAGATGCCACTCTGTCCCTCTGAGGTGCACACCACGATGGTCCTCATTTCGGAGCTGTGCAAACCGAGGCTCAGCGATGAGGGCCCGTGGGGACGCCCGTGCCCGCCTGACTCTCTCCTGCCACCCCCAGAGCTGTCCTGGTTCCAGACGGTCGGGGAGTCGGCGCTGGGCGTGGAGTCTTTCTCCTACCAGGGGGAGCCGCACATTGTCCTGGCGCAGCCCTTCGCGGGCCGCTGCCTGATTCTCACCTGGGACTACAGCCTGCAGCGCTTCCGGCCTGAGGAAGAGCTGTCGGGTGAGCCCCCCGCCCCCCCCCACTTTCCATCCTCCTGCCCGCCCAAGAGCCCGCGTGCCAGGCCTGACCCGCCGTCCCGCTCCCCGCCCCCCGCAGCGCCGTCGGTGGTGTCCTGCAAGCCGCTGGTGCTGGGCCTGCGCCTCTTCGTGCTGGCCGCCCGCCTGTGGGGGGGCTCGCAGCTGTGGGCCCGGCCCAGCCCCGGCCTGCGCCTGGCCCCCATGCAGGCCCTGGCCCCGCGGCGGCTGCTGCGGCCCAATGACGCTGAGCTCCTGTGGCTGGACGGGCAGCCCTGCTTCGTGGTGGCTGACGCCTCCAAGGCGGGCAGCACCACGCTGCTGTGCCAGGACGGGCCCGGCTTTTACCCTCGCCAGAGCCTGCACGCCTGGCACCGGGACACGGACGCCGAGGCCCTGGAGCTGGACGGCCGGCCCCACCTGCTGCTGGCCTCCGCCTCCCAGCGGCCTGTGCTCTTCCACTGGCTCGGGGGCCGCTTCGAGAGGCGCACAGACATCCCCGAGGCCGAGGACGTCTACGCCACACGCCACTTCCAGGCTGGTGGGGATGTGTTCCTGTGCCTGACACGCTACATCGGGGACTCCATGGTGAGGCTGGGACCAGTCAGGTGGGGCAGGCGGCAGAGGCCACAAGCCAGACCTGACCTTCAGTGGACTCGCCCTCAGGGAGCTGACCCCAACTTGCACGCGGGCCTCTAAACTCTGACCTGACCTCACAGGTTGACCTTTGAACTTTGACCCTGCCTAACGTACTGATCTTTGAACTCTGGCCACCCCCACACTGGCTCCAAGACCACTGTGACTCCTCAAGGCTAGCTGACCATATGCCATTTCCTATCCCCCAACACTGACACTGGCCCCACACTCTGGCTCTGTAACTCTGACACACTCTAAGACTTACATTTGACCACAGCCACCACACTCTGGACCCCCAAGGCAGACGGCCCACCCCCTCCAGCATTCTCATTCTGGGGTGAGGAATGGCCAAGAGGGGCACTCTGAGCCTAGAAAGCAGTGGTCTGACTCAGGTGTTCGCGGGACATGTGTGTGGGGAACAGACTGTGGGTGCAGGGATGGGAGTGGGGAGCCCAGGGAAGAGTCTGCCGTCACGGAGAGAGGTGACTGTGGCTGGGCAGAGTATGGCCAGAGGACATGGGAGAAACAGATACCATCGCAGGTAAAACTGATTCTATGTGGGGTCTGAGGGAGAGAGAGAGGCCAAGAATGACTTCAAGTCTGTGGCCTGAGCAGCTGGGCAGTGACAGGTATGATGGTAAGAAAGCTGCAGGAGTTTGGGGGCCTACAGGCCTGTCTCCAAGCTGTTCCAGGTGCTCTGAAGCCTAGAAGACTGCTGGCAGGCCTGGCCCTCCTGGACCCCAGGCCCTAACTAGTCACCACACTTCACAGGTCATGCGCTGGGACGGCTCCATGTTCCGCCTGCTGCAGCAACTTCCCTCACGTGGTGCCCACGTCTTCCAGCCACTGCTCATCGCCAGGGACCAGCTGGCCATCCTGGGCAGCGACTTCGCCTTCAGCCAGGTCTTCCGCCTTGAGCCTGACAAGGGGCTCCTGGAGCCACTGCAGGAATTGGGGCCCCCAGCCTTGGTGGCCCCTCGCGCCTTTGCTCACATCATCATGGCCGGCAGACGCTTCCTCTTTGCTGCTTGCTTCAAGGGCCCCACACAGATCTACCAGCATCACGAGTTAGACCTCAGTGCCTGAGACCCCACGGGACCTTGGCCGTGGCTTGGAGGGAAAGGGGCATTGGCACGGGGAGTCCCAGCCTTCTGGACACCCACTTGACTGGTCTCCTGGCCCTACTGGGGCTGATGGTACCTGTGAGGTACTGACCACAGGCCAAGTTCAAGGCAAGAGCTGTCCTTGCAGCCTTAAGCAACATCTCGGCTGGGGACACATGCCCCGACTAAGGATGACTTGGGGGCTCGGGCTGGGCACTGCAAGGAGCCGGGATACAGAAGTCATGGTGGGGGTAACGTGCAGAGCTCCATGAGGTCTGGAAGGGCCCCCATCAACCCACTCCCACCCCTTCCGCTCCCTCTGAAACTCCTGAGGAAGAGATAGCTTTTCTTTCCCTCTAAACTCAGTCCGGCCAATCGCTTTTAGGGCCCGCCTCATGACATCATCAGTCTCTGGGCCGGTTTCCCTGCCGGGCTTGCTAACTTCATCTGCTGCATGTGCGCATGCCTGATGCCCAGGCGGAAGCCCAGCGTTTTGGCCCTCTTGCGCATGCGCGGGAAATAGGAGGGAAAGCAGGAGTTGTTGCGGGGAGGTCCGGCTACCCGTCTCGCATGAGGGGCAGGGGCGAGGACAGAAAGTGTATGAGCTCAATAAACGCGCTGTGCACCTGCCCCGCTCCTTGTTGTGGGATATTTGGGAGAGGGTGTTTTGTGAGTGACATGGGGGGAGGAGTGGTGTCCCAGGAGCAGTATTATGGGGGGGGGGTGTCCTGGGGGTGCATTTTGGCTGCCCTGGTACGCTTTCGCTTGCCCTGTGAGTGTGGGCTCATGGGGGGGGGCTCATGGGATGTTTGAGGGATATAAGGCATTATTAGGGGACAAGTCACTGGTTTATTGTGGGTCTCTTCTTGGGATCATGTCTCAGGGCATTGTAGGAAATAGTTTTGGGTGTTCTAAAGAGTATTAGGCATTTTATGGGGTGGCCCTTGGGGGCATTTTGGAGATCTTACTGGGTATTGGGAAGTCTCAAGGGAGTTTGAGTTTCCTTGGAGGTTCTCACACCGTGTGGCCACTATATATTATTAGGAGGGTTGTGGGGAATGATTTAAAGGTCTCACAGGGACAGTTGGGTATTAGGAAGGGTTTCTTATAATAAAGTGGAGTCTCGGGTGAGTGGGAGGGTCATGGGGTCTTACTATTAAAATCGTAACCTATCTGACTACTCATATTATGGTAGGAAGATCCACCTCCTTGTTTTCCTGGGATGGTCTCAGTGTCTGGTTAGAGCTCTCTTTCACTCCCCAAAGTGTCAGGCATTTGGCTACTAGAAAATTTTAAATTGCACTTGTGGTGGTTCCCCTAGCCTTGGAGGCGGAGGGCAGACCTCATGCCACCCAGCAGGCCTTGGGCTTTCCCAACGAAGAGATTCAGCTGCCAGGTTCTGTCCCAGCTGCCAGAGTGTATCTGCCTTCTTGTCCTCAAAGCCCACCCCAGTGTCCACAGAGGGAGTCCTGAGGCTACTTGGGCTAATCAATTTTTAGAATAAGAATAAGGAGGCAAGATCAATTTTTAGAATAAAAATTGAATAAAAAAGACTCCTCCGGTGAGAGGTAAGGCGAGGCCGTGGCAAGGTGGTCTGAGAAGAGGAGGGAGAATTCCATCCTTGAGTCCAGGCTCCTGTGCAGAGCCGGGACTTGGAGGGAGAGAAGGGACCTCTGTATTCTTTCGGCTGATCCATCCTCAACAGTTCTGGGCGGAGCCTGGGAGAGATGATGGGTCAGCGTGTGAGAGCAGATGGAGTTTTCTCCCCAAGGCACGTGCACACACAGGCATACACACTCACACGCACCCAGCCCTCATGTCTCGTGTTCCCTGCCTCCCCATTCTATTCCTGGCTTACCTGGAGTGATGAGAGGTGGGGCATCCCCTGGATGGTGGCTAGGGAAAGAAAAGTGGTGAGTTGTGTATCCAACCTCCTTGTCCTCTCCCTCAAGGCTAGGAGATTCTCAGCTTGCCCTGACATAGCTTCCCGGCCATTTTTCCTGGAATGGGACCAAAGCTCTTCAGGATTTGAGGCCCTCTGAAGATTATCGGCTCTAAAGAAGAAACCTGGGAAATCTCAGTGGCAGGAATTCTCCAGGGCAGAGCGGGGAGGCCTCTTTCTGCGAGATTTAGCTCTTTCACCGTGGAAGGTGTCTGCTCAGTGTGGAGCACACTCGGAACCCATCTTACCTGGGCTTCTGGCTGAACTTGCATTTGCATTTCCCACCTGTTGGGGGAGAAAGGATGGTTGGGGGAGGGACCCACAGCCCTGCGCTGCCAGCTCAGCCACCAGTATCCCCACTCACTCATGAGGACGATGATGCCGACGGTGCACAGAACGGCGGCGCAGATGAGCCCGCCGATCCGGAGTCTGTGCCAGTCTAGGAGAAAGCCAGACAAGGCCATCAATGCCTGCCTGCGTCCTCCCCGTCCAAACCCCCATCTATTCAACAGGTAGGTACCGGGGCACCTTACGACGGGCGGGGAGCTGGGGCTACAGAACGGAGAGAACAGACAGCCCCCAGGCCTCCTGT
Source organism: Ursus americanus (assembly GCF_024610735.1). NCBI lineage: Eukaryota > Metazoa > Chordata > Mammalia > Carnivora > Ursidae > Ursus > Ursus americanus. The sequence goes on along the minus strand of NC_142147.1, from coordinate 40,705,009 downwards.
GCTCACATTCTCCTTCACACACAAGCGATAAGAGATTTAATGAAAGGTCAGGTGGAGATAAGCATGCAAGACAAATAAGCAGAGCCAGGGAACAAAAAGTCAGAGGGCAGCTCTTTTAGGGAGACTGGTCAGGGAGGGCCTCTCTGAGCAGAGCCCCGAGTGGGTGCAAGGGCCGTGGCAGAGGGATCGGAAGGTACAAAGGTCCGGGGGTTGGAGTGTGTCTGCTGTGTGTGAGCAACAGCAGGGAGGCCACCCAATAGCTCCCCTCCTCCAAGCAGTTTTTGCAAAGTGAGCCTCCTCCCAGCAGTTGATTTGAACCGTAACAACGGCTTTTTGTGAACTGTCCTGGCTTCCCGTGTGCGCCTGTCCTGCCGGAAGAGAACCTTCCCAGGAACCAGACCGGCGTGGCTCGTTCCTTCATTCGGCTGTGATGACTGTTCAGTGTCTCCCCCTCCTTGCCCCTTCCTATCCTGGCCCCTGTTTCGCGCACATCGGACCCCCACCCAAGCTGTGTGGGACCCCTGACACAAAATGGTGGGAGGGGGTGTAGGTGGGGGACGGCCATGAGAGGGGCACAAGCTCTCACCATAGTAGAAAGGGCTGTTTTTATCTGCAAGGAAAGAAAAAAAAGAACGTGAATCCAGGACAACAGCCAGGAGGCAAGGGTTCTGGGGGAGAATTTGGGGGTGAGCCTGGTGGAGGAGACTGACTCACCTTCTGGGTCGTTGGCGTCCAAGGCAGGCAGGCCTGCTGGGAGAAGCGAGAAGGAGAGGGGTTGGCGTGCTGGCCTCGGCAAAGCTGGCGGACAGGGCCACAGACCCTTAGGGGCCCCGATGGACAGGTCCCCGCCTCCTGAGGGCACAGGGATCCGTCCGGTGCCAAGCCTGGAGGTGTGGACTCCCCCCCACCCCCGCCGCCCCACACCTGTGAGCCCCATAGGCCCTCATTTTGCCTCCCGGAACAGGTTTTAATCTGGGTGGCTGGGGGCCACCCTTTGGCCTGATGTTTCCAGACACCAAGCTAATCCTCCCTCCTGCAGAAACCAAGCAACATTCTCGTCAAGATGACAGATGGTCCAGTTCCCAGTCATTCGCAGAGCCCCGTCCACACCCCACCCGTTCTGGTGTTTGCTCGCCGCTTCCTTTTAGAGCAAATTACTAATTATAAACTTAATACACTTTCTTTGAAAACGCAGCTCTGTCTCACTACCCTGAATGGAATGCCAGGCTTGCCTGATGTAAGGGATCAAAAAATACAATAAAAGCAAAGGACTAGGATTACATTCTGGTCAGAAGCAGTGGGCCACCTGAGCTCTGGGCCTAAGCTCTGTTGTTGGTTAAAGGGCGATTCATAAGTTTTAATCATATTTAAAGCACAAACACAGAGTGCTTACTCTGTACCAGGCCCCATTCTCACCGCTTTTCAAATACTAACTTGTGTAATCCTCACAGTGACTACTAAGCACTTACCAGTACTGTCCGTATTTTTACAGCTGGGGAAACTGAGGCCCAAAGGACTTACGTAACTGCTGCATCGGCAAAGCTCCCAGTTACGTCTCATAATAAAGTGCTAGGGAGGTGTTGAAGACACAGCACCCGGGGCTGAGCCTTCTCACCAAGAAGACCTCAAGGGGGTGACTAGCTGTGCGAGCCGCTGCCGCAAGGGGTCCCGTTCTGCGTGCACCTTGAAACCACCAGTGCGCCACTTCTGACCCTCAAGGAGATGGCGTCTGGGTGGTCACCGCCCCAGAGGGGAAGCACGGGAAAGACACACACATGTGGGGCTGGGCCACCGCTCAGTGGAGGGTCCAGGGGGGCACTCACCTGCCAGGAGGATGAGCAGGCTCAGGGTCACCTCCCACATGTCAGCCAGCTGCCTGAAGGGGGAGGGGTGGGGGGGAGGGTCCAGCTTTAGCGGGGCCGGCCGGTGCCAGACTGGTGCCCCTGGCCCCCATCCTCTCCGACTCCGCTTCTGCCCAGGGTACACAGCTCACCCTGGGGCAGAGAGGCTGGCATCGAGCCCCGCCCCCACCCGGCTGGGAGAAGAGAAGGAGCCGCCAAGTGCAGGGGAGTGGGTGACAACGCAGATCTGGCCAGGAGCCTCAGGAATCACTCACTCGACACAGACTTGGACTTGACATGAATGGCCCTGGTGACTAAATGAGGGAGGCGCTGCCTGCTGTCATCACCATCTTACAGATGGGGAAACTGAGGCTCCGAAAGCTGAAAACCGGTGCGTAGTGTCACCTGACCAGGGAGTGAGATTTAAAGCAGCCCGGCTCTGCAATGGCTATCACTCAGGACTCGCAGGGCCTGGGGGTGTTTGCGGAAACGAGATGTAGGGAGCCAGGTGGCAGGAGGCCCGGGTTCCCAGGTGTGTCTCTCAAAGGCAGCTCAGAGCCTGCCCGCCCTGCCCAGACTCTGCAGACCTCAGGCTGGGCCAGGGTAGTGACCCAGCTGGCTCCTCAGGCTGCTTGGAGCAGGGTATGGGGAGGAGAGAACTAGAGGCTGGGGCAGGGGTGGGGGCCAGAGCAAGAGGAGTCACCGGCTGCAGCCCCAGGCCCGTCTTCTGTCCCCACAACCCCTCTTTTCTGCCCTGCCTCTGCCCCTGCCCCTGCTCCTACCCCAGCCCCTACCCCTACCTGTGCCCCAGGCCCAGCCCCTGCCCCTGCTCCTACCCCGGCCCCTACCCCTACCCCTGCCCCTGCCCCAGCCCCTGCGCCTGCCCCGGCTCCTGCCAAGCTCCTCCTGGCAGCCATTATTTCCTCTTTCCCCAGATAGGCCTGTCCAGCAAGAAAAACCCCCTCCATCCCCTTCCTGGTCTGTAAGCCCCCGTCTCTGTGTCCCCCCCCCCCCCGCCCGCAGTCCTCCCCCAGTACCTGCCCCACCGCCTCCAGCACACACCATCGAAACATTGCTAGCACGAGGAGCACGCCCTCCTCCCCACCCCCTGCTGGGCGCTGCCCAATGACTTTGCTGTGTCTCTCCCATTTCACACCCCTCCCCCCCCCCCAGCCACCCTGGAGGTGATCTGTTCTAGCCCTCACAGCACATGCCCTCACTAAGCCATTTGGCATTCCCTGCTCTGTCCCCGGACTCCTCTCCACTGCTGAAGAGAGTGACCCTGTCTCTCTCCACACCCTCCATGTCACCCCACACACACACATACACACACCCCGCCGTGTTCCTTTCTGTTTCTTGCACATTCTCACGCACTGCTCCCTCTCCTGGGCCCGCTCAGGTCCTGGGCGTCCTCTCAGCCGTTACTCCCCTACGGCAGGCTCAGATGCACCCATGTCTTGCAGGAAGGGGGCCTGGAGCTTTGGGGGGCATTATTAAGGCATTCAGGACTGCACAGATTTGGGGAGAAGAGCTGGAGTGGGTGTGTGGGCGGGACAGCCTGGCGGTTGCAGGCGCAGGTCTAGGGAAGGACCACCTATTGTCTAAAGCTACCTCGTGAGGCTTTGTCACCCCCAGATGACACCCCAGTTACAAGAGTGGGTATCCAATGAGTATTTACCGCCTGCCAGGCACTGGCCTCAGCTCTTTGCACTCGTCACTCATAGAATCCCCGTAGCTTGAAGAAGCTGGCTCTGTGGCCACCCCACATTGCTGTCACAGCCCCGTAACCCCTGCTAACTCAGCTTAAGGTCACTGGGGACCCAGAGGCCCAGCTCTGAAGCCTCTTTCCATGGAGTTCACGGAGTCCCCCCTGGCTGCAAGGAGGGCTCTGTTCCTCCCCATCCCCAGGGCATCTCCCAGCATCCCTGGCCCAGGGGAGACCTAAGAGTGATCTGAGCTGCGCCCCAGCCCCGGGGCAACAGTTCCGGCCAGGCTCTCCGGCAGTGCAGGCCGCTGGCAGCTGGCGTTTGGGCATCTGCCCTCACCTTCCCTGCCCAGGCTGTTGTTGGAAGGGGCTCCTGAGCTGCTTCCAAACTGACCACAGTTGGTGTGAAGGCTTGGAGAGGAGGACAGCCTGCAGATGGAGGCTCTGCCCACCCCTCTGGGCTCCTTCCCCACCCTGCAGGTCCCGACACCAGTGCGATGGCCGTTTCCACTGCCCGCCCTCTGATGTCCCCTCTGTTCCCCCATGATGGTGGCCAGGCCCATCAAGCCTGTGCGGAATGGCCAGAGCCATCAAGCCCATGTCCCTGAAATTTCCTACCCAACTCCCCATTTTACAGCTTCCTCAGGAAGCCACCATCCCCTTTTCCAGGAGGTCTCCAGGACCCACACATCCTCAATCCCTAGACACCTCAAGTCCACCCAGTCACCCACCCATCCACTCTGATACCCTCAATCCAGCCCTGATCCACCTAGATACCCCCATCCACCCAGGCACCCATCTCCAACCCTACCCACCCAGATACCCCCAATTCCGATGTTTCTGGTCCACTCAGTCACCCCCGATCTACCCAGTCACCCCGATCCCACTTCTGGGCTCATCCCAACTAGCTCACCCAACCCCCTGAAGGGAGAATATTGGGGGGATGATCACGTTAATGGAAGGTGCTTTCTCTAATCTCCTGCCCCCTGCCCCCCAGAAAAAATCCTTGAAGAGAGGAAATTCTAGTGTCTTTAACAGAGATCAGTGGAGAGAGGGGCAGTGATAGTTTGGGGGCAGAGCCAAGAGGGTGTTGGAGGGAGGGGACCCCAGCTGCTCACCTGTGTGGCTCCCCAGGCTCTTTGGAAAGTTCCGGGAGAGAGGGGAGAGAATGCCGCTGCTAAGCTTGAGTCTGCCTTTATCCGCAGTTGCCACGCCCTAGGCAAACCTGGGCAGGTAGAGAACAAGTCAGACTCCCTAAAGCTCAGGGGCTCTCTCACCCCATTCCTGCTCTTAAAGAGACAGCTACCACCCCTTCTTCCCAGCCACTAATGGGAGGGAGCTCCCTGAGGTCCCCAAGGTCACAGCAGCCTCAGGTAGGCAGAGGGAGCATGGGATGGGCTGGAATTCTGCCCCTCACATCAGGGGAGAGGGCTTTCTTCAATCTCTTGCCCCCGTGAAAAGGACCTGGATGGAAGAAGTTTGGGGTCTTTAACAGCAAACCTTCTGCCTGGCAGGATGGTGGGGGGAAAGTGAAGCATTGGTGTAATAATCTAATTTCTTCCACTTAGATTGTGCGTTATGCTTGGAGGAGGGCTTGGTGGCAATTGTGAGACACCGAAGATCCCCTTCCAGACCACTTGTTGCCTTTCACAGTTTGAGAGTCAGCGGAAGAGGCTGATATGACCAAGGTCATGAGGTGGGAGTGGGGGTGCACAAGGGGTAGGAGTGGAGGGGTGGGGGCTGTTGGGCTTTAGACCATGACCTCTCTCCCACGTGCCCATCCTGCCCTGGAGAGACTGGGAACTGGTTTCTGAACATCAAGCAGACCTTCCTAGCTCAGGCTCTTCCCAAGGGTGCTGGGAGCCAGATGCCCGGGTCTATGCAGTGGGCGTTGGGGTGGAGGCCGCCTCCCACTCCGGATAAGGCCATTGCACTGTGCGAAGCTCCCTTCCCCTCCCTCCCCCTCTCCTGCCCCTCCTCCTCATGGCATTCCTTCTGGCTGGGGTCTGTGTAGGCCCCCACATGGTCCTCGTTGGGGTGCCCCCTCCCCCCAATTCTGCTGTTTTAGACAGAGGGACTTTTGTCTGGGGGCTGGATGGAGAACAAGGCGCCTTTGAGTGGCTGGCGGAGGATTGGGGTCATGGGGAGGGGCAGGGCCAGGAAAGGGGTGGCTCTGCACTGGCCACCAGCTGGACTCCAGGCGACCCCCAGCACCATCTCGGGGGTGGGGCGGAGGGCTGCGGGAGCCAGGCCAGGGAGAGTGTGGAGTGCAGGATGGGGAAAGGGGGTTTCTGAGGTCAAGACTCTGCTGGGGGTTGCCTGCTGGGGACAGGGAGAAAGGACCCCCCACTTCCTAGCAGGAAGGGATGGGGAAGCAAGGAAGTCACGCCCAAATACATGCTTTCTTTATGTGGCTCCCTCAGGCAATTTTTCAGTCCCAGGCCCTAGACTAGGACAAGGCCTCCCCTCCACCCTGCTCCCATTAGGAAGGGGCCAATCCCTACAAGGAGTGGAGGGGTCACTTAGGGTGGGGCTCAGTGGGAGGTTGAAGGGGAGACAGAGACAGAGCTAAGGGAGGCCTGGAGGGGAGGGTCCCAGTCCAGCTAAGGGGGGTCTTTGTCTCTGGGAAGATAGCATGCATCTCTTGCCCAGACATTTTCAAGATTACAGTGTCCCTAGGAAGACCCCTCTGGTGTTCTTGGAAGCTGAGTGGTGTCTCCCTCTGCTGGGAAGTTCAGGAACTACAGGCTTCAGAGAGCGAGAGGGGGCTAGGAGGTCCTTCACCTGTGCCACAGTCTGCAAACTGAAATGCCAAAGGGGCCAGGCAAGAACTGTGAATGAGTGAAGCAGGACAGGCATGAGACCCTAAGGCTCGCTGGCAGCTGGGCAAATGGGAGAACTATTGTCCTGTTTAAAAGGCAGCCACCAAAACGACTGTAGCAAGCTCGTGTCTCTGGACAGAGACAGAAGTGTCTCCCAGATGTCTTGCTGCGGGGGGAAAAAGCAAGATGCATAGAAGCACATCTGGGGTGGGGGGGAGAGAAGGTATAGCATACACTCGTTCATGAATGAAGTATCTTTGGATACTCTGCTTCTGGGGAGGAGGGGTGAGAGGCTGGGGGACGGGGTGAAGGCAGACTCTCTCTTGTATCTTTTGAATTTTATATTCTGAAGATGTCCTACTTTGAAAAAAGTGTAATTAAAAGAATTAAAGGAGAGTCTCTACACCATCCCAGCCAATTGCTGCTACATTTTCAATGTCAGAAACCTGAATCTTTATGCAGAATTCCCAATATTAAAAGCTGGTTCAGGGGCGCCTGGCTGGCTGAGCCAGTGGGGCGTGCAACTCTTGGTCTCAGGGTCGTGGGTTTGAGCCCCACATTGGATGCAGAGATTACTTTTTTAAAAAGTTGGCTAGATTTTTTTTTAAATATGCAGGTTTAAAAAATTATGCAATCCAACAAAATACATCTAAGGGCTGGTTTCAGCCTGGGGGACCAACTTGTACCAACTTCATTTCCTGACTATTTAATTACGGTGGCTTTTCATTCAGATATACAGACATTTATGGGGCTTTTACCCAACCCAGGCCCACCATAACTTCCCCCTGGGGCTGGACCAGAATGTCATCCACAAGTGTGTTGCCCTGGGGATGGGACTTCAGACCCGGAGAGGCAGGACTTGAGACCCCCACGTGGATGGGAGAAGGTGTGCACACTGACACTTGGGGGAGGTTTTCAGGGAGTTGTGGGTGCAGCTGCTTGCATTCAGTTGGGGGTCAGATCTCTTTTGGGGTGTCTTCTAGGCCAATTTGACTTCAATCATATCTGAAATCTCCTTCTCTATCTATATGTATGTATACATAATCTATTGTATGTGATATGTTATATATATTATATTATATTATATTATATTATATTATATTATATTATAAAGTAATAAAGTCATTTGAAATATTTGCCCTTCATTTTGCTTTTGACATCATTTGGCCCTAAAGAATCGGCTGACGTTGTGATTAGCTGTGATGTCTCAGTATCCTAGGAATTCCTGCAAGATGAGAAAAACCAAACCTACAGATAGCCCTTGAACGTCACAAAGTTCTCAGGAATGCCGAATTCAAGTATGAAATCAAAGCCATAGGGTGTTATGTAGTCACCGACTCGGACTTGTTAATTTGGGGTTTGCCATGTGCTTCTGATGTGCAGGAGGGCCCAAACCCAGCTATCGTATGGGTTTCCTTGGGTTCACAGTGTGTTACAAAAAGTAGTAGTGGCCAGCGTTTAAGCATCGGGGTGTTTCCAACATACGAAGCAGCATTTCTAGTTTATTAGGACGACACGGCCTAACTGGGCCCACGTTCCCACTTGACAGCAGTGGCCAGAGGGGCAAGGCCATCTCCCCCTGGTTTGAGGCGTCACGGGAGAGAACCTGGGACAGGGAGACCCACTTTGGGTCTCACACCTGCTTCTGCCTTTGTGCCCTCCGTGACAGCGCAGACCCTGGACGCCCGCAGCCCGTGACGGATCGGGCATGGTTTATGCAGTAAAGACCCCAGGCCCGTCCTCCCGAGTCTGCCCACGACTGGGGAAAAGGCACAATTAAGGAAAGGCGTGGTTGTGTGTTGTGACTCCCTCTCAAAAAGGCGTTGATGGGCAACTACCTGTGGAGAAGACCAAGTCTTTCATGGGGCCCGCCTGCTCAGAGACAGGCAGCAGACGATGCCCGCGAGGCAAGACACGCAAAAGAAGAGAGTAACTAGGCTACAGACGTATGGAGCCAAAGCAGACGAGAGGCGGAACAGTAAGACTCCGTGGATCTCCGTGAAGGGTGTTTAGGTTCCTTGTTACTCTTTACCTAACTTTCCTGTGGTGCCAAAAAATTAAACTAAAGGTTGCAGGAAAGGAATAAAAAATTTCAAATTAAAGTTAACACAAAATAATCCACTGCAAGGTTTTTTAAAAAATAGCAAAAGGATGGAGGAAAGGTACATTCAGAGTTGGATAAATTGTTAAGTAAACAGAATTTAATTGGATGTAGAAAATTATCTATTTATGTTTATGGCACATGGGATATACGAAATATTATATATATTTATTTCTTCATGGGTAAAAGCTTGTGCTTTTTTTTTTTTTTCCCTCCCACAATGTGTCCCTCCTCCTTCGCTTGGATGGCTTGCGGCGTCCCTGACCCCTGGGTGCCCAGCTCTGCCCCCTTCCAGCTGTGGGTGCCTCACCCGCTCCTGGTGGCCCAGCCCCGCCTGCTGGGGGGTCCTGGGGCTCTGGGGCTGGCTCTGGAGCTGGCAGGCTCCCGGGAGCCTGGCTATAGAGGCAGAGACATGAGTCTGCAATTCCAAGAGCTTGGCTGGCGCCTCTGGCTCTGGGGAGGCACTGACCCAGCAGGCTGCTGGCAGCAGGGGCCCCCGACATCCCAGCATTCCCACTCTGCTTCCCCCTGCACCTTGGTGTCTAAGAAGGCGGTGACACGCCCGGCAGAACCAGCTCCGCATCCCTGGGCGTCCCTGAGTCATTCACCAACTCCTGAGAACTGTCTCACTGTTTTCAGTGACTGACCCTCTAGTGGGCTGCAGGACTCAGTGCCTGCTAGGCAGGCATTACTCGCCCAGCGGGGACAAGTGTGGCAGAGAGGGGCTGTCACTTCGTCTCAAAGCGCACAGTTAAGTAAGGGTCAAGGTTGGGATGCCATGCTAGGTCATCTGGCTGCACACCCATGTATACGTGCGTGGGGGGGGGGGTGACAAAAGGACAACAGGACCGCACATAAATCGGAGGGTCCCGAGAACAGACAGCAGGCTGGAAAAGAGAATTAGACCACAAAGAAAATTTCCAGAACTAACCACTTCTCCCCCCACTGCTCCCAGTCTGGCCCGGCCTCTGTCTTCCCCATCCTGGAGCCCATAGCAGCCGATCGCCAGGCTCCTGGCTCCCCTGCCTGCCCTCGGTCTGCTCCCTACCCACCTGCAGCCAGAGGGAGACCATGAACCCCGGAGTCGGGGCAGGGCCCTGCTGGCTCAGAACCTCCCCTGGCTGCACCTCCGTCCTGGCAGAAGCAAAGTCCTCACCATGACCCACGACCCATAAGTCACTCCTCTGGCTGGTCCCCTGTCACCTCTCTGATGTTGTCCTCTCCTCCCTCTAAGCCTCTCATTCACTCCAGCCACACTGGCCTCCCTGTGGTCTTCCAGCTTTCCAGCCTCCAGACATTGGCTCTTTCCGTTCCCCCTAGCGGATCCGCTCTCCTCGCAGGTGCGCACATGGGTCCCTCCCTCACGCCCTTTCTTCAGGGCTTGCTCAACATCACCTTCCTGATGAGGCTTTCCTTGCCCATTGGATTCAAAACTCCATCTTCCACCTAGAAACCCCACCCCACCTGATTTTCTCCCTCTCTTTCCCACAGCGTTAGCACCTACCACCTCCTGACAGGCTGTATGATCACACACTTACTGGTTATATTAACTATCTCTTTCGCCTCTGGAATGTCAGCTCCGGGAGGGAGGGACCTTAGCTGTTCCATTCCTTTGGTGTCCCCAGCGCCAAGCACAAGGATCCGGCACATAGTAGGTGCCCAAGAAATATTTGTTGAGTGACTGAATAAAAAACCATTCTTGAGAGTTACTATATCCCAGGCCTCATCACAGATAAATCAAGTATCCTACTCTCCTTAAGTAAATCACACTTTGGAGGCACACAGTAGGCCCACAGGTGGAGAGGGAAGGAACTTGGGAGCCAGAGGGCCTCAGTTCACATCTTAGCTCCACCCCTTCTAACTATGTGACTTCAGGCAAGCCAGTCTCCCTCTCTAGGCCTCAGTTTCCCCATCTATAAATTAGGCTAAGAATAGCACTCACCCTGCCGGGCTGCCCTTTCGATTCAATGGGGTTGTTGTGTGGGATGCTGGCGGCCCGTGACTAGCTCTGAAAGCTGGTTCCCTTCCTGGAAGGGGGTGGGGTGGAAGGGGCAGGGCTGTGTGTTTTCCAACAGCCAACAATGGAACTCTTGTAGGCAGGGGCCCTCAAGCATGGAAAACACAGCCACCCCTATGGGTTCCAGATAAAATTTTCAGGCCTCAGAAGGGAGGTTTTCTAGGGCACTTACATTTTTTGAAGATTGTTGCAACAAGAAATACTGGTTTGGGAATGGGAGTCCACCGGGGTGGGCTCCCATTTTACCCTTCTCCCTGCAATGAGCATCCAAGAGGGTTTGGGGGGGGGGTCTCTTCCACCTACAGCTCCTGAGGGTAGGACCAAATAGGCTAAGATGATCTTTGGGCCACAACGACTGGTCCATTGAGGTCCAATCAAAGTGAGGCATAGAATTTTGCTTAGTTAATTGAGGGAAGAAAAGATTTGGGTTTTGCTTTGAATAGTGGGAAATGCATATTTGTGACCTGGAAATTGCAGTCATTTTGCCACAGCAGGAAGAGCCAACCTGAGGACCAAGTTAACGCTATACAGGACCACAAACCAAGAGAAATGCTGAGAAACAGAAGCTGTGCCCTGATCAAATCGTGCCTGAACTCCCTCTGGAATTTTCAGTTATGAATCTAAAAATTTGACTTGTTCAGGTTAATTTTAATGAGGTTTCCTGTAATTTATACACCATAGCAGCCAAACTAGTACACAGAGAAAGTCTGTGGACCCAGAATCACTGCACTTTCACTGAGATATATCATATGATTTTGACTTAGTTTGAGCCAAAGCATTTCTCTTAGCTTTAATCTGTCCAAGTATCTCTAGAAGCCAGTAAGTGCTTACCTTGGCCAGGTCAAGTCTTTCTCTGTGGACAAATCTCAGACTGTTCACTTGGATAGACATCTTTGAGAAGGACCTGTTCTCCTTCACAAGTTCCACCTAGAAAAAGGGCAGTGAGCCAGAGGAGCCACAGGACTTGGCAAAGACAGAAGCAGAGGCACCTGGGAGCTCAACAGCTCTCCCATCGAAGGTGGTGAGTATGAGTGCCCAGATACCTGGCAGGTGCCAAGGGAGAGTGGTGACACCCGAAGTTGCCTCTCAAGGTCTCACACTTCTTCCTAGGCCTGCGGGAGGAGGGGAAGCAGCAAGCACACAGTGTGGTTGGGCAGTGGCAGAATTGCTCCCGGTGCTCCCCAGCCCAAAAAGCCTCCCTGGCCAGGTGGTACCTGACACCCAAGGAACAGCCACACTAGATAAGGGGCCAAGCAGTCAGTGTCCCTGTCACACTGGCAGCTCTCCTGGCATGGTGTCAGACAGCTGTCAGGCAGGGCAGTCTCAGGGCAGGAGCCCAGACATTTGAGGAGCCGCAGAGCTCATAACGGCTGTAGGGAGTGCAGGCCAGCTCTAGAGGAACACAGATGAGGATTAATAATTAGCCGAGCATTACCATTCTGGAATGTTTCCAACCAGAAGAGGACTGAGCTAACAGAGGGCAGGCTGAAGGCCAAGGACGGGTCATAATGGCAAAGCAGGGAATGTGGAGGTATCATCAGGGGGTATTGTGATGGTGGTGATGATGATGGTGGTGATGCTTATGATGATAATGGCAATGATGGTGGTGGTGATGGTGGTGATGGTGGTCATGATGGTGATGGTGATGATGGTGGTGATGTCAGTGATGGTGATGATGGTGGTGGTGGTAATGGTGGTAAGGGTAATGATGTGATGATGGTGGTGATGGTGGTCATGATGGTGGTCATGATGGTGGTGGTGATGGTGGTGGTGGTGGTGATGGTGGTGGTGGTAAGGGTGATGATGTGATGATGGTGGTGATGATGGTGATGGTGATGATGGTGGAGATGGTAGTGGTGATGGCAAGGTGATGGTGGTGATGATGGTGATAAGGATTGTCTTAGATAACATTTCCTGAGTGCTCACTATATGCTAGGCCCTGCTCTATGCTCCTTCTTGGTGTTATTTCTTATAATACTTAATATTTTCTTCTTGAATTCACTGAAGACACCTGAGTTAGCCAGAAACTGTGCAAGGTCATTATCATTCATCAGTGAAAAGAACGACTGATAATTGAGCAGTTCCCAGGAGCGTGCTATTCACACGTCATCGTGTTTGTACCTTGCAACGATCTCATGAGATAGAGGCTTTCATCACTCCTTTTACAGATAAGGAAACTGAGGCCCAGAGACATTCAGCAACTTGCCCAAAGTCACACAACTACTGAGTGACAGAGTTGGGATTTGGAATAAAGTTATTTGACCCCAGTAAGTCCCCATTCCCACTTGGCAAGAATTACCTGGAGAGCAGTGCCACGCCCCGCAGGCAGGACACACGTTGGCCTCCCGCAGCCCACATCAGCCATTTGCATACCTGGCCCACTGGCACGTGAGTTTCTGAGCCTTGAAGGAGCGGCAAGCAGCAGGAAACTGGCTGGAGAGTGTGGGAATTGCATACCCTTCAGTGTAAAAAGAGATGCAGGGCAGCAGACAGGGGCCAGGCGTGGGCACCGGTCACACGAGCACTGAGTGCTCAGCCAGGGGCTTGCGTTTCATCCTAAAGGCAGCAAGAATCGAAGCAGGACACATCCTGCTGGCCTTCTGGCTGACCTTGCACGAGTCTCTGGCTGACCTTGCACGAGGAGTTCCCTAACGTCCCTGTGCTTCAGTCTCCTCGCCCATAAATTAAAGTCATAATAGTACTTCCCTTGGCAGCTGGTTATGGGCTTGAATGAGCTAACACCTATGGGGGAGTGACTTACAGCCACTAAATGCCCACGGGCTTCCTTGTTCCAGCCCCCCTTGCAAATAGGTGGGACTGTGACAAGTTCTGGCCAAAGAACTAGGAGCCATGAGTGTGACTTCTGCGGTGAAGGACTGAAGAGTGGGGTGCACATGTTACCAGGGGGTGGCATCACAGGATGGAAATGAACTTGAACGATGCCCTGAGTACTGTGGAATCTGTAGAAGAGAGAATCTTCTTTGGCCATGTTGGGCCATTGGAGAAGTCAGGCTGGTTTGTTACCGCAGCATGACCTGGACTATCCTGGCTGATTTGTAGTACTCAGTGCCGGCTGTCATTATTACTGAAGCATTTTAAGCAGGGAGAGTCCTAAGGGGGACCATTATCCAGCAGGGCATGCGGTGACTCAACTTGGGTGGCACTGACCTAGGAGGACATCCTGGAGGTGGTAGTGGGCCAGCCAGTGCGATTGGGCTGATAAAGGACACCACTCGCTGCATGCCACCAGGGCTGTGCAGGGAGGCCACGTCCCTGGCATTCGTGGGCACAGCTCCTCAGCATAGCACACAAAGGCTCTTGCAAGCACAGAGGTCATGGACAGTTCTCCGTGTGGACGAGAGCTCCGTGTTCTCACTGCAGGCCCTGTAAGGTCAGTTGTGGATGCCTAGTGGTCTCCAGAAGGTCCAATATAGGGCTGCCTTGTCCAGTGGGCATGGAGGGTGTGGGTGCCAAGTCTGGATTGAGCCGTGGGCATCAGAGAAGGGTATGCCATTGGAGCCAGTGAAATCATCCAAGATATCCATGCCAAAATCCCCACCAAGGCCCCAGAGGAGCTAGTGTGGATCTCAGACTCTGTCACACAGAGGGTGCAGGATTTGTGAAAGGCCACGGAGAGGCCAGATGATATCACCTGGACCTTGATGGTTGAGGATGTGAAGGCCCAGAGCATGATCCCAGCCAGAGGCAGGGGCAAGCCGATCTGGGACCAGCTCACCCGGAACAGAACAGAACGGACATCCAGGTGCGTCAGGTTGCTGTGCCCAGACACTAGTCCCTTGGGGGCCCTGGCTTCTGCCCCCGTGATCTAGTCTCCATGAGATCTCGTCCCTCCCTAGCTCAAACCCTTCCATGGCTCCCCGGTACACTCAGATACCATCCAAAGTCCTCACTGTGGCCTGGGCAGCCCTTGGAGACTGGCCTCTGTCACCTCTCTGTCCTCATTTTCACCCACTCAGCCCCTTGCTCACTCTGCTCCAGCCACACACCAGGCCCCGATCTAACCTCTGGACCTCTACAGTGGCTGTTCCCTCTGCCTGGACACTCTTCCCTCATGTGTCTACACGACTCCCTCTCTCACTTCCTTCGGTCCTCTGTCTCAATGCTTACTTGCCTCCCTGCCTCCACTGCCCTCTCTAACCTCCTTCCCTGCCTTATTTTTCTCCAGAACGAACTGCATGCATTAGCTCTGACATACTCAAGGCTGCCTTGGGTATTGGTTTATTGTCTTTCTCCCAGGGATTTTTGTCTTTTTTTTTTTTTTTTTTTTGCCGAAATAAACAAAGTCCCCACCCTTGGAGAGCTCCTATGCTGTCAAGAGGAAGACAGACAGGAAACAAAGAAGCGATTAATAGAAAGGATGATTTAAGATACTGAGAAATACTTTGAAGGGGGAAAAAAAGGAGATTGTAATAGAAAGAGACTGAGGGGGACTCCTTTCATGGGGGTCGTCAGGGAGGGCTTCCCAGAGGAAGTGACATTTGAGCTGACACACGAAGGATGAGTCAGCATCAGCTATGTGAGCATCTCCAGGAAGACTGTTTCAGGCAGAGGGTATAGCCAGTGCAAAGGCCCTGAGGTAGGAGCTTGCCTGGGGTGTTGGGGGAACAACAGAGAGGTCAGTGTGGCTGGAACAGAGCAAGGGAGGGGATACGGAAGAGACATGAGGGCAGAGAAGCCAGTTTCGTGGGGTCACACAGGCCACAGTTTTAATCTGAGTAAGATGGAGCCATGAGAGAGCTTTAAAATAGGACCTATGTGACCTGACTTCAGGTTTTTAAAGATTGCATCTTTGCCTGCCGTGGGACAGCAGAGCACTGCTAGAAGGCTGGTTTGACCTTGAAGTTATATGTATTATTTACTTATCATGCCCTTTTATGCCCCGACTAAATGCCTTGTCCTAGGCAATTTGCATCTCTTAGTCCTCAGATACAGGTTGGCACCTGTGACATATTAAGAAATATATATTTTGTCTCTGCCCTGTTCCTGGCACACAGGTCCTAAAAACCCTTGTCATTTCCTGAGTGATGGGTGTGCTAGGGATTATCTTTTCTTCTGATGTTTGGTCCCTGACCCCAGTTCCTGGGCACAGAGCTCCTAAACCTCTTGGGATTTCCTGCGGAGGGTAGGAGTGTTTTTTGTTCTAATGAGTCAACGCTCGTGGGTGCCTGGATGGCTCTGGTCACCAGAAAGACCAAATTACGATCAGAAGCTTGGACCTTTCAGTCCCACCCCCATCTCTGCAGAAGGAGAGGGGCCGGAAAGCGAGTTAATGATCGATCATGCCTACATGCGGAAGCCTCCATAGAAATCCCTAAAGTATGGGGTTCCCAGAGTCTCCAGGTTGGTGAACACGTCCACGTGCCAGGAGGGTGACCCACCCCAACTCCCCGGGGACCGAAGCTCCAGTGTTCAGGACCCCTCTGGCCCTGGCCCTGTGTACTTCTCCATCTGGCCATTCACCTGTACCCTTTGTGATAGACTTTATAATAAACTAGTAAAATGAAGTGTTTCCCTGAGTTCTGTGAGCCATTAGAGCAAATTATCAAACCCAAGGAGGGGGTTGTGGGAACCCCCAATTCATAGCCAAGTCAGACAGAAGTTGTGGGCAACCTAGTGACTATCACTTGCGGTTGGCATCTGAAGTGGGGGGGGGCAGTCTTGTGGGACAGCCCTTCACCTGTGTGGTCTAATGCTCTCTTCAGGTAGGTAGTGTCAGAATTAAATCAAATGATAGGATGCCCGGCTGGTGTCCACAGGGAATTGGAGAATTGCTTGGTGTGCTCTGTGTGAGCAGAGAATCGTGCCCGGGGAAGTCATAGTACCATTACCTCCCACGCCCCAGATGGGGAAACCAAGGCCACTTGGCCAAGGTCACTAGCTAGCAGATGGCACAGTGGGATTCGAACCCAGGCCTCCAGGCCCGGAGCCACCCGCTTCATTCCTTCCCCACATTGTTTGTTAGAACATCGACTGACAGCCTGTGTGGTGGGGGCCCAACATCCATACCCCCCCACACTTGTGGGGCCCAGAACAAGAGTATAAATGGAGGCCCACACGCCATGTCTTCCAGCTGCCAAAGTGTTCAATGAGCTGGGTTCTATCCTCCGGCCTGGACACACAGACCTTTCTAATGCCCTGGAGGCCAGGTGTGAATTTAGAACTGTTGATACCTCAGAGTTTCTGGGCAGGACATGATGCCCAGGAGAGGCTGCCCAGGCCCACCTCCTGCCTTCCCGGCCCTGCAGGAGGCCTCACATACTCAAACGACACCCCCTGCACTCCTCAGCCGACTTTGGTCCCCCACAGCCGGCTCTGGGGCTCAGTGTGTGCACATCGGCTGCAAGGTCTGCTCCTCCGAGGACGAAGCAGGGACGAGGTCACTGAGGGCCTTGGGTTGAGCTCAGAGCCTTTTATGCAGGGATTTCGGGCTCCCAGAGCAGGCTCCACGGGTACCCTTGTGGGTGGCAGCACAGAGTTGGGCAGACTCTGCAGTGCAAGGCTGGGGTGGGGGCCCCCTGCCCAGTTCTAAGTACCTCCCTCTCCAAAGTGAAGGCCTCTGGACTCCAGCAGCCTGTTGTCACTTATGTTCATTAGTCGTCAGGGGTCTCTGAGATCCCGGACTAGAGTGAGGTCATGCCTATCTGATCACCCCAAACTGTCCCTCCAGCAGTGACAGCTGCCATCCTGCCATGTCCATGTCCACGTCCATCTGTGGACCCATGTGGCCCCCCAGGGCTCCCGCTGCCTGACCTCCACCCAGGCGGTGAAGGGGGGGGCGTCCTGGCGTCCTCCTGGCTGGGCCTTGGAACTGCCGATGGGTCCCCCCGGAAGTTGTGCTGGTGGGGGCCTCCAGAGATCCACGTGGCAGCCCCAGACACCCCTGCACAGCCAGCATAGCTCTCAGAGCCGGCAGGCATGAGGATGGCCCTCGAACGGGTCTCCAGGCCTGTGGCGCAGACCCTTCTGGTTGCAGGTGGCACGGCCAGCAGGTGGCACTCAGGTGCCCGCCTCCAAGGCGAAGCCCTCCGAGCAGAAGCAGCCCCGCTGCACGCTGGCAGGTGCACGGTGCGAGGAGTTCGGGCACAGGGGTCGGGGCAGGGGGGGCCCAGAAGCCATAGTAGCTGTTGGCTGGACATGCTACACCTGCAGGGAGGGGCAGGTAGACCCAGGGCCACCCCTGAAAACCCTCAGTTCCTCAACCAGAGTCAGAAAAACCTGGGAACGGCTGCAGGTTGGGGAGGAAGGCAGGGATGCGTGCTTTGTTTCTGGTTAACGCTTTCCCTCCATGTGGTTTATTAACATCGTGTCCACAGGCAATTTAAAAATGGCAGCCCATGATGAGCAACTAGGACACCTCAAGATCAAGTGCAGGGAGATGGAGTCAGAGAGAGGCTGAAAGGAGCCCTGATTCTGGCTTGAGGTTTGGGTCACCATCCCAGGGAGCAGGGCTCAGGGTCTCCCTGGGGACGAGGGGTTCCAGTCAGTTGGGGAAAGTAGCATCCTAGCCGCCCAGGGGGTGAGGTCCTCGTCAGAAGGTGAGGGGGTACCCACGGTATCCCAGGCTGGCTCACCACTCAGGCAGGTGGATGCCATGCAGGGTGCAGAGCTGGACACGGGCCCAGGCCCCACTGGCGGAGGTCGAAGAGGCAGCCTGTGTTTAGGCCATGGCGTCCTTGCACCGGTGACACTTGGCGAAGGGCTGGACCAGTTGACCAGAAGTCCCCAGAGCTGCTCCACGTGGGGCCTCTCCTGGAGGGGCTCGGGGGCCCCCAGTGTCCCGCCGGCAGCCAGGGGGGACCATGAGGACTCAGCACAGTGTCTCTGGGCCTCTCGGGTTAGGCTTTCCAAGGATGGGAAAGGACAACCAGTCCAGTGGACAGGGAGGCAGGGAACAACACAAGAAATCACAGAGTCGCCCAGAGGTGCTGTTAAAACAGACGGCCATCAGTAGACTACAGGCTTCAAGCAGAGCAACATGTACCTGGCTGGGGCCTAGGAAAAGAATCTGGAAGTGTCTGCCACACCACACTTTGGATCATGGGAAGGGGTTGGGGGGACTCAGGAGTACAGGAGTGTTTCTGTCCATTAACAACAGGCACACAGATGAGTTCCCGCCCTGCTCGGTGACGTTTGCTCCCTGATGGACTGTAGCATCAGCCGCGGGGCCAAGTGGAGGATGCGGCCCCAGGGAGACACAGATCACTGACACAGCCGCGTACTCACCGACCGGAGCTGATTTTGCTGTGGCCCCTGCGGATCCTGCAGGTGCCAGCCACCACCTCCCTACAGGACAGACACAGTCTGTCCCTGGTCATCTCAGGTGGCACAAGCAGCCACCGCCATCCCCACCAGCCTTGCTCTTCTTCTCCAGGGTAACAGGGGCCTCGATGTCATCACCGGGGTCACCGCTGAAGTTCCTGCAGAGACCCCGGGTGTGGCCCTCCTAGGGCTGCGGCGGGGTGAGGGTGGTGCTGAGCCATTGGCCCCAGCGGCCCGCAGCCGGAGCAGAGGCTGTTCCGTATACAAGCCTGCCCCCCATCCAAGCTTACAGCGGGGCGGGGTGGGGGGGATTTACCGCTTCGCCGTCCACCTAAGGAGCAGAGGAAAGGAAGGTTCAGGAGAGCAGGACCGTGTATGTTGGGTCCAGTGCTGCCTGGCACAGAGTGGGTGTTCAAATGTTCAGGTACATGTGACACAATCTTAAGTGAAGGGGCAAAGACAAAACCATCATAGTGACATTTCTCGTTTTGTCCTGCTTAGCACTCTTTCTCCTTTCTGTGGATTTCCTCGGGGAGCCAGTCCTCCAATCTTCCTCCGAGCACTTCACAGGAAGTTAACCCCACCCTCGCTTCCGGCACCTGACCCAGGCCCGGAAATCGGCTCATCCACGTGACTGCGTCAGAGATGGTCACATGACTCAGGCTGGGCCAATGAGGGGCAGCCCTGGGACCTTTCAGAATGAGGTGCTCTGTCCAGTGGCGTTGGCTAAAGTAGCCGCCGTGTTTGTGGGGCAGCATGTGCCTGAAGAGGAAGTTACCTCAGAGGAAAGTAGAGCCCAGAAATGGGTACAGATTCTGGACACTGTTTGAGCGCCTGGATCCAGCTATGCCTGAAGCTAGAGACCTGTAGACTTTTTTTTTCAGCTACTAAACCAATAAATGCCTTTCTTTCTTAAGCTGGTTGGAGAGGTGTTTCCGTTATTTTAAACTGAATGTTCTGATGGATAGAGACAGAAAAGTGAGTATAATCAGAATAGAGGAAACATGAGGAAACATTGGAGGGAACACAATGTTTCCCCGAGGGTCTGGGATTCCTCGAACTCACATGTCCCCCAAAGTGGCGTGCTTACCTGAGCCATGCCTGCTCTGTCCCCCTGGAGGTGGACCCGGTTCTTATTAAGCTGGATAGTATCTACTTGAGGGATGAGCATGATGGGGTGTTGGACCTGTTCCTTTCCCCCACTTCTACCCTGAAACAGGGCAACAAGCCAGAGGAGCCACAGGACTCAGCAAAGACGGATACAACAGGTGCCTGAGAACTCAACAGTCCTGCCATTGAAGGTGGTGATGGACAAGTGCTCAGATGCCAGAGGGGAGCGGGGGGGGGGGACACCCAAAGATGCCCCTCCCAGTCCCACACTTCTGCCCAGGCCCCCTGGAGGAGGGGGAGCAGCGCAGGGTGTAGGGGGTGGGGGCAGAATTGCTTCCCAGCCCAGGAGGCCTCCCCAGCCAGGTGGGGCCTGCCCCTGCCTCCCATGGGGCAGCTGCACTGGCAGGGGCACATGGTCGGTGACATCGAGCCCGAGCCCGTGTCACACTGGCAGCCTCCTGGCCCAGAGTCTGGCAGCTGTCAGGCAGGGCAAGCCAGCTCTGGAGGAACCCAAGTCATTTGTCACAAGCGTGTGTATTCATCACCCCAAGATCAAATTCTGTTGCCTGCTACGTCCCCAGTGCCTGGCACAGGGCAAACCTTGATGAATCATTGTTGGAAGAGTTAATGAACGTATCCAAGCCCCTCTCTGCAGCATTTGTTCAACTCTGACTGAGCATCTACTATCCACCCGGTCCCAGCCCCTGCCCGAGCTTACCCGTCCCCTCCCGGAAGCTGAGCCTCCATCATCATCTTTACCCCATGGGCATCCACCTTGATCAACCGCGCCCCAGTCACACTGACTGTGGGGCTTAGGTACCCACTGTCCACGCGCACTGTAAAGACTGGCCCCCCGGGTCCCCTCAACAGGTGCAGGACCCAGCACATAGCAGCAGGACCGCTGGGCGGTGAGGGCTGCACCCTCAAAGGTGCCATGATGGGGGTCACCTGGCACCTGCCTCTTGGGACCCCGCACCGGGCTCCAGCGAGCAGGAGGCACGGCGTTCGCCCACTGCGAGCTTGGGGGCTACAGTGACATGGCCGTCCCACTTCCTTGCACTCAAACAGCTCACGGCAGAGGGCGCTCAGCTCTCGAGCCCCTAGGGGCAGGACGTGGCCCTGCTGGGGGCAGCCACAGAAGGCCCGGGACCCCAAGCCCCACCACTGACCAGACGGCTGGTGTCCCTCACGCCGCCCTCACGACACGGGCTGCGGCAGGCCAGAGGCACCTCCTCACATGGGCAGCTTGCCTCACACAAACCAGCACGTGTCTCCCCATGGCGTTCGCAGGACACGATTGTTCTGGAGCAAGGAGAGATAGAAAGAAATCAGCACCAAGCACTGGACAATCCCTCACCCTCAGGGTCATGACCCTTCAGAGCCCCACTACTGTGTTTTCCTCAGAACCACCCCCAACACACACACACACACAGTAGGGTTGTGTCCTCTCAGACCCCAAAGCAGGGACAGGCGTTTCTGTGCAGTTCACAGCCTGTGCCACTGTACACCGCGGTCTTGGCACAGGTCCCACCCTCCTCTTTGCTATCTCCCTCCAGCTCACCGCCGAAGCTGGGACAACACCAGGTGCCCACAGAGATGTCAATAGTTTGACAAGCTCAAGCCAAGGCGGCCAGAGCCTGACAGCCAGGCTCTCATTGGCTGCATGCAGCTCCTCCACACAGCTGTCCACCAATGGGCCCACAGGGAGGGTCCAGGCCCAGGCTGCAAAGGGATCCGTGAGCTCTGAGAGCTGTGCACAGGCCTTGGGGCCTGCATACCTGGCCCTCCTGTGGGCCGGGCCGCTGGTCCATTCTGAGCGGCAGGGCCCCGCCTCCTGCCAGCTGCCCGGAGCAGCCCAGGCTCCAGCTGGCATGTTCCCAGGGGCGTCAGAGCCTCGGGCCCACACATGCCCCAGTGACAGTGACCTCCGCTTCCAGGTGCGTGTCCTGGATCCACAGTTCAAGGCCCGTGTCCATGGCCAAGTGGGCGCCTGAGTACCGGGTGTGGACGGCCAGCCCAGCCTCGGGGAGGCAGGCGGCAGAGGAAGCAGTGCCTTATTCAGCTGTGGGGACAGGATGCAGCACTGGGGTCGGGGGCCCCCGCAGGTTCAATTCTGGGGGAGGTGGAGACTCTCAGTGGGAGGCACTTCGGAGAGAAACCCGTGTGTCAGGAAGAAGGCGGTGAGGCTCGGGTAATGCGTGACAATCTGGAGAGGGAAAGGGGAAGCAGGTGGGCATCTACAGCAGAAAACACGAAAGCGCTGCCCGAGGTGGTGGGTGAAGATGGGAGAGGAGGAGGGTGGGCAGAGTCCTGGGCACCCAGTGTTTGGGGTGGGGGCAGCTGGACAGGTGGGAGGAAAACCAGGAGCATGGGGTCCTGGAAGCAGGGAGAAAGTGCTTCACGGAGGAGGGAAGGGGTGGGGTGTCTAAAGCCATGGATCGGGCCACTGGACCGGGGGAACCTCATTCCAGAGTGGTTTGGGTGGCACGAGCTTGAAGGGGGACAAAAGCCTGACCAGAGGGGTTCACAAGAATGAAAAGGGAGGGATTGGAGGCAGTGAGCACAGACAGCTCCGTGGTGGCTTTGCTGTACAGGGTTCCTGAGAAAGTGACAATAGTTGGAGGGGCTGAGGGATTGGGCATCGGGGTCTGCAAAGCCTGGCTGCCACAGACTGTGGGCTCCGCAGAGTTGTGGCCGGGCGGGGGCACCCAAGAGTTTGTATTTCACGCGAGTTCCCGGGTGCTGCCAGTGCTGCGCTCGGGGGCCCCACTTTGAGAATCACTGCTTCAGAGGAGAGAGAAAAGGTAGAGTCCCCGAGTGAGACCCAGGAGCGGACCGAGCATAGGGGTGAGGCTGAGCCAGGGGCACAGGCCACCATCCCCACAGCTGCCAGGACTCAGAGGGAGCTCCAGAGGTTCGAGAAAGGAAGTGTGAGTGGGCATCGGGGGGAGGGGGCAAGCGAGCGTCGCAGGGACTGGGGAAGGTGGGCCTTCAAGGTCGTGATCGCAGGTGTGAAGCTGGCCCAAGGGTGAGTGCGGGATAGGGGAGCCTTCTGCAGTGGGGCTGGCCTGATGAGTGGGAGGGAGGTGAGCATGCTGGCCAGGAGCAATTACAGACAGAGCCTGGAATCCGAGAGGAGAGGACACGGGGCGGCGGCGCTAGGGTCAGTGGGCCAGTGCACTGGACGGCCATGGGCTCAGCCAGTGGCTGGAGTCAGGGGGCAGCCAGAGACTGGGGGGGGCAGCCAGGAAAGTGGGGGGTTGGGGGGCAGTGGGGGTGAAGCCGAGGCCTTGGAGGGCTGCCCCTCAGGAGGAGCACGGAGAAGCCTGTGGTGAGGACCCGACCCTGGGAGGCCCCATCTGTCCTCTGTCGGCCTCAGGAGAGCCCACTGTCTGGTTCACCCTCTGCCCACCATGTGGCCCACCTGTCCGTCTGTCTCCCTGACTTCTGTCTCTCCACTGCTTCTGCTCATCTCAGTATCATTCTGGCTTTCTTTTTTTCCATAAACCTGACACTTTCTCTGTCCACCTGCCTGTCCATCTGCCTGACGGTCTGTCTTCTTGACCTTCTCTCTTTCTGTCTGCCTGTGCATCTGCCGTTTGCTCTCTGCCTGCCATGCTCTGTGACCACCCATTCTCCCACTGTCTGTCACTTCCCAGGAGCCCCTCCCTGCTCCACTCTCCAGCCCAGGCCCCGGCCTCAGTCACCCGCACAGGTCCTGTTGGGTCTCAGGATCTCACCACCCCGAGGACGCCAGGAAGCAGGGCCAGGACAAAGTGGCGCAGCTGAATCTCCGCTGCATCTCGACAGTGTGTGCAGATGGCCCTGGGGCCCAGGTGGCCGGAGGGACATGAGGGGCCCAGCCGCAGGGGAAGGGGTGTGCAGATGCCCACAGTGGCCCTGCTGGCTACGGGGATTGCTGTTCCAGAAAGAGGCCAAGAGGCAGGAACTGGGCTGCCAAGAGAGTGGGGCTGGGGGCTGGACTCCAGGTCCTGAGAGAGGAGGGCACGGGGGATCCCGACTCCTGAGTTTGCGGGGTGGAATGGGGGGCTAGGCAGGGTTCACCAGATTGGGAGCATGTCCTGCCTCACCTCTGATCTCCTCCCTCCAGGTCACTTGACTCTGCAGGGCTGAGGGGAAGGGTGTCACCAAGGGCTAGGGCCCACTCACCACAGCTGGTCCTCTTCCAGAGCCCTCGCGCCCACTTGCCAGCCCACAGCAGCCAGAGCATTGCCACAGTGGCCTCGTGCACTGGGTGGCTGCAGGGGCTGATACCCAGGGCTGAGGTGGGGGCCCCGGTGGGGGCTGAGGTGGGGCTGGGGAGCCAGTTCGAGGATCCAGCAGGCCTAGGAAGCTCCCAGAAATCCTGGTCCTCATCCGGTCTGGTCTGGCTGGGGCTGGCTGGGGCTGGGCCAGGCCTGTGGGTGGGCATGGGATAAAGTGGGGAGAGCAGCCAGATGGCTTCCAGGGCCTTCTCCACAGGCAGGGTTGCCACAGGTACCCAGAGTCCAGGAGGAGCTCCCCACTTCATCAGCAGGCTTAAACATGAGTCGAGCAATCCGCAGACAGGGAAATGGAGCTCTGCTGCCCTGAGGAGTGACGACGCAGGGGACTCTCCTTCCCTGGACCCTGCCAGCTCCCCACAGGGCGTTAGGGATGCCCTCGTAGCCTCCTGGGCCCTGAGCTGGTAGGTGCAGAGGGGGTGGTCCAGATGTGCCCTTGGGGAGTTTAAGGGACTGCAGGCCAGCCGAGGGGCCCACGGGGGGTGGCTGCAGAGAATGACGGGAGATTCTGCACTAGAAACTCATAGCTGAGCATATGGGAGCATGAGTGGGGGACATACCAACAGAAGAAGACATTGACGTGGAGCTGGAAATAAGGAACCAGCAAAGGGGGCTTATGCTGTGCACCTGTGGAGATCGGTGGGGGCTGCCCTGGCGGGAGAAGTTCTGAGTTAGGCAGGCGGGACCCCATGGTCAAAGTGGGGATCCCCAGGGCACTGCTCTGGCTTCCCAAGCCCAAGCCTTCAGCTGGTCAAACCAGGTGGGAGCGAGGAGTGCTTATACCAGGCCCTGATGTGAGTGGACCCCTCACCTTCCCCGGACTCTGAGGAATCTCTGGTTGAGGCCTCCTAGCTGCATTCCCAGAACACCCCAGCATGGGGCCCGGGGAACCCCCAGGAAGCAGTGTCCAAGCCTGGTCAGCAGGGAGGAGCTGGCACTGGAGGACCCAGGCCCTCTCCTGAGATGTTCCGGTCACAACCCTGGCTTTGTCCTCAGATGTGCCACCTCGAGTAGATTACACAGCCCCCTATGGGATGTCACACCCCACAGCCTCTCCTTCTGGCTTGCATGGGGACTAAAGCAGCATTTCCCAAAGTGTGGCTGGCTCGTGGGCTGTCAGTGCGGGAATTCTGGGAGTGCCTAGGAGGGGATGGTTATTATTTTACTCATATTTGTTTATCTGATATTTATTATTCCTTTTTTTAAAGATTTTATTTATTTGTTTGAGAAAGAGAAAGCATGAGTGGGGGAAGGGGCTTGCGCAGAGGCAGAGGGAGAAACAGACTCCCCGCTGAGCAGGGAACCTGACATGGGGCTGGATCCCAGGACCCCAGGATCATGACCCAAGCAGAAGGCAGACGCTTAACTGACTGAGCCACCCAGGCGCCCCTACTATTTGTTATTTCTATTGAAAAAAGTATTCCACTGCCACCTGAAACCTTCAGTTTTATAAAGATTACTGTTAAAGTCAAGGCTAAGTTGAGAAAAGAGAAAGACAAAAAGAAAGAGAAGCAGAAAGACATGATCTAAATAAAATAATAACACAAGCGGGACCAGTGGTATTTGTTCCTTGTCTGTCCTCCCTGCACAAGACAGCCCCATAAGGGCAGGGATTGCATCTGGTTCGTCTCCAGTCATGTCCCCAATGCTTGGAACAGTGCTTGCTTGGCACATAATAGGTGCTCAATAAATACTAGTTGAATGAATAGTAAAAATTAAGAAAACCACTCAAATGTCTGACTTGCAGCAAATAATGGAGTAACATACATGAAACTCTCAGCAGCACCCAGCACATATGAAGTGCTCAAAAATATTCACTCATGCACTTATTCTTATGAAAATTATTATTTACAAGGGCAACAAATACGCATTCTGACCAAATGCTGACTAGCTGAGCATTAAAATGAAGATATGAATTAAGATGGCGGAGGAGTAGGGGACCCCTTTTTCAGCCGATCCCCTGAGTCAAGCTGGATAGGTACCAGACCAGCCTAAACATCCATGGAATCAGCCTGAGACGCAGGAAGATACATCTGGATCTCTGCAAATGAACATCTCCAGCGCTGAGTATTGAGGTACGAAGCGGGGAGCCGTGAAACTGCACACAGATATTGGAAGATAAATGGAAGGGGGAGGGAGCCGCCGCGATCGGGCGCCGGGAAGCGGTAGCCACCTGAACGGGGGAGCAGGCGGACTCGCGGACGGACACCTGCGAGAGGGCGGACTGAGACCGGTGAGCCGGGAGCGCGCGCCACCAGACTTCTCTCGGAACTCCGGTGCGCTCACTGGAACCAGACTGAGACCGGGAGCTCCGGAGCGCAGGGGCGGCTGGCGGTGTTAGAAACTCAAAGGACAGAGACGTGCCGGCCCTGGAAGTGAGGGCTGGGACGCCGGGTGTGGGGCGCACATCCCGGGACGCTGCAGGGTTGAGCAGCACCAACAGAAACAGAGTTAAAGTGGCCAGAACATCAGTGGAGAGCGGTCTGCGATCCCTCTGTTCTGTGACAGAGGCTGGGATTCTGCCACTGCTGCTCTGACTCTCAGAAGAGGCACAGCAAACCGCCAGGGAAAGCCGCCAGAGAACAAAAGCCTGGAAATACCATCTCACAGTGTGCCCATCCCCATCCCCCCTCGCAGGGGACACGGAGACTCTACCAAATCAGCGCAGCAGGCCCCTCCCCCGGAAGGCAGGCTGAAAAATCAAGAAGCCCACATCCCTAAGGTCCCTATAAAACAAGTGTGCACTGCATGGGTCCCGGTCAATAATTTGGGCTCTGGACAACCCTGCAACCTCCCCTCATCAGAATGATGAGAAGGAGAAATCCCCCCCAGCAAGGAAAAGACAATGAGTCTGTGGCCTCTGCCACAGAACTAATGGATATGGATATAACCAAATTATCAGAAATGGAATTCAGAGTAACAATGGTCAAGACGATGTGTTGACTTGAAAAAAGTATTAACGAAAATGTTAATGAGAATATAGAATCTCTAAGGGCGGAAATGAGAGCGAATCTGGCAGAAATTAAAAATTCTATGAGCCAAATGCAGTCAAAACTAGAGGCTCTGATGGCCAGGGTGAATGAGGCAGAAGAATGTATCAGCGAATTGGAGGATGGGTTAGTAGAAGAGAAAGCTAAAATAGAATCTGGACCCAAAAAAATCCACGCTCAGGAATGTAGGTTACGGGAGATTACTGACTCAATGAAACGTTCCAATGTCAGAATCATTGACATCCCCGAGGGGGTGGAGAAAAACAGAGGTCTAGAAGAGATATTTGAACAAATTGTAGCTGAAAACGTCCCTAATCTAGCAAGGGAAACAAACATTCGTGTCCAAGAGGCAGAGAGGACCCCTCCCAAGCTCAACCACGACAAATCTACGCCACGTCACGTCATAGTGCATTTCGCAAATATTAGATCCAAGGATACAGTATTGAAAGCGGCCAGGGCAAAGAAATTTCTCACGTACCAAGGCAAAGGTATCAGAATTACGTCAGACCTGTCTACACAGACCTGGAATGAGAGAAAGGGTTGGGGGGGCATTTTTAAAGCTCTTTCAGAGAAAAACATGCAGCCAAGGATCCTCTATCCAGCAAGGCTGTCATTCAGAATGGATGGAGAAATAAAGATCTTCCAGAATGGCCAGTCATTGACCAATTTCGTAACCACAAAACCAGCCCTACAGGAGATATTAAGGGGGGTTCTATAAAAGTAAAAAGGCCCCAAGAGTGATACAGAACAGAAAGTCACAATCTTTAGAAACAAAGACTTTACTGGCAACATGGCATCATTAAAATCATATCTCTCAATAATCAGTCTCAATGTAAATGGCCTAAATGCTCCCATAAAACACCACAGGGTTCCAGATTGGATAAAAAGATATGACCCATCCATTTGCTGTCTACAAGAGACTCATTTTGAACCTAAAGATACATTCAGACTGAAAGTAAAGGGATGGAGTACCATCTTTCACGCCAATGGACCTCAAAAGAAAGCTGGGGTAGCAATTCTCATATCAGGCAGATTGGATTTTAAACTAAAGACTATAGTTAGAGACACAGAAGGGCACTATATTATTCTTAAAGGATGTATCCAACAAGTGGATATGACAATTATAAATATATATGCCCCCACCAGGGGAGCAGCAAGATATACAAGCCAACTCTTAACCAGAATAAAGAGACATATAGATAAAAATTCGTTAATGGTAGGGGACCTCAACACTCCACTATCAGCAATAGACAGAGCACTGGAGCAGAAAACCAACATAGAAACAAGAGCTTTGAATGCCATACTTGACGAGTTGGACCTCATTGATATATATAGAACACTACACCCCAGAACCAAAGAATACTCATTCTATTCTAATACCCATGGAACAGTCTCAAGAATAGACCATGTTCTGGGACACAAAACAGGTCTCAACCAATACCAAAAGACTGAAATTTTCCCCTGCATATTCTCAGACCACAACGCTCTGAAATTGGAACTCAGCCACAAGGAAAAATTTGGAAGAAACTCAAACACTTGGAGACTAAGAACCATCCTGCTCAGGAATGACTTGATAAACCAGGAAATCAAAAATCAATTTAAACAATTTATGGAGACCAACGAGAATGAAAACACAATGGTCCAAAACCTATGGGATACTGCAAAGGCAGTCCTAAGGGGGAAATACATAGCCATCCAAGCCTCACTCAAAAGAATAGAAAAATCTAAAATGCAGTTTTTATATTCTCATCTCAAGAAGCTGGAACAGCAACAGAGGGACAGGCCTAATCCACGCACGAGGAAGCAGTTGACCAAGATTAGAGCAGAAATCAATGAAGTAGAAACCAGAAGTACAGTAGAGCAGATCAACAGGACTAGAAGCTGGTTCTTTGAGAGAATCAATAAAATTGACAAACCGCTGGCAAGACTTATCCAAAAGAATAGAGAAAGGACCCAAATTAATAAATTTAATAAATAAAATTATGAATGAAAAAGGAGAGGTCAAAACCAACACCAATGAAATTGGAAGGATTATTAGAAACTTTTGTCAACAGCTATATGCCAATAAATTAAGCAATCTGGACGAGATGGAGGCCTTCCTGGAAACCTATAAACTACCAAGACTGAAACAGGAAGAAATTGATTTTTTAAACAGGCCAATTATTTATGGAGAGATTGAATCAGTGATAAACAACCTTCCAAATAACAAAACTCCAGGCCCGGACGGTTTTCCTGGGGAATTCTACCAAACATTCAAAGAAGAAATAATACCTATTCTCCTAAAGCTATTTCAAAAAATAGAAACAGAAGGAAAGCTACCAAACTCATTCTATGAGGCCAATATTACCTTGATCCCCAAACCAGGCAAAGACCCCATCAAAAAGGAGAATTACAGACCGATTTCCCTAATGAATATGGACGCCAAAATCCTCAACAAGATCCTGGCTAATAGAATCCAACAGTACATTAAAAGGATTATCCATCATGACCAAGTGGGATTCATACCTGGGATGCAAGTGTGGTTCAACATTCGCAAATCGATCAGCATGATACATCATATCAACAAGAAAAGACTCAGGAACCATATGATCCTCTCAATCGATGCAGAAAAAGCATTTGACAAAATACAGCATCCTTTCCTGATTAAAACCCTGCAGAGTGTAGGAATAGAGGGTACATTTCTCAATCTCATAAAAGCCATCTATGAAAAGCCTATAGGAAATATCATTCTCAATGGGGAAAAGCTGGAAGCCTTTCCCTTAAGATCAGGAACATGACAAGGATGCCCACTCTTGCCATTATTATTCAACATAGTACTAGAAGTCCTTGCAACAGCAATCAGACAACAAAAAGGGATAAAACGTATCCAAATCGGCAAAGAAGAAGTCAAAATGTCTCTCTTCGCAGATGACATGATACTCTATATGGAAAACCCAAAAAAAGCCACTCCCAAACTATTAGAAGTTATAGAGCAATTCAGTAATGTGGCGGGATACAAAATCAATGCTCAGAAATCACTTGCATTTCTATACACGAATAATGAGGCTGAAGAAAGAGAAATTAGGGAATCCATCCCATTTACAATAGCACCAAAAACCATACGTTACCTTGGAATTAACTTAACCAGAGACGGAAAGGATCTATATTCTAGAAACTATAAATCACTCTTGAAAGACATTGAGGAAGACACAAAAAGATGGAAAAATATTCCATACTCATGGATCGGAAGAATTAACATAGTTAAAATGTCCATGCTACCCAGAGCAATCTACACTTTCAATGCTATCCCGATCAAAATACTGATGACATTTTTCAAAGAACTGGAACAAATAGTCTTTAAATTTGTATGGAACCAGAAAAGGCCCCGAATCTCCAAGGAACTGTTGAAAAGGAAAAACAAAGCTGGGGGCATCACAATGCCAGATTTCGAGCTGTACTACAAAGCTGTGATCACAAAGACAGCATGGTACTGGCACAAAAACAGACACATAGACCAGTGGAACAGAATAGAGAACCCAGAAATGGACCCTCGGCTCTTTGGGCAACTAATCTTTGATAAAGCAGGAAAAAACATCCGGTGGGAAAAAGACAGTCTTTTCAATAAATGGTGCTGGGAAAAATTGGACAGCTACATGCAAAAGAATGAAACTTGACCACTCTCTCACACCATACACAAAAATAAACTCCAAATGGATGAAAGACCTTGATGTGAGACAGGAGTCCATCAAAATCCTAGAGGAGAACATAGGCAGCAACCTCTACGACATCGGCCAAAGCAACCTTTTTCATGACACATCTCCAAAGGCAAGAGAAACAAAAGATAAAATGAATTTGTGGGACTTCA
This sequence comes from Ursus americanus, assembly GCF_024610735.1. Taxonomy (NCBI): domain Eukaryota; kingdom Metazoa; phylum Chordata; class Mammalia; order Carnivora; family Ursidae; genus Ursus; species Ursus americanus. The sequence goes on along the minus strand of NC_142147.1, from coordinate 40,674,016 downwards.
TCAAGATAAAAAGCTTCTGCACAGCCAAGGAAACAGTCAAAAAAACTAAGAGGCAGCCCACAGAATGGGAGAATATATTTGCAAATGACACTACAGATGAAAGACTGGTATCCAAGATCTACAAAGAACTTCTCAAACTCAATACACAAGAAACAAATAAACAAATCAAAAAATGGGCAGAAGATATGAACAGACACTTTTCCAATGAAGACATACAAATCGCCAACAGACACATGAAAAAATGTTCAAAATCATTAGCCATCAGGGAAATTCAAATCAAAACCACACTAAGATACCACCTTACGCCAGTTAGAATGGCAAAAATAGACAAGGCAAGAAACAACAATTGCTGGAGAGGATGTGGAGAAAGGGGATCCCTCTTACATTGTTGGTGGGAATGCAAGTTGGTACAGCCACTCTGGAAAACAGTGTGGAGGTCCCTTAAAAAGTTAAAAATTGAGCTACCCTATGACCCAGCCATTGCACTACTGGGTATTTACCCCAAAGATACAGACGTAGTGAAGAGAAGGGCCATATGCACCCCAACGTTCATAGCAGCATTGTCCACAATAGCCAAAGCGTGGAAGGAACCGAGATGCCCTTCAACAGATGACTGGATTAAGAAGTGGTGGTCCATATACACAATGGAATATTACTCAGCTATCAGAAAAAACGAATTCTCAACATTTGCTGCAACATGGACGGCACTGGAGGAGATAATGCTAAGTGAAATAAGTCAAGCAGAGAAAGACAATTATCATATGATTTCTGTCATCTATGGAACATAAGAACTAGGAAGATCGGTAGGGGAAGAAAGGGATAAAGAAAGGGGGAGTAATCAGAAGGGGGAATGAAGCATGAGAGACTATGGAACTCTGAGAAACAAACTGAGGGCCTCAGAGGGGAGGGGAGTGGGGGAATGGGATAGGCTGGTGATGGGTAGTAAGGAGGGCACGTATCGCATGGTGCACTGGGTGTTATACGCAACTAATGAACCGTCGAACTTTACATCGGAAACCGGGGATGTACTGTATGGTGACTAACATAATATAATAAAAAAAACATTAAAATAAAAAATAATAATAAAATAAAATAAAAATATGCGCCGTGCTGAACATCACCATCCTAGGATGAACTTCTGAAACATAAAAAGAAATCTGAAAACGTATTAAATGTTTATTACTGTCACAATCTTATGACCCACCACAATTACAGCAGGCAAATCTTTCAGGTTGAACGCTTTAGTGAGGGACAAGCCCTCCACTTCGTCACGGCCAACAGGCCCCTACAGTAAATGAGTTTCTGTGGCAGTTCTGAAACACGGCCCCGAATTTCTTCAACAGACTGAAAGGTGGGGTCTGTCTCTCTCTGCTCCTCAAGTCTGGGCAGGTTTGTGATGGCTTCAACCAACGGAGTAGAGCAGAAGGGAGGCTGGGGTGTAAGAGGCAGTGTTTACAGAAACGCTCCCCGTGGAGCCTGAGACCCTTGAGAAGTGCCAATGTCCTGAGGCAGCTGTGCTAAGAGGCCGGGTGAGCTGGTAGCTGAGCCCGGCCTCTGAGCCATTCCAGCCCAGGCATCAGACATGTGAGTAAAGCACTTTCCCTACCTCTGTCTCTGTCCACCGAGTCCCTGCATCCTTCAGATCTTCGAGCCGAGGACCCCGACATCACTGAGCAGAGCCAAGCAGTCCCTGCTGCTCCCATTTGACTTTTTGAGCCGCAGAACCCACGAGCATCATAAAATGGCTGCTATTTCACACCGCTGAGTTTGAGGTGGTTTGTTGCGCAGCAACGGAACCGCTGCCCACGTGACACCGCAGAATTTAAATAGTATTACTTTTTCTGCAGAAGCGAAAATCCATTTCCTACTCACACCACTACTTGAACGTTCACGGTAATTATTTCTGATCGTCACAATCATTGTTAATCGTGCTGGCATTTTCCTTGTAAGATAATTATTGTGAAAGCCTGGATGTTTCTCCTTCTGCTTGACTGGGAGGACGCCAACTTGGGAAACACACGTGAGGCTTTGCATTCCAACTTACATCCCAAAGGCTTTTCTGTATTTGCAAGTGAAAATTCAGCTAGAAGCACTGACTGTGAATGCAAAGCCTTGCTTGTGCTCCTGATATGGTTGCATTCAGTGGGCTGAATCCTTCCGGCTTGGAGATGTGTACCAGTGACACGGAAGTTGAATTTGGAGGGTCAACTTTTCTGAAGATCAAGACCCCAGCAGAACATGACGATAACCCTGTATTGTCATCATGGTTCTAATAGTGGCTTCTTGGGGGTGGGGGGAGCACAAGGCTGGTGGGGGCAGGAGGGGAAACTGAGGCTCACAGACCCCTGGCAAACACAGGAAGCTGATAGATGACCGTTGAGTGAATCATGATCCCTCTAACTGCCTCCCTGCCTCCAAGGGAGCAATAATGGTGGCAGATACCAGAGTGGCCACCTGGTCGACCTGTTTCCGGTAGACCTGTTATTGGCTTTTAACGCACTAGGTCCCCTAGAACAGGGCCACCTCCTCTCAGGTCCCCCAGGGCAGGCCATTGCCCTCTTTTGTCCCCTGCAGAGCTGGGTCAGGTCTGCTCAGACCAGCCCTCTCCTGCCAGGGTAAGCTGTGTCCCCTTAGGCTCTCCAGGACATGGTTGTATCTGCTCGGGACCCCCACCGTGGGGCTGTGTTCTCTCAGAACCCCTGAGCTTCATAAAACACAGGCACCGTTCATTTTTCAGCTAATTCCAAAATTCTAACGAAACAAAGTGTGAGCCAAGTCTCAAATGAACATCTCAGATAGGATGGGTCGGGCCGTGCAGCCATGTGCAGACACTTGGAAAACCTGCCTGGAGCTTGAATGAGACTGGGCAGTTGTGTGTGGGGGGGGGGGTGGGGTTGGCTCCTGAAGGACAAAGCAGTGGTGGGGATCAGCCACACTAAGGGTTCGGAATCCAGGGAGTGATGCTTGGAGCATCTTCCAAACGGTCTGTTATTTGAAGGCACTTTCCTGCGTCTCTGTTTTAGGAAATTGCTTGGGTGCGTGCAGCTGAGGGGCAGCACATTATAATGTTGTCACTGGAAGTCATGGGAACCAGGCTTCCGTGAGCATTTTCCTGCAGACCAGCTGATTTTCAGCAACAAGTGGACTATTAGGGCAGAAAAATGCTTAATTTCTCCCAGTTCAGGGGCAGCAGCACCCCCTGGTGGCAAACACAGGAAACACCACCCCCACCCCCGTGGCCATCAAGCCTCTATGAGATCTGCAGATACTCTAGAGAACAGAGTGGGTCCCAGGGGAAGCTGGTACCCAACCTCCAGCCCAGATAAAGGAAGGGGCAGGGGTCTCAGGCTCTACTCACGGGGTCTAGCACTCCTGTCTCCACCCTACAGAGCCTGGTTTCTTGTGTTGGCCTATGGTGAATGTCTTTTTCCCCCCAGTGGGCATCTACATCCCTTTTTTTTTTTTAGAAAAAACACTCCATATTCCTTTGGGGAACCCCCTACACTGAAGTCATATAGTTCTTGAGGGTCAACCCCCTGACTCCATGCATCACGTGAACAGTGATTTGATGAGGGATGAGCATATGACCCAAAACTGTCCAGTGAGAGCCAGGCCTGGGCCTTTCTTGCTATAGCTATTGGGAGAAAAGCATTTCCTTTCCACTGGGGCTGCTAAGTGGTCCATGGCATATCAGCCTAGCGTTTGGGTGGGTGGGAGACATCTCTGTCTCTGGTTGTAGGGGCGTAGGGGAGGCTTCTTGCAAATAAAGCTTTTCTCTATACAAAACCAGACTTTGGAGAGGAAATGAGGCAGTTCTGATGAAAAATATTTGAGCAGCTGGATCCAGCAGAACCTGAAGCCGCTTGCTCCAGGGCATTTTCAGTTAAGTGAACCAATTAATTTTTTTTTCTCTTAAGCCAGTGGGAATTGGAGGATAATGCTCCTTGCCTGATTTGTGCCAGTCCCTAATTTCTCTCTTCCCTCCCCGACAAACGTCCTCATTGCTGTTTACACTTGCAAACTCAGAGGCCATGTTAATCAAAACCATCTTTATTATTTAAAGAGCATCCTGTCATCACGGGCATCTAGATGGGGGTCCCCAGATGGCAGAACAATATTTACATGGGGGTCAGGAGGGTGAGGCTCGGGTGGTCCCAGGGCTGAGTGGGCCCGCCACTGTGGAAGAGAGGAGCCTGGAGGAAGGGTATCCTTGGACCTGTGGGCTCAGCCCAAGAAGAAAAACGTCCCATTCCGGGCCCAGGGTGAACCCCAGCAGGTGGGGCTGGAGCCACGTGGGTGAACTTGGGCCCTGGAGGCGTGCGCATCAAGGAGAAGCCACAGGTCAGAGCTGGGTCACCATGCCGCTGGCTTCGGAGTGAGTCTGGAGAAAGACAACTGGGGGCTTCTGAGGTCTGAGAGGCTTCCCCAGTCCCACAGCTAACCTCCCCTCCGCACAAGCCCTTGGAAATCCATCTGTCCCCTAGGGCACCATTTCTAGCCTGAGCACAGGTTTCCAGAAAACCCCTGCCTCCTCCCCTTTCCCCATTAAGAGTCCCAAACCCTCTCGCCCTCTGGCTCCCATCTGGGCCCGACGTTCACCTTTATGGCCTGGAAGATCCACTCCCGGAAGTCACTGACTTTGGTGTAGACACCTGGCTTCTGGGCCAGGGCACAGCCAGTGCCCCAGCTCACAATGCCACACAGCCGCCAACGAGGCGTCCGAGAGATGCTGTCCTCACACACGAAGGGGCCACCACTGTCACCCTGGTGGGAGAGGGGAGGCCTGGCTGGAGGCCAAGAGGTCATCCGGGAGGCCCTCTTGGGTAGCTAGGGGCTGTGGTCACAGAGCTCTGGCCCTGAGATAGGGAGCCCAGCCACCTACAGCCCTGTGTTCCCATCCCTGGAGTGGCAGGGGCTCGGGGCCGCCCCACCCAGTCCCTCACCTGGCAGGCATCAATGCCGCCCTCAGGGTAGCCGGCACAGAACATCTTGGGCTTGATCTGGTTCGCGTAGAAGTCGGGGCCGTTGCAGACCTCATTGCTGATTATGGGGACTCGGGCCTCTTGGAGTACCCCAGCCTGTTGGCCTGGGGGTGTGCGGGCAAGGCTGGCAGAGGCTGGGGAATGGGCGCAGCCCCCTTCCCTCCTGCTGTCCCCCCCCCCCCCCAGGCTCTTCAGCGGCCCTGGGCCCCAGGACCAAGAAGCATTTGCCTTTCCAGCCAGATTGCCTTTCCCCAGCCCAGCTCCGTCTCCCTCACGGCGGCTCTGCAGGCAGAAGACGGGACTCACCGTAGTACTGTGTGTTGCCCCAGCCAGTTACGGTACAGATCTTGCCGTCCACCAGGGCCTGGCCGGCGGCTGGGAGGCACACGGGCTGGATGTATTCTGTGAGAGAGACCAGGCGGTCCAGCCTCTGCTGGCCTGGCCCGCCTGGAACAAAGCCTCTGTCCAGTGGCCTCAAGGGTCCCGGCACACCCTCTCCTCTGCTCTTTTCAAATAACCACAGCAGGAGCTGCTGTCCCCTGAGAGCGCACCAGGCACTAGATGACTTCCTGCCTCGGTTCCTCCCAATTCCTGGCAGTCCAGAGAGCAAGGGGCTACTATTAGCCCTTTACAGAGGAGGGAGATGAAGCCGAGTCACTTGTCCAAGGTCTCGTAACGGGGCAATAACAGAGCTAGAATTTGAACCCAGGTTGGCCTGGTTCCCAAGCCCGCGTACTTAACCGTGGCCCACAGGCCACCCCCCGCCTAGAAGGCACCCTTGGGAGAAATAGAAAAATGCATCCCTGTCTTTAGATACTTGACTCCCATCTGCCAGAAGATCATTGTAATAGATACACAGGCCTACACCAACAACAGTGGCGCCCCTAAGATGTGACGTCCTTGTGCAGTGCACAACCCACACCACAGTCCTGGCAGCTCTGTCTACTGCCTGCCTGCTGGCGACTTCATGGGCCTAAGCGTCAGAGCTCTCAGATATAAAATGGACAGGATAATTGTTCCCCTCAGAAGTTGTGGTGAGAAACTGGTGACGCCCTGAGCAGCACACTTGGCAAATAGGAAATGCTCCCATAACTAGTAATAGTAATAAACAACAACAACAGCAATGACTGTTTGTGTTAACTGAGTGCTCACTGTGTGCTGGCATTGCTCTAAGCTCTTTACTCAGATTACCTTTCTTTTTTAAAGACTTCATTAATTTATTTGAGAGAAAGCAAGAGAGAGCAAGCTTGAGCCGGAGGGGGAGCAGAGGGAGAAGCAGGCTCCCTTCTCAGCGGGGAGCCTGACATGAGGCTCCATCCCAGGACCCCAGGATCATGACCTGAGCTAAAGGCAAATGCTTAACTGACTGAGCACCCAGACACCCCTCATATTACCCTTTTAATCGTCTTGATAACCCTAAGAAGTCATTTAATGGATCAGGGAAACTGAGGCACGGAGAGGTGAAGCCAAGATCACATAGCTGGTAAGCACCTGAATCTGATTCCAAACCCTGTGCTCTTACCTCCTCAGCCATGTGTCTCCTGGCCAAGCGGCTCCCACCCCATCCTCCTGTCCTTCCATGGACCCTTCTCTATTTCACGATTTGTAACCCTCCCTAAAGACAAGGGTTTGTTTCACTTTAAAGAAAAATGTGTATCATCCCCTTTGATGGAAAACCAGGAACACAGAAAATAACCATAAAAAGAAGTAGAATGCAAGCTACAGAACAGTCCCGGCAGCAAAGCCAGGGGGTTACACACAGATTCCCATGCCAGGCGGCCTTGACCCAAACCTCTGCCATTTTCCAGCCTCGGGACTTTGGAGCCACATTTACCTTCTCTGCGTGGGGACCTCCTCCATGTGGGAAAACAGGATCCTAAGAGGATCCACCCTCCCAGGGCTGCTGTGGGAGCTAAATGCGTGCAGGCTCCCCAGCCTGCTGAGAACAGGGCCCGGCACACAGGAGGTGAAGTGCGAGTGTTGGCGCTATGACATCATCACCGGGATAGTATTTAATTCTACTATTTCATTAACGTTCTCCTGTTGCCTGCCAAAGGCTCGTCATCATCCACGACTGTGACTTCATCAGCATTGTTTTTATTAATACTGTTGTCACGCTGTGGCCTGCTGAGAGCTGGCTCTCAGTCCACCGCCCTGCGGTGGAAAAGCCCTGAAGACATCCTAGCCCCCAAGGGAGTCTTTCTCCCAGAGAACAAGGAAATGCTCCTGAAAACTGCGGAGGGAATAACTTCTAATTCCCTCTCGGTTTCATTCATAGATTTTAAAAGCTTTCTTCATTTCCGCTAACTGTATTTTTTGGTAACAGCTTTTCCGAGACATAATCCACACACCATACAGTTCACTCCCTTCGAGCAGACAAGTCAATGGCTTTTAGGGGGCTTGCAGAGAGGGTTTAGTGGCACGCCTGGTGACAGGAAGATGCCCCCATTGCCACCATCGATTTGGGAACATTTGATCACCCCCCAAAAGAAATCCTGTATTCGCTCCATGTCACCTCCCAATCTCCCTGTCCCCCTCCTCGCCCCTACCTCATACCACCGCTACCCCCTGGCAGCCACTAATCTACTTTCTCTCTCTCCAGCTCTGCCTTTTCTGGACATTTCATATAACTGGAATCATATAGTGGCCTCTTGTGTCTGACGTCTTTGCTCAGCACAATGTTTTCAGGGTGATCCATTGCGTATCATGCGTCAGTGCTCCAAAACTCCTTCTTATGGCCACATATCACTCTCTTTATGGATCTACCGCATTCTGTCTATCCACTTGTCAAATAAACATCGGGGCTGCTTCTATCTTTTGACTGTCGTGAATAGAGCTGCCGTGAACAGCTGTGTCTAAGATTTTGTGTGCACCCGTTTTCCTTTCCTCTGGGCACGTAGCCCGGGGTGGAACTGCTGGGGCAAATGCTAACTCCATGTTTAACTCCCCTCGAGATCGTTTTCCCTATCACCATGGATTCCTATGGCTCTGTCCTCTGTCCTCCCGGCCTCTGGCGTCCCCAGGCCAAGGCTCAGCCCCCAGGCTTACCTGTGAGGGGCAGGGCACTGGACAGGTGGACCAGGGCGATATCATTGCTGTTTTCCTCACTGTTGGGGTCTCGAAAGGGGAGATAGCCCCCGTGGTAGACTACTGCCTGCACCCCCAGCTGCAGGCCATGGGGTGAGACCTGGGCCACAGCGCCAGCAAACACTCGCCATCGAGACAGAACCCGGTTCCGCCTACCGGGGAATAGGAGAGGAGGGTGGCAGCGTCCCCAGGCGCAGCCTCTCTCACCTCGCCTTTCCCCTGCCTCTCCCGCTCAGGGCTGTGGGGGACACTCACTCAGGGAAGCAGTGGGCTGCTGTCAGCACCCAGTCTCCGGAGAGCAGGGACCCTCCACAGAGGTGTGCTCCATCGTAACGAAGACTGACTTGCCACGGCCACCTGCCCAGGCTGGTGTCTTGGCCTCCCACGATGCGGTCCACAGGTAGCTTCCTACGGCCACAATCTGCAGGAGAGGCAGAGTCAGGGGCAACAGGGGGGCCTGGAAACTTCAGGACACAGCCCTATCCTTAGGGACCTATAGGAACATGGCCCTGCTTTGGGGGACTAAGGGGACATGGACCTGTCACCCTGGGGGAGTCAGAGGACACAGCTCCATCCTCATAGGATCTAACAAGATATGGCCGGGGGTGGGGGGTGTCTGATGGGAGGAGACCCTGACCTGAGGGCTCTGCAGGAACATGGGCCCACCCTAGGGAAGTGAGGAGACACATAGTCCCATCCCTGGGACCCTATGGGGACATGGTGATACCACCCTGGGAGAGGACACACAGAGCTCTGCCCTTGTAGGGTAAGAGGATTTGGCGGGTGTGTGTGTTTGGAGAGGGGATCTGATGGGACATGGCCCTGCCCTGGAGGGTCTCAGGGAGAAGGTTCCGAGTTTCAGGGTCTCACCTTGGCAGACAGTAGCCAGGAAACGGCCCCTGGGACAGTCACTGTGACAGAAAGACAGGGGCAGAGACAGAAACAAAAGGGGAGGCCAGTTAAGACAGGAGAAAGGGCCCCCGAGGGTGGGCAGGCTGGCGCCCCGGCCCCACGGCCCTCCTCACCACACGGAGATGACCTCGAGCAGCCTCTGGGCCAGCGGCAGCCTCCCCTCGTCCACGCAGAAGAAGCCCGACGTGCCGTTGGCGCCCGCTGTCCGCACGTCCAGCTCCGAGTGGCCCAGGGCCCTGGGCAGGCAGGGGTCAGGCCTGCTCCTCCCACCCCGCCCCTCGCCACCAGTACCCGCCACCCCCAGGGCTGCCCAGTACCTGAGGAAGCCCATCTCCTCGCAGCCCAGGCCCGCCACCCTGGCGTTGGAGCGCGAGGAGCACAGCAGCCGCCATGTGCCCTCTGTGTCGTCGAACACCATGAGCCGGGCATCGGCCGGGCTGACCTGTACTGCAGGGCGACAGAATAGCCGCCTGGGTCACCTCCCCACCGCGCCCCCCGGCCCAGCCCCGAGGAGCTCCAGGTCTGAGTCTCTGTGGGAGCTGACAGGAGCTTGGGGTGCACCTGTGGGCGGGGAACCCCGGGGACCTTGCTGTCACCTCCTTGCTGCCTAAGCTGGCTGCGCAGGCACCGCACGTCTGGACCTTCACTCGGACATCAGATGTCAGGGAAGAGGGAAGTGGTTTCAACCACGTTCCCGAGACAATGGCCTGTGAGGCTGGAGCTGCTGGGGGCCGTCTTTGCCCCCATGTGGGGAAAAATAAGCCAGCGTGGAGGAAAGCCAAGAGATGTCTGCCCCTTGATGGAGCCAGGCCTGAAAGACCCCCAGAACTGTTGGATAATAAGTGAATCGTTTCCCTTTTTGTTTAACCAGTTTTCTTATTTTCTCCTTTTGTCTTCTGCCACCCGAAGGCCCTTGACTAACACTTCAGATGGCCAAAATATTTAGATACCCTATAGTCTTCTAAAAAGGAAGGAAGAAAGAAAGAAAAGGAAAGGAAAAGGAAAGGAAAAAAGAAAGAAAAGAAAGGAAAAGAAAAGAAAAGAAAAGAAAAGAAAAGAAAAGAAAAGAAAAGAAAAGAAAAGAGAGAGCCATCTTTTTTTGCAGGACTTGTCCGAGCCTTGAATATACTAAAATGCAATTCTCCAAGCTGAGCATGTGGTATTCATTCATTCATTCATTCACTGACTCACTCAATTCATTCATTCACCTGATAACAAGCATTAACTAGATGTCTACTCCATACCCAGCCCTGTAGGGGGTGATGCTGGAGGCATAAAGATGACCAAGACAGCCCTGGGCAGTGCCCTCACCAAGCCAAAATCTAGGATTGGGGGAGATAGACAGCCATAAAAAAGTCACTCAACCAAACACATCATCACCAACTGCGAGAAGAGGTGGGGTAGAGATACAGGAAGGCTAGAGAGAACGTGCGAAGGAATCCTTGTGTCTGGGGCTGGTTGTGTTAAGAACTGACCGTCCTCTTAGCCCCTCCCGGGCTACTCCCCACGCATGGCCAGAGGACCCGCTTCCACACCTAAGCCAGTCACAGCCCTCAGGCGTATTTATTTCCATTTACCACTCAGGATGTGCTAGGCTCTATTTTGGGCAATGAAACAAATTGCCACAACTATAAGCAAATCAGAGAAAAGCCCTGCTCTGTGGAGCTCCAGGACCAGCAGGTGAGATGGGTAAGGAAAGGGACAAGTAAGCAAAATAGATGGTGTGTCACAAAATAAGGAGCCAGGGAGACAAATGTAGCTTGACTGAGGCAGGGGCATCCTGGCGCCTGGGGAGAACTTGCCATTTCCCACAGGCGGGCAGGGAAAGCTTCGCGGAGAAGATGGGGTGTGAACATAGATCTGAAGGAGGGGAGAGAGTCGTGAAGGGAGGTGAGGGAACAGAGAACTAGGCCGCAGGAACTTCAAGTGCAGAGATCCCCCCCTGGAGGGGCGGGGGTGGGGGAGGAACGGCAAGGAGGCTGGAGCAGAGTGAGCAAGGGGCAGAGAGCTGGGAGGTAGGCCAGGTCCGCGGAGGACTTTGCTTCTCCCAGGAGGGAGGTGCAGCCAGGGGAGGCTCTGAGCCAGCAGCGCCCGGACCAGACTCAGGGGTTCACAGGCTCCCTCTGGCTGCGGGCCAGGGGCAGACTGCAGGGGGCGCCACAGGAGCAGGGAGCCCAGGGAGGGAGTCCAGGCTGGGGAAGATGGAGGCCAGGCCCGGGCTGGGAGAGTGGGGGAGAAGAGTTTAGATTCTGGAGAGATTTTGTGGGTCAAGCCAACAGGGTTTGCTCACAGACTGGATGTGGCTGTGAAGGAGAGAGAGGGGTCAAGGACAACTCCGAGGTGTTTGGGCTGAGCTGCAGAAGCACGATGCAGCCGCCGTTGACCAGGATGGAACAGGGGGCAGGGGGAGCAGGTCTGGGGAAAGCCCAGCTGTGACGCCCGTGGTCCTATTCTCCTGACCCTACTGCACTGTTGGCGCCCCAGAGCACCTTCTAGAAAACCAGATCTGGGGCAAACTCAATTTGGCCTCACCCAAGCTGAGGGGTCTTCCCCTAGCCCCCTGATCCCAACAAGGGAGACAGGCGTTCTAGACCCAGTTCTAGAGAACTCCGTCTGCTGAGAACCTGTGTGTGCCCAGCACTGTGTTCCCCCTGCCCACCAACCGCAGGGCCTCGCCACACCACCCCAAGGCCACAAAGATCACCCCCGTTCTGATCAGAGGAGGAGGCTGAAGCTGGGAGAGGCGAGGTGCCTCACCCAGGTGAGTGAGCAGCAGAGACTTGCATTCAGGCCCACACGACTCCAAACCCCCAGCTCTGCATGTTGCCCCAGACAAGCTTTTCCAGTGACTTCCTTACCCACAGCTGGCACTGATTGCTTCCTAGCTGCCTTGCCTTAATCGCGGCCTCCTGCTCTGAGGTGGGGGCAGGCGAGGCCTGGCGCCTCTGCTGATGGCGCCCACCACCCCGAGTTCCAAGACCCAGACTTGGGGTTTGAAACACCAGCTGGGGGTGAAGAGCTTCCAAATGGTCCAGATAGCGTGAGGTTTTAGGGAAAAAGGGATCGCTGTATGGATAGGTGTTGGGGGGGGGGATATCAAATGCCCCCTCCAATTATTTTTAAAGCCACGTTCTGTGCCACTGTTTCTCACTTTTCAGCTCTTTATTCTTGTTGGCATTATTTGCAAAAAAAAAAAAAATGTGTCTGGGTCATCTGGTTTTGCTTACTGAATTGTCTGATATATTTAGAGGTGTGAAAATCCCAGAAAAATTAGGTGGGGATATAGCTTTGGGGTTGTTTTCATTTGTTTTGCAATTTCCCACCATTTTTGGAAAACCCAAGTATAACTGAAGGGCAGGAGGGCTGGCGTTGGCCGGAGCAAGGTCTGAATCACGGCCTAGTTGCTTTCCAGCTGGAGGCCAAAGACAAGTTAGTTCATCTCGGCAACTTGTCTCGTGCATGTTCATTAGGTGAAGACTTCCTGAGCACCCACTACGTGCAGGACACCGTCTGCGGCAGCAAACACAGTGCCCCTGCCCTCCTGAAAGTCCCCGGAGGTCAAGTGTGAGGAGAATTTTACCCCACGCAACAGGCATGGCCGCGGGGTGGAGGGAGCATGGGGCCCTGGGGGTGCAGGAATGCCTGAAGGTGAGACCCAAAAGCCACATATACCAAGTGGCTCAGAGCCAAGCACCGCATCATCTCTCCTGGTCCCCCGTGCCCACCCTCCTGCAGCTTATGGCTAAGGAGGCTGGGACTCAGAACAAGACTGGTATGAGGCCCCAGAGCTCAGTGGAACCCAGAAACTACTTCTAAGTGTGAGTGGCAAGAGGTGATGAGCCAAGACTGTGGGGCCAGGAGGGTCCTTCAAGGGCATGAGAACAGCCCATAGACTGGACCCTGGAGAGTGCCAGAAGCAGCGCGAGGTGAAGGCGGAAGAGGGGTCTGCCCCCTAAGAGCCGGGATCCTGCAGGGGGTTGAGATTTTAGCTCAGTGGCATTGAGAGCTACGGAGTGGCTTCTGGGACATGATCCCTCTGGCCTGCCACTTCTTCAGTGTGTGGTCTTGGGCAAGTCGGTTCACTCCACTGGGACTCAGTGTCCCCCATCTGCAAAAGGGGGGGCGACGATAACAGGTCCAAGGTTACAGTGCGGGTGCGGCAGATGGTAGCCATGCCTACGGTGAATAGCTTGGCGGTTTCTCGAGAAACAGCAGGGTGTCGTGGTTCTGCATAGAGCGGATTTCGGCTGCCTGGGTTCAGATCCCAGAGTGGCCGCTTCCTAGCTCTGAAAGTGCAGCCAGCCACCGGGCCTTTCTGCATCTCGGGCTCCCCATATTAAAATGGGCTTTTGTGAGGGTTTAATGAATTGAAACCATAAAGCCCTGAGGCCTACGCCTGGCCCCTGTAAATGCTCGCTAAGTGCTGGGATGGTGACCAGTGCTGACGTAGGCTTTCTCTGTCCGGATTTTCATTTCTCTTAGCATGAGCTGAGTCCTTTATGGAATTAGATGAGGCTCCTGGGAGTGAAAAATACATCCCATCACCCAACTTCCCCTTTCTTCCTGCTGCACGGGCCTACGGAATGGCAGCTGGGGGCTGGCACCCAGAAAATTCACCCATTCATTCCACATTTAGTTTCCACATCTATTACTAGTGTGGCCGTTCGTTCTCAGCTGTCTGCAGACACAGCTCTGCTGGGCCGTCTGAGAGCTATTCCTGGCCTCACCATCTCCCAGCTGTGTGTCCTCTCTGGTCTCACTTTCCACATCTGTAAATGGGGATCACAGAAGTAGCACCCCCCTCCCCCACCTGGAGAACAAGAAGGGGTCTCTGAATTCATACAGCGCCTCGCAAGTGGGCTCTGACCATGCCTCCTAGTAAAGAAACATATTTTTACATTTTACCATGTAGCCCTGAACTTGTGCTTTCTGGAGCAAATCACTGCATTGCTCTGAGTCTCAGTTTCCCCATCTGTAAAATGGAGACAATAACAGCACGGCTCTTAGGGAACCAAAATGAAAGATTCACAAAACTTTTCCGTGCTGAGAGAGATGAGCTGTGGTCTTTACTATTCTAATCTCCTTCGTGCTTTTTAAAATGTGGTTTTCAACTCCCTAATTTGATTTCATGAGGCACTAACGGGTAAGGTATATAGAGTTCGGAAAACACGAGACAAGGTGAAGCACGTAGAACGGCAGCCGATCCGCAGCAGGTGCTCAGTACGAGGGTGCAGGTACTACTCGCATCTCTGCGCATGCTCACGCAGTCACTCAGAAATCCTTTCTTGAGCTCGCACCAGGTTCCCTCCGGGGCTCCCCCGAGGGTCCCGGCCTGCTTTACTCACCCGGATACAGCGGCTCCTGGTCACTCTTGAGTAGAAAGGTCGCTGCAGAGAAGGCAGAGGTGAGGGCAGTCAGGAAGAGGGCTGCGGGGGTGGGCAGGGGGGGAGAGGCACAGGGGCCACTCACCAATGGCCCAGGACGCTGCCCCGATGCCTGTCAGGAGCAGCAGGGTCCCTGCCGTAAGAGCTGCCACCTTGGGTCCGGAACAGCATGGCACAGTCCGGCCACCTGCAACAGACACCACGCGGGGACCGCTGCCAGGCCTGTCCTCGTCACCAAGGCAGGGTCTGGGCACTGGGCCAGCTCTGCCCTGCCCCCCAGGGCTAACAGCACGCCGGAGCCTGCCATGCCCTGGACCTGGTTTCTCAGGGCCCGCCCTCCCCTACAGTGGGGCCGACCAGGTGTCCCGCTCCCCCAGGCTTCCAGCTGGGAAGGGGCGTGGCCGGGTCCGCAGCCACCCTCCCCCTCCCTCCCCGCAGGCACTCCTGGCACTCCTGGCACTTCTGGCATTTGCGGGCTCTCTCCTCCCCAGTGACGCTGCACTTTGCAACTCCTTTTCTTGAACCTCTCACTTCTGCTCACTCTCTCAGAGGTTCTTGGAGCTTCTTGGGGGCTGCGACCCCTGACCTCAGCCCTCTTGGCAGCTCAATCCCCTGCTGTTTGGCACGTTCTCACTGCTCCATCCCTCTCTGCTGTCCCAGCCCCTCTGTCCCCGGGCATTCCCCCCAAACCAGACCTCTCCCTCAGGACCCAGCTCCAAGGTCAAATATGCCCCTGAAGATTAAGAACCTAAGTTTGAAAAGCTGCCAGCCTCACTTAATAAAAAAAAGAAGACTTACCCTTCCTGACCCGGGACCTTGGGCAGGTGACCTCACCTCTTTGAACCTCAGCTTTCTTTTCTGTTTAATGGGCATCCACCCAGCACTCACCTCTAAAAACAATACTTAAAATTTCTCTTACATCATAGTAGCCAAACTCATATCACAGGCTTATTCTCCCAAGCACTGTCCTCGTTTTGGGGGAGGATTCCCATTTTTCGGACAGGGAACAGTAAGGCTCAGAGAAGTGGAGTGACATGCACGCGGGGACTCAGCCCGCAGGAGGCAGTGTGGAGTCCCGGACCCCAGGGCACATGGGGTGCTGGGGCCCAAGCGTATAAGCACGAAGCTGTGCTCCCTCTTGCCACGCCTGGCAAAGAGCAAATTCTCAACAAATGCTTTTACGTCATTAGAGCTGTGTGCTTCTGGCCAATACCCTTCACCTCTCTGGGCCTTAGTTTTCTCCTTGGTAAAAAGGAGCTTTGTTCATTCACCGTCCTACTGACTATCCACTCTCCTGACACCATTCTAGGCTCTGAAGATACATCCCAAGACAGATGAGATGCTGGCTCTCGTGGGGCTCACATTCTCATATGTGTAAGGTTGAGGGGAAAACATAAACAAGTAAACAAACTTGATCATTCCCAGATTGTGACAAAGTCTATGAAGAAAATAATGCGGTCGGGGCAGCAGGTGGCTTCTGTGGGGTGATGAGGGAAGGCTTCCCCAAGAAGTGACCTTTGAGCTGAGACCTGAAGGCTGAAACCAGCCATGCAGAGATCTCAAGGAAGAGCGGTGTGGGCAGAGGGAACAGCATAGGCAAAGGCCTTGAGGCAAGAATACGCATTATCTGTTCGAGAGAGAGACCACTGATACGGCCAGGATGACATGAGTTTGGGGAAGGCAGGGACCTAGGCTGGGACCGGCTAGGGAGGCCGGGTGGCCTAACAGGAAAGGGATTTTTATTCCCAGTGCAACAGGGGCCCTGGGGATTAAAAGCCAACCCCTTTGCTAGGGATTGTGGGAGGGCCAATGATGTTGGGGTCCCAGGAGGCTTCAGCTGGGCCTGGCGTGCCCCTGGGCCTGACTGCCCCTGGCCTCTGCAGGGCATTGGCAGGGTGGCAGGAGTCCCAGCTCCCCCACCTGTATCGCGGTCCTACAGCTGGTGGGCACAGGGCCAGACCAGCACCCAGAATGGAGCAGGGCATAGTCCGGGATCTTCCTGGGACGGCCATTGTCTGGGTGTCTTAAGAATTTGAGAGCCCAGGGGCGCCTGGGTGGCTCAGTCGTTAAGCGTCTGCCTTTGGCTCAAGGCGTGATCCTGGCGCTTTGGGATCAAGCCCCACATCAGGCTCCTCCACTGGGAGCCTGCTTCTTCCTCTCCTACTCCCCCTGCCTGTGTTCCCTCTCTCACTGGCTGTCTCTTTCTCTGTCAAATAAATAAATAAAATCTTTAAAAAAAAAAAAAAAGAATTTGAGAGCCCAGCAGTTCACGCCAGGGCAAGAGAAAACAAATACACCCTCCCTCCAAAGAGGCCACAGGGGGCCAGGCCAGCCCTGGCCTCCAGCCCGCCCGCCCGCCAGCTCTGTCCCCAGCCATCTTCCTGGTTCCGGTGGGAGGTCTTGGCTCCTGCAGCCATTAGGCCAGTCCTGGTCCTTTTGTTTTCAGGGGTGCCTGTCAGGGCTTTGGGCCACTCCGAGTTCAGCCCAGAGGCTTTGGTGTGTCTGCCGGGGTGTATGGCATTGCCACTCCGTGTCTCTTCAGGTGAGAAGGACTTTCTTCCATGCCCTCTGAGTCAGGGGGCTTCAGGCAGCCCTAAAGCAGGTGCCCCTGGTAGGACAGGAAGTGTCCTCGCTCTGGGTCCTCCAAGTGTGAGGGGCACACTCACTGCACGTCTTTCCTGAGGCAGGAAGTGTCCTCACGCCGGGTGTGAGGCAGCAGCATTGCCGGAATTCCTGGCTTCTCCCTGAGGTGCTGCTCTCTGCTCCTCAAGGATGCTAAGGGCCCCCTCGCCTTTGGTCTTCTGTCCCCACCATCTGGCTGCTAAACTCTCACAGGTGACATCTTTGGCTCCTTGTCTCTGAAACTCCGCCCAGTCAGCAGCTTGTGTCTCAGCCCTCAGCGTCCCCAACTCCAACTTCCCGAATGAAAGTCTCTCCTTTGGCCTTTGGGACACCGTACGCGTCTGATTTTCCTGCCACTTCTCCAGAGGGGCCTTCTCCATCTCCTGACCCTCTTCCCACTCCCGGAAACCTGGCGTTCATAGGGTGGGATGTGGCCTCCCTCTCATGCTCCCTGCTCCCAAGTCTGTCTCACACACCTCCACAGCCTCAGTTTCCCGCTTCTGTCCTGCAGCCTCATAGATGCCTCCCCCTGGGATCCTCTAGGTCCTTCACAACCCCCAGGTCCCATACTGGCCTCAACACCCCCCCCCCCCCAGACCTCAGGTTCCATCTCAGAGGCCCCATCCTCAGGACCGTCCCTCATCTGCAGGACGCCTCCCTCCCCCACATAGCTTGCCTGCCCCATAGCCTGCAGACCTTCTGAAGATGTCCTGTCCACCCTCTTATTCCCTGCACCCAGCCCCACCCAAGCTGGGGGCTCAGCCTCCCCTCTGGTCCAGCCTCCACATGGAAGCTTGAGGATCGTCCTAAACACCAAATCCACCCTGTCCCTTTGTTACCTAGAACCTTCCATGACTCCCCATTGTTGCCCAAGACAGAGTCTAAGTCCCTCAGCCCCGTGATACCAGCCTTTCTAGGATATAAGCATGGCCGTCAGAGATCTGGGAGTTGAACCTATGCTTCCCCGAATTCCCAGACAGCCTTATGGGTCATTACCAGACCCCTGACAGAGCTTCCAACAAGCACCCACAGAACTTGTAAAAACCCAAGTCAGAAGGGAAACACAGAATGACTACTAGCGCCATCTTGTGGAGAGACCCAGCACCGCCGAGGCATCAGCCGGCCCTTCACCAAAAATAGTCCTGGGAGACCTGCTTCCGGCTTGCTCGCCTCATCACTCTCCCGGCACAACTTCCGACATGACCTCCTCCGGAAATACCCGAATTCTCTACGTGCCACTGTACACCCGGCAGCTCATCAGCCCCTGCCTCGATCCATGCTCTTCCCTCTGCCAGGCACCCCCTACCTATTCCCGACTCACCCAGAGCCAACCCAGCAGGTATCACCTCCTCCAATTCTAAGTCCCCAGAGAGCACCAAGAACCTTGCCTGGGGCACACTTCCAAGTTAACACAACTGTCTCAGACTCGTGCGCCCTCACAGCCCTGGCCTAGGCCTGGCCTGCACCTTCCTTACAGCCTAGCACCAGCTGTTAATAAGGAAGGTATCATTACCATCATCCCCAGTTTGCTGATGAGGAAAGGAGGCCCAGAGAGGTGCAGTCACCTACCCTGGGTCACCCAGCAAGTAAGCACAGCACCAGAACCTTTCGGCATCTGGGTCCAGCTTTGACTACCGGCTCCAGGTCCGACAGCAGGGCTCCGCTACCCTGGAGCCCACTCAGCTCTCTCTGTCCCCAGACCATCTCTGGCCATCCTTCCGGACATGATCTGCTTTTCTCCCTGGTTCATTCGCGCATGGGCCTGGCCCCTGGAGACTCCTTTCAGTCAGCTCCAGGAGGAAAATCGTCCCTAAGGGTCCGGGCTCTGCCAGCCACCTGCTCAGCAAGGGCACAGTGCCCCCCTCCTGAGCCACCGGGAGCCTGGGTTTGCTCTGGGCCCTAGCCGCATGGTTTGGGACTTGATTTGCTAACTGCTGAGAGCCCAAGAGTCCAGTGATCCGCACTGCTCATTTCAGCCAACACAATCAGCACCCCCTGACTCTCATGCCGTTGAAATCCTCACACCACCCTGTGAAAGGTGCATTCACCCCAGCTCCACTTCACAGATGAACACTGAGGCCCAGAGAGGGTAAGCCGCTTGCCCAGGGCTTCCCAGCTCGAAAGTGCTACCATCTGGAACTGAACGCCCGCTAGCCTGCTCCCAGGAAGAAGAGAGGGAGCCAGGCCCCGCTGGAAAGGGCAGGAAGGAAAGACTGGCCCCTGCTCCAGCCCCTCCAGCTACCTCCCAAGTGTGGTGGAGGTCGAGAGGGAGGCAGGCTGTTTGGAGCCCCCCAGGGCCTGCCAAGAGCCCCTCAGGGCCAGCCACTCAGGCAGGCGCTCGCTCCCATCATTCCTGGAGAGGTTTCTCTGCTCTACCTCCCCTCTTCATCCATCCCTGCCGAGTCCAAAGTCCTCCCTCTGCTCTTTTGCCCACAGTGCGAAGAGGTGGGAGGAATGTCTAGAATTGGTGGGGGTCTTGGGTCCCTGGGACACCAAGCTGGCTGGCCTCAGTCATGACAGGTCTGGTTCACGGCGTGTGTCTCACGCGCTACGCCCCGCACTGGTACCTTGTGTGGGTTCCGTGCTCCCGGCAACCCTTGGGGGTAGCTAGGCAGGTAGCCTTAGGATTCCTGCTTGACCCGGGGGGTGGGGTGGGGGGCGAAATGGAACCCAGAGAAATGACGTCACTTGTACAAGAGCACACGGCTAAAAAGTGGCGGAACAGATTCGAATACAGGCCTGTGCGTTCAGCCCCAGAGTCTGTGTCTGTACCCTGGATAGCTGGTCTTCCCCTTAGCTCCAAGTAGGGGCATGTCCAGGGTTAGCTGAGAAATCACTGGGGTGTGAGGGGAAACTGAGGCAAGGAGCCGGGAAGGTAATATGGGGTAGCAGGAAGGCAGGTGGTGGCACAGCCCCACAGAAAATTTGGTTAATAGTTAATCAAGTGGAAGAGACTTCAGAAGGGGGTGGGGATGGGCCCAGGAGGGGTGCCAGAGAGAGGGGGCTCTGAGGGGGCAGAGGGCTGGGAGCAGAGCACAGAGGGAGGGGCGCCAGGCAGAGCCAAAGTCAGGACTCAAGGAACAGGGACTCACCCTCCTTCTCCGCCATGTCACGGCCTCTTGTTAATGATTCCCCGGCTGACCTCCTGGGCCGGGGTGGGACCTGTGGGGAGATGAACAGAGAGGCAGGGCCTGGGGGAGCCGAGCCCAGCCCCAGTGCCCCCAGTCCCAGGCGCCCATCCAGGGAGGCTGGACGGACTGGGCCCTGGCCAGAGCACGCCGTGATCACGGACGCAGATCAGGCTGGGTTCAAGGATGGGGTCAGTGTCTGACCAGCAACCAGGGGACACCTGGATTTGCAGGATTGGGGGCCCCTCGCCTGGGTCTGGGGGAGGAGGGGACCAAGGGTCCGAACTCCTGGCTCTGAGGGAGTAGAGAGACCTGAGGGCCTGAACTCCTAGGTCCTGCGGAAAGAGGGATTTGGGGGCTCAGAACTCCTGGGTATGTGGGAGGAGGGGTGTAGGGACCCAGACTCCTGGGTCTGAGGGAAGAGGAGACCCAGGGCCCCATCTCTGAGTCTGAGCAAGAGGTGGCTGGAGCTCCGAGGTCCTTGGAGAGACGCCTGAGAGCCCACTCTTGGGGTCCCCGGGAACCCCACTGTTGGGAGGTGGACATTAGGTAGTGTGGGGATGGGGGCACCCATGCCCTGGGCCTGGAACGGAGGGCCCCGGTGCTTACCCTGGGGTCCGGCAGGTGGGGGCGGACTTGAGAGATAGTGCCCTCTTCGGGTCAGTCTCCAGGCCTGGGCAGGAGCATGGTGGCCCCGCAGCAGCGGTGGCCCCGAGGCAGAGGCAGCGGCGTGGGGCCTGCTAGGCCTGGCTGCCTCACCTGAGGAGGAGGGGGCTGGGCCGAAGGCGGGGGAAGGGGCGGGGAGGGGCAGGGCAAAGGGATTGGCAGCGCGGGAGGCCACCTGGCTGGTGGGGCAGGGTTTGCAAGGGCTGGCCCTGGCTGGGGGCCAGCCCAACTCGGAGGGGGCCCAGGTGCGCCAGTCTGAGGGGAGGTGGGAGCAGGGACAGGTTTGGCCTGAAGGCAGGGGCTTTGGGCAGACAGAGCACGCTGGGGCGGGGCAGGGTGCTTACAAGGTCTGAAGGGTGGGCCTTTGAATTGGAGGGAACCAGATAGAGGGCCCCAGCTGCCCCAAGCCCACCCTGCTCCGGCCACTTCTCCTGCCTCTGGCCCAGCCCCTGCCTTACCCCCACCTGGCCCCAGCTCAGGCCTAATTCCCTCCCTATGCACCCCTGCCCCTTCTAGCCGCCCACTCCCCCCCCCCCCCCCCCCCCCCCGCCTGAACCCAGGCCTACCACTGCCCCCTGCCATTTCCTGTCCCCATGTTCAGCTCCTGAACAAAGCAGTCCTGGTCCCTGCCCCAGCCCTGGCCCCAGACCCCTCCCTCCCCCAACTCCCGCCCCAGCCCTGCCCCAGACCCCTCCCCCCAGCTGCCTTCCTACAAGTCACGGGGGCTGGTTTGCTTTGGCAGCCTCTCTGCTGCCTGCAGCCGTGACCTCTGGAGCCTGGAAGTCCTACACCAGGGGGGGTAAGGGGGATGGGGGGCTTGGCCCGGAAAAGGCAGCACCGAGTGCTGAGGTCCAGGCCAAGTGGCCGGAAGTGTCCACAGGCAGATACACACTGTCCCGCCAGCAGCCAAGAGTGATCCACGTCAGACCCCAGGGCCAGATAAACACCCAGACACACAAGGGTCACCATCAGCCACCTGCTAGGGGACAGCCATGCACCCAAACACAGACCGCAGCTGCTCCCCCCACACGCTCGCCCCACGCAGGGCCACAGCCTCCCACAAGGGGTCATGCTGGGGGGGGGGGCGCTGGTGATGCCAGCCCCTAATCTCTCTCTTCCTCTCCCTCCCTTGGATCTTGCTCTCCTTCCCTCGCCCCTCCCCAGCTCCCACCACAGCAGAGAGCACCCTGCTAGGAACACAGCAAACCGCCAAGACTGCCGTCCCCTCTCTTCCCTCCCATGGCACTGTCCCTTCGCTGCGGCCCCCGTGACTCCTCTCTGGCCCCCTCCCACCCTCCCATACCACTCATGGGCCCCGCTGAGCTAATGCCTCCCCCAGGCCCCACTAACCAAGTGCTAAGTGGCCGCACCTGAGACTCACCCACCTGTCCTTCCCCATCCTTTTCCCTGAATGTGCACAGAGGGCAGGTCCCTGGGAAAACGGAGGCTTTTGGATTTGGGGGGGGGGGGTGTAGAGGGTGACGGGGCTCACGAGAGAGACTAGGAATCAAGTCCAAGAATCTTTATTTCATGAACAAAACTACTTGTGTGAAGAGAGAAGAGGCTGAATGGGCCTTTCTAAGTGGCCACAGTCCAAGGCTGGTGAGAGAGGGCAGGGTTGGGCTGGGGCAAGAGTGCATCACAGGGAGAGAAGACCCCAGGTCCAGCCAGAGGAAGGAGGGGAAATGTCGCTGGGGGTCGGTCGGAGTGGGTCCCAGAACCCCCTGCCCCAAACTGTGCCGGCCCATCACCACCCCCGCTGGGCGGGGGAGGGGGGCAGGGAGGGGCTGGGCCCCAGTAGTGTGCATCGGAAGCGGCCAAATGTGTGCAAATCAGCAAGAAGGAGGGGTGCGGAGCCGCTGCCCCCACCTCACCGCCCCCCCTCCTAAACAGGCAGCAGAAGCAGGGGTGGGGGCAGCGGCAGTATTGCTTTACCCATCATGCATGGCGTGGGTGGGCGATGGGGCAGGAGGACGTAGGCTGGATTGGGGGTGTGAGCCAAGCCCCCTGCCCCCTCCCACCCTGGCGGCTCCGTTGGCAGGACTCTGAGGCTCGTGGAGGCCCAGGAATGGCCAACCCCCATTGGGGGTAGGCTGTGCCCAGATGTTCCCCATTAGGGCTGGCTCTTCCTTGAGGTGGGGCCCAGGGCCTAAAGGTGAGGGAGAGACAGGTATCAGGGACCTACTGGGCTGACACCGCCCGGGCACTCCAGCCCCTTGCCCACCCACCTACCTTACCGGGGCTATTCGGCCACCTGGACACCCGTACAGTTCTCTTTGCTTTCTGAGGTGATGGCCAGGTATTCCGAGCTGTGGGGGCAAAGGCCAGTGTACAGTGACCCCCGTCATCAGTCTGGCCCACCCCCGGGGAAACTGAGGAGGGTTGGGGTCTCTGCCCCAGGTGCACAGGGTTCTGGAGTTAGAGAGAGGCGGGGACCTCTAGGGGACCTCTAGAGAGGCTGGACATCTAGGGATCCACAGGAAGTCCAGGCTGGGGCCTGGAGTCCTGAGTCTGAGGGAGAAGGGGACCCGGGGGCGGTCAGACTCTGGGTCCTGACCCTACCCATCCATGACAACAGACGTAGCCCTCTGGCAAGCCCGGGTGCCTGGGTCGCCTGACCCCCTCCCCACTGGCGCCACTCACGCATTCTCTTGTGCGGCGGCCTCCGCGGCCGCGGCGATCTTCCTGTAGCAGTAGACCATCTCGGCCACGAGCCATATGGTCAACACCACGATGAGCACGTACATCATGATCTCCGACACGATAGACGCCATGTCTCTGTTGGCTGCAAGGGCCAGGCAGGGTCAGGCGGCCCTGGGCCCAGGGCCAAGTGACCTGGCCTCCCTGCGCCTGGTCTGCAAATGGGACCAGGCTCCTTCCCTAGAGTCATTGTTGTCACTGTGATTCTCTTTTTGTTTTAACGTAGACGCCACACCCAGCGTGGAGCCCAACTCGGGGCTTGAACTCACGACCCTGAGATCAAGACCTGAGCTGAGATCAAGGGTGAGACGCTGACTGAGCCACCCAGGCACCCTGTTACTCTTGATTCTTAATAACCAGCCTCCAGTGGGCATTGGGATCCCCCACAACCTGCCTCCCCCTGCGGCCGGAGGGGGGCATCTATAATTCACGGGGCTGTAGGTGCCCGACAGCTGCAGCTCTGCAACCAGAAGGCTCAGGTTCGGATCCCGACTCTGCCGCTTGCCAGCTGTGTAACCTTGGCAAGTGACTCACCCTCTCTGGGTTTGAGCTTCTCCATCTATGAAAAGCTGATAATCACAATATCTCCTTCCTGGGAGTGTTGTAAAAATGAAAGACGCTTCAAAAGTCCTTAGGATAGTCCTGGATATATAGGTAGCACTCAATACCTGTTTACTCTTATTAATTTTATTACTACTATTATTATGGGAGTGATACAGCATAGTAGTTAAGAGCAGGGGCTCTGGGGGCCAGATTCGAATCCTGACTGCCTCTTATTAGCTGTGTGACTTTAGGCAAATGATTCCACCTCTCTGAGCCTCCATTCTGCCTCTGTAAACTGGCGATGACAATACTCATGCCTTCTCCCAGGGTCACTGGGAAGAGAAAGCAAGTAAATATCCGTGACACGTGTGGACGGGCTCGCAGTCGGCACTGCCTAAGTATTGGCTATTCACTGACATTTTCTGGAAAAGTTCTGTCCTTTCCACGGCGTTGGCTCTTGCCATTGCCAGCTTCCTTTCACGGAGCCTAAATTTAAACTGTGAAGGGGATGTGCTCAGCCAGGGGACCAGAGGCGAAGGCCATTGTGACATCCTCAGCCGGATTTCACAGGTGTCCGCCCCGTACTCCTAGGCCTCTCCTTCCGGGTGGCCAGGATCTCATTTTCCCCCACTGTCCTCACATGGTCTTTCCTCCTGTCAGTAGGCACTGTCTGCTGCTCCGCCCTGTGCAGATGGCAACGAGGCTTTCTGGGCCAGAGTGAGGGAGGGCGCGGGGCTGGATGTTTCTCCCTGCCTCTCTGCCAGGAGGATCTGGGGAGAGGGCTCCACGCGTTATTCGTTCATTCAGGGGCTAGGAAGGCGTCCCATACGGTGAATGCGTGCTTTCAGCCAGGCTCCATACTAACTTCTTCATGTGAGCATCTCCCTGAGTCTCTGAAACACCCCAAGGACACAGAGCGTTCTGGCTTCCCGCGTCAGCTGACCTCAGGAAGCACACTGAGTTGGATATATGTTGGATAAAGCTGCTCCCTGCTCCTGGAACTCAGTGCTCAAATGGATGTAGGTCATGTGGTATCTCCCGCTCTCCCAGTCACATCAGGACAGTGACTGGCACGGCTCTGTAGCCCAGGACACTGAGACTCAGAAAGGGGATGGCGCTGGGCAAGGAAACGCAGCCAGGATTGGACTCGGAGCCAGGATTCAACCCCAAGTGTAACTGACTGCAGCCTCTGAGCTCTTCCCTGCTCTGGAAACTACCACAGCCAAAGAAACACTTGGTAAAGGGCACTGTATGCCCAACGTAGTCTCTACCAAGCCACCCAGACATCTCGGGAGGTGGGCTTGTCATCCCTCCACTTCACATATGAGGAACTGAGGCAGAGCGGTCATACAGAGGGTCACAGGCACCTTCTCTGGGGAGAACTTTGATATCTTCAAAAACCCCCAAATCTTCTAAAAGCTGGCAGCCCCTGGATCTGAAGCCCCAGCCTGCCCCTCAGCAGACCAGATTTCTCACGAGGCTCAGATGCTGCTTTCCCAGACGTTCTCCACCCATACTGGGTAGAGCCGAAATAGAAGTAGCCCTCCTGTCCCCATTTGCCAGCTCCACTCCTGCTGGGGGACCCCAGGGGCTTCTACCGTCTTCCACAGCCCGGCCAGCTCAGTAAACGTCTCACCACCAACACCCCCTGGCCCTCCTTTGGAAGTGACTCCATTCATTCCTTGAGATTATTACCAGGAGGCATTCTAGGCTGATGGGTGATGTTGAGAATGCAGAAAGACAGTGGATTATATTTAAAAAAAAGAAAAAAGAAAAAAAGAATATGGTATGGCCGGCAATGCTAAGGGTACAATAATACCACGGGTAATCAAAGAAATACTGTGGTGTGATGAGTAATGTTAAAAATACTACAGTATGCTGGCTGATGAGGAATACAGTAGAACAAGTAAAACTTTAAACTACTACGATATGATTAATCTAAAATACTGTCGCATGGTGGGTAATGTTAAAAATACTCAGTATGATGGACTATGGTAAAAATACCGTTATATGTTTGGTAATGTTAAATAGGATAGTATAGAGTAACGTAAAATACCGTACTATGGTGGATAAAAAAAACCCCACTAGAGTATGTTGGATACTCCCGTAGACTCTGGGGAGACAACATAAAGAGCTCTGCCTTTGGTCAATGTGAAGAACACAGGCTCTGGGAGGTAGTCGAATATGGTAGATCATGTTTAAAAGAGGCTCTGCTGGGTCCTGGGCGTGCTTGAGCCCAGCCTCTGTCCCGCAGAGGAGGACAGCACTGTGGGCAAGGGCCGAGCCTCGGGAGCCACAGGACGGAAGGAACGTGGGAGCCTCCCTGCTCTCCTGACCCCTCGCCTCCGCACTGATGTCGAGAGACAGGATTGACACAGATTTCGCGGAAGCCCCAGTATTTGGGGGCGTTTCTTGTTACAGCCACTCCCATGGGCGGGGCTCCGTCGTCTGCATCTGTGGGTGGCCGCCCACCCAGCATCGTGACCTACACCAAAGAGGAGCTCAGACGCGTCTCCTGCACTGAATCCTGCTGGTTCACTTTGATAACAAACGTAAAAATGCTAATTATCAAAAGAAACCCACAGGCTCTGGCTGACAGCAGAGTGTAGTGAATCACGCCAAGAACAGAAACGGCAGTCACACATGCTTGGCTGGGTTCAAATCCAGGTCCCAGCTCTGTGCTCTCGGCCACGCAATCTTACCTCCCTGAGCCTGGGTTTTCCCACCTGTAAAGTGGGGATAGTAGCGGCCCCTAGCCAGGAGGGTGGGTGGGGAGGTTCAGTGAGGGTCTGCACCCCTTTTGCGGAAAGGAAGGACAATGCCCGTTGCCGTGATGGTGCGCGTGCGCTGTGGGCCCCACGGGACGTACTTGCCATAGCTCTGTGGTAGCTCAAGTTCTGGGATAGCTTCCTGACTCTAAGCCAAGGGGCCCTCGGGCCCTGGAAAATTCCAATTTACACCCGTTGGAAGATGGTTCAGAGAAAGGATCCAAGGCAGCTGGAGCCAAAATGATGAAATGTCCCCAAAACGCCTTAGATCCTTGCTGTTTGGTGCGGCCCCACACCTGCAGCACTGGCTTTGCTGAGAGCTTGTCGGAAACGTAGCCGTGGCCCCACCCGGAGTCTGCTGAGTCAGGGTCTGCCCTTAGCAAGACTCCCAGGACGCTCAGGAGCACAGTGGAATTTGAGGAGCTCTGCTCTAGGGGACACACTCTTATACCCCCCCCACCCCGTGACAAAGGGAGGAGGGGCTGAGGCTACCGGAGTCATCCCCACCATGTGTCAGGCTGACCCCCAGCCCGCCGCTCAAGCCTCACATGGCCGAGAGGTGGATACCATCATCACCGTGTTTCCCATGGGACAGCCCTTCCTCAGAGACAGGAAAGCACCCTCGGGGCGTCCCACAGCACAGGTGGCAGAGAACTTTCAGGGGAGGGGTCTGCTGGGGCCTCGCTGAGGGTCGAAAGGAAAGGGAAGCCAGAGCTGGGACTGGGGAAGGAGGTTCAGCTCCCCCCGCTGCCGTGGGCGTTTGCCTGGCCCGGGCGTGGAGCCAGCCTGTCCCCTACCTGCCATCTGTCCCACCATCTGGCTGCCAGTGGGCAACAGGGGTGAGGGGCAGGTGGGGCCAGACTCACCTTTGTCCACCACCTCAAGGTGGATCTTTTTGACGACGCTGGTGTTGTGCTCGTAGTTCTCAAAGAAGAGCAGGCGGTAGACGTGGCACTCGTAGTCGCCTGAGTGGTTGTAGGTGACGTTGGTGATGAAGATGGACAGGTCCTGCAGGTCCTTGGTGCCCCGGCTGCCGTTCCACACCACGCGGCCCTCGAAACGTTCATCTTCCTCCAGCTGCAGCACCTCGTTCTCATAGCGCAGGATCTGGGGGGCAGCCGGGCCGGTCACCACCTGCGCCCCCCCAACCGGCCTCCCACCCAGACTATTCTGTCCCTTGCCCTGACACTCAGGGACACAGTAAACACACACGTGGGCACCATGACCTCAGGCAGGGAGGGCACAGGGGGGCGAGGATCGTGCCCTGGCCTGCCCCCAACCCTGACTGTGTCACTGGCCCTAACCCACGCACACACGCACACTCACACATGTATTCCTCAGGCACCCCCCCTCCACCCCCGAGCCCCCATTCGGCCTTCCTGGCTTTCATTCTCACCAGGCACACTCCTCAGCCAGGGACGGAAGAGGCCCATCTCCGCCCCGGGCAGACCCCAGTGCTCCAGGAGGCCCTACGAGTTTATGGTGCCCCTTATGCGTAGTTCCGAATACATATAACGTACAGGGGGGCAGAAGAGTCATCTTCCACGATGACTACCTGAGACGTCCTTGCTGGTACTAAACCTTTGTGCCAAACGCGTGCCAGGGGCAACACCTGGATCAACCTTCACCCAAGCCTACGAGCTAAAGACCATCGCCACCCCATCTTTACAGAGGAGTAAACTGAGGCTTGGAGAGGCCCAGCACCTCGCCCAAGGCCACCAGCTGGTCAGGGTGGAGCTGGAATTTGAATCCAGGTCATCACGAATAGCACATTATCGGAAACAAAGAAACAACCCTCCCGCAGGCCGCCTGCCGCCCTGGCTGACACAGAGGCCCGCCACCCGGCACCTGTGCCCCGTCCCCCACCTTGACAAACTCCTCCGTCCCCTTCTGGCGGAAGGTCCACTCTGTGAAGGTCTCAGCGGTGGTCTCGCTGCGGCGCTTGCAGGAGATGCACAGAATTTTGAAGGTCATCCCGTACACGGCCTCGGTCTCTGAGTCCACCTCCACACAGCCCCCCCAGGCTGAGGACACTGCAGGGACAGCAGGCTCAGGTGGAGCGGGGGCGCCCATCGACCCGGGCAATACCACCCCGGGCTTACTACTGGCCGTGGCTCTTGGAAACCATCTGTTTCCCCTCGATAGTGATTACAAATGGACACAACCAGACACTCAGCCTGGCCCTGCCGCTTGCTGTGTGCCCTTCGCAAGTCCCTCATCACCTCTGGCCTCAGTTTGCTTCTGTGAGGCGAGGGAAACGGTCATCTCTGCTTTGAGGGGTTGCTGGGCAGACTCCACAAGTGAGGTAAGGCCCCAGCAGGGGGCCTGCCATGCAGGAAGCCCCCCCAGACAACATAGGGCTGTCACTGTGGGCACTCAGAGTCCTTGCTCTGTACCCCAGTAGACACCCATGTACCCCTTCTTAAGAAGTCCCCTTGCCCATGGTACTGCAGCATTTAGGTGGTGGGACTAGACAGAATTCCAGATGTGTTAGAAGTTCAAGGTGGCAGAGTCATTTCCCCCTTGACTACTCTGCAAAACCAGCCAGCCCCAGAGAATGGGTTGGGAGAAGGCAAGGCCTCAGAGGGGTGGGTGGGCACTGGAACCAGGGCAGCCCCACACTCCAGCCCAGCTCTCCAGTCACCTACCCCCTACGCAGCTTCTGTGGCCCCTGTCCTCCCACCCCAGGCGCATCAGCTCCAGACCGCTCTCCCCCACCTCCTATCAGCTTCTGGAAACTCACTGAGCTCTTTGCAGCCTCAGGGACTTTGCACCCCCGCTGGATTCCAGTCCCCTTGGGTGCCTCCTCCATATTCTTACCTGCCACCCCCTTCCCAGGCCCAGTGCTCACCAGCTAATGCTGTGCCTCTCCTGCTCCAGCTCTGGGTCTGTTTCCTTGTCCCCGAGTCTCTTCTCTCCCTCTTTGAATCTTGGGAACTCCTTGTCCTCCTCCGCTGCTCTAACTCCTTGAGCACCTCTGTGTCTGTCTCCCCTACTTTATATCTCTTAGGGAGTCTCTCTGAAGGGCCCACCACTTTGCGTGCTCTTTCCAGGCTCAGACGGCCTCTCCCGATCTCTCTCTCCACCTTTCCCTGTCTCTTTTAAACTCCATCTCTCCCAGTGTCTACCTGTGTCTCCATCTCTCCCGCCTCTCTCAAGTTTGTCTCTCCAGCGCTCCGATTTCTAACTCGCTTCTCGGCCTCTCTCTGGCACACTCTACAACCCTCTCCATCTCCTTCTCCCCGTTACTCCCGATTCCCAGTCTCGGCGGAGCACTCGGGAGTACTCCGAGTCGCTGCGCCTCTCGCGCCTTCCCTTGCGTCCCCATCTCTCCCTATCTCTCGGTCTCCCCCGTCCCAGTCTCCGGGCGCCGCCTTCCCCCACCCCCTCCCGCGGCTGTGGGTGTCACATTGCAGCCTGCGGGGCTCCGGGAGCAGCTGACTCCGCGTTTCCTCGCCCCGGCTGGGTGCCCGCAGCCGCCGAGCTGTGCCAGCCCGGCCCCCGCCCGCGCTCGCCCACCCGCACCTCCACCGCCCTCCCCCGCCCCGCTCCCCGCGCTCACAACTTCGGAAGCGCACTTAGCCCAGCCCGGGAGTGGGCCGGGGGCGGCCCTCGCCCCGCCGTCCCGGGTCCCGCGCGCGCACCCCGCCGCCGGGCCACGGCCCGGCTGTGCCGCCCCCCCCCCCGCCGCGCCCCCCCAACCCGCGCACTCACCCAGTGCCGCGCCGACCACCAAGGCCAGCAGTGTCCCCATGGCTGCGCTGCGCCCCCCTCCCGGGCCGCCGGTATTAATAGCGGGGCAAGAGGCAGCGGGCCCGGGCGGCGGTTAGAATGTCCCCGGGAGCGCGCGGGCGCAGCAGCTGCGGCTCTGAGACCGGCGAGGGGGGGCGGAGGGGGGGCGCGGCCCCCCCGCTCCGGTTACCGCCGGGGGCCCAGCCCCGGGGCCCGGAGTCCGGGCATCCCCGCCGCGCGGGCGGCGGCCGCTGCTCGGGCTGCTGCGCTGGCGCGCGCAGCCGGGCGCATTCGCCAAGTGCACCGACCCCGGCCCGGCTCCGGCTCTGGCGCGCTGGGGCGCGGGCCGCGATCTCCTGCGCACTGCAGCGGCGGCGGCGGCGGCGGCGGCGGCGGCGGAGGCCTGGGGAAGGAGGAGGGAGCGGGAGGGGGCGGGATGAATCACCGCGGGGGGAGGGCGCGGCCGCCCAGCCTTTGCCGCAGCGGCCCGGGAGGCGCCCGCTGCACCGGCCTCTCCGGGTGGCGCAGGGACCGCGGCTTCTGGGCAAGGGCGGATGGCCTGGGTGTCCCCGACCCCTCCCGACTCTGGGGACCCCCAGCATTTGAGTCTGGGAAAGGTCACCCCCAGAGTCACGGAAGGGCTTAGAGAGCGTTTGGGGGGCGGGCAGGGCTTCCGACTTCAATTTATGGAGGTCATTCTCATGGGAGAGAGGGGGACTCAGCTGGGACCTCCAAGTGACCTCCTCTTCAGATTCCTGACATCCGGGCCTGGAGGTCACTGTGCTGGTACCCAAGCGGGCATGAGGTGGTGTCAGACTAGGGCCACCAAGAATACTTCAGCCTCCACCCAAGCAGGAGGGGCACGCTGGAGATAAACCAGAGACGCTGCTCTGGGGGTCTGGGGGTACCATGTTTCAGGAGGACGGTCCTTGGTCTCTGATGTTACCACGGCCCCCAACCACCTCCACTCTCCAGGCCCCTACCTCTGTTCCCAGTGCAACAAACTTCTTCCTGCCTCAGGACCTTTGCCCTCTTTGCTCTTCCCTCTGCCTGGACCACTCTTCCCCCTGGTAACCAAAAGGCTCGCTCCCTCTTCTCCCACAGCTCTTGGCTCCAATGTCACCTTCATCAGGTCTTCTGTCCATTCCCAGGAAACTGCCTCCCCTGTCCCTTACTTGACCGACTTTACTCATTTCATTTTTTTCAACCACGGTTGCCACTACCTGACATTATACTCTTCCTTTATATAGATCTTCCTTCCACTGCCTGTCCTTCCAACCCTGGAACGTAAGATGTCCCCAGGTGAGGACACTGTCCCATGCACCACTGTGTTCCCAGCACCTGGAACTGTGCCTGGCACATTATAGGTGCTCAATAAATATTCATCATGTGAATAAATGCCAATGCTAGAGCCCTTCTGATATGCTGGTTCCATTTCTACCCCCCCAACATTGGCAGCAAGTTCTATTGTTATCCCCATGTTACAAAAGAAGAAACTGAGGCTGAGAGCACCTCACTCCCTTGCCTAGGGTCACGTAGCTGGCCTCAGGTGGATCTTGAATCCTGCCCCAGCAATGCTGGGTGGACAGGTTGGGGCTGTGGGCTCTGGGCTGTCAGGAGCAGGGTGGGAGTGAGACTTCTGGCTGGCTGCTTAGGTCCCGGCCTCCAGTTTTGGGTGCAGTGAAGTTCCAGAATCCCCCTGACCCAGTCCCGCTGAGCAAGAGGAACCAGGGTGTGGGGCAGGCTTGGGGCAGAGGAACAGGAAGCCAAGGACACTGGACACCTTTGTGGTCTGGGCCTCTGGGCCAACACCTCCTGGGCTGTGAAATCGCCCTGCAGAAAATAACTCTCTTGCTGTACCGAGCCCTCCCCCTAGCAGCAGGTGACAGGCAGAGGCAGTGAGGACAGGCTTTAGGCACTGGGCAAGGGTACCTACTTGCAGCCCTACAAGCTGGTGTTCACTGAGCACCTACTGTGGGCTCGGTGCTGTTCTAAGCACTTCCCTAATTTTAACTGTAATTCTTCCTACAGGGTGGGCTTTATCACTCTTCCCCATTAACAGGTATGGGAAACAGAGGCCCAGAGTGGGTAACTTGCCATGATCACAGAGCTAGAGGAGAGGCTGGCTCTGTCCTTTGTCACTTGTGGTCCCTCCCACCTCCATCCAACCCCTCCCTCCAGTCCTCTTGTCCCAAGCCATCAATTTAAGAAGTTTCTTACAGCCTGACCGTGACATGTCAAAGGTCTCTCCTTATCTCTCACTCACTCTGGTACCAGAACAGCGTTGAGTGAGACAGACCTGGGTTCTATATGGACCAGAGACTTGGCCTCTAAGCCCCTTTCCTCATTGGCAAGACAGGGGTCCAGACGGCCTCAACCTGGACAGGCCACTGTAGGGCCCTGCAGGGGACAGGACGTTGTACCTAAGTGTGGAGACACCAGGGACAGGCCTGCAGTCCTTGTCTTCACGCAGAGTGGCTTTAGACTGTACCAATCTCCCTCCCCCCATCTCACGGAGTCACCGTGAGACTTCAAGGGTCACCAGACCTTGGCACCGAGCCTCGTCCACACCTGGTGCTTACTGCAGGAGTTACTTTTCTCTCCCCCCAGTTTTTCCATGATGAGAGTAACATCAGTTGAATACTTACTCAGCACCTGGCCCTGTTACGAGGAGCCACGTTTATTACCGCATCTTTTGTAACAGTGGCTCGCAAAGTGGGGTCCTGGGAGCTTGCTGGAAGTGCAGGCTCTCAGCCCACCCCAGAGCTGCTGACTCAGAAACTCAGGGGTGGGGTGGGGTCTGGCAGTCTGTTTTCCAACAAACCCTCCAGGAGATTCTGATGCAGCTCAGACTGGAGAACTATTCACTTCTAAGAACCCTGGGAGACAGGTGCCACTCGTATGCCCATTGTGCAGTAGGGGAAACCAAAACTCAGAGGGGCTGACCCGGGTTACATGACTGCTAAGGATCAGCGGTAGGATTTGAAACCAGGGCTCCAGGCAGCCGAGTCTGCCCTCACAGCCCCCGCACTGGACCCTGATGATGCAAAGCTTGTGGGAGACGGTGAAGAGTTGCAGATCGTATAGTGACTCGGGGCCCCAAAAATGGACAGTCCCCCTTCCGGCGCAACGGGAGGCCCCCGCCCACTCCCAGAGACCCTGTAGGCACAGCCACAGCCGTTTCCAACCCTTTATTGGGGCTCTCAATTGGCCCCAAATAAATATAATACATTAAACCCAGAGCTGAGGGAATCGTGCACCCCAGAGGCACCCCCCACCACCCCAGCTGGGCAAAATAAGTTAGCGGGGGGCCTGCCGAAGGCCAGGCCAGCTCCCTGGCCGGGCAGGCGACGGCAGCTGGACTCGCACACGCTGGTCTAAAGTGCATCTCGGTTCTGTGGTCCCCGTGTCTGTGTGGCCTCTGGCTGGGCCACTGGGAGGGGTGGGCGGGAGGCTCCCGGCGCTCACACCGTGCCAGCAGTGGCCGCCGAGGCTCTGTGTCCATCTGTCCATTAGGGGGGTCGGCCATGTGGCTGGGTGCCCTCAGGAGAAGCTGTCGTCAGGCCGTGGCTGGGAGTCGAAGGGAGGGTCTGAGACAGTGATGCCTCGATGCAGCTTCTCCAGCGAGAACTTCATCTGGCAGGAAGAAGTGGACAGGGTGGGAAGTGAGTGCTGGTAGGGGTTCCCGCCACTGAGGAACTGGGGAGGGTCCAGAGAGGCCCCGTCCCCTGCCAAGGTCACCCCGTGACAACAGCGGAGCAGGACTGCACCCGGTTTAACTTCGAAGATGCTGCAGATGGAAGGGGCCCTGATGGCCCTGGCTCCGGTCCCAGCCCTGCTTCTTACTGGGTGCTCTTAGGCGAGCCCCTTACCTGTCCCAGGCCCCCCAAGCTGAAAGGTCACGGGATGAATTCAGGTTTCCGATGGCCAATCACCTCACATGGGGCACAGTAGCTAGTCTTACTCCCTGCTGCGTGACCCTGGGCAAGTCTGAACTTCTCAGACCTTAGCACCCCTCTC
The DNA here is from genome assembly GCF_024610735.1 of Ursus americanus. Taxonomy (NCBI): domain Eukaryota; kingdom Metazoa; phylum Chordata; class Mammalia; order Carnivora; family Ursidae; genus Ursus; species Ursus americanus. The sequence continues at coordinate 40,639,472 of NC_142147.1, read as the reverse complement.
TGTTACGTGGGGGACACCAAAAGCACCCTTCTCCCAGGCTGGCCTTGAGGAGCAAATCGGCTGGTCACTTCAGCACACAGGGCAGCCCGGCTCCAACTGCGTCTGCGGTTAACGAGTCTGTGAAGTCAACTCAGAGCGCTTGGCAACTTGAGAGGAAAATACTCAGAATTTAACTGAGGACGGGGAGGCTGTGCCATCCCTCTCTCTGAGCGATGTGACCCCCGCCTCAAGCCCTCCCAGCCTGTGCCACGCGGCCCTTCCCAGCATGAGCATCTCCCTGCAAGCATGGTTTCAGGGCGCACCAGAGCCCCTAGAGGTGGGCTCCACGTTCTGGACTCTAGCGACCACACACGATTTCCCCGTCACCCACCAACTTGGGCTCTGATACCCTTGGGCACCCAGCCAATGCCGGCCGCTCCTCCACTTCCCGCACCTCCTCCCCCCACCTGAGGCACCACCCCAATACCTGACCTTTGTGCTGACCCACCACCCACATTACTGGCACCTACTGGGCTCCCACTACTAACAGCAAACACGCGTCAGGTGTTTACTGCGAGCGCTAACTCATTTGATCGTCAGGACAGTCTCTGAGATAACAGCACGTATGGAGGAAGAAGCCAAGGCCGGCAACGGTGCAGTCACTTGCACACATGGCAGAAACTGAATGTGGGCATCTCAAGAGACGCTGCCGCGGTACCACAGAGAGTGTCTGGGGCAACCCCTTCTGGAGATAAGACCCTCGTGTCCTTGGGAGGAACTCTTTCCCACCCTCATGGGACCCCTTAGTGGGGGTGGGGTTCAAGGACGAAGCCTCGCCCGCCCCAGCCACTGTGAGGTTCAGAGATGGACAGGTGAGCCCAGCGGCCAGTGAGAACGAGCTCTTTCCTCTGTGTCAGCCTGGAGCTGCAGCTGCCACCTTGGTCAAGGGTGGGAGGGGAGGATGCCCCAAACAAAGCCAACCCTGGCGGTGGGCAGTCAAGAGACGGCATGAGGGCGGCTGGAGTCAGCCATGCCTGAAGTCAGACACTGTGGACATTCTTCCTCGGCTGTGAGCCAATTCTCTGTTCCATTTTTTCCGGCAACCCTGGGAGCTGAGGACTATGAATGACTTCCCCAATATACAAAGGAAGAAACTGAGGCCCAGATGTCTCTGCCACACGTTGGGATCTGAACACAGGGCCCCGCAGCCCCAGAGCCACACCTCGTCTAAGAGCTCCACGGACGCCCGCAGGATCTGCCTCCACTTGTGCACCTCGACGCTGTGGAACTGCTTCTGCAGCGCGAGGATCTCCGCCCACTCCGTGGCCGTCTGGGGGAACTTGCTGTGGGGGGGAGGCAGGGCCTGAGTGGGGTGCTGGCCTTGCCCGACCCGCCCAAGTTCCCAGCCCCCTCGGGCCACCCACTCACCCCTTGGCCAGCGCCAGACTGTGCCAGGACTCGAAGGTATGGGCCGTCCTCTCCAGGGACCAGAGGCGGTAAAAGAGGAGGACATTGAGGGCGATGAGGACGATGAGGCTGAGGGCAGGGGTCAGAGGTCAGTGTCAGGACACAGAGGCCCTCCTAGGTCAGCACCCACACAACCACACCTTGAAGGGGCACCACAATTACCCCCCTTTACAGAGGAGAAAGCTGACTCAGAGAGGGTGACAGACATGCCTCGCTAGGGTCACGCAGTCCATAAGCAGCAAAGTCAGGGGTTGCATCCAGGCCTGTCTGATACCCACGCCCCTAACTGCCACAGCAGGCTGCCTGGCTGGGAGAGCTGGGGGCCCAGGGCAGGGAGGGGCTGCAGGTAGGGGGTGAGGTGAGAGGGGAGGGGGTGCAGGATGCAGGGCCCTACCTCACACAGATCCTGGGGAGGCAGCAGGAGGAAGACAAAGAGGTGAGAACCGCCCCGCCATCAGAGCCGCCCCTGCCCCTCCTGGAGCACGCCACACAGCCCCTCTCTGGACTGCCAGTGCTGGGAAACTGAGGCTTCCCAGGAAACCGAGGCTGAGCGTGTGACTGAGCTGACTCTCACCTCCAGGGTCTGCCGGAGGCTCGGACCTCACTTACACGTCCTCAGAGTGTCCTGCCCCCCACATCCCTCCACCCTGGCCTCTGTGCACATGGGTCTTCCTGCCTCACCCTCTGGGGTAGCTCAGGAACCCTCTGCCTTTCTGGGAAGCCTTGCCCCACCTCCCACAGCTTCCCCATCCTGGCTCTGTCCCCCAGCACCCTGGCCTGCTGTCAGGTCTCTAGTCACTACTGTGGCCCCAGCATCCCCCGGATTAGGGTTGGGCACAGAAAACAGGACTGAGATGTGTGCCAGTGCTTTTTTCCCAGATCTCTCCCCATTCCCCTCATTCTACCTCTTCTGGGTGCCTGCTCCCCCAGAAACCCCTCCCTGCCCACAGGGCCTCCCTCTCCCAGCAGAACAGACTTCTCCACAACACATGGAGCAGGGTGCTGTGTAAAGAGCTCTGCTGGGCACATTCCAAACACCCTCTCCTATCATCTCTGCTATCCTAGGAAGTGGGCCCATCTCCCACTCCAGCAGAAGCCCAGAGAGGTCAGGCACCTGCCTGAGGTCACAGAGCCAGAATGCAAATCCCGGCCTGTCTGACCCCACAGACCCAGGCCCCTTACTCACACCACGCTGATGAGAACCAGGGCACTAGGGATGCCTGTCCCAGGGCCCTGGTCCACGGACGGCTCCGAGAAGCGCGAGCTGAGAGAACCTGAGGGAGAGTGCCGTGGAGTCAGACAGACCCATCCCAGCACACCCACCGGGCCCCCCTCCCCCCTTCCCCACGCCTCCGCCCGCCCTGCCCTGGCCCCGAGGGGACACACCTGAGGTGTGCATGCCAGCCCGGGCGCAGGGGTCCGTGTCCGGGTGCTGGGGCCCATCGCCGTGACCCCTCCAGCTCAGGGGCCGCTTACGCCTCCGCAGACCTGACAGCAGTCCGCGGGCGTCCTTCCCGCCTTCCTCCAGGGACAGCTTCTCCGCTTTGGCAAGCTCTCGCTCTGTGGACACAGGAGAGGCCTCTGCATGGCCGGCCCTGGCCTGGCCACGACCCTGTTCCCGGCCCGGCCGACCTCTCCCCTACCCAGGTGGTGGAAGTAATCTTCAATGCCGCTCCAGGAGTTCTTCTCGATCAGTGACTTCACAAGGCTCCAGGGCTGTTTCCGGTAGCGGATCTCAGAGGACACCCTGGGGTCCGGGGGGGGGGGCAGGTGGAGGGAGTCAGGGTCTGACTCCAACCATTCCAAGAGCGTGCTTTCCTTCCCTCAATTCAGAGAGTCCCTTGTCACCCCCAAACAAACACACCTTGGCAAGTCTCCCAGACTTAGCAAGGCCCCCGCACACCAGCAGCTGAGCCTGCACCTGGCCCGGACCCTTCCTTCTTGCTGCCATGCCCCAGCTCCACATGGGGTCCAAGAGACAGCTCAGCCCATCCCAGACTGAGCTCCTGCTGGTCCCCCAAACCCATCTCTCGCCACCTTTCCCCATCCTGGTCCACATCGATGGCAGCTCCAGCCTGTTGGCTCAGGCCGGACCCCTCAGGGGGTTCTGACACCTCTCCCGGAGAGGGAGAGAGGGGATTCTGCCTGTCAGGTGAGGGGCCGCCGCTCACCGGAGCCGGGCCTTGTTGCGGGCGAGGCCCAGGATGCAGTAGCGGTGGGCCGTGTAGAAGTAGTCCTGGTAGGGGATGCCCTGGGTCAGCACCTCCGAGTCCACCACACAGCCGCCCGCCTGGGGGCCGCGCCGGAACAGCGTCTGCAGAGACCAGGAGGAGGGAAGAGTCAGGGCCACCGTCAGCCAGGCCCGAGAGCTGCCCGGCCGGCCCCTCCGCCCGGCCCACCTGTGTCTCCACCACCGACGCGCTCTTGGGGCCCAGTGGGTTGCTGATGGGAATGGTGTATGTCAGCACTCGGCGCTGGTGGCACTTGTCGCCACTCCAGGGACTCAAGGTCACGTCTGGGGTAGGGAGGGAGGGACAGAATGAGGAGCCCATTCTCCAGTCTTCTGCCCACAGGCTGTGGGAACTAGCCTTTTTGGGACAGTGCCAGTTCTCTGGGGATTCGCCCTCAAACCCACCCTGCCCCTGTGCCCCCTCCTGATATCTGCCCCACATTCCTTCTGGCCCCCTAAAACTTCAGATGGCGGTAATACTCCGAGCGGGGACCTCTCTCTCCCCTACGCTTGTCACTCATCCTGGGGCCATCTCCTCCATTCCTGCAGCCTCAGTTTCCCTCTCTGTACCAGTCCTGGCTTCTACCCTGAGCCTCAGACCTCGGGGCCTGTGACCTCCAGAGCACCTTCCCTCGGAAATTCCTCAGAGACCTCACACCCACCAGGTCCCACATTGGCCTCAGCATCCCCCTAAGCCTCCCCCTCCTCTTGGGGTCCCAGCACAGGGGTAGCCCCACCATCCTCCAGACTCCAGACTTCCCCAGAGCCCTGGGCCCTGCCCTGGACACTCCTTCCCCCTTGTGTTCACTTGACCTCCTGAGCATTGCTCCTGGTTCAGCCCATCCCTGCCTGCCCAGCATCCCACTCTGACCGCCCTGAGTTTCTGGCCTCAGTCTCCACCTCTTAGGTCCAGGGGGAGCTTCTTAAAGCCAAGCCTGCCCCTGCCCCTAACCTGCCTAGAACATTCCATGGCTCTTCAGGGCCCCCGGACAGAAACTGAGTTCTTCAGTCTGCCCAACCCCCCAGGACATGAGCATAGTTTTGGAGGGCTGTGGGACCCAACTCAAGGCACAGTCTCACTCATTCTGCAGGGGATTCTACGTGGCTCATTTTCACCAACACAGGAGGGAAAAAAAAGCAGAGGAAGACGATCATCTGACTAGCCCCTCCCCTGCTTGAATCCCTTCCTCGGCCTCCTGAGCCATTCAGCTGGTCCCACAGTGAACCCTTCCACGTCACCTGGCGCTGTGGCCTCACCTCGCCACACCTGGCCACAGAAGCCCCGCCTCAAGGGATTCTCCCAGTGTCTTCCCCTGGCCTTGGGGCCTTTGCAGCTACCCCACTGGCCTCCTAGGTTTTTCCCTCATCTCTTCCCCTTTCCCCAGAACAGTTCCTCCTTCAGGCCTTGGTTCCAGTGTCACATCCTTCCAGCAGCTTCTCCTGAGACCCCTCAGGTCACAGATACCCCCCTGACACTCACAGTCCTGGCACATCTGTGACTTATTTGTGTGTCTGTTTACTGTCGTTCCCACTAGATTCTCGACTTCATGTGTCCTGGCCTCTGCACAAATCTGACGGAGTGGCCACTTAATGTGTGATCATGAGCTTGTGTTTATTAAATGCTTACTATAAACCACTGCTCTTGGCACGTATCTAGGATCAACTTACACAGTTCTCAGGACACCCGGATACGGCAGGGACTATTAACACACCCCCAACATACAGAGGGGGAAACTGAGGCAGAGAGGCTCGGAACCCTGCCTGAGGCCACTCAGCTAGTTAACAGGCAGAGCCGGTGGGGTGGGGTCTGGCGGATGCAGCTTCTCTCTTGGCCACCGCCCACCGACCTTCCTGCGCACAGCAGGGCCCCCGCGCCTCCCGCTTCCGCCTCCCTTCCCCCTCCCCTGCACCCGGGGAAGCTCGGCCCCCTGACCTGTGAACTTGCACTGCTGCAGGAAGCCCTGCAGGAAGGGCGAGTCTGAGAAGAGCATCTGCTGCAGCCGCTCGGCACCCACGTGGAAGACGGAGTTGATGAGGAGGCGGCCGGAGAGGTCGGGAAGTAGGGCGGCCAGGTCAGCTGGGTGACAGAGAAGGACGGGGGAGGGTGCATTGCTTCCTCCTCAGAGCAGCTCCTGTCCACTTCCAAGCCTTGCGCGGTGGATGGGGAGCCCCACCCTCCCGGCTCGGGTGGATGCTGACCAGAGCACTGCTTGGCCCCTTTCTGCCACCGGGGTGGCTTTAGGGCAAGCATGTGTCCGCCGCTCAGCCAGCCAGAGCCCCCGTGATCGGTTCACGCAGCACCCACCGAGGCCCAGAGGGCCGCAGGCACAGCGATCACAGAGGCGAGCCTGTGCTCCCCGCCCCCACCCCCAGCCTGGGCTCTCAGCCGCTGTGATTGGTTCAGGGCTGGGCCTGGGCTCCGAGGTAGACCAATCAGAGCCAACCCTAGAGCTTCTGGTGCCTCCGTGGGAAAAGCATGCTTCCTCTCCGCTAGGCCTGCCTGGGGCCAGGCTGGGGCTCTCTGGGCAACCCCCCCCCCCCCCAAGAATGCAGGCTACAGAGAAGGAAGCTGGCACAGAGAAAATGGAAAGAGCAATAACAAGAGCCAGCACGAACTGGCCTGAGCACTTTACAAATATTAACTCACTTCAATTCTCTTAACACCCAACCCTATGAAGTAGGTAGGACTATTGCTAACCCATTTTTCAGATGAGGCAAATGAGGCTCGAAGAGTTAAATAATTTGCCCAAGTTACACAGCTGGGAGGCAGCGTGGCCAGCATTTGGACCCTGGCAATCTGGCTGCAGAGTCTGCATTCTTACCCATCTGCTCTGCCGCCTTTGAGGCAGAGCTAAAGACAGACAGATTTCCAACGTGCCATCTGAATGACTGCACACACACACACACCCCGCCCCCAGATATTTCAGTCCCGTGAGCCACTCAATCCCTTGCTGATGCCAGTCTAAGTAAGGGCTGTCGTGTGTAACCAAAGCGAATGTCTCAGGCCACCCGCCTCACCTTCCTCCCCTGTGGACGAGGAGGAGTTACTCGTGTCTGTCAACAGTTCCTCACTGCGCAGCAGGTCCAAGGGGCCCAGGGAGGTGGGCCCCTCAGGGGGGGTCGGCTCAGTGCTCGGGGGTTCAGCCACGGGGGTCACCGTCTGGCTGGAGGAGGCGTCTGGCTGGCTGTCCGTCTGCTCCTCCTTGTCCTCCTCTGCCTGTAGAGAAAGGCTTAATCCAGCTCGGTCTCACCTCCAAGCCAGCCTGAGGGCCCCCGCATGCCCACATTGGCCATAAGGATTTGAGACTGTGGGAAAACCAATGCTGGGGTGGGGGGCTGCGTGTGCACATAAAGCTTCCACCTGAGGCGCAAGGGGCCCTGGGGCTGCCCAGATGAGGGCCCCTCTTAGTCCCTCCAGGCCTTTCCTGGGTGCCTCTCCTGCCTCTCCTGGAGTAAGATTTACCCCAGCCTTGTCTGTCCATCTGTCAGTCCACCATTCCATCCATCCAATCTTGCTTATGTCTCTCTGTCTTTTCCTGTCTTCAGCCCTTTTGCCTATCTCTCTCATTCCCTGTTTTCTCTGCCCATCTTCTCAGCTCCATCCCATCCCTCCATCCATCCCCTCCCTAACCCCTCCACTGACCTCTTCTCTGGCCCTCTGTTCGTCCTCTCCCCGTGACCCTGCCACCACCTCTCAGTCTGTCCCTCTCTCTGACACCACCCCCCACCATCCTCTGTCTCATTCCATCAGCACCCACTCTCTCCCCTGTACTCTGCTCACCGCATGGTCTGCATCGCTGCTGGCCCGGGAAAGGTTGGGGGTGATGCGGCCACGGCGCGAGCCCACCGGGCTTGGCTCCTGGCTGTTATCAGCTGCCCCCGAGGGGGTGATGTCACTCAGGGCAATCACATCTCCCACTTCCTTGGGGCTCCTGCGGGGAAAGAAGGGTAAGGGACCGCTGTATCTTTGAACCCCACACACCCTCCTGGTCTCCCAAACTGTATGCCCACCTCAGTCCACCCGGGACTCCAGGAGCTCTGCACACAGCCCCTACTGTCTACCCCCACCCCAGGAACCAGACACCAACCTCTGACTTACCCCAGACCGTTCAGCTGCAAGGGGCAGACATAGTCCTCATCCTCACTGGTGAGGCCCAGCTCTGAGCCGTAGCACTGATGCACCAAGTTCCAGAGCTCGCGGGGACTCAGCGTCTGGGCAGGCAGGACTTGGGGCTGGCCTCCACTTCACTGGGGCCCAGAGCCCTTCCCATCCCGGTCCCTACTAGCCCTCAGGCTCAGCATTCCCATGGCGTCCACAAGGGGGCAGCAGCGTCTCCAGTCCCAGCCCTCACCCAATCCAGCTCCATCCCCCTCATCAGGAGTCGGGGAGCTCAGGACTTTCCCCTTAGATCCTCACAAGACTCCCGCATCCACAGGTTAGCATTCCCAGATTTACAGAGGAGAAGATGAGGGCCAGGGAGCAGAAGTCACGCGCTTGAGGTCCCACATGTGACCCAGGGCCACTCGGATTCAAACCCAGCCTGACTCCAGAGCCAATGCTCCCACCCACCATGCTGTCCTGCCCCTGACTGTTTTTCTAAGCATTCCGGGCCACAGCGGCTGGTAACAACAGCACAGAGTAGCCAGCCACCCTGTTGTTACCAGGTGCCACGCATTCCTCTAACTCCATCGCACGGGAAAACTCACTGAATCTTCTAGAACAATTCTGTAAAGCCCTAACATTGTCGTTTTAAGGCAATGACACGGAGGCGCAGTGCTGCTCAAGTGGCAGTGGTGAGATGTGACGCTGAGGTAGGAGGAGGGGGTGCCACTCTGGCACCTTGGAGCTGACCACCGTGCCAGCCTGCCTCGTAAGAGCTGACCTGCCCAAGCACGTATTCTAGGCCCAGCTCTGGATGCTACGAAGTAGGGAATGTCCCTCCCTGATGGGGTTCAGTGACTTGCTCCAGGTCACTCAGCTCCTCGGTGATGGAGCGGGAACTCCAACCCTGGCAGGCTGGCTCCAGGGCCTGAACTTTGAACCCTCCTCTGCCCTCACCCTCCCTGGAGGCTCTGACTCCGGGCTGTCCCTCCCTCAGGCTCCTGCTCCAGCCCTGGGGATGGGCATGGCTGGAGCTGCCCCGAGGGGACAGGGCAGGAGGGCAGCACAGCTGGAGAAGCAGGTTTGGCCCGCTGAGGTGCCAGGCCAGCAGTGGCAGCCGTGGACCATGCCCACCTGACTTCTCGCCACCCTCCCTCCTGCCAGCAGTTACCAAACTTGTTCGGGGTGAAAATCTTCCCCAGCCCTAGGGATTAATTACAACTGGTTTACACCAAGTTTTCCATCTTTCCTTTGCAACTGAGGCTAGTCATGTTAGCCCGTTCTAGCCAAAGAAATGCAACGAGAAGTTGGTTTAAAGGGGGCTTTCCCTCCCTGATAAAGCAAAGAGCCCTTTCTACCCACCCATTTTCTCCTTCGCGTTGGGGACACTTACGGGAGGGAGGGCATGATGCCTGCAGCTGCAGCAGCCACCTTGCAACCACGAGGCACACGCAGGTGCACAAAACATCAACATGCAGAAGGTGGACAGTGTGGAAGAGTCAACAGGAGCTGGGGTCCTTATGACATGAGGAGGGGGAGCCCTCAAACCCACCCTGGGCTGCCTGCCTCCAGACCGCTAGTTAGAGGAGCATCAGCATGTTACAGAACTTAATAGCCATGGGTCAGAACCACAGCTCTGCCCCATAAAAACCCTCGTGACCACGGGCAAGGGTACCCCTCCACGCGGCACTGATGGAACAGGTAATGGCCAAGCTGCCTCGCAGGGTGGTTGTTGTGAAGATCAAGTGAATTAACGCGTGTCATGCTCAGAGCAGTATCTGGCACCCGGTGGCACCCGGAGTATTAGCTACTATTACTACTCATCCAGAAATTCCCTGTTTTCTTAAAGCATGTGTGGTTGAGTTTTCCGTGATGTGCAGCCGACTATATCCTATGTAAACTCATGCAACCACGGCAGGCATGGACGGGGAGCCTGGGGGCCAGCACACAGTGGGCCATCGGAATATGCCGGGTCTAAAAGCCCTTACTCAAAACCTCTGGGGCAAGACGTAAGTCAAGATTAAGAAGTTTGGGGATTTAAGAAAGATAATGCAGTGCCTATGCCATACGTAGTAATATGTACCGACGATGATGACTGTATTACATTTAGTATCCGGTACACTATACATCAAAGGTTCTCGAAGTGTGGTCCAAGGATTTCTGGGGATCCCCAACCTTTCGGGATGTCCATGACATCAAAATTATTTTTGTAAGTGTGGTTAAGTGTTACTAGTATCATTAGATGCTACTTTCCTTTTTCGCTTTTATTCTCACACTAGTATATATTGTGGAATTTTCCAGAGGCTACGTGACATGGGACGCTGTCTTTTTCTGGGTGCTGAGGCAGTGTGTGCGATCGTGTATTCTTGTGTTTAGGGATTCCCCAGTTTCAATTTCTAATATAGTAAATAGTGGTAGCTATAACCCACTTAAACAAAAGCTCTTTGGAGAGTCTACTGTTATTTTAAAGAGTATAAAGGGTCCCTGAAGCCATAGAGTTTGAGAATCACTGGCATATCCAATATTGGACAGATACTTTAACTTCATGTTGAATTATGATTATATCTAAGATTTACCCCAAACACATTACTATCTTTGGTCCTGAAACACAGGAGCAGTCCCACAGAGATCAATGTAGGCCTGTGCTGTGCAGGAAGCACGTGCAGCCGTTTAAGTTTAAATGAATTAAAATGAAATGAAATGAAAAATGCAGCTCTCCAGCTACACTATCCACTTTTCAAGAGTTCAACAGGCCCATGTGGCCAGTGGCTGCCATATTCTGACAGCACGGATGGAGAATACTTCCATCATAGCAGAAAGTTCTATGGGAGTGCTAACACAGATTACAAATAACCACGTTAGCTCGGGGCAGATTTTGCTACCATACGCAAAATGAAGGTGAAGGTGCCTTCACACTTGCAGAGCATTTTGGATTTGTGGAGGTGAAGAAAGGGCCACGGATACACAGATGCATGTCCGTGCAGGCAGGGCCAGGCACTGGAGCCCTGGTGGCCCCTGCTGGAGTGTATGGAAGAGGCTGTAGGTAGGGCAGGCCTATGCCCATGGAACAGAGCTAAGGGGCCCTCCAGCTCCCCAAGTGCTGGCACTCCTGGCTCCATGATTCCCCCCCAACCCCCCATCCGTTCTCACCCAGACCCACCTTTTCAAGCAGCGCGTTCTGCCAGAGGCGGAAGATGAGGAGGAAGCAGCGGTCCCGGGCCCCAAAGGAGGTGAAGAAATGCTGCAGGAGAGAGATAGGTATGAGGGTGTGGGGACAGACATGGCCAGAGGGAGGGGAAGCTCCCTCTGTCGCCATCCACACTTTGTTCCTGGATCTCCATCCTGATGTATCCCTTCATTCGTCCTTTCATTCACTCCACAGAATGTTTATCCTGTGCCCAGCCTGGCACCAGATGACGCTGGAGTCCCCGTGATGAGGAGACGGCCCCTGGCCCTGCCCCCAGAGCTCACAGTGCAGGGTGGGAAACAGGCACAGCCCAGACTGGGTGGGCTATGAGTGGGGAAGCCCAGGGCACTCTCCCAGTCTCCTTCGACCAGGAGGGAAGGTCAACTAATCCACATTTGGCCCATAAAACACAAAGGGAAGTCTGCTGTGAAGTCTCCCCACCATTCCCTTCTCCCTTCCTGTCTGAGTCCCTGGTGTCAGGCAGCCATCTTGGGACCGCGAGGCAACAATCATCAGGATAGAACGGAGTGTCAGGGAAGGCTTCCAAGGAGAGGGGACATCTGAGTGGACAGATATGGAGGAGGGAAGAATTCTACTATTAATATTATCCCTGAGCAGCTGTGTGGGAGCACAGACCACAGGGACTGAGACGAGGGGCTGGTGAGGAAGGTCCAGGTCAGAGGTGATGGGAGCCTAGGCCAGGCCAGCAGGGGTGGGGGGGGCGGACAGAGAGAAAGCAAGAGATCTGAGAGTTCAGGGTGCAGAATAAACAGGGCTTGGGGCAGGCGGGGCTGGCTGCGACCGGGGACCACAGCCCCCCAGCAGGTCCTCGGGCTCACCTTCTCGCTCTCAGTGCAGATCTGGATGGCGTTGGGGATCAGCTTGGCTGTCTTTTCCTTCTTCAGACACGTCACTTCCTTCAACTGGATGGAAATCTGAAGACGAGAGGCCGGTCAGAAGAGGCCCGGCCGGCCCGGCCCGCCCCTCCTTGGCCCAGTCGGCTCACTGTTGTTTCCCAGCGGAAGATGTTGCTGTAGAAGCAGATCCAGTTCTCGGAGAGGTAGAGGCGGCCCTGGAGGAGGATCTCGCGCTGCAAGGCACAGGAGTAATCTGAGGCAGCCGAGGGGAGAGACGGCAGACACCCGAGTCACACACGCTGGGCCGGCCAGCGTGGGCGTGGCAGGTGGGAGGGCGCAGGGGGGACCCAGGGCCCGGCCCGGGACGGGGTCTGCCGGACTCACCCACGATGAGGCGTTCGGCCTCCGGGAGTTTGCTGAACAGTTTCCGGAAGTCCTCGTTCCGCTGTTTGTACGTGGGGCTCAGCATCTGGGGGAGTTGGGAAGGTAAGAACCCAGCTGGGGGCTCACACCCCTATCCTTCTGCCCCATCAAGTGCCCAGAAGCCCCTCGGTCTCCTCTGCCCCGGTACAGCTCTCGCGGGTTTAACATCTAGCTCCCGTCTGGCTTCCCCGGCCCGAAACACGAGATTGAAACCATGATGAGAGCAGTCACGTACTCATTTCCACATGAGCCTGCCCCTGCGCCAGGTACCCACCGGCACCACTGACTCTCAGCGAGTGTTCCCTTCGGCCTTGTCAGGTTGGCACTGTGTCTCAGGAGACAGGCCCAGAGAAGTTAAGTAACTCACTCAAGGACACACAGGAAGTAAGCAGCAGCACAGGATATGACCCTAGGTCCGCTGACCCTAGCACCCAATTCCTTGACGGCTGCAGCCTGGGGCTCCTGGCCCGGCACCTGTCCCCCTCCCTCTCTCCCCTCCAGCATGCCCTCCCTCCCCCTGCCCAACACTTACGCTGTACCAGCTCTGCATCTTCTGCAAGAGAAAGGAGCAGAGTCAGAATGAGCCCCTGAATTCCCCTGCCCTTGCCCCTCCCCACTTCCCCAGCCCACGGGGCTCGCACTGACCTTGCTATTGCGTATGAAGTTCCGGCCGCCCAGGCTCTGGGTGCTGGGTGTCCCGGGCACCCCGCCCTTCTCTGAGGAGCTGTCTGACCCCTTCTCCACCATGGTGCCTGGTTCAGGCTCGGGTGGGGGTCGGCTCGAGGGCAAGAGCTGCAGCCGCTTGCGGAGAGATGGGGAGCTGCTTGGCGTGCTCCGGCCGGAGTGGGGGGTGGTGCTGGGGGAGGAGAAAAAGAGGGGCATTGTGGGGGGAAACAGGCTAGGTGTGAGGACAGGCTTATCGTAGGAGGCTCACACATCAGCCCACCCACACCAAGTCCCCACACCCCATTCAACTCCACTTCCAGCGGTGTGACCATGTGACTGAGCAAGCAGGTCCCTATCTCTCTGCACCTCAGTGACTTCGTCTATGACCCACGGGTGATAAATACATGTCCTCGTCTGCTTGTTTGGACAGTTGAATGAGTCAGTACATGTCAAGAGCTTCTAGTAGCGCCTGGCATAGAGTGATCTCTCAAGAATACCTGCTATTTTCAAAATCATTAATTCATTCATAAATATTCATTGAGTAGCCCCTCCCCACTCAATTGCTTGAGCTAAAAACTAAGCATGTGCTTCCTTTTTTTCTTGTTCACTCTCCATTTCTAATTTGTTAGCAAGTCCTACCTGCTTTACCTCCAAAATCTATCTCCGTTATTTCTATTATACCCATTTCCCCTGCTCCAGTGCCCTGGCCCAGCCTCCATCCTTGCCCTCCTGGACCTCACAGCAGCTTCTCCCTGGGTTCCCTGTCCCCATCGCCGTCCCCGCAGTCAGCTCCCCACCCCAAGAGGGCGCCTGTGAATGCAACCTGGGTCAGGGCCCTTCTGGCTCAGAGCCTCTCCTGGCTGCATTGCACTCCAGGTAAAGGCCAAGTCCTCACCTCGTCACCCCAGGCCCTGGTGTGACTCGCACCCTCTCCTTTAGCCACCCCAGGCTCCTTTTGTCCCTAAGCTCACCCACTGCAGTCCCACGTCAAGGCCTCTGCCCTTCTGTTCCCTCTGCCTGGAATGGCCTTCCGCAGCCCAGCCTAACGGGCTCTGCCTCATTTGGCTCAAACGCTCCTCTTCCCCTGGGGACCCAGCCCCCGTGGCCCCCCTCACACCACCTCAACTCATCCTGGTGGCCTATTCATTTTGCCTATTGTTGCCTCCAGCTGTGAATAAGGAGGTCTTAGTCACCACTGTGTCCCTGGCACCCAAAACTGTACCCAGCACGGAGCGAGCTCTCAAGAAGCATCGGCGACTGCACGAATGCCCCGTGCGCTGGCTAGAGCGGGAGCAGCAGAGGGCCACTCACTGGCGCCGTACCAAGGCTCTGGCAAGCTCTCCGTATGATTCCTTATTCCTCAGGCAACCCTGGACACATGACAGTAGCACCATCCCTGCTTGCCAGAGCGAGCAGCCGGGACGCGAGGCAGCCACCACTTGTCCCAGGACGCACAGCCGCCGTAAGCCAGGGCACGATTCTACCTGGGGGGGGGGGGGGGCTAGACCACACGGGGGTCCTCGAACTTTCCTCTCTTGCCTCCAAGCTTCAGCACACGCTCTTTCCTCACTGCCGACTGCCCTTGGCCTTCTTCGCCTGGCGAATTCACGTGCATCCTCCAGGACCCTTGCTCACCACCCCTCCCTCCCGGCCAGAGCCTCCCTGCCATGCCTCCCTAGGGACCCCTGGCAGCTCCCCTCCTGTCGCTAACCACTCTGCCTCTGCGTCCCCCATCCCAGCCCTGACTACTTCCAGGCGGCCACTTGTCTGACGACAGCTCCATTTCCCCCACAGGCCTGTGAGCTCCCCGATGGCAAGGTCCTGGTCAACGCTCTGTCCCCAGGCTTGCTCAGGACAGGACCCAGGGTAAGCATTCGTGTCACACTTGCGAAATGAGTTTGTGGGATAAAGTAAGTACATAAATAAATGAAATAGGTGGGGATCTGGACCACTGCCATACGCCCCTGAACGACAAGCTGACTTCTCCCAGGTCTCCCTGACACCCATCCCCTACTCTGCTCCCCAACTGTGGCCAGCGGGTGGGGGGAGCGATGAACACCTGAGTCGGGCTGGGACCACCCCACCCCCTGCCCGCCGCACCTGACTCCAGCTAAATGAGCCTCTGGACCCTCTAATCAACCCCTTGCTCACTCTTCCCCAGCTCCTGCCTTGCCTGTTCCCTCTGCCCAGAGGCCCTTCCTCCCAGATTTCGGGAGGGCTCCCTCACCTCCTTCACATCTCTGCTCAGTGGACACTTCCCACAGGGGAAGGGGTTTGTTTCCAGCTGCAGCCCCACCGTCTAGAACGAGGCTGCCGCACGGAGCCTTTGCTCTTGTTGGCTGAATGAAAGGCCGCCCCGCTCCCACCCCTCCCAGAACCGGGATTCAGCCAGGTGTGAGCCTTGCTCACCCCTCAGCAACACCCCAGCCACTTGCTCCCCGGGTGACTTGGGGCCAGTGTCTGCACCTGTGCCTCGTTTTCTTCCTGACCACGACGCGAATAACGGCGTCCACCTCACAGGGCTGTCTGGGGGAGAAAGTGAGGTAATACACAGTTGACCCTTGAACAACACGGGTTTGAACTGTGCGGGGTCCACTTACGTGGGAATTTTATTCAAGAAATACAGTAGTCTTCCAAATGTATTTTCGTTA
The DNA here is from genome assembly GCF_024610735.1 of Ursus americanus. Taxonomy (NCBI): domain Eukaryota; kingdom Metazoa; phylum Chordata; class Mammalia; order Carnivora; family Ursidae; genus Ursus; species Ursus americanus. The sequence goes on along the minus strand of NC_142147.1, from coordinate 40,623,910 downwards.
TGATTTTCTTAATACCATTTTTTTCTAGGTTACTTTATTGTAAGAACACAGTATATAATACAGATAGTACATCAAAAACCGTTCATCGGCTGCTTATGTTATCGATGAAGCTTCTGGTCAACAATAAGCGATTAGGAGCTAAGTTTGGGGGGAGTCAAAAAGTACACACCGATTTTCAACTGCACGGCAGGTCAGCACCCCTCACCTCCGCGTTGTTCAACGTCAAGTGCACTAAAGCCCAGCACATGGGCGGCGCTCGGGTTCGATCGGTAGGTTCTGTCAGACTAAAACGGAGGCCCCAGCGCACCTGTGCTCGAGGCAAACGCTGACCGGGACGGGCACCACACAAACACCTCGGCCTGGGGCGCAGAGCCCAAACTGACCCCAAGCTCCATCCTTCACTCGCTAAGTACGGATTAAGCACGCGTGTGCCCTGTGCCAGGCGCTGGGGACACGGAAGTAAGCAAAACAGATACCACCCCAGTCTGCAGGGACCTGACATTCCAGCTGGGGAACAGAGATGAACGACAAGAACACGCGTCAGTGGAGATGCTGAGCTCAGACACTGGTCATTGCTATAAAGCAGCACCGCTCACGTGAGCCACACCAGCAGCCCTGGGGCCTGTGTGACCCAATGCAGACGTCCTGAATCCGAAAGTGGGGCCCAGGAGACGGAAGCACGTTCAAGTCTGAGGACCACAGAAACAAAGGCGGGCTAAGTGGGTGGGTGGGTGGGGTGCAGGCCACACTTGAGCTGAGCCCGAGGACGAAGAGCAGCTCGGCCAAAGAGCAGGGGAAGATTACTTTAGGGACAGGGGTATGGAATTCACAGACAGCACTGAGCCTGGCAGGTCTGAGGAGTGAGGTGGCCAGCGGGGCAGGGGAAGGAGGACAGGAGGGCACAGGCCCCCCTTAGGTCCCTCAGGTCCCTCAGGCCCAGGTCAGGAGTTTGGGCTTCCCCCTGAGGGCACTGGTGAGCCACGGAAGGCTTCTGAGGGAGGGCGTGACCACTTTCCTCCCCTGCCTCATCTTCTCATCTCTCGCCTGAAATGCAGACCCCGTCTCCACCTGTCCTATTCTCCCAGGGCCACAGGTCTAGGGGAGGACGCCTAAGGACAGGCCAGATAACACACAGACGGGGCAGGGCCTGTGCCGCCAGATCTTGCTCTTCTGTAGGAGGAAGAGGAAGTGCTCGAGAGCGGCCACAGCCCTGAGGCTGCCCAGCCAGGCAGGCTGCAGCAGAGGGAAGGGAGGAGCCGTTGTGGCTGGAGGACCGTTATGGGGGGCAGGGACTCGGAAGAAAACAGGGTTTTGCCACTGCAGACACCTCTCTTCGGACTTCCTGGGTCTACGCAGGCCTAGAGCTCCCTCCGGTCAGAGGGCCAGACGCACACATAGGTGTGCATAAAAGAGAACTGTGGTGTGCGTCACATGCAGCCAGTATCACAGACAAACGGTACTTCCCCACCATTGCAAGAAGTCTCCCCCACCGCACCCTCCCGGACAGCAGAGCTTCACAGGTGTGTTACCCTCGCACCCAGAGCCGCGGGGTTCTCGCACAATGATTCACACAGCTGCAGCATTACAAGTCGGCTATAGCCACGAAGTCCCAGAAGTTACACACACACGCACACACGCACACACACACGCCTGTCCATGATACACACATGCAGCTGCAGGGGGGGTCACAGAAACCACAGAAAGTTCCAGATAAATGACATTCACACAGACTGCCACAAGAAAGTCTCCGAGAAGAGGTGAAAGCAAATCATTCTCCAGGGAGAGCCATACAAGTAAAAGAGCGGTCCCAGAGGAACTCAGCCATCGCGGGTACAGTGCAGGTCAATTTAAGCCATGGGGTCAGCTCGGCTCAACGTGGTGGAGGCCTGCTCTCATGTGGCAGGGGACAGAGGGGTCAGCCGTTGCTGCTGCCAGAGAACCTAGACATGAAGGACCCCGGAGGTCATGGACACAGCTTAACAGCACAGTGGCCAGGCATGGAAATAATGCATGGGACACGCTTTATAAACTCTAACTGGGGAACAGTGTCAGTCATTACTGCTTCAGACTGCCAAGGGTACACCCACGGTCTCAGGAGAGAGGGTCCCGGGCCCACTAAGAGCCACAAGGGATCTCTCTTTGTGCTCTGACACACACAAGGCCCCAGGGTCTCCGCTGCACACCCACAGAAGCCCAGGCACATACACAACCGTCACATATGGATACACACAGGAACTTTCAAAGATGGAATCGGAAGTAAGTTAAGGCACAACCCCAGGAGGCTTCAGCCATATACCCCAGGCCCCCGACACACACTGTCACATAGGGACACACAGGTCACTTATGCTTGCACCAAGAGCTAATGTGTTCAGAGGTAAATTATAGGCACAGACAGAGACACAGAGTGATCGCTGTAAGCACTGCGTACACACACCACCACGTCACGACTGGACACACAGGCAACTTACAGTGACGCCTGGAGCCACAGATGGAAGCAGAAGTAAATTTCACAGACACACACACAGCCAGGGAGGACCTCGGCTGTCTGCACACTAGGAGACCTCCACGCATGTACACACACTCCAGAGTCACAACCAGACATGCATGGGTCTGATGGGGTGCGATACTACTCTACCATACATACAACCACAAAAGGTCACGGGCACACACAAGGAGCCCCCGCCCCAACCAGAGTCACAATCAGACACATTCAGGGCATTTACAGTAACACACGGAGTCACAGATGGAGTTTGACGTAAATTACACACACAGCCGGAGAGCATGCACAGCAGGAATACAGACACGCATACATACACTTCCGAGACACCTACAATTCATACTCAAAACACAGCGGGCCCAGACAGCGAGGAGGAGGTCAATTCGGGGTACAAGGCCGGCCGGCCGCGAAGCCCCCACCACCAGCAGCTCCAGGACTCCCCACAGACAGGGGCGGTGGGAGGGGGCCCAGGCCAGGAGGGGCTGCTCCCGGGCCTGCCCCGGGCTTCGTGGCCTGTGCGCGGGCCAGCGGGGGGCTTGTGTCCGCCCTGCCTCCGCCCCAGGCCCAAAGCCCGGGGTCAGCCTCGTGCCCACCCCTCGCCTCCCGGACGAGCTAGGCCGGAGCCCTCCCCCGCAGGCCCCGCTCCCCGCGGATGAGCCCGGGACCCCCACCAAAGCCCCGCCACCCCGGCGCGTCGCGCCCTGGTGGTGACGAGCCTGCCCCCCCCCCCCACCCGCCGCCGTCAGCGCCCAGGCCCCAGTGCAGCGCCGGCCCCCTCCCCGCCCCCACCCGGTCGCCCCCCCCCCCCCACCCGCCTCGGCTCCGGTCGCGCCCCGCACCCCCCCCAGCCGAGCGCGCGCGGAGCCCCGGGCCGGCCGGCCGCGTCCTCCCCGCCCACCGCGCCCCCGCCCCGGTCCTTACTCGAACATGGATGCGGCGCAGCGGGCGCGCCCGGCCGCAGGGCTGGGCCGGCCGAGCGGGGCTGGGCTGAGCTGGGCGTCCCCGCGGGGCACCTGCCTCGCCTTCCGAGGCCGCCGCCCCCACCCGACCGCGCCGCCCGCCGCCCGCACAAAGGCCGGAGCCCGGGAGCCGCGGGAGCAGCCGCAGCGTCGGCTCACCCTTCCCGCCCCCGCCCCGTCGCGTCACGGCGCCGCCCCCGCCCGCGCGGGAAGGGGGGCGGCGCAGCGGGAGGGCCCTCGGACCCGGGCAGGGGGGGAGGGGCAGGGGGAGGGGCGGCGGCCGGCACCACGGGGCGGGGGCCGGCTTAGGCCCGGGAGCGACGGCGCGCGCGGCCCGGCCGGCGGGAGAGAGGCCGCGAGCCAGACTTAGAGACGCAGCCGCAGGGGAAGGGCGAGCGACCCGGGCAACCGAGAGGGGCGGCTGCGGCGCCGCAGATACAGACCCAGGAGAGAGGAAGAGCAAAGAGAGACACCAAGAATCGGAGGAGGAGGAGAAGTGAACAGAGGAGAGGGAAGGACAGAAAGGGAAACAGACTCGATTCAAACGAAACAGCGCCATGGCAGCTGCCTTGGCACCGGCTGCGACCCTGTCCCCTGGTACCCGGAAAGGGTCTTCCGCTCCCATTCTGCCCCTGGCCGGGAGCTACCGGCCGCCCAGGGCGGAACCTGAGAGGTGGCACGGAGCTGGAGGGGTTGGGGTGGGCGACGGGACGGAGATTCTGGGAAGCGGAGGGGTGGGGGCTGCGAGCACGGAGGAACCCGGCTGGCGGGAATGGGGTGGGGCCCGGAGACCGCCTGCGGCTTCCCGTACGTGTCCACACCCCCCAGTGTTGGCCCAGGAAGTCCTCGGGGTCTGGGGACCCCTCTCTGTCCCAGACCAAGTTAGACTCCAGCCTCCCTGGCTCTTAGCTGTGTTTGACCTTGGGCAAGTAACCCCAGTCCTGGAGATCTCACCAACTCTGCGGTAAGGGGCTTTCCCACGGGACAGCGCGGGGGTGGGGGCTGCGGAGGGGGTGGGGGACAGCAGCCCTTTTACAGGTGGGGTAGCCCGACCTCAAAGACGGGAAGTGACTTGGCCCAGGGCACGCAGTGGGTAGGCTGCAGAGCTGGACGCAGCCCTGCTCTGACATCATAACCTGCGCCCAGCCCTGCAGGGACTGTCTAGGTCTGTTGGTGTCCCCGACTGCTTGCGGGGAAATGTGAATCCCACCTCACAGCTCTTGGCCCGAGGCACAGGGACTGGCTCCCCACCCCTCTCTAGGACATGCTCTTCCTACCTCTCGAAAAAATTCCATTCCCATCCTTCTCCCCACCTTTGCAGCAACCCCCCCCCCCCATAAGCCCCAGTCTACTTCTCCATTTTGGTGGCTGGCAGGCCCAAAACTTCATCTTTCCTGGCCCCTCTCTTTCCCTCACACCCACATCCAATCTCTCAGCCATCCCTGTCCACTCCACCCATAAAATCTCTCCAGAATTTAAACTCTTGGCCCCCACTACCCCTGTCCCGGACACCACAGCAGCCACTTGGCTGCTCCTATCCTGCCTCCTATAGTCTGCTCCCCACCTGCAGCCATAGAGAACCTATGAATCCCTGAGTTAGGTCAGGAGGGCCCTCCTGGCTGAGAGCCCTCCTGTGACTCCACCTCACTCCAGATAAAAGCAAAGTCCTCACCTGCTTGGTGGCCAAGGCCCGAGTGTGGCCATTCTGACTTCACCTCCTCCTTCTCCCCTTTTTGTATTCCCCCAGACCACCCAGCTTCCCTGCTGTTCCTCTAACTCATCAGACACATTCCTGTCCCAGGGCCTTTGCACTTGCGGTTCCCTCTGCATAGAAGTTCTCTCAGGTCTTAACTTAGGCCCTCCTTCCACCATCTCCCTGTGTCTCACTGGTCTCTTTCTCAATACAGATGACTCTTGAACAACATGGGTTTGAACCATGTGGGTCCATTTATACATGGATTTTTTACAGTATAGTACTCCACATGTATTTTGTCTTCATTATGATTTTCTTAGAAACATTTTCTTTTCTCTCACTTATTTTATTGTAAGAATTCAGTATATAATACAGATAACATACAAAACATGTGTTAATTGATTGTTTACGTTATAGATCAGCTTTCTGGCTAACAGTAGGCTATGAGCGGCTGAGTTTTTGGGGAGTCAAAAGTTACACTTGGATTTTTGACTGCGGGGGGGGTCATTGCCTCCTAACCCCTGCATCGCTCGAGGGTCAACTGTACTTCTCTTTGCCTGTCTCTTCTTCTTCTTCTTTTTTTTTTAATTTTATCTATTTATTTGACAGAGAGAGAGACAGCCAGCGAGAGAGGGAACACAAGCAGGGGGAGTGGGAGAGGAAGAAGCAGGCTCCCGCCAGGATCACGCCCTGAGCCAAAGGCAAACTCTTAACAACTGAACCACCCAGGCGCTCCGCCTGTCTCTGCTTTTAAAATACTTCTAAAATTTTAATTAGGGAATATTTATTTCAAACAGGAAAAATAAAATAAAATGGTCCTCCCTGCCATCCATATCCAACAGATGTGGATATTTTGCCATTTTAGTTTCAGCTCTTTTCTTTCTTTTTTAAAAGAAATCAACTTTTACAGGCCAGCCAAAGGCCCAGCTCCCCATCCCTCCTTTCTCTGCTCCTGTCCCCAAGGTACCCGCCACCCTGAAGCTGGTGTGTGTTCCTCCTGTGCACTTTTCCATCCTCTTTTTAAATATCAGGATGGATCCACCAACAATATATCCCATTGTTCAATGTCTTTTAAAAGATACACAATTAGGCTCCTACTGTATCATTTTGTAACTTGCTTCTCCATCATCATTGTTTCTGAGACTCCTCCACGCTGACACACAGAGCTCTATTTCATAAACCTCAACTCTTATCTAGCATCCACGATTGGAAGAAACCACAGTGGCCATTTCTATTCAGGGCTGGTATAGTTCTTCTTTCCCCCTGAAGGCTCAAACCTTCCGTTTCTGTCTCCTTGTGCCAGAGGCAGTTTGCTTGCAGAAGTTTTGTTTACATTTCTTTTTTCCTTGCCTTTTTTTTTTTTTTTTTTTTTTTTTGCCCATGAGCTGCAGCAAGATACACCTTTTACACTGGCCTCCAATACAAGACATACATGTAATATGTAGAAATATATGTAACATCACAGAAGTCGCAGGAAACCGCACTTACTACCTCATGCACTATTTTCAATTCTGTCCCATTTCTGTTTGGAAAACGTGCCGATCGCAACGCGCTACCTTGGTTTCGTGGCCCTTAAATGGTCATGATCCACAGTTTGAAAAACACTGGGTGTGCCAAAGGGGGTGTCCCCCTCCCCCCTTAGCAGGCAGTGCTCAGTGGAGAGCGGAGAGCTCAGAGTTACTTGTCCCAGCCCATGTTCCCAGTTGCCTCTTTCTGTTATGTGTCTCTTTCACAACCTCCAGTCAGGCCCCATGTGCCCCTAAGGCCACACTCCAGCTGAACTTCAGCTCCTGCACCTGGACAGTGTCAGCCCCCCTTGAGTCCCGAGAGAGAGAGCATCTCTTTTTTTGTTCCAACACCCAGCTGACCTGTCCTGAGATAGACTGTCCGGGTCTGGGGTCCACGGCAGCTGCAGGCGCTGGGGGGTCGGGGTGCAAGGGGGTGATTCTCCATCACTGGATGGTGTGATATAAATGGAGGGCACCACCAGGGGCCTCCAGGGCTCAGGGGCCGGGCCCTCTGCCCCGTCACCCGGTGGTTCCTGGCTCTGCCACTCGGCTCGGGGCACAGATGTGTCCTGGGCACCACCCTCGGCCCGTGGGGGCCAAGGCAGCTGGGGCAGGAGCTCAGCCATGGGGAGCGCTCCGACTGCCAATGATGGCCCGGTCTCTGGGGGAGAAAAAAGAGAGGTGCGGGGGGGAGCCCCTGTTCAAGCCTGCCTCTCACCACTCCCCCTGCTCCCCGTAGAAGACAGCCGAGCTGAGGGGCAGAGAGCAGTGTAAAGGTCAGAGAGGTCGGGGTGGGACTCCCACCTCTGTCAGGGTCCTCTCTTTGTGACCCTCAGTTTGCTCTTGTGGAAACTGGAGATCCTGGTGCCCACATCGTCCAGGGGCTGGGCGGCGTCAGAGAGCTCTGGCGTGTGGGGTGCGCAGCCCAGGGCCCCGCACATGGTATGTGCTCAGTGATCATCCGTTTATGCCCCAGGGTTGGGGTTTATTTTGTCTGAGCATTCACCAAGGCCAAGCCCTGGATTTTCTATACACCAGCAACCCTAGTGTGCGGGCGCGCACACACACACACACACACACACACACACACAGGAGGCCAGGAAGGAGCCAGAGGCCTCGGGGCCTAGGTAACGGTAAGGAGACAGAATCCGGGATTTCCCTTCCATGTTTGCTCAGCAATTGCCCCTCCCAGAGCAAACAAAGGGCAGGTGGCGGGCTGTGGCCTCCTCAGCTGGGAGGAAGCCAGGCCTGTTGTTGCACTGTGGCTGTGCTATGACGGGCCACCTGGGTCTGGGGACATCAAATCAGTGTCTGTCCACAAAGCAGAACACAGAAAGGGCTGCTTGGTGCCCAGTTGCCCAGGAACTAGGGAAGGAGGACCTGGGACCCCAGAGAGGGTTTCCCCTGGCTTGAGGAAGAGACCCGGACCCTTACAGGCCAGGCCCAGACCCCAGGGTCCTTCCCAGGCACCCCAACATCCATACCTTATGGCTTCCTCCTCCTTCTGTCCGCACAGGGTTCAGACTTCCAGGGTTAGGACAAGAGACCAAGCCCTTCCCTCCCCCCAGGCGTTCTGGCTGGACCAAAGAGTCACAACCTTGCGGCCGGAATAGCATGTCCGGCCGGAGTCGTGTTCCGCTCTGACCAGCTGTTCCTGGGCGAAGAGATGGAGTGGGGGTGGGGGCACCCACACCACAGAAGAGGCTCAAGTCCGCCGTCCTGCCTTTCCCTTGCAACTACCCTGGCCTCAGTGGTCCATTTCTCCTGTTGGTCGGCAGCCAGCCACAGCGTAGCTTCTGTCTGTCTGCACTATTCCGCCAGAACCGCTCCTCCAAGCCCGGGGGTCACCCCTAAGTGACCAAATCTGGGACGTTTTCCAGTCCTCCTCTTCCCTCCCTGCTCTTAGAAGCCACAACCTGGGAGACCCGTCGTCCTTCTGGGAGGTTCTCTCTGCCTCTGTAGAAACTCGGGTTCCCCATGGTTTAGATCCAGGCAGGGCTCTCTTCCTTTCCCGTTTTTACCGCATGATAATTGACACATACTAAAAAGTGTCTGCATCATAGACTCGAGTTATAAAGCAGAACAATAAAGCGAGCCCCATCGCCCCCCACCCAATTTGAGAACCAGCACCTCCCTGGTGTGTACTCCTGTGACTGCCTTAGGCCCCTCCCCCACCCCACTTCCCTTCCAGAATTCTCCATCACCCCTCACTTGACACTTCTCATTCCCTCACATTTTTAACCGTTTTTTTTCTCCCAAATCACATTGGTACACATCCCTCAACAATCCATTTTTTAGTTTTACTTGCTCTTGCGCTTTACGCAATGGAACCACACATCTGTGACTGGCTTCTCTCGCTCAACATGGTTTCTCAGATTCAGCCACAGGGGCAGTCACACTTCATCCAGTTTTGCTACGACGCCACCTTCCATTGTGGGAATACCTCACAATCCGTCTTTCCTGCCCACGGACAGCAGGTGCTTTCTGGCTTTCTGCTCTGAGGAGTAAAGCTGCCCTGTAAGTTCCTGGGTGTGCTTTTTTGGGGGAACTCCCTGGTTAGCCAGCGGCCCACTGATGGCCCGCCCCCCCCCCATACCTCCCCTGGGTGTGTGTCTCTGAGCGCTCAGGTCAGTTCCGTGGGCCTTCTGTGCAGCCCCGGTTCCATAAAACATGGCCTTCGTTCCGTGAGCGCTGAAGGAAGTCGGGACGTCTGGTGAGCAAGGCTTCCCTCTCTCGCTCCTCTTGCACGAGTCAGCTCCTCGAGTTCCAAGGGGAGAAAAATCAACAATGGGAACTTGATTGTTACGCTATAACCAACAATGGGTATCTTTGCAATACTGAGTTTTCCGAAATGTCCACATGGGGTCACTCTCCAAGTACTTAGGGAGGTTTTAATGTCACTCTCTGGGTGTTGAGGAATTTTTCTTAACTGCAGCAAAGTACACATCAAAGATACCGTCGGAAGCATTTCTAGGTGTGAAGTAAACAGCGTGGTCGCGTGTAGACATCACCGCCATGCGTTTGGTGCGTTCGAAAAAGAGTTTTTCTTGTCGAGTTCTTTCCTATCTTTTTCTTCCAGTTTTCCTGAGAAATAATTGACGTACGTCACTGTGTAATTTAAGCGGTCCAGCACGACGGTCTGACGTATGTATTGTGACGTGATCACCACACCAAGTTCGCCTAACGTCCTTCTCGTGGAGAGACAATAAAAAGAAAAGAGGGGCGCCTGGGCGGCTCAGTCCGTTGAGCGTCCAGCTTTGGCTCAGATCACGATCTCAGGGTCCTGGGACCGAGCCCCGCATCGAGCCCTTCATTCAGCTCTGCACTGGGCTCCATGCTTCGCGCTCAGTGGGGAGTCTGCTTCTCCCACTCCCTCCTCCTCCCCTTGCTCATGCTCTCTCTCTCCGTCTCTCAAATAAATAAATAAAATCTTTAAAAAAGAAAGAAAGGAAAAAGGAAAATAATCTTCTACTTGTGGTGAGAACCCTTAGGCCCTACTGGCTCAGCAACCTTCCCGTCTATCACACGGCGGGGTTACTGTGGTCACCACATTGCAGCTCGCATCTCCAGCACGTCGTTACCTGATAACTGGAATTTTGTACCATCGGACCTCTTCCTCCAATTCTCCCTCCCCCCACTTTCTTATCTTTTGCTAGATTTTTTTCCTTTGGTATTTCGTGTTTATGAAAGATCTTTTTTATGACAGATAATACACACAGGAAAGGGCATAAAATATAAACATATGGCTTAAGGGACGCCTGGGTGGCTCAATCAGGTAAGTGTCTGACTCTTGATTTCGGCTCACGTCATGATCTCAGGGTCGTGGGATCGAGCCCCGCGTTGGGTTCTGCACTGCACATGGATCCTGCTTGAGATTCTCTCTCTCCCCTCTCCCTACCCCTCCCCAGCTTGCATGCACGTGTGCACATGCTCTCTCTCTCAAAAATAAAATAATAAAATATAAGTGTATGACTTAATATCTAATTATAAAGGAAGAACCCACGGACCCACCACCCACGCCAAGAAAACGCATGTTGCCAGCACCCACAGATGCCTTCCCTGTCAAACCCCTTCTCCCCACAAAGAAAAGCACACCGTGAGCTCTCTGAAAGTCCCTTCCTTGGTTTTTCTTTAGTTTTACCACTTAAGCACATATTCCCCAAAACCACAGTTTAGTTTTGCCTGTTTCTGAACTTTACACGAACAGAGTGACACACTTGGAATTGTTTTGTGTTTGGCTTCCTTCATTTAACATTATGTTTGTGAGTCATTCACCTTATTGTGTACAGCTGAAATTTGTTCATTTTTAATATCGTGTAGTATCGCTGTGGTACTGATAAAATAAATTGTGGATTAATACCTCTACTTACTTATCAATTATGTTGATGGACATTTGAGGGCTTCCCAGTTTGCGCTATTAAAAATAGCGCTGCTATGAACACTCGTTCACGTGTCTCCTTGCTCCTCTCTGTTGGACGTCAAGCCTCCCTCCATCCATCCATCCACCCACCCACCCCTCGGTGTTTCGGAGCTTCCTTGGTCTCCTGGTCTACCCCATGCAAAACCCACACTACCTTAATTATACATACCTAATTATCCTAATTATATGTATAGTTTTACAGTTAGTCTTGCTATATCTGGGATGGAAAGTCCTCCCACCTTGCTCGTCTTGAAGAGTCTCTTGGCTTTTGTGTTGGATGCTTTCCTCAGCTGTGCATGAGCCTTGCCTGTCAGTTCGTATTCAGGAGTGGGGCCCGGCATGAGGCTCCCCCTGTGGTTTGACGCTGAAGGGGGAGTGGAAGATTGACATCAAATGTTTTGCTGAAACACGTCAAGAGTTCTATTTAGGGAAATGGGCTGGAGATGTGCCCACAGCACTCCCGATGGACAGGTCCAGTGGGCAGCTGGACAAACAGAGGTCAGTGCTGGTCTGGGCGTCCCCGGGCATGTTGGTGGAGGTCACCCACCCCGAGACATCTAGCTGTCAAGATGTCCCTCACCTCACCTGGCACATCTGTTCCCAGAACCTTCCCTTCTCTCCCTGCACAGGATTATTGTCTTCAAGAAACATCAAGGTCGGCTTAAGATTCTTTCTTAGGGGTTCGAGCTACATGGGGAATTGGGCTTGAGGTCAGCGTTGTTTATACCTTTCCCGATCTCTGCCTTTGCAGACAGATTTCTGAGTAAAGTTCATGGTTGGTGTCAGGGCTGTGAAGAAAAGGAAACTCATTAGACCCTAATGTCCTTGGAAACATGGGACGGGCTGGTATGTGGAAACGAAATCTCAAACAGAGCAAGGCCACCTAAGAACACCCCATGTGAGGCCCCTCCGTGTTTCTCCATCCCGAAAGCTCTGTGGTTGAAAGCTACTTGCCTCTTGTCCGTTATTCCTGCCTTCCCCTCATTCAGGGGAGCAGCAGGGTCATGAGACTGCCCACTGGAGGCTCCTTCCAGCTGGGATGTGATGGTCGGTTGAGGAGTCCAGATTTTGTGTCCTTTCCGTAGTATTTTTCCACACGAAGATTTGGCATACGGATGAAATCTATGCTGACTGTTCCATTTTCTACTCCTACGTGGGTGCTCAAGAGAGTGTGGGCTTACGTATTTCTGACAAATAACAAGCAATAATGTGATACTTGCATTCCCCGGATACTTCAAGATTTCCTGACAGCATCTATCTATTTCCAATGAACTGTGACTTCTGATTTCTTCTCGGGGTGTGCCCACGTGGGGCTGGTAAATCTTGACTCCTTGCCAAATCTCTCCCACACTCTCTGGGTGCGTAAGGTTTTTTCCCCAGCGTGTCTGATTTTAGCAAATTCCTTCCCACACTCTCCACCCTGGAAAGTCCCAAATTCTGTGATGTCCTCCCCTTCAATTCCTTGTCTGCATCCTGAGAGTTCTCCCTTTGGGCAAGAGCAAGTTCCGTTTCTACAAAACCGATGTGCACCAGGTGGAATCCAGCAGCTGCGAGACAAGTTGGACAGTTCCCTGCCGGCCGCCCTCTCTCTGCCTTGACCTCCCCAGTCAGTGTCATGGGGGCCTTTGTTCCTCGAGAACTTCTGCTTTGTCTGTTCAGCGTCTTGGATGGAAGTATCGTTGCTGCTCCTCTCACAGCAAAGTCACCCAGCCCAAGACTATGACCTGCCCCTAAACTTGGGCTCTCTGGGGAAGGAGCTTGGCGTACCTTGAGTTGCCCGCAGATCGAAACCTTGACGGAAACAGGGCAGGAGGGATGAAGAGGGGTTTTTTCGCATCTTGTCAACCAGAAACTCCTAAGGGTTTCTTCCTTCTCCCCAGCGCCTGGTTTTTTGTCTTGCCTTCTAATTTTATATATTTTATTCTCACCCTATAAACCAAAAGGAGCGGCCCAAAACACGGTCCAAGAAAAGGTGGCCTGCTCTGCTTCTCGAAACCTGAAAAACCACACTTTTCTAACCGTTCGAGGTCATTTCTGCAAGGAGTTGTCGGGACTAAGCACAACATTTTTTGTAGGACTCACAGATGCTTTTGGAGTGAACTGAAATGCCCCGTGGAATGTCCACCTGTGTTTCCCCCGGACTGAGAACTCCCCAAGGAAACTTCCAGATTGGAGACTTCCTTTCAGCAGTGATATGGGGAGTCTTCTAATAAACTGCAGTCATGTTCTAGGCTGTCCCCCTACCCACTGACACGCACATTGTTGGCTGCTCTTCTGGAAAACGGGGATCAAGCCGCTGACAGAGGCACAATCCCCGTAGTCTGTGAGTTTACAGCCTTCCCCTGGGAAGTGTGGAAAACGTGATCGCCCGCCTCCAGGGGTTCTGAGAGAGTCTGATAAGACATCTGATAAGTAAAATGCTTCGCCTGGGTTCCAGCACACAGTGAATGCCCAATCGGCGTCTTAGTTATTATTATATGTTCCGGGGCGGGGGGTGTTTGAGCATCTGCGGATCATGATTTCAACAACCACACCCCCAAGATGCCGGAAAGCAGGTGTTGGGGAAATAGGGCGAGGAGTAATGTAAGAATTCTAGAATGCTGGTCATGTCCCCGTGGCGGTTGGGTTTAGCTTGGAGTGTTTTTCCACATCACTTCTTAGGCAACTTCTTCAAGTGAGAAGGCAATGCACGCTTGCAGGGGCCAAGGGAGGAACTGGAAGGAGTTCATTTTGCTCCACAGTCAGGCCTGTGAGGCGGAGGGCCCTCCAAACACGACAGCTTCGGTAGGGTTTTTTGGTTTTTTGGGGTTGTTTTATATATTGGGATTATGCACCTTTTTTGGTTTTATTTTAAAATATTTTTCAAGGGGCACCTGGGTGGCTCAGATGGTTAAGTGTCTGCCTTCGGCTCAGGTCATGATCCCAGGGTCCTGGGATCGAGTTCCGCATCGGGCTCCTTGTTCAGCGGGGTGTCTGCCTCTCCCTCTCCCCCTGCCTCTTCCCCTGCTTGTGCTCTCTCTGTTTCTCTCTCTCGAAGGAATAAATAAAATATTTTTTTAAAGAAGTGAAATCTTCTCAACATTTAAAAAATATATATATTTTTTAAAAGTTAAGTATGGCTAATTTAATAGGAAACAACTGTCCTTGCCCCTGCAAAGCTGAGGAAAGGAGGGACAGGAGGTGGGAAGCTGACCACACAAGCAGAGGCTCAGGGTCCTAGAGGAACTGACACCCCTGGGTGGGACATGGCTTCAGAGGGGCCCCCCTGCCACCAATGAGGTTCGCAGATCCGCACGACAAGCCCACTGGGGCCACTCTCAGTTCTTTTGTTTGCTGAGCAAAACACTACCTATTCTGGGGCTCCAGAATTCTGTCTGCCTTCGGCTCAGGTCATGATCCCGGGGTCCTGGGATCGAGCCCCACATCAGGCTCCCTGCTCGGTGGGGAGCCTGCTTCTCCCTCTCCCTCTGTCCCTCCCCCCTGCTTGTGCTCTTTCTCTCTCTCTGTCAAATAAATAAATAAATTAAAAAAAAAAACACACTACCTATTCTCAGAAACAGGAGAAAAAGTTCGTCTGACTTGGGAAACTCTACACTCCAAACACTTAAACAAATTTCAGTTGTAGCGTTGTGCACATTTCAAACAAATATAAATGGATATCAATACAGCTGAATTTAAACGACACCTGTATTTGTTTCCTGGAGCTGCCATGAAAATTTCCACAAACGCGGGAGCTTATAAGCACAGAAATTCATGATTGTCAGGGTTCTGGAGTTCAGAGGTGTGAAGTCAAGGTGCTGGCAGGGCTGCGCTCCCTCCAGAGGCTCTAGGGCCGAATCCCTCCGTGCCTCTCCCAGCTATGGGGGTCCCAGCGCCCCTTGGCTGATAGCTGCGTAGCTCCCACTCTGTGCCTCAGTCTGCAAATGGCCTTCTCCCCCCCTCCCCCGCCGCGTGTCTCATAAGGACATTTTGTCATTGGATTTAGGGCCCGCCCATATAATCCAGGATGAGCTCATCCTGAAATCTTAGCTTAATTACATCTGCAAAGACCCTTTTCCCAAACAATGTCCCATTCCCAGATTCTGAGGGTTAGGCTGTGGACATATCTTTTGGGGGGGGGCACCATTCAACCTACTGAGTCACTCAAGAGAAAAGATGGTAATAATCACCAAAAGAAATGTACAAGAAAATAGTGGCTTTATTCAAAGTAGCCCCAGATGGAAACAACCCAAATGTTCCTCAATAATAGAATAATTAAATAAATTATGATATAGTCATAAAATGGAATGCTACATGGCAATGAGAAATGAGCAAACTATTTACAAGCATCAACATGGACGCATTTCTATTAATGCAAAGTTCAAGAATGGGCTAAACCCATCCGTGTTGCTAGAGGTCAGAGTAGAGCTCACCTGCAATGGGTACTAACTGGGAGGGCACAAGGGACCCTCTGAGGTACTGGAAGTATCCTATACTTTAATATGTGTGGTGATAGTATACACATGAAAAATTAATTATGCCGTAATTCAAGATTTATGTATGTTGCTGTTTGTACACTGTACTTCAATAAATAGCTTAAAAATAAAATTTTAATGACAAGTCGCAATATATCATCAATTAAACCTATTTTAACAGCTCTATTGAAGCATAATTGATGTATGAGAAACCGCACACGTTGAAAGCAGGCAGTTTGATATTGACGTGTATATATCCATGAAACCATCAGCACAATCAGGCTAACCAACATATCATATCCATCACCCCCAAAGTCGCCTCCTGTCCCTCTCCACCTTCCCCCAATCCCTAGGACATTAACATTTTCATGTTAAAGATTTTGACAAATAAAATTGCTGCTGCACTTTCTCTTTCAGAAACAATGCCAAATCAGCAAGTGAATTTAGAAACATAAATGCACCCTCCACTTCCGGCATAACTGGGCATAACTCCACTTCCTCTTGGCCTGGAAGGAAGGACTGCCAGTACAATGAAAGACAAATGGGTCTAGACAGAAGCCAAGAAAGAGTGCCCACGGTTATGATCTCAAGCTGAGCCCGGAAGGTCACAAGAGGCTCATCCTGTTGGGCAAATGGTGGCAGTCATTTGTTTGGAATATGAAGAGTGGGATGTACAGCCTGACAGTTGGAACTCTCCTGGAGCTACCTGGCGTGGAGGTGGGGGACGGGAAGCCTCCTGCGGGAGAGACTGCAAGATGCACTAGAAGGGCCTTCCTGCTGCCACTGGGCTGCTCAGGCAAAGGCAAGTTAAACTGCTCGCGCAGGCACACAGCCCTGTGAATTAGGAACTTCGCTGGACCCCAGAGAGATTTCCTGCTA